>NW_027480510.1:1384734-2077101 GCF_051401765.1 Calliopsis andreniformis | reverse complement strand
TCAATCCCCAATACTCTATCCTTAATCCTCAATATTCAATCCTCTATCCCCAGTCCACAATCTTCAATCCCCAAAGCTCAATAATCAACCCTCAATCCTCAGTCCTCAATCGTCAATCATCAATCCACAATCTTCCATACTCGATCCTCAATCCTCAATCCTCAATCATCAATCCTCAATCATCAATCCTCAATCTTCAATACTCAATCCTCAATCCTCAAACCTCAATCCTCAATACTCAACCATCAATCCTCAATTCTCAATACTCAATAGAATATACTGAAATCTCAGGATTCAATACTCAAACCTCAATCCTCAGCCCTCAGCCCTCATCCTCCAACCTCAATCCTCAATCCTCAATCCTCAATCCTCAATGTTCAATTTTCAATAATCAACCTCCAATCCTAGATCCTCAATCCCCAATCCTCAATCCTTAATCCTCAATCCTCAATACTCAATCTTCAATCCTCAATCCTCAATCCTCAATCCTCAATCCTCAATCCTCAATCCTCAATAATCAGTCCTCAATCTACAATACTCAATCCTCAATCCTCAATCCTCAATCCTCAATACTCAACCATCAGTCCTCAATTCCCAATACTCAACAGAATATCCTGAATTCTCCGTATTCAATACTCAAACCTCAATCCTCAACCATCAGCCCCTCATCCTCCATCCTCAATCCTCAATCCCCAATCCTCAATCTTCAATTCTCAATCCTCAATCCTCAATCCTCAATCATCAGTACTCAACGTTCAATCCTCAATCCTCATTCTTCAATCCTCTATACCCAATCCTCAATCTTCAACTCTCAATCCTCAATCCTCAATTCTCAATCCTCAATCCTCAGTCCTCAGTCCTCAAACCTCAATCCTCAACCCTCAGCCATCATCCTCAATCCTCAATCCTCGTTCCTCAATCCTCAATCCTCAATCCACAATCCTCAATCCTCAATAGTCAATCTCCAATCCTAGATCCTCAATCCCCAATCCTCAATCTTAATCCTCAATCTTCAATCCTCAATCCTCAATCCTCAATCCTCAATCCTGAGTCCTCAATAATCAATCCTCAATCTACAATACTCAATCCTCAATCCTCAATCCTCAATCCTCAATACCCAACCATCACTCCTCAATTCCCAATACTCAATAGAATATCCTGAATTCTCCGTATTCAATATTCAAACCTCAATCCTCAACCATCAGACCCTCATCCTCCATCCTCAATCCTCAATCCCCAATCCTCAATCTTCAATCCTCAATTCTCAATCCTCAATCATCAATCATCAATACTCAATGTTCAATCCTCAATACTCAACCTTCAATCCTCAACCCTCAATCCTCAATCCACAATCCTCAATCCTCAGTCATCCAACTTCAATCCTCAATACTCGATCTTCAATACTCAATCTTCGATACTCAATCCTCAATCCTCAATCCTCAATCCCCAATCCTCAATCTTCAATCCTCAATCCTCAATCCTCAATCCTCAATGCTCAATCCTCAATCGTCAGTCTTCAATTCTGAATACTCAATCTGCAATCCTCAGTCCTCAATACTCAATCCTCAATCCTCATTATTCAATCCTCAGTACCCAATCCTCAATCTTCAACTCTCAATCCTCAATCCTCAATTCTCAATCCCCAATCCTCAGTCCTCAGTCCTCAAACCTCAATCCTCAAACCTCAGCCCTCATTCTCAATCCTCAATCTTGAATCTTCAATCCTCAATCCTCAATCCTCAATCCTCAATAGTCAATCTCTAATCCTAGATCCTCAATCCCCAATCCTCAATCCTTAATCCTCAATCTTCAATCCTCAATCCTCAATCCTCAATCCTCAATCCTGAATCCTCAATAATCAATCCTCAATCTACAATCCTCAACCCTCAGCCCTCATCCTCAATCCTCAATCCCCGTTCCTCAATCCTCAATCCTCAATCCTCAATCCTCAATAGTCAATCTCCAATCCTAGATCCTCAATCCCCAATCCTCAATCCTTAATCCTCAACCTTCAATCCTCAATCCTCAATTCTCAATCCTCAATACTCAATACTCAATCCTCAATCCACAATCCTCAATGTTCAATCCTCAATACTCAATCCTCAATCCCCAATCCTCAATCCTCAATCCTCAATCTTCAATTCCCAATACTCAATCTTCAATCCTCAATCCTCGATACTCAATCATCAATCCTCAGTTCTCAATACTCAAGAGAATATTCTGAATTCTCAGTATTCAATACTCAAACCTCAATCCTCAACCCTCAGCCCTCATCCTCAATCCTCAATCCCCGTTCCTCAAACCTCAATCCTCAATCCTCAATCCTCAATAGTCAATCTCCAATCCTAGATCCTCAATCCCCAATCCTCAATCCTTAATCCTCAACCTTCAATACTCAATCGTCAATCCTCAGTCCTCAATTCTCAATCCTCAATCCTCGTTCCTCAAACCTCAATTCTCAACCCTCAGTCCTCATCCTCAATTCTCAATTCTCAATCCTCAAACCTCAATCTTCAACCCTCAATACTCAATCCTCAATTCTCAATACTCAACCATCAATCCTCAATTCTCAATAGTCAATAGAATATACTGAATTCTCAGGATTCAAGACTCAAACCTCAATCCTCAGCCCTCAGCCCTCATCCTCCAACCTCAATCCTCAATCCTCAATCCTCAATCCTCAATGTTCAATTTTCAATAATCAACCTCCAATCCTAGATCCTCAATCCCCAATCCTCAATCCTCAATCCCCGATCCTCAATCCTCAATTCTCAATCATCAATCCTCAATCTTCAACACTCAATGCTCAATCCTCAGTCCTCAATCCTCAATCCTCAATCCTCAATCATCAATCCTCAATCCTCATTCCTCGAACCTCAATCCTCAAACCTCAGTCCTCATCCTCAATACTCAATTCGCAATCCTCAATCCTCAATTCTCAATATTCAATCCTCAATAATCAATCTCCAATCCTAGATCCTCAATCCCCAATCCTCAATCGTTAATCCTCAATCTTCAATCCTCAATCCCCAGCCCTCATCCCTCATCCTCCACTCTCAATCCTCAATCCTCAATCCTCAATCTTCAATCCTCAATGATCAATCTCCAATGCTAGATCCTCAATCCCCAATACTCAATCCTTAATCCTCAATCTTCAATCCTCAATCCACAGTCCTCAGTCTTCAATCCTCAATGCTCAATCCTCAATCCTCAACCCTCAATCTTCAATCCTCATTACTCAAACTTCAATCCTCATTCCTCAATCCTCAATCGTCAATCCTCAATCCTGAATTCTCAATCCTCAATCCTCAATCCTCAGACCCCAAGCATCAATAGTTAACCCTCAGTCCTCGTCCTCAATCCACAACCCTCAATCCTCAATCCTCAATCTTCAATCTTCAATCCTCAATAATCAATATCCAATGCTAGATCCTCAATCCCCAATCCTCAATCCTTAATCCTCAATCTTGAATCCTCAATAAACAGTCCTCAATCTTGAATCCTCAATGCTCAATCCTCAATCCTCAATCCTCAGTCATCAGTCCTCAATCCTCAATCCTCAATCTTCAATACTCAATCGTCAATCCTCAGTCCTCCATTCTCAATCTTCAATCCTCGTTCCTCAAACCTCAATTCTCAACCGTCAGTCTTCGTCCTCAATCCTCAACCCTCAATCCTCAATCCTGAATCTTCAATCATCAATGCTCAATCTTCAATCCTCAATTCTCAATCCTCAATCCTCAATCCTCACTCCTCAATATTCAACACACATCCATCAACCTTCAATTCTCAGTACTCAACCATCATTCCTCAATTCTCAATACTCAATAGAATATCCTGAATTCTCATGATTCAATACTCAATCCACAATATTCAATAATCAAACCTCGATCCTCAAACATCAATTCTCAACACTCAATCCTCAACACTCTGTCCTCCCTCATCAATCCTCCATCCTCTATCCTCTATCCTCAAGCGTCAATCCTCACTCCTCAATCCTCAACCCTCAATCCTCAGTCCTCAAATCTCAATTCCGAATCCTCAATCCTGAATGCTGAATCTTCATCCCTCAGTCCGCAACAATCAATTGTCAATCCTCCATCCTTAATAGAATATCCACAATTCACAGTTTTCAATACTCTATCCCCAATCTTCAATCTTCAAATCTCAATCCACAGACATCAATTCTCATCACTCAACCCTCAACACTCAGTCCTCAATCTTCAATCCTCAATCCTCAACCCTCAATCTTCAATCCTCCATACTCAATCTTCAATCCTCAATCCTCAATCATCAATCCTCAATCCTCAAGCCTCAGTCATCAATCCTCAATCCTCAATCCTCAATGCTCAATCCTCAATCATCAATCCTCAATCTTCAATACTCAATAATCAATCTCCTATCCTAGATCCTCAATCCCCAATACTCTATCCTTAATCATCAATATTCAATCCTCTATCCCCAGTCCACAATCTTCAATCCCCAAAGCTCAATAATCAACCCTCAATCCTCAGTCCTCAATCGTCAATCATCAATCCACAATCTTCCATACTCGATCCTCAATCCTCAATCCTCAATCATCAATCCTCAATCATCAATCCTCAATCTTCAATACTCAATCCTCAATCCTCAAACCTCAATCCTCAATACTCAACCACCAATCCTCAATTCTCAATACTCAATAGAATATACTGAAATCTCAGGATTCAATACTCAAACCTCAATCCTCAGCCCTCAGCCCTCATCCTCCAACCTCAATCCTCAATCCTCAATCCTCAATCCTCAATGTTCAATTTTCAATAATCAACCTCCAATCCTAGATCCTCAATCCCCAATCCTCAATCCTTAATCCTCAATCCTCAATACTCAATCTTCAATCCTCAAGCCTCAGTCATCAATCCTCAATCCTCAATCCTCAATAATCAGTCCTCAATCTACAATACTCAATCCTCAATCCTCAATCCTCAATCCTCAATACTCAACCATCAGTCCTCAATTCCCAATACTCAACAGAATATCCTGAATTCTCCGTATTCAATACTCAAACCTCAATCCTCAACCATCAGCCCCTCATCCTCCATCCTCAATCCTCAATCCCCAATCCTCAATCTTCAATCCTCAATCCTCAATCCTCAATCCTCAATCATCAGTACTCAACGTTCAATCCTCAATCCTCAATCGTCAGTCTTCAATTCTCAATACTCAATCTGCAATCCTCAGTCCTCAATACTCAATCCTCAATCCTCATTCTTCAATCCTCTATACCCAATCCTCAATCTTCAACTCTCAATCCTCAATCCTC
Source organism: Calliopsis andreniformis (assembly GCF_051401765.1). NCBI lineage: Eukaryota > Metazoa > Arthropoda > Insecta > Hymenoptera > Andrenidae > Calliopsis > Calliopsis andreniformis. Next base: position 2,071,799 of record NW_027480510.1, on the reverse strand, counting down.
AATTCTCAATCCTCAATCCTCAGTCCTCAGTCCTCAAACCTCAATCCTCAACCCTCAGCCATCATCCTCAATCCTCAATCCTCGTTCCTCAATCCTCAATCCACAATCCTCAATCCTCAATAGTCAATCTCCAATCCTAGATCCTCAATCCCCAATCCTCAATCCTTAATCCTCAACCTTCAATCCTCAATCCTCAATCGTCAATCCTCAATCCTGAGTCCTCAATAATCAATCCTCAATCTACAATACTCAATCCTCAATCCTCAATCCTCAATCCTCAATACCCAACCATCACTCCTCAATTCCCAATACTCAATAGAATATCCTGAATTCTCCGTATTCAATATTCAAACCTCAATCCTCAACCATCAGACCCTCATCCTCCATCCTCAATCCTCAATCCCCAATCCTCAATCTTCAATCCTCAATTCTCAATCCTCAATCATCAATCATCAATACTCAATGTTCAATCCTCAATACTCAACCTTCAATCCTCAACCCTCAATCCTCAATCCACAATCCTCAATCCTCAATCATCCAACTTCAATCCTCAATACTCGATCTTCAATTCTCAATCCTCAATCCTCAATCATACATCCTCAATTCTCAATCCTCAATCCTCAGTCCTCAGTCCTCAAACCTTAATCCTCAGCCCTCAGCCCTCATTCTCAATCCTCAACCTTGAATCCTCAATCCTCAATCTTCAATCCTCAATACTCAATCCTCAATCCTTAATCCTCAATCCCCAATCCTCAATCTTCAATCCTCAATCCTCAATCCTCAAGCCTCAATCCTCAATTCTCAATCTTCAATCCTGAATACTCAATCTTCAATCCTCAATACTCAATCTTCAATCCTCAATCCTCAATCCTCAATCCTCAATCATCGATCCTCAATCTTCAACACTCAATCCTCAACCCTCAAACCTCAATCCTCAATACTCAATCTTCAATCCTCTATCCTCAATCCTCAGTCATCAATCCTCAATCTTCAATACTCAATCGTCAACCCGCAGTCCTCAACCCACAATCCTCAATCCACAATCCTCAATCCTCAATCATCAACCTTCAATCCTCAATACTCAATCTTCAATCCTCAATCCTCAATCCTCAATCGCCAATCCGCATTCTTCAATCCTCAATACCCAATCCTCAATCCTCAATCCTCAATCCTCAATCCTCAATACTCAATCTTCAATCCTCAATCCCCAATCGTCAATCCTCAAACCTCAATCCTCAACCATCAGCACCTCATCCTCCATCCTCAATCCTCAATCCCCCATCCTCAATCTTCAATCCTCAATCCTCAATCCTCAATCCTCAATCATCAATACTCAATGTTCAATCCTCAATACTCAACCTTCAATCCTCAACCCTCAATCCTCAATCCACAATCCTCAATCCTCAATCATCAACCTTCAATCCTCAATACTCAATCTTCAATTCTCAATACTCTATCCTCAATCGTCAATCCTCATTCTTCAATCCTCAATACCCAATCCTCAATCCTCAATCCTCAATCCTCCATCCTCAATTCTCAATCCTCAATCCTCAGTCCTCAGTCCTCAAACCTCAATCCTCAGCACGCAGCCCTAATTCTCAATCCTCAATCTTGAATCCTCAATCCTCAATCTTCAATCCTCAATACTCAGTCTTCAGTCATCAATCCTCAATCCTCAATCCTCAATCCTCAATCCTCAATCCTCAATCCTCAATCATCAACCTTCAATCCTCAAAACTCAATCTTCAATCCTCAATACTCAATCCTCAATCGTCAATCCTCATTCTTCAATCCTCAATACCCAATCCTCAATCCTCAATCCTCAATCCTCAATCCTCCATCCTCAATCCTCAGTCCTCAATCCTCAATCCCCAATCACAATCCTCAATCTTCAATACTCAATCGTCAATCCTCAGTCCTCAATTCTCAATCTTCAATCCTCGTTCCTCAAACCTCAATTCTCAACCCTCAGTCCTCATGCTCAATTCTCAACTCTCAATCCTCCATCCTCTATCCTCTATCCTCAAGCGTCAATCCTCACTCCTCAATCCTCAACCCTCAATCCTCAGTCCTCAAATCTCAATTCCGAATCCTCAATCCTGAATGCTGAATCTTCATCCCTCAGTCCGCAACAATCAATTGTCAATCCTCCATCCTTAATAGAATATCCACAATTCACAGTTTTCAATACTCTATCCCCAATCTTCAATCTTCAAATCTCAATCCACAGACATCAATTCTCATCACTCAATCCTCAACCCTCAATCTTCAATCCTCCATACTCAATCTTCAATCCTCAATCCTCAATCATCAATCCTCAATCCTCAAGCCTCAGTCATCAATCCTCAATCCTCAATCCTCAATGCTCAATCCTCAATCATCAATCCTCAATCTTCAATACTCAATAATCAATCTCCTATCCTAGATCCTCAATCCCCAATACTCTAACCTTAATCCTCAATATTCAATCCTCTATCCCCAGTCCACAATCTTCAATCCCCAAAGTTCAATAATCAACCCTCAATCCTCAGTCCTCAATCGTCAATCATCAATCCACAATCTTCCATACTCGATCCTCAATCCTCAATCCTCAATCATCAATCCTCAATCATCAATCCTCAATCTTCAATACTCAATCCTCAATCCTCAAACCTCAATCCTCAATACTCAACCATCAATCCTCAATTCTCAATACTCAATAGAATATACTGAAATCTCAGGATTCAATACTCAAACCTCAATCCTCAGCCCTCAGCCCTCATCCTCCAACCTCAATCCTCAATCCTCAATTCCTCAATCCTCAATGTTCAATTTTCAATAATCAACCTCCAATCCTAGATCCTCAATCCCCAATCCTCAATCCTTAATCCTCAATCCTCAATACTCAATCTTCAATCCTCAATCCTCAATCCTCAATCCTCAATCCTCAATCCTCAATCCTCAATAATCAGTCCTCAATCTACAATACTCAATCCTCAATCCTCAATCCTCAATCCTCAATACTCAACCATCAGTCCTCAATTCCCAATACTCAACAGAATATCCTGAATTCTCCGTATTCAATACTCAAACCTCAATCCTCAACCATCAGCCCCTCATCCTCCATCCTCAATCCTCAATCCCCAATCCTCAATCTTCAATTCTCAATCCTCAATCCTCAATCCTCAATCATCAGTACTCAACGTTCAATCCTCAATCCTCATTCTTCAATCCTCTATACCCAATCCTCAATCTTCAACTCTCAATCCTCAATCCTCAATTCTCAATCCTCAATCCTCAGTCCTCAGTCCTCAAACCTCAATCCTCAACCCTCAGCCATCATCCTCAATCCTCAATCCTCGTTCCTCAATCCTCAATCCACAATCCTCAATCCTCAATAGTCAATCTCCAATCCTAGATCCTCAATCCCCAATCCTCAATCCTTAATCCTCAATCTTCAATCCTCAATCCTCAATCCTCAATCCTCAATCCTGAGTCCTCAATAATCAATCCTCAATCTACAATACTCAATCCTCAATCCTCAATCCTCAATCCTCAATACCCAACCATCACTCCTCAATTCCCAATACTCAATAGAATATCCTGAATTCTCCGTATTCAATATTCAAACCTCAATCCTCAACCATCAGACCCTCATCCTCCATCCTCAATCCTCAATCCCCAATCCTCAATCTTCAATCCTCAATTCTCAATCCTCAATCATCAATCATCAATACTCAATGTTCAATCCTCAATACTCAACCTTCAATCCTCAACCCTCAATCCTCAATCCACAATCCTCAATCCTCAGTCATCCAACTTCAATCCTCAATACTCGATCTTCAATACTCAATCTTCGATACTCAATCCTCAATCCTCAATCCTCAATCCCCAATCCTCAATCTTCAATCCTCAATCCTCAATCCTCAATCCTCAATCCTCAATCCTCAATCGTCAGTCTTCAATTCTGAATACTCAATCTGCAATCCTCAGTCCTCAATACTCAATCCTCAATCCTCATTATTCAATCCTCAGTACCCAATCCTCAATCTTCAACTCTCAATCCTCAATCCTCAATTCTCAATCCCCAATCCTCAGTCCTCAGTCCTCAAACCTCAATCCTCAAACCTCAGCCCTCATTCTCAATCCTCAATCTTGAATCTTCAATCCTCAATCCTCAATCCTCAATCCTCAATAGTCAATCTCTAATCCTAGATCCTCAATCCCCAATCCTCAATCCTTAATCCTCAATCTTCAATCCTCAATCCTCAATCCTCAATCCTCAATCCTGAATCCTCAATAATCAATCCTCAATCTACAATACTCAATCCTCAATCCTCAATCCTCAATCCTCAAACCTCAATCTTCGATCCTCAATACTCAGTCTTCGATTTTCAATTCTCAATCCTCAATCCTCAATCCCCAATCCTCAATCTTCAATCCTCAATCCTCAATCCTCAATCCTCGATCCTCAATCCTCAATCATCAATACTCTATCTTCAATCCTCAATCCTCAATCCTCAATCCTCAATCCTCAATCATCACTCATGAATACTCAATCTTCAATACTCAATCCTCAATCCTCAATCCTCAATCCTCAATCCTCAATCCTCAGTCATCAATCCTCATTCCTCAAACCTCAATCCTCAACCCTCAGTCCTCATCCTCAATTCTCAATTCTCAATCCTCAATCCTCAATCCTCAATCTTCAATCCTCAATCCTCAATCCTCAATCCACCATCCTCAATCCTCAATATTCAACACACAACCCTCAACCATCAATCACCAATATTCAGCCATCAATCCTCAATTCTCGATACACAATAGAATATCCTGAATTCTCATGGTTCAATGCTCAATCCCCAATCTTCAGTCTTCAAATCTCAATCCACAAACATCAATTCTCAGCACTCAACACTCAACACTCAGTCCTCAATCTTCAATCCTCAATCCTCAATCCTCAATCCTCAATCTTCAATCCTCCATACTCAATCTTCAATCCTCAATCCTCAATCATCAATCCTCAATCCTCAATCCTCAGTCATCAATCCTCAATCTTCAATACTCAATCCTCAATCCTCAATACTCAATCTTCAATCATCCATACTCAATCTTCGATACTCAATCCTCAATCCTCAATCCTCAATCCTCAATCCTCAATTCTCAATCCTCAATCCTCAATCCTCAGACCCCAAGCATCAATAGTTAACCCTCAGTCCTCGTCCTCAATCCACAACCCTCAATCCTCAATCCTCAATCTTCAATCTTCAATCCTCAATAATCAATATCCAATGCTAGATCCTCAATCCCCAATCCTCAATCCTTAATCCTCAATCTTCAGTCCTCAATAAACAGTCCTCAATCTTGAATCGTCAATGCTCAATCATCAATCCTCAATCCTCAGTCATCAGTCCTCAATCCTCAATCCTCAAACCTCAACCCTCAAACCTCAGTCCTCATCCTCAATTCTCAATTCGCAATCCTCAATCCTCAATCCTCAATACTCAGCCATCAATCCTCAATTCTCAATACTCCATAGAATATCCTGAATTCTCAGTATTCAATACACAAACTTCAATCCTCAACCCTCAGCCCTCATCCTCCATCCTCAATCCTCAATCCTCAAACCTCAATCTTCAATCCTCAATACACATTCTTCAATCCTCAATACCCAATCCTCAATCCTCAATCCTCAATCCTCAATCCTCCATCCTCAGTTCTCAATCCTCAATCCTCAGTCCTCAGTCATCAAACCTCAATCCTCAACCCTCAGCCCTCATCCTCAATCCTCAATCCTGAATCCTCAATCCTCAGTCTTCAATCCTCAATACTCAGTCTTCAATCCTCAATCCTCAATCCTCAATCCTCAATCCTCAATCCTCAATCTTCAATAATCAATCTTCAATACTCAATCCTCAATCCTCAATCCTCAATCCTCAATACTCAATCTTCAATCCTCAATCCTCAATCCTCAGTCCTCAATCCTCAATCCTCAGCCATCAATCCTCAATCTTCAATACTCAATCGTCAATCCTCAGTCCTCAATTCTCAATCCTCAATCCTCGTTCCTCAAACCTCACTCCTCAACCCACAGTCCTCATCCTCAGTCCCCAATTCTCAATCCTCAAACCTCAATCTTCAATCCTCAATACTCAATCCTCAATCCTCAATACTCAACCATCAATCCTCAATTCTCAACCCTCAAACCTCTATCCTCAATCCTCAATACTCAACCCTCAATGCATTATTCTCAAATCTCAGCGTTCAATCCTCAATCCTCAACCCTCAATCCTCAATCCTCAATACACAACCCTCAATCATCAAATCTCTGTGTTCAATCCTGAAACCTCAATCCTCAACCTTCAAGCCTCAATCCTCAAAATCAATCCCCAATGATCAATCCTCAGTGCTCAATCCTCAATCCTCGAACTTCTACCCTCGGTCATCAACCCTACCTTCAACCCTCATTGAGGATTGAGATTTGAATATTGAAGATTGAGGATTGAGTATTGAAAACTGAGAATTGAGGGTATTCTATTGAGGATCGAGCATTGAGTATCGAGCTTTGAGGGTTGATGGTTGCGGATTAAGGATTGAAGATTGAGAATTGAGGATTGAGGGTAGAGGATTGAAGATTGAGGATTGAGTACTGAGGATTGTGTACAGAGGATTGATGATTGAGGATTGAATAGAGCGGGTTGAGTATTCAGGCTTGAAAATTCAGGACTGAGCGTTGAATATTGAGGATAGAGATTTGAGGACTGAGTTTTGAAGATTGACGATTGAGGATTGAGGATGGAGGATTGTGTATTGCGGATCGCGGATCGAAGATTGAGGATTGAGTGTCTCGGATTGCGGATTCACGACTGATAATTGAGAATATTGTATTGAGGATTGAGGATTGGGGATTGAGGATTGAGGATTGAGGATTGAGGTTTGAAGACTGAGGCTTGAGGATTGAGGGCCGAGGGTTGAGCATTGAGTGTTGTGAATTGAGGATTGAAGGTTGAGGACTGAGGGTTGAGGATTGAGTGTTGAGAATTGATGTTTGAGGATTGAGATTTGAAGACTGAAGTATGTGGATTGACTAATCATGACTGAGAATTGACGATATTCTATTGAGGATTTAAAATAGAGGTTAGAGGATTGAGGATTGGGTATTGCGGGGTGAGGATTGAAGGTTGAGAATTGAGTATTGAGGTTTGAGAATTGAGGATTGATGATTGAGGACTGAGCATTGACGATTGACGATTGAGGATTGAAGATTGATGATAGTGGACTGAGGCCTGAGGATTGAGGTTTGAGAAATGAGGATTGACAAGCGAGCATTGACGGCTGAGGCTCGAGGCCTGAGGATTGAGGCTTGAGAATTGAGGATTGAGGATTGAGGATTGAGTATTGAGGATTGAGGATTGAGGATTGAGGATTGAGGATTGAGGATTGAGGATTGAGGATTGAGGATTGAGGATTGAGTATTGAAGATTGTGGACTGAGGACTGAGGATTGAGGATTGAGGACTGAGGGATGAGGATGCAGGGTTGATAATTGAGGACTGAGCATTCAATATTGAGGATGGAGATTTGAGGACTGAGGTTTGAAGATTGACGATTCAGGATCGAGGACTGAGGGTTGAGGGTTGATGATTGAAGATTGGGGATTGAGGATTGAGGATTGATGATTGCGGATCGAGGATTGAAGATTGAGGATTGAGGATTGAGGATTGAGGATTGGGGATTGAACATTGAGGCTTGAAGACTGAGGCTTGAGGATTGAGAGCTGAGGCTTGAGCATTGAGTGTTGTGAATTGAGGATTGAATATTGAATATTGAAGATTGAAGTTTGAGGACTGAGGATTGAGGTTTGAGGGTCGTGGATTGAGGATTGAGGTTTGAGGATTGAAGACTGAAGGTTGAGGATTGATGATTGATGCTTGAGGACTGAGTGTTGAGGATTGACTGTTGAGAATTGATGTTCGAGGATTGTTATTTGAAGATTGAAGATTATGGATTGAGTACTGAAAGCTGAAATTAAGTATTGAGTATTGAGGATTGAGGATCGAGTATTGCTGATAGAGGATCGAAGATTGAGGATTGAGAATCGAGGATTGAGTATTCAAGACTGAGAATTGAGAATATTCTGGTGAGGATTGAGGATTGAGGATGGAGGATCGAGGATTGAGGATTGAGGACTGAGTGTTGACGATTGATGACTGAGGATTGACTATTGAGGATTGAGGGTTGATGGTTGAGGATTGAGGGTTGACGATTGAAGATTGATGATTGAGGATTGAGGATTGAGGACTGAGTGCTGAGTATTGAGCATTGAGGATTGAGGTTTCAGTATTGATATTTGAATATTGAAGATTGAGGATTGAGTGTTGAAAGCTGAGGATTGAGTATATTCTAATGAGGATTGAGAATTGATGATAGAGGATTGAGGATTGATGGTTGCTGATTAAGGATTGAAGATTGAGGATTGCGGATTGAGGATTGTTGATTGAGCATTGAGGATTGAGGGTTGAGGATTGAGGACTGATGGTTGAGGATTGTGGATTGAAGGTTGAGGATCAGGATTGAGGATTGAGTATTGAGTACTGATAATTGGGGATCGAGTGTTTGGAACTGAGGATTGAGCATTGAATGTTGAGGGTTGAAGTTTGAGGACTGAGGATTGAGGATTGGGAATTGAGGATTGAGGTTTGGGGATTGAGATTCGAATTTTGAAGATTGAGAATTGAGTATTGTAAACTGAGAATTGAGGATATTCTAATGAGGATTGAGAATTGAGGATTGAGGATTGAGTATTGAACATTGATGATTGCGGATTGAGGATTGAAGATTGAAGATTGTGGATTGAGGATTGAGGATTAAGTATTGAGGATTGATGGTTGAGGTTTGAGGATTGACGATTGAGGACTGAGGATTGAGGATTGAGGATTGAGTGTTGAGGATTGAGGATCGTGGACTGAGAGTTGAGGACTAAGTGTTGAGAATTGATGGTTGAGAATTGATAGCTGAAGATTGAAGATAGTGGATTGAGCATTGAAATTTGAGAATTGAGGATATTCTGTTGAGGATTGAGAATTGAAGATTGAGGATTGAGGATTGAGTGTTGAGGTCTGAGGGTTGAGGATATTGCGTAGAGAATTGAGGATCGAGCCCTGAATATTGAGGATTGAGGTTTGTCGACTGTGGGTTGATCATTGTGGATAGAGGATTGGGGACTGAGGGTTGAGGATTGAGTATTGAGGATTGAGGATTGAAGATTGAGGATTGAGGATTGAGGATTGAAAATTGAGGATTGAGGATCGAGGATTGAGGATTAAGGGTGGAGGATTGAAGGTTGAGGTTTGAGGGCTGACGATAGAGGATTGAGGATTGGGGATTGATTATTGAGGATTGATGGTTGAGGATTGAGGATTAACGTTCGACGATTGAGGATTGAGGATTGAGGATTGAGGATTGAGGATTGAGGATTGAGGACAGAGGATTGAGGATTGAGCCTTGAGGATTCAGTGTTGAGGATTGAAGATTGAGGATTGAGAATTGATAATTGAGGATTGAGGATTGAGGATTGAGGGATGATTACTGAGTGTTGAGGATTGAGGGTTGAGGATTGAGGATTGAGGATTGAAGATTGATGATTGAGGATTGAGGATAGAGGATTGAGGATTGAGCATAGAGGATTGAGTGCTGAGGATTGAAGATTGAGGATTGAGAATTGATGACTGAGGATTGAGGATTGAGGATTGAGGGTTGATTACAGAGGGTTGAGTATTGAGGGTTGAGGATTGATGATTGAGGATTGAAGATTGAGGATTGATGATTGATGATTGAAGATTGAGGATTGAGGATTGAGGATTGAGGATTGAGGATTGAGGGTTGAGTATTGAGGATTGAGGATTGAGTGTTGAGAATTGAGGATTGAGCATTGAGGATTAAGGGTTGAGGATTGAGGACGGAGGATTGAGGGTTGTGGATTGAGGATTGAGGATTGAGAATTGAGAATTGAGGATTGGGGATTGATGATTAAGGGTTGAGGATTGATGGTTGAGGTGTGAGGATTGACGATTGAGGATTGGCGATTGAGGAGTGAGGATTGAGGTCTGAGGGTTGAGGATTGAGGTCTGAGGGTTGAGGATTGAGGTTTGAGATTTGAGGATTGGCAATTGAGTATTGAGGATTGAGGCTTGAGGACTTAGTATTGAGGATTGAGGATTGAGGATTGAGGATTGAGGATTGAGGATTGAGTATTGAGGATTGAGGATTGTGGATTGATGTTTGAGGATTGAGGATTGATGATTGAGGATTGAGGACTGAGGGTTGAGGATTGAGGTTTGAGATTTGAGGATTGACAATTGAATATTGAGGATCGAGGCTTGAGGACTTAGTATTGAGGATTGAGGTTTGAGGATTGAGGATTGAGGATTGAAAATTCAGGATTGAGGATCGAGGATTGAGGATTAAGGGTGGAGGATTGAAGGTAGAGGTTTGAGGGTTGACGATAGAGGATTGAGTATTGGGGATTGATGATTGAGGATTGAGGACTGAGGATTGAGGATAGAGGATTGAGGATTGAGGATTGAGGATTGAGAATTGAGGATTGAGGATAGAGGATGAGGGCTGAGGGTTGAGGATTGAGGTTTAAGGACTGAGGACTGAGGGTTGAGGATTGAGAATTGTGGATTGAGGATTGAGGATTGAAGACTGAGGATTGGGGATTGAGTATTGAGGATGGAAGATTGAGGACTGAGGATTGAGGATTGAGGATTGAGGATTGAAGATTGAGGATTGGGGTTTGTGGATTGAGGATTGAGGATTGAACATTGAGGACTGAGTGTTGAGGGTTGAAGATTGAGTATTGAGGATTGAAGGTTGAGGATTGAGGATTGAGGATTGAGGATTGACGATTGAGAATGATGGCTGAGCGTTGAGGACTGAGGTTTGAGGACTGAGGACTGAGGATTGAGGATTGAGAATTGAATATTGAGGATTGAGGGTTCGGGACAGAAGATGGTGGACTGAGTGTTGAGGATTGGGTGTTGAGAATTGATGTTTGAGGATCGAGATCTGAAAGTTGAAGGTTGTGGATTGAGTATTTAAAACTGTGAATTTAGGATATACTGTTGAGGATTGAGAATTGAGGATTGAGGATTGAGGATTGAGGATGGAGGTTTGAGGATTGAGGATTGAGGATTGAGGATTGTGGGTTGAGGATTGAGGTTTGAGGATTGAGGATTGAGGATTGAGGATTGAGGATTGAGGATTGAGGATTGAGGATTGAGGATTGAGGATTGAGGATTGAGGATTGAGGATTGAGGATTGAGTATTGAGGATTGAGGACTGAGGATTGAGGATTGAGGATTAAGGATTCAGGATTGAGTATTGAGGGTTGAGGATTGAGGATTGAGGATTGAGGATTGAGGATTGAGGATTGATGATTGAGTATAGAGGATTGAAGATTGAGGACTGAGGGTTGAGCATTGAGTGCTGAGAATTGTTGTTTGTATACTGAGATTTGAAGAATGAGGATTGAGTATTGAATACTGAGAATAGAAGCTATTTTATTGGGGTTTGACGATTGAGGATTGATGATACAGGATTGAGGACTCATGGCTGAGGATTGAGGATTGAAGATTGAGGCTTGAGGACTGAGGAATGAGAATTGAGGACTGGGGGTTGAGGATTGAGTGTTGTGAATTGAGGAGGGAACATTGAATATTGAGGATTGCAGTTTGGGGACTGAGGATTGTGGATTGAGTACTGAGGATTGAGGATTGAGGATTGATGATTGAGGATTGAGGATTGAGCATTGAGGTTTGACGATTGAGGATTGAGTATTGAGGATTGAGGATTGAGGATTGAGGATTGAGGATTTAGGATTGAGGATCGAGGATTGAGGATTGAGGGTTGAGTGTTGAGGATCGAGGATTGAGAATTGAGGATTGAGGATTTTTGATTGAGGATTGAGGATTGAGAATTGAGGATTGAGGATTGAGATTTGAGGATTGAGGATTGAGGATTGAGGATTGAGGATTGAGGATTGAGTACTGAGGATTGAGGATTGAAGACTGAGGATTGACGATAGAGGATTGAAGATTGAGGACTGAGGGTTGAGCATTGAGTGTTGAGAATTGTTGTTCGTAGACTGAGATTTGAAGAATGAGGATTGAGTATTGAATAGTGAGAATTGAAGCTATTTTATTGAGGATTGAGGATTGAAGATTGAGGGTTGAGGATTGAGGATTGAGGATTGAGGATTGAGGATTGAGGATAGAGGATTGAGGATTGAGGACTGAGGATTGAGGATTGAGTATTCAGGATTGAGGATTGAGGATTGATGATTGAGGATTGAGGATTGAGGATTGAGGTTTGAGGATTGAGGATTGAGGATTGAGGATTGAGTACTGAGGATTGAGGATTGAAGATTGAGGATCGAGGGTTGAGGATTGAGGATTGAGGATTGAGGATTGAGGATTGAGGATTGAGGATTGAGGATTGATGATTGAGGATTGAGGATTGAGGAATGAGGGTTGAGGATTGAGGATTGAGGTTTGAGGATTGAGGTTTGATGATTGAGGATTCAGGATTGAGGACTGATGATTGAGGATTGAGGATTGATGGCTGCAGATTGATGATTGAAGATAGAGAATTGAGGATTGAGTATTGAGGACTGATGATTGAGGATTGATGATTGAGGATTGAGGATTGAGGATTGAGGATTGAGGATTGAGGATTGAGGATTGAGGATTGAGGATTGAGGATTGAGTGTTGAGGATTGAGGATTGAGGATTCAGGAATGAGGATTGAGGATTGATGATGGAGGATTGAGGATTGAGGAATGAGGGTTGAGGATTGAGGATTGAGGTTTGAGGATTGAGGGTTGAGGATTGAGGTTTGAGGTTTGAGGATTGAGGATTGAGGATTTGGTACTGAGGATTAAGGATTGAAGGCTGAGGATTGAAGACTGAGGATTGACGATAGAGGATTGAAGATTGAGGACTGAGGGTTGAGCATTGAGTGTTGAGAATTGTTGTTCGTAGACTGAGATTTGAAGAATGAGGATTGAGTATTGAATAGTGAGAATTGAAGCTATTTTATTGAGGATTGAGGATTGAGGATTGAGGGTTGAGGATTGAGGATTGAGGATTGAGGATTGAGGATTGAGGATAGAGGATTGAGGATTGAGGACTGAGGATTGAGGATTGAGGATTGAGGAATGAGGGTTGAGTATTGAGGATTGAGATTTGAGGATTGTGGTTTGATGATTGAGGATTGAGGATTGAGGATTGAGGTTTGAGGATTGAGGATTGAGGATTGAGGATTGAGGATTGAGGATTGAGTGTTGAGGATTGAGGATTGAGGATTCAGGAATGAGGATTGATGATTGAGGATTGAGGATTGAGGAATGAGGGTTGAGGGTTGAGGATTGAGGTTTGAGCATTGAGGATTGATGATTGAGGATTGAGGAATGAGGACTGATGATTGATGATTGAGGATTGATGGCTGCAGATTGATGATTGAAGATAGAGAATTGAGGATTGAGTATTGAGGACTGATGATTGAGGATTGATGATTGAGGATTCAGGATTGAGGATTGAGGATTGAGGATTGAGGATTGAGGATTGAGGATTGAGAATTGAGGATTCAGGATTGAGTGTTGTGGATTGAGGATTGAGGATTGAGGATTGAGTATTGAGGATTTATGATGGAGGATTGAGGATTGAGGAAGGAGGGTTGAGGATTGAGGATTGAGGTTTGAGGATTGAGGATTGATGATTGAGGATTGAGGATTGAGGACTGATGATTGAGGATTGAGGATTGATGGCAGCAGATTGATGATTGAAGATAGAGAATTGAGGATTCAGTATTGAGGATTGAGGATTGAGAATTGAATATTGAGGATTGAGGATTGGGGATAGAATATTGTGGACTGAGGGTTGAGGATTGGGTGTTGAGAATTGATGTTTGAGGATTGAGATCTGAATGTTGAAGATTGTGGATTGAGTATTTAAAACTGTGAATTAAGGATATACTGCTGAGGATTGAGAATTGAGGATTGAGGATTGAGGTTTGAGGATTGAGGATTGAGGATTGAGGATTGATTATTGAGGATTGAGGATTGAGGATTGACAATTGAATATTGAGGATTGAGGGTTGTTGACAGAAGATTGTGGACTGAGGGTTGAGGATTGGGTGTTGAGAATTGATGTTTGAGGATTGAGATCTGAATGTTGAAGATTGTGGATTGAGTATTGAAAACTGTGAATTAAGGATATACTGTTGAGGATTGAGAATTGAGGATTGAGGATTGAGGTTTGAGGATTGAGGGTTGAGGATTGAGGATTGAGGATTGAGGATTGAGGATTGAGGATTGAGGATTGAGGATTGAGGATTGAGGATCGAGGGTTGAGTATTAAGGAACGAGGATTGAGGATTGACGATTGATGATTCATGATTGAGGATTGAGGATTGAGGATTGATGATTGAGGATTGAGGATTGAGGACTGATGATTGAGGGTTCATGATTGAGGATTGAGGATTGAGGATTGAGGTTTGAGCATTGAGATTTGAATATTGAAAATTGAGGGTTGAGTATTGAAAACTGAGCATTGAGGATATAGTGTTGAGGATTGAGAATTGAGGATTGAGGATTGAGTTTTGAGGATTGAGGATTGAGGACTGAGGATTGAGGATTGAGGGTTGAGTACTGACGATTGAGGATTGAAGACTGAGGATTGACGATAGAGGATTGAAGATTGATGACTGAGGGTTGAGCCTTGAGTGTTGAGAATTGTTGTTCGTAGACTGAGATTTGAAGGACGAGGATTGAGCATTGAATAGTGAGAATTGAAGCTATTTTATTGAGGATTGAGGATTGAGGATTGAGGACTGATGATTGAGGGTTCATGATTGAGGATTGAGGATTGAGGATTGAGGTTTGAGCATTGAGATTTGAATATTGAAAATTGAGGGTTGAGTATTGAATACTGAGCATTGAGGATATAGTGTTGAGGATTGAGAATTGAGGATTGAGGATTGAGTTTTGAGGATTGAGGGTTGAGGATTGAGGATTGAGGATTGAGGTTTGAGGATTGAGGGTTGAAGATTGAGGATTGAGGATTGAGGATTGAGGATTGAGTACTGAGGATTGAGGATTGAGGATTGAGGATTGAGGATTGAGGATTGAGACTTGAGGACTGAGGAATGAGAATTGAGGACTGGGGGTTGAGGATTGAGTGTTGTGAATTGAGGAGGGAACATTGAATATTGAGGATTGAAGTTTGGGGACTGAGGATTGAGGATTGAGTACTGAGGATTGAGGATTGAGGATTGATGATTGAGGATTGAGGATTGAGCATTGAGGTTTGAGGATTGAGGATTGAGTATTGAGGATTGAGGATTGAGGATTGAGGATTGAGGATTGAGGATTGAGGATCGAGGATTGAGGATTGAGGGTTGAGTGTTGAGGATCGAGGATTGAGAATTGAGGATTGAGGATTGATGTTTGAGGTTTGAGATTTGTATATTGAAGATTATGGATTGGGTGTTGAAAACTGTGAATTGAGAATACACTGTTGAGTATTGAGAATTGAGGGTTCAGGATTGATGATTGAGGATTGAGTACTGAGGATTGAGGATTGAAGACTGAGGATTGACGATAGAGGATTGAAGATTGAGGACTGAGGGTTGAGCATTGAGTGTTGAGAATTGTTGTTCGTAGACTGAGATTTGAAGAATGAGGATTGAGTATTGAATAGTGAGAATTGAAGCTATTTTATTGAGGATTGAGGATTGAGGATTGAGGATTGAGGATTGAGGATTGAGGATTGAGGATTGAGGATTGAGGATTGATGATTGAGGATTGAGGATTGAGGAATGAGGGTTGGTGATTGAGGATTGAGGATTGAGGGTTGAGGATTGAGTGTTGAGGATTGAGGATTGAGGATTGAGGATTGAGGATTGAGTGTTGAGGATTGAGGATTGAGGATTGAGGATTGCGGATTGAGGTTTGATCATTGAGGAATGAGGATTGAGGATTAAGGATTCAGGATTGAGGATTGAGGATTGAGGATTGAGGGTTGAGGATTGAGGATTGAGGATTGAGGATTGAGGATTGAGGATTGAGGATTAAGGATTGAGGACTGAGGATTCAGGATTGAGTATTCAGGATTGAGGATTGAGGATTGATGATTGAGGATTGAGGATTGAGGATTGAGGTTTGAGGATTGAGGATTGAGGATTGAGTACTGAGGATTGAGGATTGAAGATTGAGGATCGAGGGTTGAGGATTGAGGATTGAGGATTGAGGATTGAGGATTGAGGATTGAGGATTGATGATTGAGGATTGAGGATTGAGGAATGAGGGTTGAGGATTGAGGATTGAGGTTTGAGGATTGAGGATTGACGATTGAGGATTCAGGATTGAGGACTGATGATTGAGGATTGAGGATTGATGGCTGCAGATTGATGATTGAAGATAGAGAATTGAGGATTGAGTATTGAGGACTGATGATTGAGGATTGATGATTGAGGGTTAAGGATTGAGGATGGAGGATTGAGGATTGAGGGTTGAGGATTGAGGATTGAGGATTGAGGATTGAGTGTTGAGGATTGAGGATTGAGGATTGAGGATTGAGGATTGAGGATTGAGGATTGAGGATTGAGGATTGAGGATTGAGGATTGATTATTGATGATTGAGGATTGAGGATTGAGGAATGAGGTTTGAGGATTGAGGATTGAGGTTTGAGGATTGAGGATTGATGATTGAGGATTCAGGATTGAGGACTGATGATTGAGGATTGAGGATTGATGGCTGCAGATTGATGATTGAAGATAGAGAATTGAGGATTGAATATTGAGGACTGATGATTGAGGATTGATGATTGAGGATTGAGGATTGAGGATTGAGGATTGAGGATTGAAGATTGAGGATTGATGATTGAGGATTGAGGATTGAGTGTTGAGGATTGAGGATTGAGGATTGAGGAATGAGGATTGAGGATTGATGATGGAGGATTGAGGATTGAGGAATGAGGGTTGAGGATTGAGGATTGAGGTTTGAGGATTGAGGTTTGATGATTGAGGATTCAGGATTGAGGACTGATGATTGAGGATTGAGGATTGATGGCTGCAGATTGATGATTGAAGATAGAGAGTTGAGGATTGAGTATTGAGGACTGATGATTGAGGATTGATGATTCAGGATTGAGGATTGAGGATTGAGGATTGAGGATTGAGGATTGAGGATTGAGGATTGAGGATTGAGGATTGAGGATTGAGTGTTGAGGACTGAGGATTGAGGATTCAGGAATGAGGATTGAGGATTGATGATGGAGGATTGAGGATTGAGGAATGAGGGTTGAGGATTGAGGTTTGAGGTTTGAGGATTGAGGATTGATGATTGAGGATTGAGGATTGAGGACTGATGATTGAGGATTGAGGATTGATGGCAGCAGATTGATGATTGAAGATAGAGAATTGAGGAATCAGTATTGAGGATTGAGGATTGAGAATTGAATATTGAGGATTGAGGATTGGGGATAGAATATTGTGGACTGAGGGTTGAGGATTGGGTGTTGAGAATTGATGTTTGAGGATTGAGATCTGAATGTTGAAGATTGTGGTTTGAGTATTTAAAACTGTGAATTAAGGATATACTGCTGAGGATTGAGAATTGAGGATTGAGGTTTGAGGTTTGAGGATTGAGGATTGAGGATTGAGGATTGATGATTGAGGATTGAGGATTGAGGATTGAGGATTGAGGATTGAGGGTTGAGGATTGAGGATAGAGAATTGAAGATTGAGGACTGAGGGTTGAGCATTGAGTGTTGAGAATTGTTGTTCGTAGACTGAGATTTGAAGAATGAGGATTCTGTATTGAATAGTGAGAATTGAAGCTATTTTATTGAGGATTGACGATTGAGGGTTGATGATTGAGGATTCAGGATTAATGGTTGAGGATTGAGGATTGAAGATTGAGGATTGAGGATTGAGGATTAAGGATTGAGTATTGATGATTGAGGATTGAGGATTGAGGGTTGAGGATTGAGTGTTGAGGATTGAGGATTGAGGATTGAGGATTGAGGATTGAGTGTTGAGGATTGAGGATTGAGGATTGAGGATTGCGGATTAAGGTTTGATCATTGAGGAATGAGGATTGAGGATTAAGGATTCAGGATTGAGGATTGAGGACCGTTGATCGAGGATTGAGGACTGAGGATTGAAGATTGATGACTGAGGATTGAGTGTTGAGGTTTCAGGGTTGAGGATTGAGGATTGAGCATTGAATATTGACGATTGAGATTTGTGGACTGAGGTATGAACATTAACGGTTGAGGATTGAGGACTGAGATTTGAGGACTGAGGGTTGAGGATTGAGCACTGAGGATTGAGGTTTGAGCATTGAGATTTGAGTATTGAAAATTGAGGGTTGAGTATTGAAAACTGAGCATTGAGGATATACTGCTGAGGATTGAGTATTCAGGATTGAGGATTGAGGATTGATGATTGAGGATTGAGGATTGAGGATTGAGGTTTGAGGATTGAGGATTGAGGATTGAGTACTGAGGATTGAGGATTGAAGATTGAGGATCGAGGGTTGAGGATTGAGGATTGAGGATTGAGGATTGAGGATTGAGGATTGAGGATTGAGGATTGAGGAATGAGGGTTGAGGGTTGAGGATTGAGGTTTGAGGATTGAGGATTGATGATTGAGGATTCAGGAATGAGGACTGATGATTGAGGATTGAGGATTGATGGCTGCAGATTGATGATTGAAGATAGAGAATTGAGGATTGAGTATTGAGGACTGATGATTGAGGATTGATGATTGAGGGTTGAGGATTGAGGATTGAGGATTGAGGATTGAGGATTAAGGATTGAGGATTGAGGATTGAGGATTGAGTGTTGAGGATTGAGCATTGAGGATTCAGGATTGAGGATTGAGGATTGATGATGGAGGATTGAGGATTGAGGAATGAGGGTTGAGGATTGAGGATTGAGGTTTGAGGATTGAGGATTGATGATTGAGGATTGAGGATTGAGGACTGATGATTGAGCATTTAGGATTGATGGCTGCAGATCGATGATTGAAGATAGAGAATTGAAGATTGAGTATTGAGGATTGAGGATTGAGAATTGAATATTGAGGATTGAGGATTGGGGATAGAATATTGTGGACTGAGGGTTGTGGATTGGGTGCTGAGAACTGATGTTTGAGGATTGAGATCTGAATGTTGAAGATTGTGGATTGAGTATTTAAAACTGTGAATTAAGGATATACTGCTGAGGATTGAGAATTGAGGATTGAGGATTGATGTTTGAGGATTGAGGATTGAGGATTGAGGATTGAGGATTGAGGATTGAGTATTGAGGATTGAGGATTGAGGATTGAGGATTGATGACTGAGGATTGAGGATTGAGGATCGAGGGTTGAGGATTGAGGATTGAATATTGAGGATTGAGGATTGAGGATTGATGATTGAGGATTGAAGACTGAAGGTTGAGGATTGAGTATTGAGGATTGAGGATTGAGAACGGGTGGTTGAGGATTGAGGATTGAGGATGGATGGTTGAGGATTGAGGATTGAGGACTAAGGGTATAGGACTGAGGATTGAGAGTTGAATTATGAGGATTGAGTGTTGAGGATTGAGTGTTGAGGATTGATGTTTGAGGTTTGAGATTTGTATATTGAAGATTATGGATTGGGTGTTGAAAACTGTGAATTGAGAATACACTGTTGAGTATTGAGAATTGAGGGTTCAGGATTGAGGATTGAGGATTGAGTACTGAGGATTGAGGATTGAAGACTGAGGATTGACGATAGAGGATTGAAGATTGAGGACTGAGGGTTGAGCATTGAGTGTTGAGAATTGTTGTTCGTAGACTGAGATTTGAAGAATGAGGATTGAGTATTGAATAGTGAGAATTGAAGCTATTTTATTGAGGATTGAGGATTGAGGATTGAGGATTGAGGATTGAGGATTGAGGATTGAGGATTGAGGATTGAGGATTGATGATTGAGGATTGAGGATTGAGGAATGAGGGTTGGTGATTGAGGATTGAGGATTGAGGGTTGAGGATTGAGTGTTGAGGATTGAGGATTGAGGATTGAGGATTGAGGATTGAGTGTTGAGGATTGAGGATTGAGGATTGAGGATTGCGGATTGAGGTTTGATCATTGAGGAATGAGGATTGAGGATTAAGGATTCAGGATTGAGGATTGAGGATTGAGGATTGAGGGTTGAGGATTGAGGATTGAGGATTGAGGATTGAGGATTGAGGATTGAGGATTAAGGATTGAGGACTGAGGATTCAGGATTGAGTATTCAGGATTGAGGATTGAGGATTGATGATTGAGGATTGAGGATTGAGGATTGAGGTTT
Source organism: Calliopsis andreniformis (assembly GCF_051401765.1). NCBI lineage: Eukaryota > Metazoa > Arthropoda > Insecta > Hymenoptera > Andrenidae > Calliopsis > Calliopsis andreniformis. Next base: position 2,051,432 of record NW_027480510.1, on the reverse strand, counting down.
GAGGATTGAGGATTGAGGATTGAGGATTGAGGATTGAGGATTGAGGATTGAGGATTGAGGATTGAGGATTGAGGATTGAGGATTGAGGATTGATGATTGAGGATTGAGGATTGAGGAATGAGGTTTGAGGATTGAGGATTGAGGTTTGAGGATTGAGGATTGATGATTGAGGATTCAGGATTGAGGACTGATGATTGAGGATTGAGGATTGATGGCTGCAGATTGATGATTGAAGATAGAGAATTGAGGATTGAGTATTGAGGACTGATGATTGAGGATTGATGATTGAGGATTGAGGATTGAGGATTGAGGATTGATGATTGAAGATTGAGGATTGATGATTGAGGATTGAGGATTGAGTGTTGAGGATTGAGGATTGAGGATTGAGGAATGAGGATTGAGGATTGATGATGGAGGATTGAGGATTGAGGAATGAGGGTTGAGGATTGAGGATTGAGGTTTGAGGATTGAGGTTTGATGATTGAGGATTCAGGATTGAGGACTGATGATTGAGGATTGAGGATTGATGGCTGCAGATTGATGATTGAAGATAGAGAGTTGAGGATTGAGTATTGAGGACTGATGATTGAGGATTGATGATTGAGGATTGAGGATTGAGGATTGAGGATTGAGGATTGAGGATTGAGGATTGAGGATTGAGGATTGAGGATTGAGGATTGAGTGTTGAGGATTGAGGATTGAGGATTCAGGAATGAGGATTGAGGATTGATGATGGAGGATTGAGGATTGAGGAATGAGGGTTGAGGATTGAGGTTTGAGGTTTGAGGATTGAGGATTGATGATTGAGGATTGAGGATTGAGGACTGATGATTGAGGATTGAGGATTGATGGCAGCAGATTGATGATTGAAGATAGAGAATTGAGGAATCAGTATTGAGGATTGAGGATTGAGAATTGAATATTGAGGATTGAGGATTGGGGATAGAATATTGTGGACTGAGGGTTGAGGATTGGGTGTTGAGAATTGATGTTTGAGGATTGAGATCTGAATGTTGAAGATTGTGGTTTGAGTATTTAAAACTGTGAATTAAGGATATACTGCTGAGGATTGAGAATTGAGGATTGAGGTTTGAGGTTTGAGGATTGAGGATTGAGGATTGAGGATTGATGATTGAGGATTGAGGATTGAGGATTGAGGATTGAGGATTGAGGGTTGAGGATTGAGGATAGAGGATTGAAGATTGAGGACTGAGGGTTGAGCATTGAGTGTTGAGAATTGTTGTTCGTAGACTGAGATTTGAAGAATGAGGATTCTGTATTGAATAGTGAGAATTGAAGCTATTTTATTGAGGATTGACGATTGAGGGTTGATGATTGAGGATTCAGGATTAATGGTTGAGGATTGAGGATTGAAGATTGAGGATTGAGGATTGAGGATTAAGGATTGAGTATTGATGATTGAGGATTGAGGATTGAGGGTTGAGGATTGAGTGTTGAGGATTGAGGATTGAGGATTGAGGATTGAGGATTGAGTGTTGAGGATTGAGGATTGAGGATTGAGGATTGCGGATTAAGGTTTGATCATTGAGGAATGAGGATTGAGGATTAAGGATTCAGGATTGAGGATTGAGGATCGTTGATCGAGGATTGAGGACTGAGGATTGAAGATTGATGACTGAGGATTGAGTGTTGAGGTTTCAGGGTTGAGGATTGAAGATTGAGCATTGAATATTGACGATTGAGATTTGTGGACTGAGGTATGAACATTAACGGTTGAGGATTGAGGACTGAGATTTGAGGACTGAGGGTTGAGGATTGAGGTTTGAGCATTGAGATTTGAGTATTGAAAATTGAGGGTTGAGTATTGAAAACTGAGCATTGAGGATATACTGCTGAGGATTGAGTATTCAGGATTGAGGATTGAGGATTGATGATTGAGGATTGAGGATTGAGGATTGAGGTTTGAGGATTGAGGATTGAGGATTGAGTACTGAGGATTGAGGATTGAAGATTGAGGATCGAGGGTTGAGGATTGAGGATTGAGGATTGAGGATTGAGGATTGAGGATTGAGGATTGAGGATTGAGGATTGAGGAATGAGGGTTGAGGATTGAGGATTGAGGTTTGAGGATTGAGGATTGATGATTGAGGATTCAGGATTGAGGACTGATGATTGAGGATTGAGGATTGATGGCTGCAGATTGATGATTGAAGATAGAGAATTGAGGATTGAGTATTGAGGACTGATGATTGAGGATTGATGATTGAGGGTTGAGGATTGAGGATTGAGGATTGAGGATTGAGGATTGAGGATTGAGGATTGAGGATTGAGGATTGAGTGTTGAGGATTGAGGATTGAGGATTGAGGATTGAGGATTGAGGATTGAGGATTGATGATGGAGGATTGAGGATTGAGGAATGAGGGTTGAGGATTGAGGATTGAGGTTTGAGGATTGAGGATTGATGATTGAGGATTGAGGATTGAGGACTGATGATTGAGGATTTAGGATTGATGGCTGCAGATCGATGATTGAAGATAGAGAATTGAGGATTGAGTATTGAGGATTGAGGATTGAGAATTGAATATTGAGGATTGAGGATTGGGGATAGAATATTGTGGACTGAGGGTTGTGGATTGGGTGCTGAGAACTGATGTTCGAGGATTGAGATCTGAATGTTGAAGATTGTGGATTGAGTATTTAAAACTGTGAATTAAGGATATACTGCTGAGGATTGAGAATTGAGGATTGAGGATTGAGGTTTGAGGATTGAGGATTGAGGATTGAGGATTGAGGATTGAGTATTGAGGATTGAGGATTGAGGATTGAGGATTGATGACTGAGGATTGAGGATTGAGGATCGAGGGTTGAGGATTGAGGATTGAATATTGAGGATTGAAGATTGAGGATTGATGATTGAGGATTGAAGACTGAAGGTTGAGGATTGAGTATTGAGGATTGAGGATTGAGAATGGGTGGTTGAGGATTGAGGATTGAGGATGGATGGTTGAGGATTGAGGATTGAGGACTAAGGGTATAGGACTGAGGATTGAGAGTTGAATTATGAGGATTGAGTGTTGAGGATTGAGTGTTGAGGATTGATGTTTGAGGTTTGAGATTTGTATATTGAAGATTATGGATTGGGTGTTGAAAACTGTGAATTGAGAATACACTGTTGAGTATTGAGAATTGAGGGTTCAGGATTGAGGATTGAGGATTGAGTACTGAGGATTGAGGATTGAAGACTGAGGATTGACGATAGAGGATTGAAGATTGAGGACTGAGGGTTGAGCATTGAGTGTTGAGAATTGTTGTTCGTAGACTGAGATTTGAAGAATGAGGATTGAGTATTGAATAGTGAGAATTGAAGCTATTTTATTGAGGATTGAGGATTGAGGATTGAGGATTGAGGATTGAGGATTGAGGATTGAGGATTGAGGATTGAGGATTGATGATTGAGGATTGAGGATTGAGGAATGAGGGTTGGTGATTGAGGATTGAGGATTGAGGGTTGAGGATTGAGTGTTGAGGATTGAGGATTGAGGATTGAGGATTGAGGATTGAGTGTTGAGGATTGAGGATTGAGGATTGAGGATTGCGGATTGAGGTTTGATCATTGAGGAATGAGGATTGAGGATTAAGGATTCAGGATTGAGGATTGAGGATTGAGGATTGAGGGTTGAGGATTGAGGATTGAGAATTGAGGATTGAGGATTGAGGATTGAGGATTAAGGATTGAGGACTGAGGATTCAGGATTGAGTATTCAGGATTGAGGATTGAGGATTGATGATTGAGGATTGAGGATTGAGGATTGAGGTTTGAGGATTGAGGATTGAGGATTGAGTACTGAGGATTGAGGATTGAAGATTGAGGATCGAGGGTTGAGGATTGAGGATTGAGGATTGAGGATTGAGGATTGAGGATTGAGGATTGAGGATTGATGATTGAGGATTGAGGATTGAGGAATGAGGGTTGAGGATTGAGGATTGAGGTTTGAGGATTGAGGATTGACGATTGAGGATTCAGGATTGAGGACTGATGATTGAGGATTGAGGATTGATGGCTGCAGATTGATGATTGAAGATAGAGAATTGAGGATTGAGTATTGAGGACTGATGATTGAGGATTGATGATTGAGGGTTGAGGATTGAGGATTGAGGATTGAGGATTGAGGGTTGAGGATTGAGGATTGAGGATTGAGGAATGAGGATTGAGGATTGATGATGGAGGATTGAGGATTGAGGAATGAGGGTTGAGGATTGAGGATTGAGGTTTGAGGATTGAGGATTGATGATTGAGGATTGAGGATTGAGGACTGATGATTGAGGATTGAGGATTGATGGCTGCAGATTGATGATTGAAGATAGAGAATTGAGGATTGAGTATTGAGGATTGAGGATTGGGAATTGAATATTGAGGATTGAGGATTGGGGATAGAATATTGTGGACTGAGGTTTGAGGATTGGGTGTTGAGAATTGATGTTTGAGGATTGAGATCTGAATGTTGAAGATTATGGATTGAGTATTTAATACTGTGAATTAAGGATATACAGTTGAGGATTGAGAATTGAGGTTTGAGGATTGAGGATTGAGGTTTGAGCTTTGATGATTGAGGATTGAGGATTGGGGATTGAGGGTTGAGGATTGAGGTTTGAGGATTGAGGATTGAGGATTGAGGATTGAGGATTGAGGATTGAGGATTGAGGATTGAGGATTGAGGATTGAGTATTGAGGATTGAGGATTGAGGATTGAGGATTGAGGATTAAGGATTGAGGATTGAGGATTGAGGGTTGAGGATTGAGGATTGAGGATTGAGAATAGAGGATTGAGGATTGAGAATTGAGGATTGAGGAATGAGGGTTGAGGATTGAGGATTGAGGTTTGAGGATTGAGGATTGATGGTTGATGATTGAGGATTGAGGACTGATTATTGAGGATTGATCATTGATGGTTGAGGATTGAGGATTGAGGATTGAGGATTGAGGATTGAGGATTGAGAATTGAGGATTGAGGATTTACGATTGGGGATTGAGGATTGATGATTGAGTGTTGAGGATTGAGGATTGAGGATTGATGATTGAGGATTGAGGATTGAGCATTGAGGTTTGAGGATTGAGGATTGAGTATTGAGGATTGAGGATTGAGGATTGAGGATTGAGGATTGAGGATTGAGGATTGAGGATCGAGGATTGAGGATTGAGGGTTGAGTGTTGAGGATCGAGGATTGAGAATTGAGGTTTGAGGATTGATGATTGAGGATTGAGGATTGAGAATTGAGGATTGAGGATTGAGATTTGAGGATTGAGGATTGAGGATTGAGGATTGAGTACTGAGGATTGAGGATTGAAGACTGCGGATTGACGATAGAGGATTGAAGATTGAAGACTGAGCGTTGAGCATTGAGTGTTGAGAATTGTTGTTCGTAGACTGAGATTTGAAGAATGAGGATTGAGTATTGAATAGTGAGAATTGAAGCTATTTTATTGAGGATTGAGGATTGAGGATTGAGGGTTGAGGATTGAAGATTGAGGATTGAGGATTGAGGATAGAGGATTGAGGATTGAGGACTGAGGATTGAGGATTGAGTATTCAGGATTGAGGATTGAGGATTGAGGATTGAGGATTGAGTACTGAGGATTGAGGATTGAAGATTGAGGATCGAGGGTTGAGGATTGAGGATTGAGGATTGAGGATTGAGCATTGAGGATTGATGATTGAGGATTGAGGATTGAGGAATGAGGGTTGAGGATTGAGGATTGAGGTTTGAGGATTGAGGTTTGATGATTGAGGATTCAGGATTGAGGACTGATGATTGAGGATTGCGGATTGATGGCTGCAGATTGATGATTGAAGATAGAGAATTGAGGATTGAGTATTGAGGACTGATGATTGAGGATTGATGATTGAGGATTGAGGATTGAGGATTGAGGATTGAGGATTGAGGATTGAGGATTGAGGATTGAGGATTGAGTGTTGAGGATTGAGGATTGAGGATTCAGGAATGAGGATTGAGGATTGATGATGGAGGATTGAGGATTGAGGAATGAGGGTTGAGGATTGAGGTTTGAGGTTTGAGGATTGAGGATTGATGATTGAGGATTGAGGATTGAGGACTGATGATTGAGGATTGAGGATTGATGGCAGCATATTGATGATTGAAGATAGAGAATTGAGGATTCAGTATTGAGGATTGAGGATTGAGAATTGAATATTGAGGATTGAGGATTGGGGATAGAATATTGTGGACTGAGGGTTGAGGATTGGGTGTTGAGAATTGATGTTTGAGGATTGAGATCTGAATGTTGAAGATTGTGGATTGAGTATTTAAAACTGTGAATTAAGGATATACTGCTGAGGATTGAGAATTGAGGATTGAGGATTGAGGTTTGAGGATTGAGGATTGAGGATTGAGGATTGATGATTGAGGATTGAGGATTGAGGATTGAGGATTGAGGATTGAGGGTTGAGGATTGAGGTTTGAGGTTTGAGGATTGAGGATTGAGGATTTGGTACTGAGGATTAAGGATTGAAGGCTGAGGATTGAGGATAGAGGATTGAAGATTGAGGACTGAGGGTTGAGCATTGAGTGTTGAGAATTGTTGTTCGTAGACTGAGATTTGAAGAATGAGGATTCTGTATTGAATAGTGAGAATTGAAGCTATTTTATTGAGGATTGACGATTGAGGGTTGATGATTGAGGATTCAGGATTAATGGTTGAGGATTGAGGATTGAAGATTGAGGATTGAGGATTGAGGATTGAGGATTAAGGATTGAGGATTGATGGTTGAGGATTGAGGATTGAGGGTTGAAGATTGATGACTGAGGATTGAGTGTTGAGGTTTCAGGGTTGAGGATTGAGGATTGAGGATTGAGGATTGAGGATTGAGGATTGAGGATTAAGGATTGAGGACTGAGGATTGAGGATTGAGTATTCAGGATTGAGGATTGAGGATTGATGATTGAGGATTGAGGATTGAGGATTGAGGTTTGAGGATTGAGGATTGAGGATTGAGTACTGAGGATTGAGGATTGAAGATTGAGGATCGAGGGATGAGGATTGAGGATTGAGGATTGAGGATTGAGGATTGAGGATTGAGGATTGAGGATTGAGGATTGATGATTGAGGATTGAGGATTGAGGAATGAGGGTTGAGGATTGAGGATTGATGTTTGAGGATTGAGGATTGATGATTGAGGATTCAGGATTGAGGACTGATGATTGAGGATTGAGGATTGATGGCTGCAGATTGATGATTTAAGATAGAGAATTGAGGATTGAGTATTGAGGATTGAGGATTGGGAATTGAATATTGAGGATTGAGGATTGGGGATAGAATATTGTGGACTGAGGGTTGTGGATTGGGTGTTGAGAATTGATGTTTGAGGATTGAGATCTGAATGTTGAAGATTGTGGATTGAGTATTTAAAAATGTGAATTAAGGATATACTGCTGAGGATTGAGCATTGAGGATTGAGGATTGAGGTTTGAGGATTGAGGATTGAGGATTGAGGATTGAGTATTGAGGATTGAGGATTGAGGATCGAGGATTGATGACTGAGGATTGAGGATTGAGGATCGAGGGTTGAGGATTGAGGATTGAATATTGAGGATTGAGGATTGAGGATTGATGATTGAGGATTGAAGACTGAAGGTTGAGGATTGAGTATTGAGGATTGAGGATTGAGAATGGGTGGTTGAGGATTGAGGATTGAGGATGGATGGTTGAGGATTGAGGATTGAGGACTAAGGGTATAGGACTGAGGATTGAGAGTTGAATTATGAGGATTGAGTGTTGAGGATTGAGTGTTGAGGATTGATGTTTGAGGTTTGAGATTTGTATATTGAAGATTATGGATTGGGTGTTGAAAACTGTGTATTGAGAATACACTGTTGAGTATTGAGAATTGAGGATTCAGGATTGAGGATTGAGGATTGAGTACTGAGGATTGAGGATTGAAGACTGAGGATTGACGATAGAGGATTGAAGATTGAGGACTGAGGGTTGAGCATTGAGTGTTGAGAATTGTTGTTCGTAGACTGAGATTTGAAGAATGAGGATTGAGTATTGAATAGTGAGAATTGAAGCTATTTTATTGAGTATTGAGGATTGAGGATTGAGGATTGAGGATTGAGGATTGAGGATTGAGGATTGAGGATTGAGGATTGATGATTGAGGATTGAGGATTGAGGAATGAGGGTTGAGGATTGAGGATTGAGGTTTGAGGATTGAGGATTGATGATTGAGGATTCAGGATTGAGGACTGATGATTGAGGATTGAGGATTGATGGCTGCAGATTGATGATTGAAGATAGAGAATTGAGGATTGAGTATTGAGGACTGATGATTGAGGATTGATGATTGAGGATTGAGGATTGAGGATTGAGGATTGAGGATTGAGGATTGAGGATTGAGGATTGAGGATTGAGGATTGAGTGTTGAGGATTGAGGATTGAGGATTGAGGAATGAGGATTGAGGATTGATGATGGAGGATTGAGGATTGAGGAATGAGGGTTGAGGATTCAGGATTGAGGTTTGAGGATTGAGGATCGATGATTGAGTATTGAGGATAGAGGACTGATGATTGAGGATTGAGGATTGATGGCTGCAGATTGATGATTGAAGATAGAGAATTGAGGATTGAGTATTGAGGATTGAGGATTGAGAATTGAATATTGAGGATTGAGGATTGGGGATAGAATATTGTGGACTGAGGGTTGAGGATTGGGTGTTGAGAATTGATGTTTGAGGATTGAGATCTGAATGTTGAAGATTGTGGATTGAGTATTTAAAACTGTGAATTAAGGATATACTGCTGAGGATTGAGAATTGAGGATTGAGGATTGAGGTTTGAGGATTGAGGATTGAGGATTGAGGATTGAGGATTGAGGATTGAGGATTGAGGATTGAGGATTGAGAATTGAGGATTGAGGATTGAGGACTGAAGGTTGAGTGTTGAGGATTGAGGATTGAGGATTGAGGATTGAGGATTGAGGATTGAGGATTGAGGATCGAGGGTTGAGTATTAAGGAACGAGGATTGAGGATTGAGGATTGATGATTCATGATTGAGGATTGAGGATTGAGGATTGATGATTGATGATTGAGGATTGAGGATTGAGGACTGATGATTGAGGGTTCATGATTGAGGATTGAGGATTGAGGATTGAGGTTTGAGCATTGAGATTTGAATATTGAAAATTGAGGGTTGAGTATTGAAAACTGAGCATTGAGGATATAGTGTTGAGGATTGAGAATTGAGGATTGAGGATTGAGTTTTGAGGATTGAGGATTGTGGACTGAGGATTGAGGATTGAGGGTTGAGTACTGAGGATTGAGGATTGAAGACTGAGGATTGACGATAGAGGATTGAAGATTGATGACTGAGGGTTGAGCCTTGAGTGTTGAGAATTGTTGTTCGTAGACTGAGATTTGAAGAACGAGGATTGAGCATTGAATAGTGAGAATTGATGCTATTTTATTGAGGATTGAGGATTGAGGATTGAGGACTGAGGATTGAGGATTGAGAATTGATGGCTGTAGATTGATGATTGAAGATTGAGAATTGAGGATTGATAATTGAGGATTGAGGATTGAGGATTGAGAATTGAATATTGAGGGTTGAGGGTTGGGGAGAGAAGATTGTGGACTGAGGGTTGAGGATTGGGTGTTGAGAATTGATGTTTGAGGATTGAGATCTGAAAGTTGAAGATTGTGGATTGAGTATTTAAAACTGTGAATTAAGGATATACTGTTGAGGATTGAGAATTGAGGATTGAGGATTGAGGATTGAGGATTGAGGATTGAGGTTTGAGGATTGAGGATTGAGGATTGAGGATTGAGGGTTGAGGATTGATGTTTGAGGATTGAGGATTGGGGATTGGGGATTTAGGACTGATGATTGAGGATTGAGGATTGATAGCTGCAGATTGATGATTGAAGATAGAGGATTGAGGACTGAGTATTGAGGATTGAGGATTGAGAATTGAATATTGAGGATTGCGGATTGGGGATAGATTATTGTGGACTGAGTGTTGAGGATTGGGTGTTGAGAATTGATGTTTGAGGATTGAGATCTGAATGTTGAAGATTGTGGATTGAGTATTGAAAACTGTGAATTAAGGATATACTGTTGAGGTTTGAGAATTGACGATTGAGGATTGAGGTTTGAGGATTGAGGGTTGAAGATTGAGGATTGAGGATTGAGGATTGAGGATTGAGGATTGAGTACTGAGGATTGAGGATTGAGGATTGAGTATTGAGGATTGAGGATTGAGGATTGAGGATTGAGGATTGAGTATTGAGGATTGAGGACTGAGGATTGAGGATTGAGGATTAAGGATTCAGGATTGAGTATTGAGGGTTGATGATTGAGGATTGTGGATTGAGGATTGAGGATTGAGGATTGATGATTGAGTATAGAGGATTGAAGATTGAGGACTGAGGGTTGAGCATTGAGTGCTGAGAATTGTTGTTTGTATACTGAGATTTGAAGAATGAGGATTGAGTATTGAATACTGAGAATAGAAGCTATTTTATTGGGGATTGACGATTGAGGATTGATGATACAGGATTGAGGATTGATGGCTGAGGATTGAGGATTGAAGATTGAGGCTTGAGGACTGAGGAATGAGAATTGAGGACTGGGGGTTGAGGATTGAGTGTTGTGAATTGAGGAGGGAACATTGAATATTGAGGATTGAAGTTTGGGGTCTGAGGATTGAGGATTGAGTACTGAGGATTGAGGATTGAGGATTGATGATTGAGGATTGAGGATTGAGCATTGAGGTTTGAGGATTGAGGATTGAGTATTGAGGATTGATGATTGAAGATTGAGGATTGAGGATTGAGGATTGAGGATCGAGGATTGAGGATTGAGGGTTGAGTGTTGAGGATCGAGGAATGAGAATTGAGGATTGAGGATTGATGATTGAGGATTGAGGATTGAGAATTGAGGATTGAGGATTGAGATTTGAGGATTGAGGATTGAGGATTGAGGATTGAGGATTGAGTACTGAGGATTGAGGATTGAAGACTGCGGATTGACGATAGAGGGTTGAAGATTGAGGACTGAGGGTTGAGCATTGAGTGTTGAGAATTGTTGTTCGTAGACTGAGATTTGAAGAATGAGGATTGAGTATTGAATAGTGAGAATTGAAGCTATTTTATTGAGGATTGAGGATTGAGGATTGAGGATTGAGGATTGAGGATTGAGGATTGAGGATTGAGGATTGAGGATTGAGGATTGATGATTGAGGATTGAGGATTGAGGAATGAGGGTTGAGGATTGAGGATTGAGGTTTGAGGATTGAGGATTGATGATTGAGGATTCAGGATTGAGGACTGATGATAGAGGATTGAGGATTGATGGCTGCAGATTGATGGTTGAAGATAGAGAATTGAGGATTGAGTATTGAGGACTGATGATTGAGGATTGATGATTGAGGATTGAGGATTGAGGATTGAGGATTGAGGATTGAGGATTGAGGATTGAGGATTGAGGATTGAGGATTGAGTGTTGAGGATTGAGGATTGAGGATTGAGGAATGAGGATTGAGGATTGATGATGGAGGATTGAGGATTGAGGAATGAGGGTTGAGGATTGAGGATTGAGGTTTGAGGATTGAGGATTGATGATTGAGGATTGAGGATTGAGGACTGATGATTGAGGATTGAGGATTGATGGCTGCAGATTGATGATTGAAGATAGAGAATTGAGGATTTCGTATTGAGGATTGAGGATTGGGAATTGAATATTGAGAATTGAGGATTGGGGATAGAATATTGTGGACTGAGGGTTGGGGATTGGGTGTTGAGAATTGATGTTTGAGGATTGAGATCTGAATGTTGAAGATTGTGGATTGAGTATTTAAAACTGTGAATTAAGGATACACTGCTGAGGATTGAGAATTGAGGATTGAGGATGGAGGTTTGAGGATTGAGGATTGAGGATTGAGGATTGAGGATTGAGTATTGAGGATTGAGAATTGAGGATTGAGGATTGATGATTGAGGATTGAGGATTGAGGATTGAGGATTCAGTACTGAGGTTTGAGGATTGAAGACTGAGGGTTTAGGACAGAGGATTGAGAGTTGAATTATGAGGATTGTGTGTTGAGGATTGAGTGTTGAGGATTGATGTTTGAGGTTTGAGATTTGTATATTGAAGATTATGGATTGGGCGTTGAAAACTGTGAATTGAGAATACACTGTTGAGTGTTGAGAATTGAGGATTCAGGATTGAGGATTGAGGATTGAGTACTGAGGATTGAGGATTGAAGACTGAGGATTGACGATAGAGGATTGAAGATTGAGGACTGAGGGTTGAGCATTGAGTGTTGAGAATTGTTCTTCGTATACAGAGATTTGAAGAATGAGGATTGAGTATTGAATAGTGATAATTGAAGCTATTTTATTGAGGATTGAGGATTGAGGATTGAGGATTGAGGATTTAGGATTGAGGATTGGTGGTTGAGGATAGAGGATTGAGGATTAAGGATTCAGGATTGAGGATTGAGGATTGAGGGTTGAGGATTGAGGATTGAGGATTGAGGATTGAGGATTGAGGTTTGAGGGTTGATGATTGAGGATTGAGGATTGAGGATTGAGGAATGAGGGTTGAGGATTGAGGATTGAGGTTTGGGGATTGAGGATTGATGATTGAGGATTGAGGATTGAGGGCTGATGATTGAGGATTGAGGATTGATGGCTGCAGATTGATGATTGAAGATAGAGAATTGAGGACTGAGTATTGAGGATTGAGGATTGAGAATTGAATATTGAGGACTGACGATTGGGGATAGAATATTGTGGACTGAGGGTTGAGGATTGGGTGTTGAGAATTGATGTTTGAGGATTGAGATCTGAATGTTGAAGATTGTGGATTGAGTATTAAAACTGTGAATTAAGGATACACTGTTGAGGATTGAGAATTGAGGATGGAGGATTGAGGATTGAGGTTTGAGGATTGAGGATTGAGTATTGAGGATTGAGGATTGAGGATTGAGGATTGATAATTGAGGATTGAGGATTGAGGATTGAGGATTGAGGATTGAGGATTGAGGATTGATGATTGAGGATTGAGGATTGAGGATTGAGGTTTGAGGATTGAGGATTGAGGATTGAGTACTGAGGATTGAGGATTGAAGATTGAGGATCGAGGGTTGAGGATTGAGGATTGAGGATTGAGGATTGAGGATTGAGGATTGAGGATTGATGATTGAGGATTGAGGATTGAGGACTGAGGATTGAGGATTGAGTATTCAGGATTGAGGATTGAGGATTGATGATTGAGGATTGAGGATTGAGGATTGAGGTTTGAGGATTGAGGATTGAGGATTGAGTACTGAGGATTGAGGATTGAAGATTGAGGATCGAGGGTTGATGACTGAGGATTGAGGATTGAGGATTGAGGATTGAGGATTGATGATTGAGGATTGAGGATTGAGGAATGAGGGTTGAGGATTGAGGATTGAGGTTTGAGGATTGAGGTTTGATGATTGAGGATTCAGGATTGAGGACTGATGATTGAGGATTGAGGATTGATGGCTGCAGATTGATGATTGAAGATAGAGAATTGAGGATTGAGTATTGAGGACTGATGATTGAGATTGATGATTGAGGATTGAGGATTGAGGATTGAGGATTGAGGATTGAGGATTGAGGATTGAGGATTGAGGATTGAGGATTGAGTGTTGAGGATTGAGGATTGAGGATTCAGGAATGAGGATTGAGGATTGATGATGGAGGATTGAGGATTGAGGAATGAGGGTTGAGGATTGAGGTTTGAGGTTTGAGGAATGAGGATTGATGTTTGAGGATTGAGGATTGGGGATTGAGGATTTAGGACTGATGATTGAGGATTGAGGATTGATAGCTGCAGATTGATGATTGAAGATAGAGGATTGAGGATTGAGTATTGAGGATTGAGGATTGAGAATTGAGTATTGAGGATTGCGGATTGGGGATAGATTATTGTGGACTGAGTGTTGAGGATTGGGTGTTGAGAATTGATGTTTGAGGATTGAGATCTGAACGTTGAAGATTGTGGATTGAGTATTGAAAACTGTGAATTAAGGATATACTGTTGAGGTTTGAGAATTGACGATTGAGGATTGTGGTTTGAGGATTGAGGGTTGAAGATTGAGGATTGAGGATTGAGGATTGAGGATTGAGGATTGAGTACTGAGGATTGAGGATTGAGGATTGAGGATTGAGGATTGAGGATTGAGGATTGAGGATTGAGGATTGAGGATTGAGTATTGAGGATTGAGGACTGAGGATTGAGGATTGAGGATTAAGGATTCAGGATTGAGTATTGAGGGTTGAGGATTGAGGATTGTGGATTGAGGATTGAGGATTGAGGATTGATGATTGAGTATAGAGGATTGAAGATTGAGGACTGAGGGTTGAGAATTGAGTGCTGAGAATTGTTGTTTGTATACTGAGATTTGAAGAATGAGGGTTGAGTATTGAATACTGAGAATAGAAGCTATTTTATTGGGGATTGACGATTGAGGATTGATGATACAGGATTGAGGATTGATGGCTGAGGATTGAGGATTGAAGATTGAGGCTTGAGGACTGAGGAATGAGAATTGAGGACTGGGGGTTGAGGATTGAGTGTTGTGAATTGAGGAGGGAACATTGAATATTGAGGATTGAAGTTTGGGGTCTGAGGATTGAGGATTGAGTACTGAGGATTGAGGATTGAGGATTGAGGATTGATGATTGAGGATTGAGGATTGAGCATTGAGGTTTGAGGATTGAGGATTGAGGATTGAGTACTGAGGATTGTGGATTGAAGATTGAGGATCGAGGGTTGAGGATTGAGGATTGAGGATTGAGGATTGAGGATTGAGGATTGAGGATGGATGATTGAGGATTGAGGATTGAGGACTGAGGATTGAGGATTGAGTATTCAGGATTGAGGATTGAGGATTGATGATTGAGGATTGAGGATTGAGGATTGAGGTTTGAGGATTGAGGATTGAGGATTGAGTACTGAGGATTGAGGATTGAAGATTGAGGATCGAGGGTTGATGACTGAGGATTGAGGATTGAGGATTGAGGATTGAGGATTGATGATTGAGGATTGAGGATTGAGGAATGAGGGTTGAGGATTGAGGATTGAGGTTTGAGGATTGAGGTTTGATGATTGAGGATTCAGGATTGAGGACTGATGATTGAGGATTGAGGATTGATGGCTGCAGATTGATGATTGAAGATAGAGAATTGAGGATTGAGTATTGAGGACTGATGATTGAGATTGATGATTGAGGATTGAGGATTGAGGATTGAGGATTGAGGATTGAGGATTGAGGATTGAGGATTCAGGATTGAGGATTGAGTGTTGAGGATTGAGGATTGAGGATTCAGGAATGAGGATTGAGAATTGATGATGGAGGATTGAGGATTGAGGAATGAGGGTTGAGGATTGAGGTTTGAGGTTTGAGGATTGAGGATTGATGTTTGAGGATTGAGGATTGGGGATTGAGGATTTAGGACTGATGATTGAGGATTGAGGATTGATAGCTGCAGATTGATGATTGAAGATAGAGGATTGAGGATTGAGTATTGAGGATTGAGGATTGAGAATTGAGTATTGAGGATTGCGGATTGGGGATAGATTATTGTGGACTGAGTGTTGAGGATTGGGTGTTGAGAATTGATGTTTGAGGATTGAGATCTGAACGTTGAAGATTGTGGATTGAGTATTGAAAACTGTGAATTAAGGATATACTGTTGAGGTTTGAGAATTGACGATTGAGGATTGTGGTTTGAGGATTGAGGGTTGAAGATTGAGGATTGAGGATTGAGGATTGAGGATTGAGGATTGAGTACTGAGGATTGAGGATTGAGGATTGAGGATTGAGGATTGAGGATTGAGGATTGAGGATTGAGGATTGAGGATTGAGGATTGAGTATTGAGGATTGAGGACTGAGGATTGAGGATTGAGGATTAAGGATTCAGGATTGAGTATTGAGGGTTGAGGATTGTGGATTGTGGATTGAGGATTGAGGATTGAGGATTGATGATTGAGTATAGAGGATTGAAGATTGAGGACTGAGGGTTGAGAATTGAGTGCTGAGAATTGTTGTTTGTATACTGAGATTTGAAGAATGAGGGTTGAGTATTGAATACTGAGAATAGAAGCTATTTTATTGGGGATTGACGATTGAGGATTGATGATACAGGATTGAGGATTGATGATTGAGGATTGAGGATTGAGAATTGAGGATTGAGGATTGAGATTTGAGGATTGAGGATTGAGGATTGAGGATTGAGGATTGAGTACTGAGGATTGAGGATTGAAGACTGCGGATTGACGATAGAATGTTGAAGATTGAGGACTGAGGGTTGAGCATTGAGTGTTGAGAATTGTTGTTCGTAGACTGAGATTTGAAGAATGAGGATTGAGTATTGAATAGTGAGAATTGAAGCTATTTTATTGAGGATTGAGGTTTGAGGATTGAGGGTTGAGGATTGAGGATTGAGGATTGTGGATTGAGGATTGAGGATAGAGGATTGAGGATTGAGGACTGAGGATTGAGGATTGAGTATTCAGGATTGAGGATTGAGGATTGATGATTGAGGATTGAGGATTGAGGATTGAGGTTTGAGGATTGAGGATTGAGGATTGAGTACTGAGGATTGAGGATTGAAGATTGAGGATCGAGGGTTGAGGATTGAGGCTTGAGGATTGAGGATTGAGGATTGAGTATTGATGATTGAGGATTGAGGATTGAGGAATGAGGGTTGAGGATTGAGGATTGAGGTTTGAGGATTGAGGTTTGATGATTGAGTATTCAGGATTGAGGACTGATGATTGAGGATTGAGGATTGATGGCTGCAGATTGATGATTGAAGATAGAGAATTGAGGATTGAGTATTGAGGACTGATGATTGAGGATTGATGATTGAGGATTGAGGATTGAGGATTGAGGATTGAGGATTGAGGATTGAGGATTGAGGACTGAGTATTGATGATTGAGGATTGAGGATTGAGGATTGAGGATTGAGGATTGAGGATTGAGGATTGAGTGTTGAGGATTGAGGATTGAGGATTGAGGAATGAGGATTGAGGATTGATGATGGAGGATTGAGGATTGAGGAATGAGGGTTGAGGATTGAGGATTGAGGTTTGAGGATTGAGGATTGATGATTGAGGATTGAGGACTGATGATTGAGGATTGAGGATTGATGGCTGCAGATTGATGATTGAAGATAGAGAATTGAGGATTGAGTATTGAGGATTGAGGATTGGGAATTGAATATTGAGGATTGAGGATTGGGGATAGAATATTGTGGACTGAGGGTTGGGGATTGGGTGTTGAGAATTGATGTTTGAGGATTGAGATCTGAATGTTGAAGATTGTGGATTGAGTATTTAAAACTGTGAATTAAGGATACACGGCTGAGGGTTGAGAATTGAGGATTGAGGATGGAGGTTTGAGGATTGAGGATTGAGGATTGAGGATTGAGTATTGAGGATTGAGAATTGAGGATTGAGGATTGATGATTGAGGATTGAGGATTGAGGATTGAGGGTTGAGTACTGAGGTTTGAGGATTGAAGACTGTGGGTTTAGGACAGAGGATTGAGAGTTGAATTATGAGGATTGAGTGTTGAGGATTGAGTGTTGAGGATTGATGTTTGAGGTTTGAGATTTGTATATTGAAGATTATGGATTGGGCGTTGAAAACTGTGAATTGAGAATACACTGTTGAGTGTTGAGAATTGAGGATTCAGGATTGAGGATTGAGGATTGAGTACTGAGGATTGAGGATTGAAGACTGAGGATTGACGATAGAGGATTGAAGATTGAGGACTGAGGGTTGAGCATTGAGTGTTGAGAATTGTTGTTCGTATACAGACATTTGAAGAATGAGGATTGAGTATTGAATAGTGAGAATTGAAGCTATTTTATTGAGGATTGAGGATTGAGGATTGAGGATTGAGGATTGAGGATTGAGGATTGGTGGTTGAGTATAGAGGATTGAGGATTAAGGATTCAGGATTGAGGATTGAGGATTGAGGGTTGAGGATTGAGGATTGAGGATTGAGGATTGAGGATTGAGGTTTGAGGATTGATGATTGAGGATTGAGGATTGAGGATTGAGGAATGAGGGTTGAGGATTGAGGATTGAGGTTTGAGGATTGAGGATTGATGATTGAGGATTGAGGATTGAGGGCTGATGATTGAGGATTGAGGATTGATGGCTGCAGATTGATGATTGAAGATAGAGAATTGAGGACTGAGTATTGAGGATTGAGGATTGAGAATTGAATATTGAGGACTGACGATTGGGGATAGAATATTGTGGACTGAGGGTTGAGGATTGGGTGTTGAGAATTGATGTTTGAGGATTGAGATCTGAATGTTGAAGATTGTGGATTGAGTATTAAAACTGTGAATTAAGGATATACTGTTGAGGATTGAGAATTGAGGATGGAGGATTGAGGATTGAGGATTGAGGATTGAGGATTGAGTATTGAGGATTGAGGATTGAGGATTGAGGATTGATAATTGAGGATTGAGGATTGAGGACTGAGGATTGAGTACTGAGGATTGAGGATTGAAGATTGAGGACCGAGGGTTGAGGATTGAGGGTTGAGGATTGAGGACTGAGGATTGAGGATTGAGGATTGAGGATTGAGGATTAAGGATTGAGGACTGAGGATTGAGGATTGAGTATTCAGGATTGAGGATTGAGGATTGATGATTGAGGATTGAGGATTGAGGATTGAGGTTTGAGGATTGAGGATTGAGGATTGAGTACTGAGGATTGAGGATTGAAGATTGAGGATCGAGGGTTGAGGATTGAGGATTGAGGATTGAGGATTGAGGATTGAGGATTGAGGATTGAGGATTGATGATTGAGGATTGAGGATTGAGGAATGAGTGTTGAGGATTGAGGATTGAGGTTTGAGGATTGCGGATTGATGATTGAGGATTCAGGATTGAGGACTGATGATTGAGGATTGAGGATTGATGGCTGCAGATTGATGATTGAAGATAGAGAATTGAGGATTGAGTATTGAGGACTGCTGATTGAGGATTGATGATTGAGGATTGAGGATTGAGGATTGAGGATTGAGGATTGAGGATTGAGGATTGAGGATTGAGGATTGACGATTGAGTGTTGAGGATTGAGGATTGAGGATTGAGGATTGAGGATTGAGGATTGATGATGGAGGATTGAGGATTGAGGAATGAGGGTTGAGGATTGAGGATTGAGGTTTGAGGATTGAGGATTGATGATTGAGGATTGAGGATTGAGGACTGATGATTGAGGATTGAGGATTGATGGCTGCAGCTTGATGATTGAAGATAGAGAATTGAGGATTGAGTATTGAGGATTGAGGATTGAGAATTGAATATTGAGGATTGAGGATTGGGGATAGAATATTGTGGACTGAGGGTTGTGGACTGGGTGTTGAGAATTGATGTTTGAGGATTGAGATCTGAATGTTGAAGATTGTGGATTGAGTATTTAAAACTGTGAATTAAGGATATACTGCTGAGGATTGAGAATTGAGGATTGAGGATTGAGGTTTGAGGATTGAGGATTGAGGATTGAGGATTGAGTATTGAGGATTGAGGATTGAGGATTGAGGATTGAGGATTGATGACTGAGGATTGAGGATTGAGGATCGAGGGTTGAGGATTGAGGATTGAATATTGAGGATTGAGGATTGAGGATTGATGATTGAGGATTGAAGACTGAAGGTTGAGGATTGAGTATTGAGGATTGAGGATTGAGAATGGGTGGTTGAGGATTGAGGATTGAGGATGGATGGTTGAGGATTGAGGATTGAGGACTAAGGGTATAGGACTGAGGATTGAGAGTTGAATTATGAGGATTGAGTGTTGAGGATTGCGTGTTGAGGATTGATGTTTGAGGTTTGAGATTTGTATATTGAAGATTATGGATTGGGTGTTGAAAACTGTGAATTGAGAATACACTGTTGAGTATTGAGAATTGAGGATTCAGGATTGAGGATTGAGGATTGAGTACTGAGGATTGAGGATTGAAGACTGAGGATTGACGATAGAGGATTGAAGATTGAGGACTGAGGGTTGAGCATTGAGTGTTGAGAATTGTTGTTCGTAGACTGAGATTTGAAGAATGAGGATTGAGTATTGAATAGTGAGAATTGAAGCTATTTTATTGAGGATTGAGGATTGAGGATTGAGGATTGAGGATTGAGGATTGAGGATTGAGGATTGAGGATTGAGGATTGATGATTGAGGATTGAGGATTGAGGAATGAGGGTTGAGGATTGAGGATTGAGGTTTGAGGATTGAGGATTGATGATTGAGGATTCAGGATTGAGGACTGATGATAGAGGATTGAGGATTGATGGCTGCAGATTGATGATTGAAGATAGAGAATGGAGGATTGAGTATTGAGGACTGATGATTGAGGATTGATGATTGAGGATTGAGGATTGAGGATTGAGGATTGAGGATTGAGGACTGAGGATTGAGGATTGAGGATTGAGGATTGAGTGTTGAGGATTGAGGATTGAGGATTGAGGAATGAGGATTGAGGATTGATGATGGAGGATTGAGGATTGAGGAATGAGGGTTGAGGATTGAGGATTGAGGTTTGAGGATTGAGGATTGATGATTGAGGATTGAGGATTGAGGATTGAGGATTGAGGATTGAGGATTGATGATTGAGGATTGAGGATTGAGGACTGAGGATTGAGGATTGAGTATTCAGGATTGAGGATTGAGGATTGATGATTGAGGATTGAGGATTGAGGATTGAGGTTTGAGGATTGAGGATTGAGGATTGAGTACTGAGGATTGATGATTGAAGATTGAGGATCGAGGGTTGATGATTGAGGATTGAGGATTGAGGATTGAGGATTGAGGATTGATGATTGAGGATTGAGGATTGAGGAATGAGGGTTGAGGATTGAGGATTGAGGTTTGAGGATTGAGGTTTGATGATTGAGGATTCAGGATTGAGGACTGATGATTGAGGATTGAGGATTGATGGCTGCAGATTGATGATTGAAGATAGAGAATTGAGGATTGAGTATTGAGGACTGATGATTGAGATTTATGATTGAGGATTGAGGATTGAGGATTGAGGATTGAGGATTGAGGATTGAGGATTGAGGATTGAGGATTGAGGATTGAGTGTTGAGGATTGAGGATTGAGGATTCAGGAATGAGGATTGAGGATTGATGATGGAGGATTGAGGATTGAGGAATGAGGGTTGAGGATTGAGGTTTGAGGTTTGAGGATTGAGGATTGATGATTGAGGATTGAGGATTGAGGACTGATGATTGAGGATTGAGGATTGATGGCAGCAGATTGATGATTGAAGATAGAGAATTGAGGATTCAGTATTGAGGATTGAGGATTGAGAATTGAATATTCAGGATTGAGGATTGGGGATAGAATATTGTGGACTGAGGGTTGAGGATTGGGTGTTGAGAATTGATGTTTGAGGATTGAGATCTGAATGTTGAAGATTGTGGATTGAGTATTTAAAACTGTGAATTAAGGATATACTGCTGAGGATTGAGAATTGAGGATTGAGGATTGAGGTTTGAGGAATGAGGATTGAGGATTGAGGATTGATGATTGAGGATTGAGGATTGAGGATTGAGGATTGAGGATTGAGGGTTGAGGATTGAGGTTTGAGGTTTGAGGATTGAGGACTGAGGGTTGAGCATTGAGTGTTGAGAATTGTTGTTCGTAGACTGAGATTTGAAGAATGAGGATTGAGTATTGAATAGTGAGAATTGAAGCTATTTTATTGAGGATTGAGGATTGAGGATTGAGGATTGAGGATTGAGGATTGAGGATTGAGGATTGAGGATTGAGGATTGATGATTGAGGATTGAGGATTGAGGAATGAGGGTTGAGGATTGAGGATTGAGGTTTGAGGATTGAGGATTGATGATTGAGGATTCAGGATTGAGGACTGATGACAGAGGGTTGAGGATTGATGGCTGCAGATTGATGATTGAAGATAGAGAATGGAGGATTGAGTATTGAGGACTGATGATTGAGGATTGATGATTGAGGATTGAGGATTGAGGATTGAGGATTGAGGATTGAGGACTGAGGATTGAGGATTGAGGATTGAGGATTGAGTGTTGAGGATTGAGGATTGAGGATTGAGGAATGAGGATTGAGGATTGATGATGGAGGATTGAGGATTGAGGAATGAGGGTTGAGGATTGAGGATTGAGGTTTGAGGATTGAGGATTGATGATTGAGGATTGAGGATTGAGGACTAAGGATTGAGGATTGAGGATTGATGGCTGCAGATTGATGATTGAAGATAGAGAATTGAGGATTGAGTATTGAGGATTGAGGATTGGGAATTGAATATTGAGGATTGAGGATTGGGGATAGAATATTGTGGACTGAGGGTTGAGGATTGGGTGTTGAGAATTGATGTTTGAGGATTGAGATCTGAATATTGAAGATTGTGGATTGAGTATTTAAAACTGTGAATTAAGATTACACTGCTGAGGATTGAGAATTGAGGACTGAGGATGGAGGTTTGAGGATTGAGGATTGAGGATTGAGGATTGAGTATTGAGGATTGAGGATTGAGGATTGAGGATTGAGGATTGAGGATTGAGGATTGAGTATTGAAGGTTGTGGATTGATGATTGACGATTGAGGACTGAGGATTGAGGATTGATTATTGAGCTTTGGGGATTGAAGATTGTGGGCTGGGGATAGAGAATTGAATATTGAGGATTAAGGATAGAGTATTGGGGATTGAGGATCTAGGATAGGAGATTGATTACTGAGTATTGAAGATTGAGGATTGATGACTGAGGATTGAGGATTGAGGATTGATGATTGAGGATTGAGGATTGAAGATTGAGTGTGGAGGATTGAAGATTGAGGGTTGAGGATTGAGGATTGAAGATTGAGGACTGAGTGTTGAGGGTTGAGTGATGAGAATTGATGTCTGTGGATTGAGATTTGAAGATTGAAGATTGGGGATAGAGTATTGAAAACTGTGAATTGTGGATATTCTATTAAGGATGGAGGATTGACAATTGATTGTTGCGGACTGAGGGATGAAGATACAGCATTCAGGATTGAGGATTCGGAATTGAGATTTGAGGACTGAGGATTGAGGGTTGAGGATTGAGGATTGAGGATTGACGCTTGAGGATAGAGGATTGAGGATGGAGGATTGACGAGAGAGGACAGACTGTTGAGGATTGAGTGTTGAGAATTGATGTTTGAGGATCGAGGTTTGATTGTTGAATATTGTGGATTGAGTATTGAATCATGAGAATTCAGGATATTCTATTGAGTATTGAGAATTGAGGAATGATGGTTGAGTACTGAGGATTGATGGTTGATGGATGTGTGTTGAATATTGAGGATTGAGGATTGAGGATTGAGCATTGAGAATTGACGATTGAAGATTGAGCATTGATGATTCAAGATTGAGGATTGAGGATTGATGGTTGAGGATTGAGGACGAGGGCTGACGGTTGAGGGTTGAAGATTGAGGATTGAGGATTGAGGATTGAGGATTGAGGATTGAGGATTGAGGATTGAGGATTGAAGATTGAGTATTGAGGATTGAAGATTGAGGATTGAGGTTTGAGGACTGAGGACTGAGGATTGAGGATTGAGAATTGAGGATTGAGGATTGAGGGTTGAAGATTGAGGATTGGGTATTGAGGATTGAAGAAGGAGGATTGGGGATTGAGGATTGAGGACTGAGGATTGCAGGTTGAGTATTGAGGATTGAAGACTGACGATTGAGGATTGAGGATTGGGGATTGAGGATTGAGGATTGAAGATTGAGTATTGAGTATTGAAGATTGAGGATTGAGGATTGAGGATTGAGGATTGAGGATTGAGGATTGAAGATTGGGTATTCAGGATTGAAGATTGAGGATTGAGGATTGAGGCTTGAGGATTGAGTATTGAGGATTGAACATTGAGGATTGTGGATTGAGGATTGAGGATTGAGTATTGAGTATTGAGGGTTGAGAATTGAGGATTGACTATTGAAGGTTGAGGATTAAGGATTGGTGATTGGGGATTGAGTATCTAGGATTGGAGATTGACTAATGAGGATTGAGGATTGAGGATTGAGGATTGAGGATTGAGGATTGAGGATTGATGATTGAGGATTGAGGATTGAGGAATGAGGGTTGAGGATTGAGGATTGAGGTTTGAGGATTGAGGATTGATGATTGAGGATTCAGGATTGAGGACTGATGATAGAGGATTGAGGATTGATGGCTGCAGATTGATGATTGAAGATAGAGAATGGAGGATTGAGTATTGAGGACTGATGATTGAGGATTGATGATTGAGGATTGAGGATTGAGGATTGAGGATTGAGGATGGAGGACTGAGGATTGAGGATTGAGGATTGAGGATTGAGTGTTGAGGATTGAGGGTTGAGGATTGAGGAATGAGGATTGAGGATTGATGATGGAGGATTGAGGATTGAGGAATGAGGGTTGAGGATTGAGGATTGAGGTTTGAGGATTGAGGATTGATGATTGAGGATTGAGGATTGAGGACTGAGGATTGAGGATTGAGGATTGATGGCTGCAGATTGATGATTGAAGATAGAGAATTGAGGATTGAGTATTGAGGATTGAGGATTGGGAATTGAATATTGAGGATTGAGGATTGGGGATAGAATATTGTGGACTGAGGGTTGAGGATTGGGTGTTGAGAATTGATGTTTGAGGATTGAGATCTGAATGTTGAAGATTGTGGATTGAGTATTTAAAACTGTGAATTAAGGTTACACTGCTGAGGATTGAGAATTGAGGACTGAGGATGGAGGTTTGAGGATTGAGGATTGAGGATTGAGGATTGAGTATTGAGGATTGAGGATTGAGGATTGAGGATTGAGGATTGAGGATTGAGGATTGAGTATTGAAGGTTGTGGATTGATGATTGACGATTGAGGACTGAGGATTGACTATTGAAGGTTGAGGATTAAGGATTGGTGATTGGGGATTGAGTATCTAGGATTGGAGATTGACTAATGAGGATTGAGGATTGAGGATTGAGGATTGAGGAACGAGGATTGCGGATTGGGTATTGAGGATTGAAGAATGCGGATTGACGATTGAGGATTGAGGATTGAGGATCGAAGATTGAGTATTGAGGATTGAAGGTTGATGATTGAGGATTGAGGATTGTGGATTGAGGATTGTGGGTTGAGGACTGCGGGTTGACGATTGAGTATTGAAGATTGAGGATTGATGACTGAGGATTGCGGATAGAGGATTGAAGATTGAGTATTGAGGATTGAGGGTTGAGGGTTGAGGATTGAGTGTTGAAGATTGAGGATCGATGATTGAGGATTGAGAATTGAGGATTGAGGATTGAGGATTGAGGATTGAAGATTGAGTATTGAGGATTGAAGATTGAGTATTCAGGATTGTAGATTGAGGATTGAGGATTGAGGATTGAGGATTGAGGATTGAGGATTGAGGATTGAGGAACGAGGATTGAGGATTGAGGATGATGGCTGAGGGTTGATGATTGAGGTTTGAGGAACGAGGATTGAGGATTGAGGATTGAGGACTGCGGATCGACGATTGAGTATTGAAGATTGAGGATTGATGACTGAGGATTGAGGGTTGAAGATTGAGGATTGAGGATTGATGATTGAAGATTGAAGATTGAAGATTGAGTATTGAGGATTGAAGATTGAGGATTGAGGATTGAGGACTGAGGATGGAGGATGAGGGCTGAGGGTTGAGAATTGACGTTTGAGTATTGAATCCTGAGAATTCAGGATATTCTATTGAGTATCGAGAATTGAGGATTGATGGTTGAGTATTGAGGAATGAGAATTGAGGATTGAGGATCGAGTTTTGAAGATAGAGGTTTGATGATTGAGGATTGGGCATTGAGGATTGAGGATTGAGGATTGAGGATTGAAGATTGAGTATTGAGGATTGAAGATTCAGTATTGAGGAATGAACATTGAGAATTGAGGATTGAGGATTGAACATTGTGGACTGAGTGTTGAGGGTTGAGTGATGAGAATTGATGTTTGTGGATAGAGTTTGGAAGATTGCAGATTGAGTATAGAGTATTGAAAACTGTGAATTGAGGATATTCTATTGAGGATTGAGAATTGTCAAGTGATTGTTGAGGACTGAGAGCTGAAGATAGAGGATTCAGGATTGAGGATTCAGAACTGAGGTTTGAGGACAGAGGATTGACGATTGAAGATTGAGTATTGGGAATTGAAGATTGAGGATTGAGGATTGAGGATTGAGGATTGAGGATTGAGGATTGAGGATTGAAGATTGAGTATTCAGGATTGAAATTCAGGATTGAGGATTGAGGCTTGAGGATTGAGGATTGAGGATTGAAGATTGAGGATTGGGGATTGAGGATTGAGGATTGAGTATTGAGTATTGAGGATTGAGAATTGAGGATTGAGGATTGAAGATTGAGGATTAAGGATTGAGGATTGGGGATTGAGGATCTAGGATTGGAGATTGGCTATTGAGGATTGAGGATTGAGGATTGAGGGTTGAGGAACGAGGATTGAGGATTGAGGATGATGGCTGAGGGTTGAGGATTGAGGTTTGAGGACTGAGGACTGAGGATTGAGGATTGAGAATTGAGGATTGAGGATTGAGAGTTGAAGATTGAGGATTGGGTATTGAGGATTGAAGAATGAGGGTTGAGGATTGAGTATTGAGGACTGAGGATTGCAGATTGGGTATTGAGAATTGAAGACTGACGATTGAGGATTGAGGATTGAGGATTGAGGATTGAGGATTGAGGATTGAAGATTGAGGATTAAGGATTGAGGATTGGGGATTGAGGATCTAGGATTGGAGATTGGCTATTGAGGATTGAGGATTGAGGATTGAGGGTTGAGGAACGAGGATTGAGGATTGAGGATGATGGCTGAGGGTTGAGGATTGAGGTTTGAGGACTGAGGACTGAGGATTGAGGATTGAGAATTGAGGATTGAGGATTGAGAGTTGAAGATTGAGGATTGGGTATTGAGGATTGAAGAATGAGGGTTGAGGATTGAGTATTGAGGACTGAGGATTGCAGATTGGGTATTGAGAATTGAAGACTGACGATTGAGGATTGAGGATTGAGGATTGAGGATTGAGGATTGAGGATTGAGGATTGAAGATTGAGGATTGGGGATTGAGGATTGAGGATGGAGGATGACGGCTGATGGTTGAGGATTGAGGTTTGAGTATTGAATACTGAGAAATCAGGATATTCTGTTTAGTATTGAGAATTGAGGATTGATGGTTGAGTATTGAGGATTGAGGATTGAGAATTGAGGGTTGAAGATTGAGGTTTGAGGATTGAGAATTGAGAACTGAGGATGAGGACTGAGGGTTGAGAATTGAGGTTTGAGGAACGAGGATTGAGGATTGAGAATTGAGGACTGAGGATTGACGATTGAGTATTGAAGATTGAGGATTGTGACTGAGGATTGAGGATTGAGGATTGAGGATTGAGGATGGAGGATTGAGGATTGAGGATTGAGGATTGGGTATTGAGGATTGAAGAATGAGTATTGACGATTGAGGATTGAGGATTGAGGATTGAGTATTGAGGATTGAGGATTGAGGATTGAGGATTGATGATTGAGGATTGAGGATTGAGGATCGAGGGTTGAGGATTGAGGATTGATGATTGAGGATTGAGGATTGAGGATTGATGATTGAGGATTGAGGACTGAAGGTTGAGGCTTGAGTATTGAGGATTGAGGATTGAGGATGGGAGGTTGAGGATTGAGGATTGAGAATGGATGGTTGAGGATTGTGGATTGAGGACTGAGGGTTTAGGACAGAGGATTGAGAGTTGAATTATGAGGATTGAGTATTGAGGATTAAGTGTTGAGGATTGATGTTTGAGGTTTGAGATTTGTATATTGAAGATTATGGATTGGGTGTTGAAAACTGTGAATTGAGAATACACTGTTGAGTGTTGAGAATTGAGGATTCAGGGTTGAGTATTGAGGATTGATTACTGAGGATTGAGGATTGAAGACTGAGGATTGACGATAGAGGATTGAAGATTGAGAACTGAGGGTTGAGCATTGAGTGTTGAGAATTGTTGTTCGTAGACTGGGATTTGAGGAATGAGGATTGAGTATTGAATAGTGAGAATTGAAGCTATTTTATTGAGGACTGAGGATTCAGGATTGAGGATTGAGGATTGAGGATTGAGGATTGGTGGTTGAGGATAGAGGATTGAGGATTAAGGATTCAGGATTGAGGATTGAGGATTGAGGGTTGAGGATTGAGGATTGAGGATTGAGGATTGAGGATTGAGGTTTGAGGATTGATGATTGAGGATTGAGGATTGAGGTTTGAGGAATGAGGGTTGAGGATTGAGGATTGAGGTTTGAGGATTGAGGATTGATGATTGAGGATTGAGGATTGAGGGCTGATGATTGAAGATTGAGGATTGATGGCTGCAGATTGATGATTGAAGATAGAGAATTGAGGACTGAGTATTGAGGATTCATGATTGAGGATTGATGATTGAGGATTGAGGATTGAGGATTGAGGATTGAGGATTGCGGATTGAGGATTGAGGATTGAGGATTGAGGATTGAGGATTGAGTGTTGAGGATTGAGGATTGAGGATTGAGGTTTGAGGATTGATGATTGAGGATTGAGGATTGAGGTTTGAGGAATGAGGGTTGAGGATTGAGGATTGAGGTTTGAGGATTGAGGATTGAGGGCTGATGATTGAAGATTGAGGATTGATGGCTGCAGATTGATGATTGAAGATAGAGAATTGAGGACTGAGTATTGAGGATTGATGATTGAGGATTAAGGATTGGTGATTGGGGATTGAGGATCTAGGATTGGAGATTGACTAATGAGGATTGAGGATTGAGGATTGAGGATTGAGGAACGAGGATTGCGGATTGGGTATTGAGGATTGAAGAATGCGTATTGACGATTGAGGATTGAGGATTGAGGATCGAAGATTGAGTATTGAGGATTGAAGGTTGATGATTGAGGATTGAGGATTGTGGATTGAGGATTGTGGGTTGAGGACTGCGGGTTGACGATTGAGTATTGAAGGTTGAGGATTGATGACTGAGGATTGCGGATAGAGGATTGAAGATTGAGTATTGAGGATTGAGGATTGAGGGTTGAGGATTGAGTGTTGAAGATTGAGGATCGATGATTGAGGATTGAGGATTGATGATTGAGGATTGAGGATTGAGGGCTGATGATTGAAGATTGAGGATTGATGGCTGCAGATTGATGATTGAAGATAGAGAATTGAGGACTGAGTATTGAGGATTGATGATTGAGGATTGATGATTGAGGATTGATGATTGAGGATTGAGGATTGAGGATTGCGGATTGAGGATTGAGGATTGAGGATTGAGGATTGAGGATTGAGTGTTGAGGATTGAGGATTGAGGATTGAGGATTGAGGATTGAGGATTGAGGATTGAGGATTGAGGATTGAGGATTAAGGATTCAGGATTGAGGATTGAGGATTGAGGGTTGAGGATTGAGGATTGAGGATTGAGGATTGAGGATTGAGGTTTGAGGATTGATGATTGAGGATTGAGGATTGAGGATTGAGGAATGAGGGTTGAGGATTGAGGATTGAGGTTTGAGGATTGAGGATTGATGATTGAGGATTGAGGATTGAGGGCTGATGATTGAAGATTGAGGATTGATGGCTGCAGATTGATGATTGAAGATAGAGAATTGAGGACTGAGTATTGAGGATTGATGATTGAGGATTGATGATTGAGGATTGAGGATTGATGATTGAGGATTAAGGATTGGTGATTGGGGATTGAGGATCTAGGATTGGAGATTGACTAATGAGGATTGAGGATTGAGGATTGAGGATTGAGGAACGAGGATTGCGGATTGGGTATTGAGGATTGAAGAATGCGTATTGACGATTGAGGATTGAGGATTGAGGATCGAAGATTGAGTATTGAGGATTGAAGGTTGATGATTGAGGATTGAGGATTGTGGATTGAGGATTGTGGGTTGAGGACTGCGGGTTGACGATTGAGTATTGAAGGTTGAGGATTGATGACTGAGGATTGCGGATAGAGGATTGAAGATTGAGTATTGAGTATTGAGGATTGAGGGTTGAGGATTGAGTGTTGAAGATTGAGGATCGATGATTGAGGATTGAGGATTGAGGATTGAGGATTGAGGATTGAAGATTGAGTATTGAGGATTGAAGATTGAGTATGCAGGATTGTAGATTGAGGATTGAGGATTGAGGATTGAGGATTGAGGATTGAGGATTGAGGAACGAGGATTGAGGATTGAGGATGATGGCTGAGGGTTGATGATTGAGGTTTGAGGAACGAGGATTGAGGATTGAGGATTGAGGACTGCGGATCGACGATTGAGTATTGAAGATTGAGGATTGATGACTGAGGATTGAGGGTTGAAGATTGGGGATTGAGGATTGAAGAATGAGTATTGACGATTGAGGATTGAGGATTGAGGATTGAGTATTGAGGATTGAGGATTGAGGATTGAGGATTGATGATTGAGGATTGAGGATTGAGGATCGAGGGTTGAGGATTGAGGATTGATGATTGAGGGTTGAGGATTGAGGATTGATGATTGAGGATTGAGGACTGAAGGTTGAGGCTTGAGTATTGGGGATTGAGGATTGAGGATGGGAGGTTGAGGATTGAGGATTGAGAATGGATGGTTGAGGATTGAGGATTGAGGACTGAGGGTTTAGGACAGAGGATTGAGAGTTGAATTGTGAGGATTGAGTGTTGAGGATTGAGTGTTGAGGATTGATGTTTGAGGTTTGTGATTTGTATATTGAAGATTGTGGATTGGGTGTTGAAAACTGTGAATTGAGAATACACTGTTGAGTGTTGAGAATTGAGGATTCAGGGTTGAGGATTGAGGATTGATTACTGAGGATTGAGGATTGAAGACTGAGGATTGACGATAGAGGATTGAAGATTGAGTACTGAGGGTTGAGCATTGAGTGTTGAGAATTGTTGTTCGTAGACTGGGATTTGAAGAATGAGGATTGAGTATTGAATAGTGAGAATTGAAGCTATTTTATTGAGGACTGAGGATTGAGGATTGAGGATTGAGGATTGAGGATTGAGGATTGGTGGTTGAGGATAGAGGATTGAGGATTAAGGATTCAGGATTGAGGATTGAGGATTGAGGGTTGAGGATTGAGGATTGAGGATTGAGGATTGAGGATTGAGGTTTGAGGATTGATGATTGAGGATTGAGGATTGAGGATTGAGGAATGAGGGTTGAGGATTGAGGATTGAGGTTTGAGGATTGAGGATTGATGATTGAGGATTGAGGATTGAGGGCTGATGATTGAAGATTGAGGATTGATGGCTGCAGATTGATGATTGAAGATAGAGAATTGAGGACTGAGTATTGAGGATTGATGATTGAGGATTGATGATTGAGGATTGAGGATTGAGGATTGAGGATTGAGGATTGCGGATTGAGGATTGAGGATTGAGGATTGAGGATTGAGGATTGAGTGTTGAGGATTGAGGATTGAGGATTGAGGATTGAGGATTGAGGATTGAGGATTGAGGATTGAGGATTGAGGATTGAGGATTGAGGATTGATGACTGAGGATTGAGGATTGAGGATCGAGGGTTGAGGATTGAGGATTGACTATTGAGGATCGGGGATTGAGGATTGATGATTGAGGATTGAAGACTGAAGGTTGAGGATTGAGTATTGAGGATTGAGTATTGAGAATGGGTGGTTGAGGATTGAGGATTGAGGATGGATGGTTGAGGATTGAGGATTGAGGACTAAGGGTATAGGACTGAGGATTGAGAGTTGAATTATGAGGATTGAGTGTTGAGGATTGAGTGTTGAGGATCGATGTTTGAGGTTTGAGATTTGTATATTGAAGATTATGGATTGGGTGTTGAAAACTGTGAATTGAGAATACACTGTTGAGTATTGAGAATTGAGGATTCAGGATTGAGTATCGAGGATTGAGTACTGAGGATTGAGGATTGAAGACTGAGGATTGACGATAGAGGATTGAAGATTGAGGACTGAGGGTTGAGCATTGAGTGTTGAGAATTGTTGTTCGTAGACTGAGATTTGAAGAATGAGGATTGAGTATTGAATAGTGAGAATTGAAGCTATTTTATTGAGGATTGAGGATTGAGGATTGAGTATTGAGGATTGAGGATTGAGGATGGATGGTTGAGGATTGAGGATTGAGGATTGAGGATTGATGAATGAGGATTGAGGATTGAGGAATGAGGGTTGAGGATTGAGGATTGAGGTTTGAGGATTGAGGATCGATGATTGAGGATTGAGGATTGAGGACTGATGATTGAGGATTGAGGATTGATGGCTGCAGATTGATGATTGAAAATAGAGAATTGAGGATTGAGTATTGAGGACTGATGATTGAGGATTGATGATTGAGTATTGATGATTGAGGATTGAGGATTGAGGATTGAGGATTGAGGATTGAGGATTGAGGATTGAGGATTGAGGATTGAGGACTGATGATTGAGGATTGAGGATTGATGGCTGCAGATTGATGATTGAAGATAGAGAATTGAGGATTGAGTATTGAGGATTGAGGATTGAGGATTGATGATTGAGGATTGATGATTGAGGATTGAGGATTGAGGATTGAGAATTGAGGATTGAGGATTGAGGATTGAGGATTGAGGATTGAGGATTGAGTGTTGAGGATTGAGGATTGAGGATTGAGGATTGAGGATTGAGGATTGATGATTGAGGATTGATGATTGAGGATTGAGGATTGAGGAATGAGTGTTGAGGATTGAGGATTGAGGTTTGAGGATTGAGGATTGATGATTGCGGATTGAGGATTGAGGACTGATGATTGAGGATTGAGGATTGATGGCTGCAGATTGATGATTGAAGATAGAGAATTGAGGATTGAGTATTGAGGACTGATGATTGAGGATTGATGATTGAGGATTGATGATTGAGGATTGAGGATTGAGGATTGAGGATTGAGGATTGAGGATTGAGGATTGAGGATAGAGGATTGAGGATTGAGGATTGAGGATTGAGGATTAAGGATTGAGGACTGAGGATTGAGGATTGAGTATTCAGGATTGAGGATTGAGGTTTGATGATTGAGGATTGAGGATTGAGGATTGAGGTTTGAGGATTGAGGATTGAGGATTGAGTACTGAGGATTGTGGATTGAAGATTGAGGATCGAGGGTTGAGGATTGAGGATTGAGGATTGAGGATTGAGGATTGAGTATTGAGGATTGATGATTGAGGATTGAGGATTGAGGAATGAGGGTTGAGGATTGAGGATTGAGGTTTGAGGATTGAGGACCGATGATTGAGGATTGAGGATTGAGGATTGATGATTGAGGATTGAGGATTGATGGCTGCAGATTGATGATTGAAGATAGAGAATTGAGGATTGAGTATTGAGGACTGATGATTGAGGATTGATGATTGAGGATTGAGGATTGAGGATTGAGGATTGAGGATTGAGGATTGAGGATTGAGGATTGAGGATTGAGGATTGAGTGTTGAGGATTGAGGATTGAGGATTGAGGAATGAGGATTGAGGATTGATGATGGAGGATTGAGGATTGAGGAATGAGGGTTGAGGATTGAGGATTGAGGTTTGAGGATTGAGGATTGAGGATTGATGGCTGCAGATTGATGATTGAAGATAGAGAATTGAGGATTGAGTATTGAGGATTGAGGATTGAGGATTGATGATTGAGGATTGATGATTGAGGATTGAGGATTGAGGATTGAGGATTGAGGATTGAGGATTGAGGATTGACGATTGAGGATTGAGGATTGAGTGTTGAGGATTGAGGATTGAGGATTGAGGATTGAGGATTGAGGATTGATGATTGAGGATTGATGATTGAGGATTGAGGATTGAGGAATGAGTGTTGAGGATTGAGGATTGAGGTTTGAGGATTGAGGATTGATGATTGCGGATTGAGGATTGAGGACTGATGATTGAGGATTGAGGATTGATGGCTGCAGATTGATGATTGAAGATAGAGAATTGAGGATTGACTATTGAGGACTGATGATTGAGGATTGATGATTGAGGATTGATGATTGAGGATTGAGGATTGAGGATTGAGGATTGAGGATTGAGGATTGAGGATTGAGGATAGAGGATTGAGGATTGAGGATTGAGGATTGAGGATTAAGGATTGAGGACTGAGGATTGAGGATTGAGTATTCAGGATTGAGGATTGAGGTTTGATGATTGAGGATTGAGGATTGAGGATTGAGGTTTGAGGATTGAGGATTGAGGATTGAGTACTGAGTATTGTGGATTGAAGATTGAGGATCGAGGGTTGAGGATTGAGGATTGAGGATTGAGGATTGAGGATTGAGTATTGAGGATTGATGATTGAGGATTGAGGATTGAGGAATGAGGGTTGAGGATTGAGGATTGAGGTTTGAGGATTGAGGACCGATGATTGAGGATTGAGGATTGAGGATTGATGATTGAGGATTGAGGATTGATGGCTGCAGATTGATGATTGAAGATAGAGAATTGAGGATTGAGTATTGATGACTGATGATTGAGGATTGATGATTGAGGATTGAGGATTGAGGATTGAGGATTGAGGATTGAGGATTGAGGATTGAGGATTGAGGATTGAGGATTGAGTGTTGAGGATTGAGGATTGAGGATTGAGGAATGAGGATTGAGGATTGATGATGGAGGATTGAGGATTGAGGAATGAGGGTTGAGGATTGAGGATTGAGGTTTGAGGATTGAGGATTGATGATTGAGGATTGAGGATTGAGGACTGATGATTGAGGATTGAGGATTGATGGCTGCAGATTCATGATTGAAGATAGAGAATTGAGGATTGAGTAATGAGGATTGAGGATTGGGAATTGAATATTGAGGATTGAGGATTGGGGATAGAATATTGTGGACTGAGGGTTGAGGATTGGGTGTTGAGAATGGATGTTTGAGGATTGAGATCTGAATGTTGAAGATTGTGGATTGAGTATTTAAAACTGTGAATTAAGGATATACTGCTGAGGATTGAGAATTGAGGATTGAGGATTGAGGTTTGAGGATTGAGGATTGAGGATTGAGGATTGAGTATTGAGGATTGAGGATTGAGGGTTGAGGATGGAGGATTGAGGATTGAGGATTGAGGTTTGAGGATTGATGATTGGGGATTGAGGATTGAGGATTGAGGAATGAGGGTTGAGGATTGAGGATTGATGTTTGAGGATTGAGGATTGATGATTGAGGATTGAGGATTGAGGGCTGATGATTGAGGATTGAGGATTGATGTCTGCAGATTGATGATTGAAGATAGAGAATTGAGGACTGAGTATTGAGGATTGAGGATTGAGAATTGAATATTGAGGATTGACGATTGGGTATAGAATATTGTGGACTGAGGGTTGACGATTGGGTGTTGAGAGTTGATGTTTGAGGATTGAGATCTGAATGTTGAACATTGTGGATTGAGTATTAAAACTGTGAATTAAGGATATACTGTTGAGGATTGAGAATTGAGGATGGAGGATTGAGGATTGAGGATTGAGGATTGAGGATTGAGTATTGAGGATTGAGGATTGAGGATTGAGGATTGATGATTGAGGATTGAGGATTGAGGATTGAGGATTGAGGATTGAGGATTGAGGTTTGATGATTGAGGATTGAGGATTGAGGATTGAGGTTTGAGGATTGAGGATTGAGGATTGAGTACTGAGGATTGAGGATTGAAGATTGAGGATCGAGGATTGAGGATTGAGGGTTGAGGACAGAGGATTGAGGATTGAGGATTGAGGATTGAGGACTGAGGTTTGAGGATTGATGATTGAGGATTGAGGAGTGAGGATTGAGGAATGAGGGTTGAGGATTGAGGATTGAGGTTTGAGGATTGAGGATTGATGATTGAGGATTGAGGATTGAGGACTGATGATTGAGGATTCAGGATTGATGGCAGCAGATTGATGATTGAAGATAGAGAATTGAGGACTGAGTATTGAGGATTGAGGATTGAGAATTGAATATTGAGGATTGAGGATTGGGGATAGAATATTGTGGACTGAGGGTTGAGGATTGGGTGTTCAGAATTGATGTTTGAGGATTGAGATCTGAATGTTGAAGATTGTGGATTGAGTATTTAAAACTGTGAATTAAGGATATACTATTGAGGATTGAGAATTGAGGATTGAGGATTGAGGATTGAGGATTGAGGAGTGAGGATTGAGGATTGATGATTGAGGATTGAGGACTGAAGGTTGAGGATTGAGTATTGAGGGTTGAGGATTGAGGATGGTTGGTTGAGGATTGAAGATTGAGGATGGATGCTTGAGGATTGAGGATTAAGGACTAAGGGTTTAGGACTGAGGATTGCGAGTTGAATTATGAGGATTGAGTGTTGAGGATTGAGTGTTGAGGATTGATATTTGAGGTTTGAGATTTGTATATTGAAGATTATGGATTGGGTGTTGAAAACTGTGAACTGAGAATACACTGTTGGGTATCGAGAATTGAGGATTCAGGATTGAGGATTGAGGGTTGAGGCCTGAGGGTTGAGGATTGAGCGTTGAGAATTGAGTATTGACCATTGAATATTGAGGATTGAGGTTTGGTGTCGGAGGATTGAGGATTGAGGATTGAGTATTAAGTATTGAGCATTGAGGATTGAGGTTTGAGGATTGAGGATTGAGGATTGAGGATTGAGGATTGAGGATTGAGGATTGAGGATTGAGGATTGATGATTGAGGATTGAGGATTGAGTATTGACGATTGAGGATCGAGGATTGAGGATTGAGTATTGAGGATTGAGTGTTGAGGATTGAGGATTGAGGACTGAGGATTGAGGATTGATGATTGAGGATTGAGGATTGAGGATTGAGGATTCAGGGTTGAGGATTGATGTTTGAGGTTTGAGGATTGAGGATTGAGGATTGATGATTGAAGACTGAGTATTGAGGATTGAAGATTGAGGATTGAGGATTGAGGGTTGAGGATTGAGGACGAGGACTGACGGTTGAGGATTGAAGATTGAGGATTGAGGATTGAGGATTGAGGGTTGAGGATTGAGGACGAGGACTGACGGTTGAGGATTGAAGATTGAGGATTGAGGATTGAGGATTGAGGATTGAGGATTGAGGATTGAGGATTGAACATTGAGGATTGTGGATTGAGGATTGAGGATTGAGTATTGAGTATTGAGGGTTGAGAATTGAGGATTGAGGATTGAGGATTGAAGGTTGAGGATTAAGGATTGAGGATTGGGGATTGAGGATCTAGGATTGGAGATTGACTATTGAGGATTGAGGATTGAGGATTGAGGATTGAGGAACGAGGATTGAGGATTGAGGATGATGGCTGAGGGTTGAGGATTGAGGTTTGAGGACTGAGGACTGAGGATTGAGGATTGAGAGCTGAGGATTGAGGATTAAGAGTTGAAGATTGAGGATTGGGTATTGAGGATTGAAGAGTGAGGATTGAGGATTGAGTATTGAGGATCGACGATGCAGATTGAGTATTGAGAATTGAAGACTGACGATTGAGGATTGAGGATTGAGGACTGAGGATTGAGGATTGGGGATTGAGGATTGAGGATTGAGGCTTGAGGATTGAGTATTGAGGATTGAAGATTGAGAATTGATAATGAGGACTGAGGGTTGAGGACTGAGGTTTGAGGAACGAGGATTGAGGATTGAGAATTGAGGACTGAGGACTGAGGATTGACGATTGAGTATTGAGGATTGAGTATTGATGACTGAGGATTGAGGATTGAGGATTGACGATTGAGGATTGAGGATTGAAGATTGAGCATTGAGGATTGAGGATTGAGGATTCAGGATTGAGGATTGGGTATTGAGGATTGAAGAATGCGGATTGACGATTGAGGATTGAGGATTGAGGATTGAAGATTGAGTATTGAGGATTGAAGGTTGATGATTTAGTATTGAGGATTGAGGATTGTGGAATGAGGATTGTGGGTTGAGGACTGCGGGTTGACGATTGAGTATTGAAGATTGAGGATTGCTCACTGAGGATTGAGGATAGAGGATTGAAGATTGAGTATTGAGGATTGAGGATTGAGGGTTGAGGATTGAGTGTTGAAGATTGAGGATCGATGATTGAGGATTGAGGATTGAGGATTGAGGATTGAGGATTGAAGATTGAGTATTGAGGATTGAAGATTGAGTATTCAGGATTGAAGATTGAGGATTGAGGATTGAGGATTGAGGATTGAGGATTGAGGATTGAGGAACGAGGATTGAGGATTGAGGATGATGGCTGAGGGTTGATGATTGAGGTTTGAGGAACGAGGATTGAGGATTGAGGATTAAGGACTGCAGATTGACGATTGAGTATTGAAGATTGAGGATTGATGGTTGAGTATTGAGGATTGAGGTTTGAGGATTGGGGATTGAGTATTGAAGATTGAGGATTGATGATTGAGGATTGAGGATTGAGGATTGAGTATTGAGGATTGAGTATTGAAGATTGTGGATTGATGATTGACGATTGAGGACTGAGGATTGAGGACTGATTATTGAGCTTTGGGGATTGAAGATTGTGGACTGGGGATAGAGGATTGAATATTGAGGATTAAGGATAGAGTATTGGGGATAGAGGATCTAGGATAGGAGATTGATTATTGAGTATTGAAGATTGAGGATTGAAGACTGAGGATTGAGGATTGATGATTGAGGAATGAGGATTGAAGATTGAGTGTGGAGGATTGAAGATTGAGTGTTGAGGATTGAGGATTGAAGATTGAGGACTGTGTGTTGAGGGTTGAGTGATGAGAATTGATGTCTGTCGATTGAGATTTGAAGATTGAAGATTGGGGATATAGTATTGAAAACTGTGAGTTGTGGATATTCTATTAAGGATGGAGGATTGACAATTGATTGTTGCGGACTGAGGGATGAAGATTCAGCATTCAGGATTGAGGATTCGGAATTGAGATTTGAGTACTGAGGATTGAGGGTTGAGGATTGAGGATTGAGGATTGACGCTTGAGGATAGAGGATTGAGGATGGAGGATTGATGAGAGAGGACAGACTGTTGAGGATTGAGTGTTGAGAATTGATGTTTGAGGATCGAGGTTTGATTATTGAATATTGTGGATTGAGTATTGAATCATGAGAATTCAGGATATTCTATTGAGTATTGAGAATTGAGGAATGATGGTTGAGAACTGAGAATTGATGGTTGATGGATGTGTGTTGAATATTGAGGAGTGAGGATTGAGGATTGAGGATTGAGGATTGAGGATTGAGGATTGAGGATTGAGGATCGAGGATTGAAGATTGAGTATTGAGGATTGAAGATTGAGGATTGAGGTTTGAGGACTGAGGACTGAGGATTGAGGATTGAGAATTGAGGATTGAGGATTGAGGGTTGAAGATTGAGGATTGGGTATTGAGGATTGAAGAAGGAGCATTGAGGATTGAGGATTGAGGACTGAGGATTGCAGGTTGAGTATTGAGGATTGAAGACTGACAATTGAGGATTGAAGATTGAGGATTGGGGATTGAGGATTGAGGATTGAAGATTGAGTATTGAGTATTGAAGATTGAGGATTGAGGATTGAGGATTGAGGATTGAGGAATGAGGGTTGAAGATTGAGTATTCAGGATTGAAGATTGAGGATTGAGGATTGAGGATTGAGGATTGAGGATTGAGGATTGAGGATTGAGGATTGAGGATCGAGGATTGAGGTTTGAGGATTGAGGATTGAGTGTTGAGGATTGAGGATTGAGGATTGAGGATTGAGGATTGATGATTGAGGATTGAGGATTGAGGATTGAGGATTGAGGGTTGAGGATTGAGGTTTGAGGTTTGAGGATTGAGGATTGAGGATTTGGTACTGAGGATTAAGGATTGAAGACTGAGGATTGAGTATAGAGGATTGAAGATTGAGGACTGAGGGTTGAGCATTGAGTGTTGAGAATTGTTGTTCGTAGACTGAGATTTGAAGAATGAGGATTCTGTATTGAATAGTGAGAATTGAAGCTATTTTATTGAGGATTGACGATTGAGGATTGATGATTGAGGATTGAGGATTAATGGTTGAGGATTGAGGATTGAACATTGAGGATTGAGGATTGAGGATTAAGGATTGAGGATTGATGGTTGAGGATTGAGGATCGAGGATTGAGGATTGAGTGTTGAGGATTGAGGATTGAGGATTGAGGATTGAGGATTGAGTGTTGAGTATTGAGGATTGAGGATTGAGGATTGCGGATTGAGGTTTGATGATTGAGGAATGAGGATTGAGGATTAAGGATTCAGGATTGAGGATTGAGGATCGTTGATCGAGGATTGAGGACTGAGGATTGAAGATTGATGACTGAGGATTGAGTGTTGAGGTTTCAGGGTTGAGGATTGAGGATTGAGCATTGAATATTGAGGATTGAGGTTTGTGGACTGAGGTATGAACATTAACGGTTGAGGATTGAGGACTGAGATTTGAGGACTGAGGATTGAGGATTGAGCATTGAGGATTGAGGTGTGAGCATTGAGATTTGAGGATTGAGGATTGAGGATTGAGGATTGAGGATTGAAGACTGAGGACTGACGTTAGGGGATTGCAGATTGAGGACTGAGGGTTGAGCATTGAGTGTTGAGAATTGTTGTTCGTAGACTGAGATTTGAAGAATGAGGATTGAGTATTGAATAGTGAGAATTGAAGCTATTTTATTGAGGATTGAGAATTGAGGATTGAGTATTGAGGATTGAGGATTGAGGATGGATGGTTGAGGATTGAGTATTGAGGATTGAGGATTGAGGATTGAGGATTGAGGATTGAGGATTGAGGATTGAGGATTGAGGATTCAGGATTGAGGATCGAGGATTGAGGATTGAGGATTGAGGATTGAGGATTGAGGATTGAGGATTGAGGATTGAGGATTGATGATGGAGGATTGAGGATTGAGGACTAAGGGTTTAGGACTGAGGATTGAGAGTTGAATTATGAGGATTGAGTGTTGAGGATTGAGTGTTGAGGATTGATGTTTGAGGTTTGAGACTTGTATATTGAAGATTATGGATTGGGTGTTGAAAACTGTGAATTGAGAATACACTGTTGAGTATTGAGAATTGAGGATTCAGGATTGAGGATTGAGGATTGAGGTTTGAGGACTGAGGACTGAGGATTGAGGATTGAGAATTGAGGATTGAGGATTGAGGGTTGAAGATTGAGGATTGGGTATTGAGGATTGAAGAAGGAGGATTGAGGATTGAGGATTGAGGACTGAGGATTGCAGGTTGAGTATTGAGGATTGAAGACTGACAATTGAGGATTGAAGATTGAGGATTGGGGATTGAGGATTGAGGATTGAAGATTGAGTATTGAGTATTGAAGATTGAGGATTGAGGATTGAGGATTGAGGATTGAGGAATGAGGATGGAAGATTGAGTATTCAAGATTGAAGATTGAGGATTGAGGATTGAGGATTGAGGATTGAGGATTGAGGATTGAGGATTGAGGATTGAG
The DNA here is from genome assembly GCF_051401765.1 of Calliopsis andreniformis. NCBI lineage: Eukaryota > Metazoa > Arthropoda > Insecta > Hymenoptera > Andrenidae > Calliopsis > Calliopsis andreniformis. The sequence continues at coordinate 2,009,990 of NW_027480510.1, read as the reverse complement.
GTTCGAGGATTGAGGTTTGAGGATTGAGGTTCGAGGATTGAGGTTTGAGGATTGAGGACTGAGTGTTGAGGATTGAGGATTGAGGATTGAGGATTGAGGATTGATGATTGAGGATTGAGGATTGAGGATTGAGGATTGAGGGTTGAGGATTGAGGTTTGAGGTTTGAGGATTGAGGATTGAGGATTTGGTACTGAGGATTAAGGATTGAAGACTGAGGATTGAGTATAGAGGATTGAAGATTGAGGACTGAGGGTTGAGCATTGAGTGTTGAGAATTGTTGTTCGTAGACTGAGATTTGAAGAATGAGGATTCTGTATTGAATAGTGAGAATTGAAGCTATTTTATTGATGATTGACGATTGAGGATTGATGATTGAGGATTGAGGATTAATGGTTGAGGATTGAGGATTGAACATTGAGGATTGAGGATTGAGGATTAAGGATTGAGGATTGATGGTTGAGGATTGAGGATCGAGGATTGAGGATTGAGTGTTGAGGATTGAGGATTGAGGATTGAGGATTGAGGATTGAGTGTTGAGTATTGAGGATTGAGGATTGAGGATTGCGGATTGAGGTTTGATGATTGAGGAATGAGGATTGAGGATTAAGGATTCAGGATTGAGGATTGAGGATCGTTGATCGAGGATTGAGGACTGAGGATTGAAGATTGATGACTGAGGATTGAGTGTTGAGGTTTCAGGGTTGACGATTGAGGATTGAGCATTGAATATTGAGGATTGAGGTTTGTGGACTGAGGTATGAACATTAACGGTTGAGGATTGAGGACTGAGATTTGAGGACTGAGGATTGAGGATTGAGCATTGAGGATTGAGGTGTGAGCATTGAGATTTGAGGATTGAGGATTGAGGATTGAGGATTGAGGATTGAAGACTGAGGACTGACGTTAGGGGATTGCAGATTGAGGACTGAGGGTTGAGCATTGAGTGTTGAGAAGTGTTGTTCGTAGACTGAGATTTGAAGAATGAGGATTGAGTATTGAATAGTGAGAATTGAAGCTATTTTATTGAGGATTGAGAATTGAGGATTGAGTATTGAGGATTGAGGATTGAGGATGGATGGTTGAGGATTGAGGATTGAGGATTGAGGATTGAGGATTGAGGATTGAGGATTGAGGATTGAGGATTGAGGATTGAGGATTCAGGATTGAGGATCGAGGATTGAGGATTGAGGATTGAGGATTGAGGATTGAGGATTGAGGATTGAGGATTGAGGATTGATGATGGAGGATTGAGGATTGAGGACTAAGGGTTTAGGACTGAGGATTGAGAGTTGAATTATGAGGATTGAGTGTTGAGGATTGAGTGTTGAGGATTGATGTTTGAGGTTTGAGACTTGTATATTGAAGATTATGGATTGGGTGTTTAAAACTGTGAATTGAGAATACACTGTTGAGTATTGAGAATTGAGGATTCAGGATTGAGGATGGAGGATTGAGGATTGAGGATTGAGGATTGAGGATTGAGGATTGAGGATTGGTGATTGAGGATAGAGGATTGAGTATTAAGGATTCAGGATTGAGGATTGAGGATTGAGGGTTGAGGATTGAGGTTTGAGGATTGAGGATTGAGGATTGAGGATTGAGGTTTGAGGATTGATGATTGAGGATTGAGGACTGAAGGTTGAGGCTTGAGTATTGGGGATTGAGGATTGAGGATGGGAGGTTGAGGATTGAGGATTGAGAATGGATGGTTGAGGATTGAGGATTGAGGACTGAGGGTTTAGGACAGAGGATTGAGAGTTGAATTGTGAGGATTGAGTGTTGAGGATTGAGTGTTGAGGATTGATGTTTGAGGTTTGTGATTTGTATATTGAAGATTGTGGATTGGGTGTTGAAAACTGTGAATTGAGAATACACTGTTGAGTGTTGAGAATTGAGGATTCAGGGTTGAGGATTGAGGATTGATTACTGAGGATTGAGGATTGAAGACTGAGGATTGACGATAGAGGATTGAAGATTGAGTACTGAGGGTTGAGCATTGAGTGTTGAGAATTGTTGTTCGTAGACTGGGATTTGAAGAATGAGGATTGAGTATTGAATAGTGAGAATTGAAGCTATTTTATTGAGGACTGAGGATTGAGGATTGAGGATTGAGGATTGAGGATTGAGGATTGGTGGTTGAGGATAGAGGATTGAGGATTAAGGATTCAGGATTGAGGATTGAGGATTGAGGGTTGAGGATTGAGGATTGAGGATTGAGGATTGAGGATTGAGGTTTGAGGATTGATGATTGAGGATTGAGGATTGAGGATTGAGGAATGAGGGTTGAGGATTGAGGATTGAGGTTTGAGGATTGAGGATTGATGATTGAGGATTGAGGATTGAGGGCTGATGATTGAAGATTGAGGATTGATGGCTGCAGATTGATGATTGAAGATAGAGAATTGAGGACTGAGTATTGAGGATTGATGATTGAGGATTGATGATTGAGGATTGAGGATTGAGGATTGAGGATTGAGGATTGCGGATTGAGGATTGAGGATTGAGGATTGAGGATTGAGGATTGAGTGTTGAGGATTGAGGATTGAGGATTGAGGATTGAGGATTGAGGATTGAGGATTGAGGATTGAGGATTGAGGATTGAGGATTGAGGATTGAGGATTGATGACTGAGGATTGAGGATTGAGGATCGAGGGTTGAGGATTGAGGATTGACTATTGAGGATCGGGGATTGAGGATTGATGATTGAGGATTGAAGACTGAAGGTTGAGGATTGAGTATTGAGGATTGAGTATTGAGAATGGGTGGTTGAGGATTGAGGATTGAGGATGGATGGTTGAGGATTGAGGATTGAGGACTAAGGGTATAGGACTGAGGATTGAGAGTTGAATTATGAGGATTGAGTGTTGAGGATTGAGTGTTGAGGATCGATGTTTGAGGTTTGAGATTTGTATATTGAAGATTATGGATTGGGTGTTGAAAACTGTGAATTGAGAATACACTGTTGAGTATTGAGAATTGAGGATTCAGGATTGAGTATCGAGGATTGAGTACTGAGGATTGAGGATTGAAGACTGAGGATTGACGATAGAGGATTGAAGATTGAGGACTGAGGGTTGAGCATTGAGTGTTGAGAATTGTTGTTCGTAGACTGAGATTTGAAGAATGAGGATTGAGTATTGAATAGTGAGAATTGAAGCTATTTTATTGAGGATTGAGGATTGAGGATTGAGGATTGAGGATTGAGGATTGAGGATGGATGGTTGAGGATTGAGGATTGAGGATTGAGGATTGATGAATGAGGATTGAGGATTGAGGAATGAGGGTTGAGGATTGAGGATTGAGGTTTGAGGATTGAGGATCGATGATTGAGGATTGAGGATTGAGGACTGATGATTGAGGATTGAGGATTGATGGCTGCAGATTGATGATTGAAAATAGAGAATTGAGGATTGAGTATTGAGGACTGATGATTGAGGATTGATGATTGAGTATTGATGATTGAGGATTGAGGATTGAGGATTGAGGATTGAGGATTGAGGATTGAGGATTGAGGATTGAGGATTGAGGACTAATGATTGAGGATTGAGGATTGATGGCTGCAGATTGATGATTGAAGATAGAGAATTGAGGATTGAGTATTGAGGATTGAGGATTGAGGATTGATGATTGAGGATTGATGATTGAGGATTGAGGATTGAGGATTGAGAATTGAGGATTGAGGATTGAGGATTGAGGATTGAGGATTGAGGATTGAGTGTTGAGGATTGAGGATTGAGGATTGAGGATTGAGGATTGAGGATTGATGATTGAGGATTGATGATTGAGGATTGAGGATTGAGGAATGAGTGTTGAGGATTGAGGATTGAGGTTTGAGGATTGAGGATTGATGATTGCGGATTGAGGATTGAGGACTGATGATTGAGGATTGAGGATTGATGGCTGCAGATTGATGATTGAAGATAGAGAATTGAGGATTGAGTATTGAGGACTGATGATTGAGGATTGATGATTGAGGATTGATGATTGAGGATTGAGGATTGAGGATTGAGGATTGAGGATTGAGGATTGAGGATTGAGGATAGAGGATTGAGGATTGAGGATTGAGGATTGAGGATTAAGGATTGAGGACTGAGGATTGAGGATTGAGTATTCAGGATTGAGGATTGAGGTTTGATGATTGAGGATTGAGGATTGAGGATTGAGGTTTGAGGATTGAGGATTGAGGATTGAGTACTGAGGATTGTGGATTGAAGATTGAGTATCGAGGGTTGAGGATTGAGGATTGAGGATTGAGGATTGAGGATTGAGTATTGAGGATTGATGATTGAGGATTGAGGATTGAGGAATGAGGGTTGAGGATTGAGGATTGAGGTTTGAGGATTGAGGACCGATGATTGAGGATTGAGGATTGAGGATTGATGATTGAGGATTGAGGATTGATGGCTGCAGATTGATGATTGAAGATAGAGAATTGAGGATTGAGTATTGAGGACTGATGATTGAGGATTGATGATTGAGGATTGAGGATTGAGGATTGAGGATTGAGGATTGAGGATTGAGGATTGAGGATTGAGGATTGAGGATTGAGTGTTGAGGATTGAGGATTGAGGATTGAGGAATGAGGATTGAGGATTGATGATGGAGGATTGAGGATTGAGGAATGAGGGTTGAGGATTGAGGATTGAGGTTTGAGGATTGAGGATTGAGGATTGATGGCTGCAGATTGATGATTGAAGATAGAGAATTGAGGATTGAGTATTGAGGATTGAGGATTGAGGATTGATGATTGAGGATTGATGATTGAGGATTGAGGATTGAGGATTGAGGATTGAGGATTGAGGATTGAGGATTGACGATTGAGGATTGAGGATTGAGTGTTGAGGATTGAGGATTGAGGATTGAGGATTGAGGATTGAGGATTGATGATTGAGGATTGATGATTGAGGATTGAGGATTGAGGAATGAGTGTTGAGGATTGAGGATTGAGGTTTGAGGATTGAGGATTGATGATTGCGGATTGAGGATTGAGGACTGATGATTGAGGATTGAGGATTGATGGCTGCAGATTGATGATTGAAGATAGAGAATTGAGGATTGAGTATTGAGGACTGATGATTGAGGATTGATGATTGAGGATTGATGATTGAGGATTGAGGATTGAGGATTGAGGATTGAGGATTGAGGATTGAGGATTGAGGATAGAGGATTGAGGATTGAGGATTGAGGATTGAGGATTAAGGATTGAGGACTGAGGATTGAGGATTGAGTATTCAGGATTGAGGATTGAGGTTTGATGATTGAGGATTGAGGATTGAGGATTGAGGTTTGAGGATTGAGGATTGAGGATTGAGTACTGAGTATTGTGGATTGAAGATTGAGGATCGAGGGTTGAGGATTGAGGATTGAGGATTGAGGATTGAGGATTGAGTATTGAGGATTGATGATTGAGGATTGAGGATTGAGGAATGAGGGTTGAGGATTGAGGATTGAGGTTTGAGGATTGAGGACCGATGATTGAGGATTGAGGATTGAGGATTGATGATTGAGGATTGAGGATTGATGGCTGCAGATTGATGATTGAAGATAGAGAATTGAGGATTGAGTATTGATGACTGATGATTGAGGATTGATGATTGAGGATTGAGGATTGAGGATTGAGGATTGAGGATTGAGGATTGAGGATTGAGGATTGAGGATTGAGGATTGAGTGTTGAGGATTGAGGATTGAGGATTGAGGAATGAGGATTGAGGATTGATGATGGAGGATTGAGGATTGAGGAATGAGGGTTGAGGATTGAGGATTGAGGTTTGAGGATTGAGGATTGATGATTGAGGATTGAGGATTGAGGACTGATGATTGAGGATTGAGGATTGATGGCTGCAGATTCATGATTGAAGATAGAGAATTGAGGATTGAGTAATGAGGATTGAGGATTGGGAATTGAATATTGAGGATTGAGGATTGGGGATAGAATATTGTGGACTGAGGGTTGAGGATTGGGTGTTGAGAATGGATGTTTGAGGATTGAGATCTGAATGTTGAAGATTGTGGATTGAGTATTTAAAACTGTGAATTAAGGATATACTGCTGAGGATTGAGAATTGAGGATTGAGGATTGAGGTTTGAGGATTGAGGATTGAGGATTGAGGATTGAGTATTGAGGATTGAGGATTGAGGGTTGAGGATGGAGGATTGAGGATTGAGGATTGAGGTTTGAGGATTGATGATTGGGGATTGAGGATTGAGGATTGAGGAATGAGGGTTGAGGATTGAGGATTGAGGTTTGAGGATTGAGGATTGATGATTGAGGATTGAGGATTGAGGGCTGATGATTGAGGATTGAGGATTGATGTCTGCAGATTGATGATTGAAGATAGAGAATTGAGGACTGAGTATTGAGGATTGAGGATTGAGAATTGAATATTGAGGATTGACGATTGGGTATAGAATATTGTGGACTGAGGGTTGACGATTGGGTGTTGAGAGTTGATGTTTGAGGATTGAGATCTGAATGTTGAACATTGTGGATTGAGTATTAAAACTGTGAATTAAGGATATACTGTTGAGGATTGAGAATTGAGGATGGAGGATTGAGGATTGAGGATTGAGGATTGAGGATTGAGTATTGAGGATTGAGGATTGAGGATTGAGGATTGATGATTGAGGATTGAGGATTGAGGATTGAGGATTGAGGATTGAGGATTGAGGTTTGATGATTGAGGATTGAGGATTGAGGATTGAGGTTTGAGGATTGAGGATTGAGGATTGAGTACTGAGGATTGAGGATTGAAGATTGAGGATCGAGGATTGAGGATTGAGGGTTGAGGACAGAGGATTGAGGATTGAGGATTGAGGATTGAGGACTGAGGTTTGAGGATTGATGATTGAGGATTGAGGAGTGAGGATTGAGGAATGAGGGTTGAGGATTGAGGATTGAGGTTTGAGGATTGAGGATTGATGATTGAGGATTGAGGATTGAGGACTGATGATTGAGGATTCAGGATTGATGGCAGCAGATTGATGATTGAAGATAGAGAATTGAGGACTGAGTATTGAGGATTGAGGATTGAGAATTGAATATTGAGGATTGAGGATTGGGGATAGAATATTGTGGACTGAGGGTTGAGGATTGGGTGTTCAGAATTGATGTTTGAGGATTGAGATCTGAATGTTGAAGATTGTGGATTGAGTATTTAAAACTGTGAATTAAGGATATACTATTGAGGATTGAGAATTGAGGATTGAGGATTGAGGATTGAGGATTGAGGAGTGAGGATTGAGGATTGATGATTGAGGATTGAGGACTGAAGGTTGAGGATTGAGTATTGAGGGTTGAGGATTGAGGATGGTTGGTTGAGGATTGAAGATTGAGGATGGATGCTTGAGGATTGAGGATTGAGGATTGAGGATTGAGGATTGAGGATTGAGGATTGAGGATTGAGGATTGATGATTGAGGATTGAGGATTGAGTATTGACGATTGAGGATCGAGGATTGAGGATTGAGTATTGAGGATTGAGTGTTGAGGATTGAGGATTGAGGACTGAGGATTGAGGATTGATGATTGAGGATTGAGGATTGAGGATTGAGGATTCAGGGTTGAGGATTGATGTTTGAGGTTTGAGGATTGAGGATTGAGGATTGATGATTGAAGACTGAGTATTGAGGATTGAAGATTGAGGATTGAGGATTGAGGGTTGAGGATTGAGGACGAGGACTGACGGTTGAGGATTGAAGATTGAGGATTGAGGATTGAGGATTGAGGGTTGAGGATTGAGGACTAGGACTGACGGTTGAGGATTGAAGATTGAGGATTGAGGATTGAGGATTGAGGATTGAGGATTGAGGATTGAGGATTGAACATTGAGGATTGTGGATTGAGGATTGAGGATTGAGTATTGAGTATTGAGGGTTGAGAATTGAGGATTGAGGATTGAGGATTGAAGGTTGAGGATTAAGGATTGAGGATTGGGGATTGAGGATCTAGGATTGGAGATTGACTATTGAGGATTGAGGATTGAGGATTGAGGATTGAGGAACGAGGATTGAGGATTGAGGATGATGGCTGAGGGTTGAGGATTGAGGTTTGAGGACTGAGGACTGAGGATTGAGGATTGAGAGCTGAGGATTGAGGATTAAGAGTTGAAGATTGAGGATTGGGTATTGAGGATTGAAGAGTGAGGATTGAGGATTGAGTATTGAGGATCGACGATGCAGATTGAGTATTGAGAATTGAAGACTGACGATTGAGGATTGAGGATTGAGGACTGAGGATTGAGGATTGGGGATTGAGGATTGAGGATTGAGGCTTGAGGATTGAGTATTGAGGATTGAAGATTGAGAATTGATAATGAGGACTGAGGGTTGAGGACTGAGGTTTGAGGAACGAGGATTGAGGATTGAGAATTGAGGACTGAGGACTGAGGATTGACGATTGAGTATTGAGGATTGAGGACTGAGTGTTGAGGATTGAGGATTGAGGATTGAGGATTGAGGATTGATGATTGAGGATTGAGGATTGAGGATTGAGGATTGAGGGTTGAGGATTGAGGTTTGAGGTTTGAGGATTGAGGATTGAGGATTTGGTACTGAGGATTAAGGATTGAAGACTGAGGATTGAGTATAGAGGATTGAAGATTGAGGACTGAGGGTTGAGCATTGAGTGTTGAGAATTGTTGTTCGTAGACTGAGATTTGAAGAATGAGGATTCTGTATTGAATAGTGAGAATTGAAGCTATTTTATTGATGATTGACGATTGAGGATTGATGATTGAGGATTGAGGATTAATGGTTGAGGATTGAGGATTGAACATTGAGGATTGAGGATTGAGGATTAAGGATTGAGGATTGATGGTTGAGGATTGAGGATCGAGGATTGAGGATTGAGTGTTGAGGATTGAGGATTGAGGATTGAGGATTGAGGATTGAGTGTTGAGTATTGAGGATTGAGGATTGAGGATTGCGGATTGAGGTTTGATGATTGAGGAATGAGGATTGAGGATTAAGGATTCAGGATTGAGGATTGAGGATCGTTGATCGAGGATTGAGGACTGAGGATTGAAGATTGATGACTGAGGATTGAGTGTTGAGGTTTCAGGGTTGACGATTGAGGATTGAGCATTGAATATTGAGGATTGAGGTTTGTGGACTGAGGTATGAACATTAACGGTTGAGGATTGAGGACTGAGATTTGAGGACTGAGGATTGAGGATTGAGCATTGAGGATTGAGGTGTGAGCATTGAGATTTGAGGATTGAGGATTGAGGATTGAGGATTGAGGATTGAAGACTGAGGACTGACGTTAGGGGATTGCAGATTGAGGACTGAGGGTTGAGCATTGAGTGTTGAGAAGTGTTGTTCGTAGACTGAGATTTGAAGAATGAGGATTGAGTATTGAATAGTGAGAATTGAAGCTATTTTATTGAGGATTGAGAATTGAGGATTGAGTATTGAGGATTGAGGATTGAGGATGGATGGTTGAGGATTGAGGATTGAGGATTGAGGATTGAGGATTGAGGATTGAGGATTGAGGATTGAGGATTGAGGATTGAGGATTCAGGATTGAGGATCGAGGATTGAGGATTGAGGATTGAGGATTGAGGATTGAGGATTGAGGATTGAGGATTGAGGATTGATGATGAAGGATTGAGGATTGAGGACTAAGGGTTTAGGACTGAGGATTGAGAGTTGAATTATGAGGATTGAGTGTTGAGGATTGAGTGTTGAGGATTGATGTTTGAGGTTTGAGACTTGTATATTGAAGATTATGGATTGGGTGTTTAAAACTGTGAATTGAGAATACACTGTTGAGTATTGAGAATTGAGGATTCAGGATTGAGGATGGAGGATTGAGGATTGAGGATTGAGGATTGAGGATTGAGGATTGAGGATTGGTGATTGAGGATAGAGGATTGAGTATTAAGGATTCAGGATTGAGGATTGAGGATTGAGGGTTGAGGATTGAGGTTTGAGGATTGAGGATTGAGGATTGAGGATTGAGGTTTGAGGATTGATGATTGAGGATTGAGGAGTGAGGATTGAGGAATGAGGGTTGAGGATTGAGGATTGAGGTTTGAGGATTGAGGATTGATGATTGAGGATTGAGGATTGAGGACTGATGATTGAGGATTCAGTATTGATGGCAGCAGATTGATGATTGAAGATAGAGAATTGAGGACTGAGTATTGAGGATTGAGGATTGAGAATTGAATATTGAGGATTGAGGATTGGGGATAGAATATTGTGGACTGAGGGTTGAGGATTGGGTGTTGAGAATTGATGTTTGAGGATTGAGATCTGAATGTTGAAGATTGTGGATTGAGTATTTAAAACTGTGAATTAAGGATATACTATTGAGGATTGAGAATTGAGGATTGAGGATTGAGGAGTGAGGATTGAGGATTGATGATTGAGGATTGAGGACTGAAGGTTGAGGATTGAGTATTGAGGGTTGAGGATTGAGGATGGTTGGTTGAGGATTGAAGATTGAGGATGGATGCTTGAGGATTGAGGATTAAGGACTAAGGGTTTAGGACTGAGGATTGCGAGTTGAATTATGAGGATTGAGTGTTGAGGATTGAGTGTTGAGGATTGATATTTGAGGTTTGAGATTTGTATATTGAAGATTATGGATTGGGTGTTGAAAACTGTGAACTGAGAATACACTGTTGGGTATCGAGAATTGAGGATTCAGGATTGAGGATTGAGGGTTGAGGCCTGAGGGTTGAGGATTGAGGGTTGAGAATTGAGTATTGGGCATTGAATATTGAGGATTGAGGTTTGGTGTCGGAGGATTGAGGATTGAGGATTGAGTATTAAGTATTGAGCATTGTGGATTGAGGTTTGAGGATTGAGGATTGAGGATTGAGGATTGAGGATTGACGATTGAGGATTGAGGATTGAGGATTGAGGATTGAGGATTGAGGATTGAGTATTGACGATTCAGGATCGAGGATTGAGGATTGAGTATTGAGGATTGAGTGTTGAGGATTGAGGATTGAGGATTGAGGATTGAGGATTGAGGATTGAGGATTGAGGATTCAGGGTTGAGGATTGAGGTTTGAGGTTTGAGGATTGAGGATTGAGGATTGATGATTGAAGACTGAGTATTGAGGATTGAAGATTGAGGATTGAGGATTCAAGATTGAGGATTGAGAATGAGGGCTGCGGGCTGAGGATTGAGGTTTGAGGACTGAGGACTGAGGATTGAGGATTGAGAATTGAGGATGGAGGATTGAGGATTGAGGATTGAGGATTGGGTATTGAGGATTGAAGAATGAGGATTGACGATTGAGGATAGAATATTGAGAATTGAAGATTGAGTATTGAGGATTGAAGGTTGATGATTGAGGATTGAGGATTGTGGATTGAGTATTGAATCATGAGAATTGAGGATATTCTATTGAGTATTGAGAATTGAGGAATGATGGTTGAGTACTGAGGATTGATGGTTGATGGATGTGTGTTGAATATTGAGGATTGAGGATTGAGGATTGAGCATTGAGAATTGAGGATTGAAGATTGAACATTGATGATTGAAGATTGAAGATTGATGATTGAGGATTGAGGATTGTGTATTGAGTATTGAATCATGAGAATTGAGGATATTCTATTGAGTATTGAGAATTGAGGAATGATGGTTGAGTACTGAGGATTGATGGTTGATGGATGTGTGTTGAATATTGAGGATTGAGGATTGAGGATTGAGCATTGAGAAATGAGGATTGAAGATTGAACATTGATGATTGAAGATTGAAGATTGAGGATTGAGGGTTGAGGATTGAGGACGAGGACTGACGGTTGAGGATTGAAGATTGAGGATTGAGGATTGAGGATTGAGGGTTGAGGGATTGAGGATTGAGGATTGAGGATTGAGGATTGAGGATTGAAGAATGAGTATTGAGGATTGAGGATTGAGGATTGAGGATTGAGGATTGGGTATTGAGGATTGAAGATTGAGAATTGAAAATGAGGACTGAGGGTTGAGGGCTGAGGTTTGAGGAACGAGGGTTGAGGATTGAGAATTGAGGACTGAGGACTGAGGATTGACGATTGAGTATTGAGGATTGAGTATTGATGACTGAGGATTGAGGATTGAGGATTGATGATTGAGGATTGAGGATTGAAGAATGAGTATTGAGGATTGAGGATTGAGGATTGAGGATTGAGGATTGGGTATTGAGGATTGAAGAATGCGGATTGACGATTGAGGATTGAGGATTGAGGATTGAAGATTGAATATTGAGGATTGAAGGTTGATGATTGAGTATTGAGGATTGAGGATTGTGGTATGAGGATTGTGGGTTGAGGACTGCGGGTTGACGATTGAGTATTGAAGATTGAGGATTGATGACTGAGGATTGAGGATAGAGGATTGAAGATTGAGTATTGAGGATTGAGGATTGAGGGTTGAGGATTGAGTGTTGAAGATTGAGGATCGATGATTGAGGATTGAGGATTGAGGATTGAGGATTGAGGATTGAAGATTGAGTATTGAGGATTGAAGATTGAGTATTCAGGATTGAAGATTGAGGATTGAGGATTGAGGATTGAGGATTGAGGATTGAGGATTGAGGAACGAGGATTGAGGATTGAGGATGATGGCTGAGGGTTGATGATTGAGGTTTGAGGAACGAGGATTGAGGATTGAGGATTGAGGACTGCGGATTGACGATTGAGTATTGAAGATTGAGGATTGATGATTGAGGATTGAGGATTGAGGATTGAGGATTGAGGATTGAGTATTGAAGATTGTGGATTGATGATTGACGATTGAGGACTGAGGATTGAGGACTGATTATTGAGCTTTGGGGATTGAAGATTGTGGACTGGGGATAGAGGATTGAATATTGAGGATTAAGGATAGAGTATTGGGGATTGAGGATCTAGGATAGGAGATTGATTATTGAGTATTGAAGATTGAGGATTGATGACTGAGGATTGAGGATTGATGATTGAGGATTGAGGATTGAAGATTGAGTGTGGAGGATTGAAGATTGAGTGTTGAGGATTGACGATTGAAGATTGAGGACTGAGTGTTGAGGGTTGAGTGATGAGAATTGATGTCTGTGGATTGAGATTTGAAGATTGAAGATTGGGGATAGAGTATTGAAAACTGTGAGTTGTGGATATTCTATTAAGGATGGAGGATTGACAATTGATTGTTACGGACTGAGGGATGAAGATTCAGCATTCAGGATTGAGGATTCGGAATTGAGATTTGAGGACTGAGGATTGAGGGTTGAGGATTGAGGATTGAGGATTGACGCTTGAGGACTGAGGATTGAGGATTGATGATTGAGGATTGAGGATTGAAGATTGAGTATTGAGGATTGAAGGTTGATGATTGAGGGTTGAGGATTGAGGATTGAGGATTGAGGATTGAGGATTGATGATTGAAGACTGAGTATTGAGGACTGAAGATTGAGGATTGAGGATTCAAGGTTGAGGATTGAGAATGAGGGCTGAGGGTTGAGGATTGAGGTTTGAGGACTGAGGACTGAGGATTGAGGATAGAGAATTGAGGATGGAGGATTCAGGATTCAGGATTGAGGATTGGGTATTGAGGATTGAAGATTGAGGACTGACCGTTGAGGGTTGAGTGATGAGAATTGATGTCTGTGGATTGAGATTTGAAGATTGAAGGTTGGGGATATAGTATTGAAAACTGTGAATTGTGGATATTCTACTAAGGATGGAGGATTGACAATTGATTGCTGCGGACTGAGGGATGAAGATTCAGCATTGAGGATTGAGGATTCGGAATTGAGATTTGAGGACTGAGGATTGAGGGTTGAGGATTGAGGATTGAGGATTGACGCTTGAGGGTAGAGGATTGAGGATGTAGGATTGATGAGAGAGGAGAGAGTGTTGAGGATTGAGCGTTGAGAATTCATGTTTGAGGATCGAGGTTTGATTATTGAATATTGTGGATTGAGTATTGAATCATGAGAATTCAGGATATTCTATTGAGTATTGGGAATTGAGGAATGATGGTTGAGTACTGAGAATTGATGGTTGATGGATGTGTGTTGAATATTGAGGATTGAGGATTGAGGATTGAGGATTGAGAATTGAGGATTGAAGATTGAGCATTGATGATTGAAGATTGAGGATTGAGGATTGAGGGTTGAGGATTGAGGACGAGGACTGACGGTTGAGGATTGAAGATTGAGGATTGAGGATTGAGGATTGAGGATTGAGGATTGAGGATTGAAGATTGAGTATTCAGGATTGAAGATTGAGGATTGAGTATTGAAGCTTGAGGATTGAGTATTGAGGAATGAAGATTGAGGATTTTGGATTGAAGACTGACGATTGAGGATTGAGGATTGAGGATTGAGAATTGAGAATTGAGGATTGAAGATTGAGTATTGAGTATTGAAGATTGAGGATAGAGGATTGGGGTTTGTGGATTGAGGATTGATGATTAGGGATTGAGGATTGAGGACTGATGATTGAGGATTGAGGATTGATAGCTGCAGATTGATGATTGAAGGTAGAGGATTGAGGATTGAGTATTGAGGATTGAGGATTGAGGATTGAGAATTGAATATTGAGGATTGAGGATTGCGGATAGAATATTGTGGACTGAGGGTTGAGGATTGGGTGCTGAGAACTGATGTTTGAGCATTCAGATCTGAATTTGAAGGTTGTGGATTCAGTATTTAAAACTGTGAATTAAGGATATACTGCTGAGGATTGAGGATTGGGGATTGAGGACTGAGGGTTGAGGGTTGAGGATTGAGAATTGAGGATTGAGGATTGACGATTGGGGATTGAGGATTGATGATTGAGGATTGAGGATTGAGGATTGAGGAATGAGGGTTGAGGATTCAGGATTGAGGTTTGAGGATTGAGGATCGATGATTGAGGATTGAGGATTGAGGACTGATGATTGAGGATTGAGGATTGATGGCTGCAGATTGATGATTGAAGATAGAGAATTGAGGATTGAGTATTGAGGATTGAGGATTGAGAATTGAATATTGAGGATTGAGGATTGGGGATAGAATATTGTGGACTGAGGGTTGAGGATTGGGTGTTGAGAATTGATGTTTGAGGATTGAGATCTGAATGTTGAAGATTGTGGATTGAGGATTGATGATTGATGATTGAGGATTGAGGATTGAGGATTGATGATTGAGGATTGAGGATTGAGGACTGATGATTGAGGATTGGTGATTGAGGATTGAGGATTGAGGATTGAGGTTTGAGCATTGAGATTTGAATATTGAAAATTGAGGGTTGAGTATTGAAAACTGAGCATTGAGGGTATACTGTTGAGGATTGAGAATAGAGGATTGAGGATTGAGTTTTGAGGATTGAGGATTGAGGACTGAGGATTGAGGATTGAGGGTTGAGTACTGAGGATTGAGGATTGAAGACTGAGGATTGACGATAGAGGATTGAAGATTGATGACTGAGGGTTGAGCCTTGAGTGTTGAGAATTGTTGTTCGTAGACTGAGATTTGAAGAACGAGGATTGAGCATTGAATAGTGAGAATTGAAGATCTTTTATTGAGGATTGAGGATTGAGGATTGAGGACTGAGGATTGAGGATTGAGGATTGATGGCTGCAGATTGATGACTGAAGATTGAGAATTGAGGATTGATTATTGAGGATTGAGGATTGAGGATTGAGAATTGAATATTGAGGATTGAAGGTTGGGGACAGAAGATTGTGGACTGAGGGTTGAGAATTGAGTGTTGAGAATTGATGTTTGAGGATAGAGATCTGAAGGTTGAAGATTGTGGATTGAGTATTTAAAACTGTGAATTAAGGTTATACTGTTGAGGATTGAGAATTGAGGATTGAGGATTGAGGATTGAGGATTGAGGTTTGAGGATTGAGGATTGAGGATTGAGGATTGAGGGTTGAGGATTGAGGTTTGAGGATTGAGAATTGAGGATTGAGGATTGAGGATTGAGGATTGAGGATTGAGGATTGAGGATTGAGGATTGAGGATTGAGGATTGAGGATTGAGGATTGAGGATTGAGGATTGAGGATTGAGGATTGAGGATTGAGGATTGAGGATTGAGGATTAAGGATTGAGGATTGAGGAATGAGGGTTGAGGATTGAGGATTGAGGTTTGAGGATTGAGGATTGAGGATTGAGGATTGAGGATTGAAGATTGAGTATTCAGTATTGAAGATTGAGGATTGAGGATTGAGGCTTGAGGATTGAGTATTGAGGATTGAAGATTGAGGATTTTGGATTGAAGACTGACGATTGAGGATTGAGGATTGAGGATTGAGAATTGAGAATTGAGGATTGAAGATTGAGTATTGAGTATTGAAGATTGAGGATTGAGGATTGGGGTTTGTGGATTGAGGATTGATGATTGGGGATTGAGGATTGAGGACTGATGATTGAGGATTGAGGATTGATAGCTGCAGATTGATGATTGAAGATAGAGGATTGAGGATTGAGTATTGAGGATTGAGGATTGAGGATTGAGAATTGAATATTGAGGATTGAGGATTGCGGATAGAATATTGTGGACTGAGGGTTGAGGATTGGGTGCTGAGAATTGATGTTTGAGCATTCAGATCTGAATTTGAAGATTGTGGATACAGTATTTAAAAATGTGAGTTAGGGATATACTGCTGAGGATTGAGGATTGGGGATTGAGGACTGAGGGTTGAGGGTTGAGGATTGAGAATTGAGGATTGAGGATTGACGATTGGGGATTGAGGATTGATGATTGAGGATTGAGGATTGAGGATTGAGGAATGCGGGTTGAGGATTCAGGATTGAGGTTTGAGGATTGAGGATCGATGATTGAGGATTGAGGATTGAGGACTGATGATTGAGGATTGAGGATTGATGACTGCAGATTGATGATTGAAGATAGAGAATTGAGGATTGAGTATTGAGGACTGATGATTGAGGATTGATGATTGAGGATTGAGGATTGAGGATTGAGGATTGAGGATTGAGGATTGAGGATTGAGGATTGAGAATTGAGGATTGAGGATTGAGTGTTGAGGATTGAGGATTGAGGACTGAGGATTGAGGATTGAGGATTGATGATGGAGGATTGAGGATTGAGGAATGAGGGTTGAGGATTGAGGATTGAGGTTTGAGGATTGAGGATTGATGATTGAGGATTGAGGATTGATGTCTGATGATTGAGGATTGAGGATTGATGGCAGCAGATTGATGATTGAAGATAGAGAATTGAGGATTCAGTATTGAGGATTGAGGATTGAGAATTGAATATTGAGGATTGAGGATTGGGGATAGAATATTGTGGACTGAGGGTTGAGGATTGGGTGTTGAGAATTGATGTTTGAGGATTGAGATCTGAATGTTGAAGGTTGTGGATTGAGTATTTAAAACTGTGAATTAAGGATATACTGCTGAGGATTGAGAATTGAGTATTGAGGATTGAGGTTTGAGGATTGAGGATTGAGGATTGAGGATTGATGATTGAGGATTGAGGATTGAGGATTGAGGATTGAGGATTGAGGGTTGAGGATTGAGGTTTGAGGTTTGAGGATTGAGGATTGAGGATTTGGTACTGAGGATTAAGGATTGAAGGCTGAGGATTTAGGATAGAGGTTTGAAGATTGAGGACTGAGGGTTGAGCATTGAGTGTTGAGAATTGTTGTTCGTAGACTGAGATTTGAAGAATGAGGATTCTGTATTGAATAGTGAGAATTGAAGCTATTTTATTGAGGATTGACGATTGAGGGTTGATGATTGAGGATTCAGGATTAATGGTAGAGGATTGAGGATTGAAGATTGAGGATTGAGGATTGAGGATTAAGGATTGAGGATTGATGATTGAGGATTGAGGATTGAGGGTTGAGGATTGAGTGTTGAGGATTGAGGATTGAGGATTGAGGATTAAGGATTGAGTGTTGAGGATTGAGGATTGAGGATTGAGGATTGCGGATTGAGGTTTGATGATTGAGGAATGAGGATTGAGGATTAAGGATTCAGGATTGAGGATTGAGGATCGTTGATCGAGGATTGAGGACTGAGGATTGAAGATTGATGACTGAGGATTGAGTGTTGAGGTTTCAGGGTTGAGGATTGAGGATTGAGCATTGAATATTGAGGATTGAGATTTGAGGACTGAGGTATGGACATTAACGGTTGAGGATTGAGGACTGAGATTTGAGGACTGAGGGTTGAGGATTGAGCACTGAGGATTGAGGTTTGAGCATTGAGATTTGAGTATTGAAAATTGAGGGTTGAGTATTGAAAACTGAGCATTGAGGATATACTGTTGAGGATTGAGAATTGAGGATTGAGGACTGAGATTTGAGGATTGAGGATTGAGGTTTGAGGATTGAGGATTGAGTACTGAGGATTGAGGATTGAAGATTGAGGCTTGAGGACTGAGGAATGAGAATTGAGGACTGGGGGTTGAGGATTGAGTGTTGTGAATTGAGGAGGGAACATTGAATATTGAGGATCGAAGTTTGGGGACTGAGGATTGAGGATTGAGTACTGAGGATTGAGGATTGAGGATTGATGATTGAGGATTGAGGATCGAGGATTGAGATTTGAGGATTGAGGATTGAGGATTGAGGATTGAGGATTGAGGATTGAGGATTGAGGATTGAGGATTGAGGATCGAGGATTGAGTATTGAGGATTGAACATTGAGTATTGATGATTGTGGATCGAGGATTGAGGATTGAGGATTGAAGATTGAGGATTGGGGATTGAGGATTGAGTATGGAGGATGAGGGGCTGATGGTTGAGGATTGAGGTGTGAGTATTGAATAAGGAGAATTCAGGATATTCTATTGAGCATTGGGAATTGAGGATTGATGGTTGAGTATTGAGGATTGAGGATTGAGGATTGAGGATTGAGTATTGTAGATTGAGGATTGATTATTGAGGATTGAGGGTTGAGGATTGAGGATTGAGGATTGAGGACTGAGGATTGAGGATTGAGGATTGATGGCTGCAGATTGATGATTGAAGATTGAGAATTGAGGATTGATTATTGAGGATTGAGGATTGAGGATTGAGAATTGAATATTGAGGATTGAGGGTTGGGGACAGAAGATTGTGGACTGAGGGTCGGGGATAGGGTGTAGAGGATTGATGTTTGAGGATTGAGATCTGAAAGTTGAAGATTGTGGATTGAGTATTTAAAACTGTGAATTAAGGATATACAGTTGAGGATTGAGAATTGAGGTTTGAGGATTGAGGATTGAGGATTGAGCTTTGAGGATTGAGGACTGATGATTGAGGATTGAGGGTTGAGGATTGAGGTTTGAGGATTGAGGATTGAGGATTGAGGATTGAGGATTGAGGATTGAGGATTGAGGATTGAGGATTGAGGATTGAGGATTGAGGATTGGGGATTGAGGATTGAGGATTGAGGAATGAGGGTTGAGGATTGAGGATTGAGGATTAAGGATTGAGGATTGAGGATTGAGTGTTGAGGATCGAGGATTGAGGATTGAGGATTGAGGATTGAGGATTGATGATTGAGTATAGAGGATTGAAGATTGAGGACTGAGGGTTGAGCATTGAGTCCTGAGAATTGTTGTTTGTATACTGAGATTTGAAGAATGAGGATTGAGTATTGAATACTGAGAATAGAAGCTATTTTATTGGGGATTGACGATTGAGGATTGATGATACAGGATTGAGGATTGATGGCTGAGGATTGAGGATTGAAGATTGAGGCTTGAGGACTGAGGAATGAGAATTGAGGACTGGGGGTTGAGGATTGAGTGTTGTGAATTGAGGAGGGAACATTGAATATTGAGGATTGAAGTTTGGGGCTGAGGATTGAGGATTGAGTACTGAGGATTGAAGGTTGAGTATTGAGGATTGAACATTGAGTATTGATGATTGAGGATTGAGGATTGAGGATTGAGGATTGAAGATTGAGGATTGGGGATTGAGGATTGAGTATGGAGGATGATGGGCTGATGGTTGAGGATTGAGGTGTGAGTATTGAATACGGAGAATTCAGGATATTCTATTGAGTATTGGGAATTGAGGATTGATGGTTGAGTATTGAGGATTGAGGATTGAGGATTGAGGATTGAGGATTGAGTATTGTAGATTGAGGATTGATTATTGAGGATTGAGGATTGAGGATTGAGGATTGAGGATTGAGGATTGAAGATTGAGTATTGAGGATTGAGGATTAAGGATTGAGGATTGGGGATTGAGGATCTAGGATTGGAAGTTGATTATTGAGAATTGAACATTGAGGATTGAGGATTGAGGATTGAGGATTGAGGTTGGAGGATGAGGGCTGAGGGCTGAGGATTGAGGTTTGAGTATTGAATCCCGAGAATTCAGCATATTCTATTGAGTATTGAGAATTGAGGATTGATGGTTGAGTATTGAGGAGTGAGGTTTGAGGATTGAGGATTAAGTATTGAAGATTGAGTATTGATGATTGAGGATTGAGGATTGAGGATTGAGGATTGAGGATTGAGGATTGAGTATTGAAGATTGTGGATTGATGATTGACGATTGAGGACTGAGGATTGAGGATTGATTATTGAGCTTCGGGGATTGAAGGTTGTGTACCGGGGATAGAGGATTGAGGATTGATGATTGAGGATTGATGATTGAAGATTGAGTATGGAGGATTGAAGATTGAGGGTTGAGCATTGAGGATTGAAGATTGAGGACTGAGTGTTGAGGGTTGAGTGATGAGTATTGATGTCTGTGGATTGAGATTTGAAGATTGAACATTGGGGATAGAGTATTGAAAACTGTGAATTGTGGATATTCTATTAAGGATGGAGGATTGACAATTGATTGTTTCGGACTGAGGGATGAAGATTCAGCATTCAGGATTGAGGATTCGGAATTGAGATTTGAGGACTGAGGATTGAGGGTTGAGGATTGAGGATTGAGGATTGACGCTTGAGGATAGAGGATTGAGGATGGAGGATTGATGAGAGAGGACAGAGTGTTGAGGATTGAGTGTTGAGAATTGATGTTTGAGGATCGAGGTTTGATTATTGAATATTGTGGATTGAGTATTGAATCATGAGAATTCAGGATATTCTATTGAGTATTAAGAATTGAGGAATGATGGTTGAGTACTGAGAATTGATGGTTGATGGATGTGTGTTGAATATTGAGGATTGAGGATTGAGGATTGAGGATTGAGAATTGAGGATTGAAGATTGAGCATTGATGATTGAAGATTGAGGATTGAGGATTGAGGGTTGAGGATTGAGGACGAGGACTGACGGTTGAGGATTGAAGATTGAGGATTGAGGATTGAGGATTGAGGATTGAGGATTGAGGATTGAAGATTGAGTATTCAGGATTGAAGATTGAGGATTGAGTATTGAAGCTTGAGGATTGAGTATTGAGGATTGAAGATTGAGGATTTTGGATTGAAGACTGACGATTGAGGATTGAGGATTGAGGATTGAGAATTGAGAATTGAGGATTGAAGATTGAGTATTGAGTATTGAAGATTGAGGATAGAGGATTGGGGTTTGTGGATTGAGGATTGATGATTAGGGATTGAGGATTGAGGACTGATGATTGAAGATTGAGGATTGATAGCTGCAGATTGATGATTGAAGGTAGAGGATTGAGGATTGAGTATTGAGGATTGAGGATTGAGGATTGAGAATTGAATATTGAGGATTGAGGATTGCGGATAGAATATTGTGGACTGAGGGTTGAGGATTGGGTGCTGAGAACTGATGTTTGAGGATTGAGATCTGAATGTTGAAGATTGTGGATTGAGGATTGATCATTGATGATTGAGGATTGAGGATTGAGGATTGATGATTGAGGATTGAGGATTGAGGACTGATGATTGAGGATTGGTGATTGAGGATTGAGGATTGAGGATTGAGGTTTGAGCATTGAGATTTGAATATTGAAAATTGAGGGTTGAGTATTGAAAACTGAGCATTGAGGATATACTGTTGAGGATTGAGAATAGAGGATTGAGGATTGAGTTTTGAGGATTGAGGATTGAGGACTGAGGATTGAGGATTGAGGGTTGAGTACTGAGGATTGAGGATTGAAGACTGAGGATTGACGATAGAGGATTGAAGATTGATGACTGAGGGTTGAGCCTTGAGTGTTGAGAATTGTTGTTCGTAGACTGAGATTTGAAGAACGAGGATTGAGCATTGAATAGTGAGAATTGAAGATCTTTTATTGAGGATTGAGGATTGAGGATTGAGGACTGAGGATTGAGGATTGAGGATTGATGGCTGCAGATTGATGACTGAAGATTGAGAATTGAGGATTGATTATTGAGGATTGAGGATTGAGGATTGAGAATTGAATATTGAGGATTGAAGGTTGGGGACAGAAGATTGTGGACTGAGGGTTGAGAATTGAGTGTTGAGAATTGATGTTTGAGGATAGAGATCTGAAGGTTGAAGATTGTGGATTGAGTATTTAAAACTGTGAATTAAGGTTATACTGTTGAGGATTGAGAATTGAGGATTGAGGATTGAGGATTGAGGATTGAGGTTTGAGGATTGAGGATTGAGGATTGAGGATTGAGGGTTGAGGATTGAGGTTTGAGGATTGAGAATTGAGGATTGAGGATTGAGGATTGAGGATTGAGGATTGAGGATTGAGGATTGAGGATTGAGGATTGAGGATTGAGGATTGAGGATTGAGGATTGAGGATTGAGGATTGAGGATTGAGGATTGAGTATTGAGGATTGAGGATTAAGGATTGAGGATTGAGGAATGAGGGTTGAGGATTGAGGATTGAGGTTTGAGGATTGAGGATTGAGGATTGAGGATTGAGGATTGAAGATTGAGTATTCAGTATTGAAGATTGAGGATTGAGGATTGAGGCTTGAGGATTGAGTATTGAGGATTGAAGATTGAGGATTTTGGATTGAAGACTGACGATTGAGGATTGAGGATTGAGGATTGAGAATTGAGAATTGAGGATTGAAGAATGAGTATTGAGTATTGAAGATTGAGGATTGAGGATTGGGGTTTGTGGATTGAGGATTGATGATTGGGGATTGAGGATTGAGGACTGATGATTGAGGATTGAGGATTGATAGCTGCAGATTGATGATTCAAGATAGAGGATTGAGGATTGAGTATTGAGGATTGAGGATTGAGGATTGAGAATTGAATATTGAGGATTGAGGATTGATGATTGAGGATTGAGGATTGAGGATTGAGGAATGCGGGTTGAGGATTCAGGATTGAGGTTTGAGGATTGAGGATCGATGATTGAGGATTGAGGATTGAGGACTGATGATTGAGGATTGAGGATTGATGACTGCAGATTGATGATTGAAGATAGAGAATTGAGGATTGAGTATTGAGGACTGATGATTGAGGATTGATGATTGAGGATTGAGGATTGAGGATTGAGGATTGAGGATTGAGGATTGAGGATTGAGGATTGAGAATTGAGGATTGAGGATTGAGTGTTGAGGATTGAGGATTGAGGATTGAGGATTGAGGATTGAGGATTGATGATGGAGGATTGAGGATTGAGGAATGAGGGTTGAGGATTGAGGATTGAGGTTTGAGGATTGAGGATTGATGATTGAGGATTGAGGATTGATGTCTGATGATTGAGGATTGAGGATTGATGGCAGCAGATTGATGATTGAAGATAGAGAATTGAGGATTCAGTATTGAGGATTGAGGATTGAGAATTGAATATTGAGGATTGAGGATTGGGGATAGAATATTGTGGACTGAGGGTTGAGGATTGGGTGTTGAGAATTGATGTTTGAGGATTGAGATCTGAATGTTGAAGGTTGTGGATTGAGTATTTAAAACTGTGAATTAAGGATATACTGCTGAGGATTGAGAATTGAGTATTGAGGATTGAGGTTTGAGGATTGAGGATTGAGGATTGAAGATTGATGATTGAGGATTGAGGATTGAGGATTGAGGATTGAGGATTGAGGGTTGAGGATTGAGGTTTGAGGTTTGAGGATTGAGGATTGAGGATTTGGTACTGAGGATTAAGGATTGAAGGCTGAGGATTTAGGATAGAGGTTTGAAGATTGAGGACTGAGGGTTGAGCATTGAGTGTTGAGAATTGTTGTTCGTAGACTGAGATTTGAAGAATGAGGATTCTGTATTGAATAGTGAGAATTGAAGCTATTTTATTGAGGATTGACGATTGAGGGTTGATGATTGAGGATTCAGGATTAATGGTAGAGGATTGAGGATTGAAGATTGAGGATTGAGGATTGAGGATTAAGGATTGAGGATTGATGATTGAGGATTGAGGATTGAGGGTTGAGGATTGAGTGTTGAGGATTGAGGATTGAGGATTGAGGATTAAGGATTGAGTGTTGAGGATTGAGGATTGAGGATTGAGGATTGCGGATTGAGGTTTGATGATTGAGGAATGAGGATTGAGGATTAAGGATTCAGGATTGAGGATTGAGGATCGTTGATCGAGGATTGAGGACTGAGGATTGAAGATTGATGACTGAGGATTGAGTGTTGAGGTTTCAGGGATGAGGATTGAGGATTGAGCATTGAATATTGAGGATTGAGATTTGAGGACTGAGGTATGGACATTAACGGTTGAGGATTGAGGACTGAGATTTGAGGACTGAGGGTTGAGGATTGAGCACTGAGGATTGAGGTTTGAGCATTGAGATTTGAGTATTGAAAATTGAGGGTTGAGAATTGAAAACTGAGCATTGAGGATATACTGTTGAGGATTGAGAATTGAGGATTGAGGATTGAGATTTGAGGATTCAGGATTGAGGATTGAGGATTGAGGATTGAGTACTGAGGATTGAGGCTTGAAGACTGAGGATTGACGATAGAGGATTGAAGATTGAGGACTGAGGGTTGAGCATTGAGTGTTGAGAATTGTTGTTCGTAGACTGAGATTTGAAGAATGAGGTTTGAGTATTGAATAGTGAGAATTGAAGCTATTTTATTGAGGATTGAGGGTTGAGCATTGAGGATTGAGGATTGAGGATTGAGGATTGAGGATTGAGGATTAAGGATTGAGGACTGAGGATTGAGGATTGAGTATTCAGGATTGAGGATTGAGGATTGATGATTGAGGATTGAGGATTGAGGATTGAGGTTTGAGGATTGAGGATTGAGGATTGAGTACTGAGGATTGAGGATTGAAGATTGAGGATCGAGGGTTGAGGATTGAGGATTGAGGATTGAGGATTGAGGATTGAGGATTGAGGATTGATGATTGAGGATTGAGGATTGAGGAATGAGGGTTGTGGATTGAGGATTGAGGTTTGAGGATTGAGGATTGATGATTGAGGATTCAGGATTGAAGACTGATGATTGAGGATTGAGGATTGATGGCTGCAGATTGATGATTGAAGATAGAGAATTGAGGATTGAGTATTGAGGACTGATGATTGAGGATTGATGATTGAGGATTGAGGATTGAGGATTGAGGATTGAGGATTGAGGATTGAGGATTGAGGATTGAGTATTGAGAATTGAGGATTGAGGATTGAGTGTTGAGGATTGAGGATTGAGGATTGAGGATTGAGGATTGAGGATTGATGATGGAGGATTGAGGATTGAGGAATGAGGGTTGAGGATTGAGGATTGAGGTTTGAGGATTGAGGATTGATGATTGAGGATTGAGGATTGAGGTCTGATGATTGAGGATTGAGGATTGATGGCAGCAGATTGATAATTGAAGATAGAGAATTGAGGAATCAGTATTGAGGATTGAGGATTGAGAATTGAATATTGAGGATTGAGGATTGGGGATAGAATATTGTGGACTGAGGGTTGAGGATTGGGTGTTGAGAATTGATGTTTGAGGATTGAGATCTGAATGTTGAAGGTTGTGGATTGAGTATTTAAAACTGTGAATTAAGGATATACTGCTGAGGATTGAGAATTGAGTATTGAGGATTGAGGTTTGAGGATTGAGGATTGAGGATTGAGGATTGATGATTGAGGATTGAGGATTGAGGATTGAGGATTGAGGATTGAGGGTTGAGGATTGAGGTTTGAGGTTTGAGGATTGAGGATTGAGGATTTGGTACTGAGGATTAAGGATTGAAGGCTGAGGATTGAGGATAGAGGTTTGAAGATTGAGGACTGAGGGTTGAGCATTGAGTGTTGAGAATTGTTGTTCGTAGACTGAGATTTGAAGAATGAGGATTCTGTATTGAATAGTGAGAATTGAAGCTATTTTATTGAGGATTGACGATTGAGGGTTGATGATTGAGGATTGTGGATTAATGGTTGAGGATTGAGGATTGAAGATTGAGGATTGAGTGTTGAGGATTGAGAGTTGAGGATTGATGTTTGAGGTTTGAGATTTGTATATTGAAGATTATGGATTGGGTGTTGAAAACTGTGAATTGAGAATACACTGTTGAGTATTGAGAATTGAGGATTCAGGATTGAGGATTTAGGATTGAGTACTGAGGATTGAGGATTGAAGACTGAGGATTGACGATAGAGGATTGAAGATTGAGGACTGAGGGTTGAGCATTGCGTGTTGAGAATTGTTGTTCGTAGACTGAGATTTGAAGAATGAGGATTGAGTATTGAATAGTTCGAATTGAAGCTATTTTATTGAGGATTGACGATTGAGGATTGAGGATTGAGGATTGAGGGTTGAGGATTGGTGGCTGAGGATAGAGGATTGAGGATTAAGGATTCAGGATTGAGGTTGAGGATTGAGGGTTGAGGATTGGTGGTTGAGGATAGAGGATTGAGGATTAAGGATTCAGGATTGAGGATTGAGGATTGAGGGTTGAGGATTGAGGATTGAGGATTGAGGATTGAGGATTGATGATTGAGGATTGAGGATTGATGGCTGCAGATTGATGATTGAAAATAGAGAATTGAGGATTGAGTATTGAGGACTGATGATTGAGTATTGATGATTGAGGATTGAGGATTGAGGATTGAGGATTGAGGATAGAGGATCGAGGATTGAGGATTGAGGATTGAGGATTGAGGATTGAGGATTGAGGATTGAGGATTGAGGATTGAGGATTGAGGATCGAGGATTGAGGTTTGAGGATTGAGGATTGAGTGTTGAGGATTGAGGATTGAGGATTCAGGATTGAGGATTGATGATTGAGGATTGAGGATTGAGGATTGAGGATTGAGGGTTGAGGATTGAGGTTTGAGGTTTGAGGATTGAGGATTGAGGATTTGGTACTGAGGATTAAGGATTGAAGACTGAGGATTGAGGATAGAGGATTGAAGATTGAGGACTGAGGGTTGAGCATTGAGTGTTGAGAGTTGTCGTTCGTAGACTGAGATTTGAAGAATGAGGATTCTGTATTGAATAGTTAGAATTGAAGCTATTTTATTGAGGATTGACGATTGAGGATTGATGATTGAGGATTGAGGATTAACGGTTGAGGATTGAGGATTGAACATTGAGGATTGAGGATTGAGGATTAAGGATTGAGGATTAATGATTGAGGATTGAGGATCGAGGATTGAGGATTGAGTGTTGAGGATTGAGGATTGAGGATTGAGGATTGAGGATTGAGTGTTGAGTATTGAGGATTGAGGATTGAGGATTGCGGATTGAGGTTTGATGATTGAGGAATGAGGATTGAGGATTAAGGATTCAGGATTGAGGATTGAGGATCGTTGATCGAGGATTGAGGACTGAGGATTGAAGATTGACGACTGAGGATTGAGTGTTGAGGTTTCAGGGTTGAGGATTGAGGATTGAGCATTGAATATTGAGGATTGAGGTTTGTGGACAGAGGTATGAACATTAACGGTTGAGGATTGAGGACTGAGATTTGAGGACTGAGGATTGAGGATTGAGCATTGAGGATTGAGGTTTGAGCATTGAGATTTGAGTATTGAAAATTGAGGGTTGAGTATTGAAAACTGAGCATTGAGGATATACTGTTGAGGATTGAAAATTGAGGATTGAGGATTGAGATTTGAGGATTGAGGATTGAGGATTGAGGATCGAGGATAGAGTATTGAGGATTGAGGATTGAGGATTGCGGATTGAGGTTTGATGATTGAGGAATGAGGACTGAGGATTAAGGATTCAGGATTGAGGATTGAGGATCGTTGATCGAGGATTGAGGACTGAGGATTGAAGACTGATGACTGAGTATTGAGTGTTGAGGTTTCAGGGTTGAGGATTGAGGATTGAGCATTGAATATTGAGGATTGAGGTTTGTGGACTGAGGTATGAACATTAACGGTTGAGGATTGAGGACTGAGATTTGAGGACTGAGGATTGAGGATTGAGGATTGAGGGTTGAGGCCTGAGGGTTGAGGATTGAGGGTTGCGAATTGAGTATTGAGCATTGAATATTGAGGATTGAGGTTTGGTGTCGGAGGATTGAGGATTGAGGTTTGAGGATTGAGGATTGAGGATTGAGGATTGAGGATTGAGGATTGAGGATTCAGGATTGAGGTTTGAGGACTGAGGATTGAGGGTTGAGGATTGAAGATTGAGTAATGATGATTGAAGATGGGAGGATTGAGGATTGAGGGTTGAGGATTGAGGACGAGGACTGACGGTTGAGGATTGACGTTTGAGGGTTGTGGGTTGAGGATTGAGAATGAGGGCTGAGGATTGAGGATTGAAGATTGAGGATTTATGAATGAGGATTGAGGATTGAGGATTGAGGATTGAGGATTGAGGATTGAAGATTGAGTATTGAGGATTGAAGATTGACGATTGAGGATTGAGGATTGAGGATTGAGGATTGAGGATTGAGGATCGAGGATTCAAGATTGAGGATTGAGGATTGAAGATTGAGGATTGAGGATTGAGGATTGAGGATTGAGGATTGAAGATTGAGGATTGAGGATTGAAGATTGAGGATTAGGGACTGAGTATTCAGGGTTGAGTGATGAGAATTGATGTTTGTGGATAGAGATCTGAAGATTAGAGATTGAGCATTGAGTATTGAAAACTGTGAATTGAGGATATTCTACTCAGGATTGAGGATTGACTACTGATTGTTGAGGACTGAGGGCCGAAGATTGAGGACTCAGGATTGAGGATTCAGAATTGAGGTTTGTGGACTGAGGACTGAGGATTGAAAATTGAGGATTGAGGATTGAGTGTTGAAGATTGAGGATTTGGGACTGAGGATTGTAGATTGAGGATTGAGGATTGAGGATTGAGGATTGAGGATTGAGGATTGAGGATTGAAGATTGAGGATTGGGTATTGAGGATTGAGGATTGAGGGTTGAGGTTTGAGGACGAGGACTGACGGTTGAGGATTGAGGATTGAGGATTGACGCTTGAGGATTGAGGATTGAGGATGGAGGATTGAAGAGAGAGGACTGAGTGTTGAGGATTGCGTGTTGAGAATTGATGTTTGAGGATTTAGATTTGATTATTGAATATTGTGGATTGAGTATTGAACCACGAGTATTCAGGATATTCTTTTGGGTATTGAGAATTGAGGATTGATGGTTGAGTATTGGGGATTGATGGTTGAGGGTTGTGCGTTGAATACTGAGGATTGAGGATTGAGGATTGAGGATTGAAGATTGAGTATTGATGATTGAAGATTGAGGATTGAGGATTGAGTGTTGAGGTTTGAGGACGAGGACTGACGGTTGAGGATTGAGGTTTGAGGATTGAGGATTGAGGATTGAGGACTGAAGATTGAATATTGATGATTGAAGATTGAGGATTCAGTATTGATGGTTGTGGATTGAGGACGAGGACTGAGGGTTGAGTATTGCTGTTTGAGGTCTGAGGATTGAGGATTGAGGATTGAGAATTGAGGATTGAGGATTGAGGATTTATGAATGAGGATTGAGGATTGAGGATTGAGGATTGAGGATTGAGGATTGAAGGTAGAGTATTGAGGATTGAAGATTGACGATTGAGGATTGAGGATTGAGGATTGAGGATTGAGGATTGAGGATTGAGGATTGTGGATTGAAGATTGAGGTTTGAGGGTTGAGGATTGAGGATTGAGGATTGAAGATTGAGGATTGGGTGTTGAGGATTGAAGAATGAGGATTCAGGAATGAGGATTGAGGATTGAGGATTGAGGATTGAGGATTGAGGACTGAAGATTGAATATTGATGATTGAAGATTGAGGATTCAGTATTGATGGTTGTGGATTGAGGACGAGGACTGAGGGTTGAGTATTGCTGTTTGAGGTCTGAGGATTGAGGATTGAGGATTGAGAATTGAGGATTGAGGATTGAGGATTTATGAATGAGGATTGAGGATTGAGGACGAGGACTGACGGTTGAGGATTGAGTTTTGAGGATTGTGGATTGAGGATTGAGAATGAGGGCTGAGGATTGAGGATTGAAGATTGAGGATAGAAGATTGAGGATTGAAGAATGAGGATTGAGGATTGAGGATTGAGGATTGAGGATTGAGGATTGAAGATTGAGTATTGAGGATTGAAGATTGACGATTGAGGATTGAGGATTCAGGATTGAGGATTGAGGATTGAGGATTGAGGATTGAGGATTGAAGATTGAGTATTGAGGATTGAATATTGAGGATTGAGGATCAAGGATTGAGGATTGAGGATTGAAGATTGAGTATAGAGGATTGAAGATTAAGATTGAGGATTGAGGATTGAGGATTGAGGATGAGGGCTGAAGGTTGAGGATTGAGGTTTGAGGACTGAGGACTGAGGATTGAGGATTGAGGATTGAGAACTGAGGATTGAGGATTGAGGATTAAAGATTGAGGATTGGGTATTGAGGATTGAAGGATGAGGATTGAGGATTGAGGATTGAGGATTGAGGATTGAGGATTGAAGATTGAGTATTCAGGATTGAAGATTGACGATTGAGGATTGAGGATTGAGGATTCAGGATTGAGGATTGAGAATGAGGGCTGATGACTGAGGATTGAGGATTGAGGATTTATGAATGAGGATTGAGGATTGAGGATTGAGGATTGAGGATTGAGGATTGAGGATTGAAGATTCACGATTGAGGATTGAGGATTGAGGATTGAAGATTGAGGATTGAGGATCGAGGATTGAAGATTGAGGATTGAGGATTGAAGATTGAGGATAGAGGATTGAGGATTGAGGATTGAGGATTGAAGATTGAGTATTGATGATTGAAGATTAAGATTGAGGATTGAGGATTGATGATTGAGGATTGAGGATTGAGGATTGAAGATTGAGGATTAGGGACTGAGTATTCAGGGTTGTGTGATGAGAATTGATGTTTGTGGATAGAGATCTGAAGATTGCAGGTTGAGCATTGAGTATTGAAAACTGTGGATTGAGGATATTCTATTGAGGATTGAGGATTGACAACTGATTGTTGAGGACTCAGGGCTGAAGATTGAGGATTCAGGATTGAGGATTCAGGATTGAGGTTTGTGGACTGAGGATTGAGGATTGAGGATTGAAAATTGAGTATTGATGATTGAAGATGGGAGGATTGAGGATTGAGGGTTGAGGAATGAGGACGAGGACTGACGGTTGAGGATTGAGGTTTGAGGATTGTGGATTGAGGATTGAGAATGAGGGCTGAGGATTGAGGATTGAAGAATGAGGATTGAGGATTGAGGATTGAGGATTGAGGATTGAGGATTGAAGATTGAGTATTGAGGATTGAAGATTGACGATTGAGGATTGAGGATTGAGGATTGAGGATTGAGGATTGAGGATTGAGGATTGAAGATTGAGTATTGAGGATTGAATATTGAGGATTGAGGATTGAGGATTGAGGATTGAGGATTGAAGATTGAGGATTGAGGATTGAAGATTAAGGTTGAGGTTTGAGGTTTGAGGATTGAGGATTGAAGATTGAGTATTGAGGATTGAAGATTGAGGATTTAGGATTGAGGATTGAGGACTGAGGATTGAAGATTGAGTATTGAGGATTGATGATTAAGATTGAGGATTGAGGATTGAGGATTGAGGATTGAGGATTGAAGATTGAAGATTAGGGACTGAGTATTCAGGGTTGAGTGATGAGAATTGATGTTTGTGGATAGAGATCTGAAGATTGCAGATTGAGTATTGAGTATTGAAAACTGTGACTTGAGGATATTCTATTGAGGATTGAGGATTGGCAACTGATGGTTGAGGACTCAGGGCTGAGGATTGAGGATTCAGGATTGAGGATTCAGGAGTGAGGTTTGAGGACTGAGGATTGAGGGTTGAGGATTGAAGATTGCGTATTGATGATTGAAGATGGGCTGATTGAGGATTGAGGGTTGAGGCTTGAGGACGAGGACTGACGGTTGAGGATTGAGGTTTGAGGGTTGTGGATTGAGGATTGAGAATGAGGGCTGAGGATTGAGGATTGAAGGTTGAGGATTTATGAATGAGGATTGAGGATTGAGGATTGAGGATTGAGGATTGAGGATTGAAGATTGAGTATTGAGGATTGAAGATTGACGATTGAGGATTGAGGATTGAGGATTGAGGATTGAGGATTGAGGACCGAGGATTGAAGATTGAGGATTGAGGATTGAAGATTGAGGATTGAGGATTGAGGATTGAGGATTGAGGATTGAGGATTGAAGATTGAGGATTGAGGATTGAAGATTAAGATTGAGGTTTGAGGATTGAGGATTGAGGATTGAGGGTTGAGGATTGAGTGTTGAGGATTGAGGATTGAGGATTGAGGATTAAGGATTGAGTGTTGAGGATTGAGGATTGAGGATTGAGGATTGCGGATTGAGGTTTGATGATTGAGGAATGAGGATTGAGGATTAAGGATTCAGGATTGAGGATTGAGGATCGTTGATCGAGGATTGAGGACTGAGGATTGAAGATTGATGACTGAGGATTGAGTGTTGAGGTTTCAGGGTTGAGGATTGAGGATTGAGCATTGAATATTGAGGATTGAGGTTTGAGGACTGAGGTATGGACATTAACGGTTGAGGATTGAGGACTGAGATTTGAGGACTGAGGGTTGAGGATTGAGCACTGAGGATTGAGGTTTGAGCATTGAGATTTGAGTATTGAAAATTGAGGGTTGAGTATTGAAAACTGAGCATTGAGGATATACTGTTGAGGATTGAGAATTGAGGATTGAGGACTGAGATTTGAGGATTGAGGATTGAGGTTTGAGGATTGAGGATTGAGTACTGAGGATTGAGGATTGAAGATTGAGGCTTGAGGACTGAGGAATGAGAATTGAGGACTGGGGGTTGAGGATTGAGTGTTGTGAATTGAGGAGGGAACATTGAATATTGAGGATCGAAGTTTGGGGACTGAGGATTGAGGATTGAGTACTGAGGATTGAGGATTGAGGATTGATGATTGAGGATTGAGGATCGAGGATTGAGATTTGAGGATTGAGGATTGAGGATTGAGGATTGAGGATTGAGGATTGAGGATTGAGGATTGAGGATTGAGGATCGAGGATTGAGGATTGAGGGTTGAGCGTTGAGGATCGAGGATTGAGGATTGAGGATTGAGGATTGATGATTGAGGATTGAGGATTGAGGATAGAGGATTGAGGGTTGAGGATTGAGGATTGAGGTTTGAGGATTGAGGATTGAGGATTTGGTACTGAGGATTGAGGATTGAGGTTTGAGGATTGAGGAATGAGGATTGAGGACTGATGATTGAGGACTGAGGATTGAGGAATGATGATTGATGGCTGCAGGTTGATGACTGAAGGTAGAGAATTGAGGATTGAGTATTGAGGATTGAGGATTGAGTATCGAGAATTGAATATTGAGGATTGAGGATTGGGGATAGAATATTGTGGACTGAGGGTTGAGGATTGGGTGTTGAGAATTGATGTTTGAGGATTGAGATCTGAATGTTGAAGATTGTAGATTGAGTATTTAAAACTGAGAATTAAGGATATACAGTTGAGGATTGAGAATTGAGGATTGAGGATTGAGGATTGATGATTGAGGATTGAGGATTGAGGATTGAGGATTGAGGATTGAGGATTCAGGATTGAGGATTGAGGATTGAGGATTGAGGATTGAGGATTGAGGATTGAGTACTGAGGATTGAGGATTGAATATTGATGATTGAGTATAGAGGATTGAAGATTGAGGACTGATGATTGAGTATAGAGGATTGAAGATTGAGGACTGAGGGTTGAGCATTGAGTGCTGAGAATTGTTGTGTGTATACTGAGATTTGAAGGGTGAGGATTGAGTATTGAATACTGAGAATAGAAGCTATTTTATTGGGGATTGACGATTGAGGATTGATGATACAGGATTGAGGATTGATGGCTGAGGATTGAGGATTGAAGTTTGAGGCTTGAGGACTGAGGAATGAGAATTGAGGACCGGGGGTTGAGGATTGAGTGTTGTGAATTGAGGAGGGAACATTGAATATTGAGGATTGAAGTTTGGGGCTGAGGATTGAGGATTGAGTACTGAGGATTGAAGGTTGAGTATTGAGGATTGAACATTGAGTATTGATGATTGTGGATCGAGGATTGAGGATTGAGGATT
The DNA here is from genome assembly GCF_051401765.1 of Calliopsis andreniformis. Lineage (NCBI taxonomy): Eukaryota > Metazoa > Arthropoda > Insecta > Hymenoptera > Andrenidae > Calliopsis > Calliopsis andreniformis. The sequence goes on along the minus strand of NW_027480510.1, from coordinate 1,975,727 downwards.
GAAGATTGAGGATTGGGGATTGAGGATTGAGTATGGAGGATGAGGGGCTGATGGTTGAGGATTGAGGTGTGAGTATTGAATAAGGAGAATTCAGGATATTCTATTGAGCATTGGGAATTGAGGATTGATGGTTGAGTATTGAGGATTGAGGATTGAGGATTGAGGATTGAGTATTGTAGATTGAGGATTGATTATTGAGGATTGAGGGTTGAGGATTGAGGATTGAGGATTGAGGACTGAGGATTGAGGATTGAGGATTGATGGCTGCAGATTGATGATTGAAGATTGAGAATTGAGGATTGATTATTGAGGATTGAGGATTGAGGATTGAGAATTGAATATTGAGGATTGAGGGTTGGGGACAGAAGATTGTGGACTGAGGGTCGGGGATAGGGTGTAGAGGATTGATGTTTGAGGATTGAGATCTGAAAGTTGAAGATTGTGGATTGAGTATTTAAAACTGTGAATTAAGGATATACAGTTGAGGATTGAGAATTGAGGTTTGAGGATTGAGGATTGAGGATTGAGCTTTGAGGATTGAGGATTGATGATTGAGGATTGAGGGTTGAGGATTGAGGTTTGAGGATTGAGGATTGAGGATTGAGGATTGAGGATTGAGGATTGAGGATTGAGGATTGAGGATTGAGGATTGAGGATTGAGGATTGGGGATTGAGGATTGAGGATTGAGGAATGAGGGTTGAGGATTGAGGATTGAGGATTAAGGATTGAGGATTGAGGATTGAGTGTTGAGGATCGAGGATTGAGGATTGAGGATTGAGGATTGAGGATTGATGATTGAGTATAGAGGATTGAAGATTGAGGACTGAGGGTTGAGCATTGAGTCCTGAGAATTGTTGTTTGTATACTGAGATTTGAAGAATGAGGATTGAGTATTGAATACTGAGAATAGAAGCTATTTTATTGGGGATTGACGATTGAGGATTGATGATACAGGATTGAGGATTGATGGCTGAGGATTGAGGATTGAAGATTGAGGCTTGAGGACTGAGGAATGAGAATTGAGGACTGGGGGTTGAGGATTGAGTGTTGTGAATTGAGGAGGGAACATTGAATATTGAGGATTGAAGTTTGGGGCTGAGGATTGAGGATTGAGTACTGAGGATTGAAGGTTGAGTATTGAGGATTGAACATTGAGTATTGATGATTGAGGATTGAGGATTGAGGATTGAGGATTGAAGATTGAGGATTGGGGATTGAGGATTGAGTATGGAGGATGATGGGCTGATGGTTGAGGATTGAGGTGTGAGTATTGAATACGGAGAATTCAGGATATTCTATTGAGTATTGGGAATTGAGGATTGATGGTTGAGTATTGAGGATTGAGGATTGAGGATTGAGGATTGAGGATTGAGTATTGTAGATTGAGGATTGATTATTGAGGATTGAGGATTGAGGATTGAGGATTGAGGATTGAGGATTGAAGATTGAGTATTGAGGATTGAGGATTAAGGATTGAGGATTGGGGATTGAGGATCTAGGATTGGAAGTTGATTATTGAGAATTGAACATTGAGGATTGAGGATTGAGGATTGAGGATTGAGGTTGGAGGATGAGGGCTGAGGGCTGAGGATTGAGGTTTGAGTATTGAATCCCGAGAATTCAGCATATTCTATTGAGTATTGAGAATTGAGGATTGATGGTTGAGTATTGAGGAGTGAGGTTTGAGGATTGAGGATTAAGTATTGAAGATTGAGGATTGATGATTGAGGATTGAGGATTGAGGATTGAGGATTGAGGATTGAGGATTGAGTATTGAAGATTGTGGATTGATGATTGACGATTGAGGACTGAGGATTGAGGATTGATTATTGAGCTTCGGGGATTGAAGGTTGTGTACCGGGGATAGAGGATTGAGGATTGATGATTGAGGATTGATGATTGAAGATTGAGTATGGAGGATTGAAGATTGAGGGTTGAGCATTGAGGATTGAAGATTGAGGACTGAGTGTTGAGGGTTGAGTGATGAGTATTGATGTCTGTGGATTGAGATTTGAAGATTGAAGATTGGGGATAGAGTATTGAAAACTGTGAATTGTGGATATTCTATTAAGGATGGAGGATTGACAATTGATTGTTTCGGACTGAGGGATGAAGATTCAGCATTCAGGATTGAGGATTCGGAATTGAGATTTGAGGACTGAGGATTGAGGGTTGAGGATTGAGGATTGAGGATTGACGCTTGAGGATAGAGGATTGAGGATGGAGGATTGATGAGAGAGGACAGAGTGTTGAGGATTGAGTGTTGAGAATTGATGTTTGAGGATCGAGGTTTGATTATTGAATATTGTGGATTGAGTATTGAATCATGAGAATTCAGGATATTCTATTGAGTATTAAGAATTGAGGAATGATGGTTGAGTACTGAGAATTGATGGTTGATGGATGTGTGTTGAATATTGAGGATTCAGGATTGAGGATTGAGGATTGAGAATTGAGGATTGAAGATTGAGCATTGATGATTGAAGATTGAGGATTGAGGATTGAGGGTTGAGGATTGAGGACGAGGACTGACGGTTGAGGATTGAAGATTGAGGATTGAGGATTGAGGATTGAGGATTGAGGATTGAGGATTGAAGATTGAGTATTCAGGATTGAAGATTGAGGATTGAGTATTGAAGCTTGAGGATTGAGTATTGAGGATTGAAGATTGAGGATTTTGGATTGAAGACTGACGATTGAGGATTGAGGATTGAGGATTGAGAATTGAGAATTGAGGATTGAAGATTGAGTATTGAGTATTGAAGATTGAGGATAGAGGATTGGGGTTTGTGGATTGAGGATTGATGATTAGGGATTGAGGATTGAGGACTGATGATTGAGGATTGAGGATTGATAGCTGCAGATTGATGATTGAAGGTAGAGGATTGAGGATTGAGTATTGAGGATTGAGGATTGAGGATTGAGAATTGAATATTGAGGATTGAGGATTGCGGATAGAATATTGTGGACTGAGGGTTGAGGATTGGGTGCTGAGAACTGATGTTTGAGGATTGAGATCTGAATGTTGAAGATTGTGGATTGAGGATTGATGATTGATGATTGAGGATTGAGGATTGAGGATTGATGATTGAGGATTGAGGATTGAGGACTGATGATTGAGGATTGGTGATTGAGGATTGAGGATTGAGGATTGAGGTTTGAGCATTGAGATTTGAATATTGAAAATTGAGGGTTGAGTATTGAAAACTGAGCATTGAGGATATACTGTTGAGGATTGAGAATAGACGATTGAGAATTGAGTTTTGAGGATTGAGGATTGAGGACTGAGGATTGAGGATTGAGGGTTGAGTACTGAGGATTGATGGATTGAGACTGAGGATTGACGATAGAGGATTGAAGATTGATGACTGAGGGTTGAGCCTTGAGTGTTGAGAATTGTTGTTCGTAGACTGAGATTTGAAGAACGAGGATTGAGCATTGAATAGTGAGAATTGAAGATCTTTTATTGAGGATTGAGGATTGAGGATTGAGGACTGAGGATTGAGGATTGAGGATTGATGGCTGCAGATTGATGACTGAAGATTGAGAATTGAGGATTGATTATTGAGGATTGAGGATTGAGGATTGAGAATTGAATATTGAGGATTGAAGGTTGGGGACAGAAGATTGTGGACTGAGGGTTGAGAATTGAGTGTTGAGAATTGATGTTTGAGGATAGAGATCTGAAGGTTGAAGATTGTGGATTGAGTATTTAAAACTGTGAATTAAGGTTATACTGTTGAGGATTGAGAATTGAGGATTGAGGATTGAGGATTGAGGATTGAGGTTTGAGGATTGAGGATTGAGGATTGAGGATTGAGGGTTGAGGATTGAGGTTTGAGGATTGAGAATTGAGGATTGAGGATTGAGGATTGAGGATTGAGGATTGAGGATTGAGGATTGAGGATTGAGGATTGAGGATTGAGGATTGAGTACTGAGGATTGAGGATTGAAGATTGAGGCTTGAGGACTGAGGAATGAGAATTGAGGACTGGGGGTTGAGGATTGAGTGTTGTGAATTGAGGAGGGAACATTGAATATTGAGGATCGAAGTTTGGGGACTGAGGATTGAGGATTGAGTACTGAGGATTGAGGATTGAGGATTGATGATTGAGGATTGAGGATCGAGGATTGAGATTTGAGGATTGAGGATTGAGGATTGAGGATTGAGGATTGAGGATTGAGGATTGAGGATTGAGGATTGAGGATCGAGGATTGAGGATTGAGGGTTGAGCGTTGAGGATCGAGGATTGAGGATTGAGGATTGAGGATTGATGATTGAGGATTGAGGATTGAGGATAGAGGATTGAGGGTTGAGGATTGAGGATTGAGGTTTGAGGATTGAGGATTGAGGATTTGGTACTGAGGATTGAGGATTGAGGTTTGAGGATTGAGGAATGAGGATTGAGGACTGATGATTGAGGACTGAGGATTGAGGAATGATGATTGATGGCTGCAGGTTGATGACTGAAGGTAGAGAATTGAGGATTGAGTATTGAGGATTGAGGATTGAGTATCGAGAATTGAATATTGAGGATTGAGGATTGGGGATAGAATATTGTGGACTGAGGGTTGAGGATTGGGTGTTGAGAATTGATGTTTGAGGATTGAGATCTGAATGTTGAAGATTGTAGATTGAGTATTTAAAACTGAGAATTAAGGATATACAGTTGAGGATTGAGAATTGAGGATTGAGGATTGAGGATTGATGATTGAGGATTGAGGATTGAGGATTGAGGATTGAGGATTGAGGATTCAGGATTGAGGATTGAGGATTGAGGATTGAGGATTGAGGATTGAGGATTGAGTACTGAGGATTGAGGATTGAATATTGATGATTGAGTATAGAGGATTGAAGATTGAGGACTGATGATTGAGTATAGAGGATTGAAGATTGAGGACTGAGGGTTGAGCATTGAGTGCTGAGAATTGTTGTGTGTATACTGAGATTTGAAGGGTGAGGATTGAGTATTGAATACTGAGAATAGAAGCTATTTTATTGGGGATTGACGATTGAGGATTGATGATACAGGATTGAGGATTGATGGCTGAGGATTGAGGATTGAAGTTTGAGGCTTGAGGACTGAGGAATGAGAATTGAGGACCGGGGGTTGAGGATTGAGTGTTGTGAATTGAGGAGGGAACATTGAATATTGAGGATTGAAGTTTGGGGCTGAGGATTGAGGATTGAGTACTGAGGATTGAAGGTTGAGTATTGAGGATTGAACATTGAGTATTGATGATTGTGGATCGAGGATTGAGGATTGAGGATTGAAGATTGAGGATTGGGGATTGAGGATTGAGTATGGAGGATGAGGGGCTGATGGTTGAGGATTGAGGTGTGAGTATTGAATAAGGAGAATTCAGGATATTCTATTGAGCATTGGGAATTGAGGATTGATGGTTGAGTATTGAGGATTGAGGATTGAGGATTGAGGATTGAGTATTGTAGATTGAGGATTGATTATTGAGGATTGAGGGTTGAGGATTGAGGATTGAGGATTGAGGACTGAGGATTGAGGATTGAGGATTGATGGCTGCAGATTGATGATTGAAGATTGAGAATTGAGGATTGATTATTGAGGATTGAGGATTGAGGATTGAGAATTGAATATTGAGGATTGAGGGTTGGGGACAGAAGATTGTGGACTGAGGGTCGGGGATAGGGTGTAGAGGATTGATGTTTGAGGATTGAGATCTGAAAGTTGAAGATTGTGGATTGAGTATTTAAAACTGTGAATTAAGGATATACAGTTGAGGATTGAGAATTGAGGTTTGAGGATTGAGGATTGAGGATTGAGCTTTGAGGATTGAGGATTGATGATTGAGGATTGAGGGTTGAGGATTGAGGTTTGAGGATTGAGGATTGAGGATTGAGGATTGAGGATTGAGGATTGAGGATTGAGGATTGAGGATTGAGGATTGAGGATTGAGGATTGGGGATTGAGGATTGAGGATTGAGGAATGAGGGTTGAGGATTGAGGATTGAGGATTAAGGATTGAGGATTGAGGATTGAGTGTTGAGGATCGAGGATTGAGGATTGAGGATTGAGGATTGAGGATTGATGATTGAGTATAGAGGATTGAAGATTGAGGACTGAGGGTTGAGCATTGAGTCCTGAGAATTGTTGTTTGTATACTGAGATTTGAAGAATGAGGATTGAGTATTGAATACTGAGAATAGAAGCTATTTTATTGGGGATTGACGATTGAGGATTGATGATACAGGATTGAGGATTGATGGCTGAGGATTGAGGATTGAAGATTGAGGCTTGAGGACTGAGGAATGAGAATTGAGGACTGGGGGTTGAGGATTGAGTGTTGTGAATTGAGGAGGGAACATTGAATATTGAGGATTGAAGTTTGGGGCTGAGGATTGAGGATTGAGTACTGAGGATTGAAGGTTGAGTATTGAGGATTGAACATTGAGTATTGATGATTGAGGATTGAGGATTGAGGATTGAGGATTGAAGATTGAGGATTGGGGATTGAGGATTGAGTATGGAGGATGATGGGCTGATGGTTGAGGATTGAGGTGTGAGTATTGAATACGGAGAATTCAGGATATTCTATTGAGTATTGGGAATTGAGGATTGATGGTTGAGTATTGAGGATTGAGGATTGAGGATTGAGGATTGAGGATTGAGTATTGTAGATTGAGGATTGATTATTGAGGATTGAGGATTGAGGATTGAGGATTGAGGATTGAGGATTGAAGATTGAGTATTGAGGATTGAGGATTAAGGATTGAGGATTGGGGATTGAGGATCTAGGATTGGAAGTTGATTATTGAGAATTGAACATTGAGGATTGAGGATTGAGGATTGAGGATTGAGGTTGGAGGATGAGGGCTGAGGGCTGAGGATTGAGGTTTGAGTATTGAATCCCGAGAATTCAGCATATTCTATTGAGTATTGAGAATTGAGGATTGATGGTTGAGTATTGAGGAGTGAGGTTTGAGGATTGAGGATTAAGTATTGAAGATTGAGGATTGATGATTGAGGATTGAGGATTGAGGATTGAGGATTGAGGATTGAGGATTGAGTATTGAAGATTGTGGATTGATGATTGACGATTGAGGACTGAGGATTGAGGATTGATTATTGAGCTTCGGGGATTGAAGGTTGTGTACCGGGGATAGAGGATTGAGGATTGATGATTGAGGATTGATGATTGAAGATTGAGTATGGAGGATTGAAGATTGAGGGTTGAGCATTGAGGATTGAAGATTGAGGACTGAGTGTTGAGGGTTGAGTGATGAGTATTGATGTCTGTGGATTGAGATTTGAAGATTGAAGATTGGGGATAGAGTATTGAAAACTGTGAATTGTGGATATTCTATTAAGGATGGAGGATTGACAATTGATTGTTTCGGACTGAGGGATGAAGATTCAGCATTCAGGATTGAGGATTCGGAATTGAGATTTGAGGACTGAGGATTGAGGGTTGAGGATTGAGGATTGAGGATTGACGCTTGAGGATAGAGGATTGAGGATGGAGGATTGATGAGAGAGGACAGAGTGTTGAGGATTGAGTGTTGAGAATTGATGTTTGAGGATCGAGGTTTGATTATTGAATATTGTGGATTGAGTATTGAATCATGAGAATTCAGGATATTCTATTGAGTATTAAGAATTGAGGAATGATGGTTGAGTACTGAGAATTGATGGTTGATGGATGTGTGTTGAATATTGAGGATTGAGGATTGAGGATTGAGGATTGAGAATTGAGGATTGAAGATTGAGCATTGATGATTGAAGATTGAGGATTGAGGATTGAGGGTTGAGGATTGAGGACGAGGACTGACGGTTGAGGATTGAAGATTGAGGATTGAGGATTGAGGATTGAGGATTGAGGATTGAGGATTGAAGATTGAGTATTCAGGATTGAAGATTGAGGATTGAGTATTGAAGCTTGAGGATTGAGTATTGAGGATTGAAGATTGAGGATTTTGGATTGAAGACTGACGATTGAGGATTGAGGATTGAGGATTGAGAATTGAGAATTGAGGATTGAAGATTGAGTATTGAGTATTGAAGATTGAGGATAGAGGATTGGGGTTTGTGGATTGAGGATTGATGATTAGGGATTGAGGATTGAGGACTGATGATTGAGGATTGAGGATTGATAGCTGCAGATTGATGATTGAAGGTAGAGGATTGAGGATTGAGTATTGAGGATTGAGGATTGAGGATTGAGAATTGAATATTGAGGATTGAGGATTGCGGATAGAATATTGTGGACTGAGGGTTGAGGATTGGGTGCTGAGAACTGATGTTTGAGGATTGAGATCTGAATGTTGAAGATTGTGGATTGAGGATTGATGATTGATGATTGAGGATTGAGGATTGAGGATTGATGATTGAGGATTGAGGATTGAGGACTGATGATTGAGGATTGGTGATTGAGGATTGAGGATTGAGGATTGAGGTTTGAGCATTGAGATTTGAATATTGAAAATTGAGGGTTGAGTATTGAAAACTGAGCATTGAGGATATACTGTTGAGGATTGAGAATAGAGGATTGAGGATTGAGTTTTGAGGATTGAGGATTGAGGACTGAGGATTGAGGATTGAGGGTTGAGTACTGAGGATTGAGGATTGAAGACTGAGGATTGACGATAGAGGATTGAAGATTGATGACTGAGGGTTGAGCCTTGAGTGTTGAGAATTGTTGTTCGTAGACTGAGATTTGAAGAACGAGGATTGAGCATTGAATAGTGAGAATTGAAGATCTTTTATTGAGGATTGAGGATTGAGGATTGAGGACTGAGGATTGAGGATTGAGGATTGATGGCTGCAGATTGATGACTGAAGATTGAGAATTGAGGATTGATTATTGAGGATTGAGGATTGAGGATTGAGAATTGAATATTGAGGATTGAAGGTTGGGGACAGAAGATTGTGGACTGAGGGTTGAGAATTGAGTGTTGAGAATTGATGTTTGAGGATAGAGATCTGAAGGTTGAAGATTGTGGATTGAGTATTTAAAACTGTGAATTAAGGTTATACTGTTGAGGATTGAGAATTGAGGATTGAGGATTGAGGATTGAGGATTGAGGTTTGAGGATTGAGGATTGAGGATTGAGGATTGAGGGTTGAGGATTGAGGTTTGAGGATTGAGAATTGAGGATTGAGGATTGAGGATTGAGGATTGAGGATTGAGGATTGAGGATTGAGGATTGAGGATTGAGGATTGAGGATTGAGGATTGAGGATTGAGGATTGAGGATTGAGGATTGAGGATTGAGGATTGAGGATTGAGGATTAAGGATTGAGGATTGAGGAATGAGGGTTGAGGATTGAGGATTGAGGTTTGAGGATTGAGGATTGAGGATTGAGGATTGAGGATTGAAGATTGAGTATTCAGTATTGAAGATTGAGGATTGAGGATTGAGGCTTGAGGATTGAGTATTGAGGATTGAAGATTGAGGATTTTGGATTGAAGACTGACGATTGAGGATTGAGGATTGAGGATTGAGAATTGAGAATTGAGGATTGAAGATTGAGTATTGAGTATTGAAGATTGAGGATTGAGGATTGGGGTTTGTGGATTGAGGATTGATGATTGGGGATTGAGGATTGAGGACTGATGATTGAGGATTGAGGATTGATAGCTGCAGATTGATGATTGAAGATAGAGGATTGAGGATTGAGTATTGAGGATTGAGGATTGAGGATTGAGAATTGAATATTGAGGATTGAGGATTGATGATTGAGGATTGAGGATTGAGGATTGAGGAATGCGGGTTGAGGATTCAGGATTGAGGTTTGAGGATTGAGGATCGATGATTGAGGATTGAGGATTGAGGACTGATGATTGAGGATTGAGGATTGATGACTGCAGATTGATGATTGAAGATAGAGAATTGAGGATTGAGTATTGAGGACTGATGATTGAGGATTGATGATTGAGGATTGAGGATTGAGGATTGAGGATTGAGGATTGAGGATTGAGGATTGAGGATTGAGAATTGAGGATTGAGGATTGAGTGTTGAGGATTGAGGATTGAGGATTGAGGATTGAGGATTGAGGATTGATGATGGAGGATTGAGGATTGAGGAATGAGGGTTGAGGATTGAGGATTGAGGTTTGAGGATTGAGGATTGATGATTGAGGATTGAGGATTGATGTCTGATGATTGAGGATTGAGGATTGATGGCAGCAGATTGATGATTGAAGATAGAGAATTGAGGATTCAGTATTGAGGATTGAGGATTGAGAATTGAATATTGAGGATTGAGGATTGGGGATAGAATATTGTGGACTGAGGGTTGAGGATTGGGTGTTGAGAATTGATGTTTGAGGATTGAGATCTGAATGTTGAAGGTTGTGGATTGAGTATTTAAAACTGTGAATTAAGGATATACTGCTGAGGATTGAGAATTGAGTATTGAGGATTGAGGTTTGAGGATTGAGGATTGAGGATTGAAGATTGATGATTGAGGATTGAGGATTGAGGATTGAGGATTGAGGATTGAGGGTTGAGGATTGAGGTTTGAGGTTTGAGGATTGAGGATTGAGGATTTGGTACTGAGGATTAAGGATTGAAGGCTGAGGATTTAGGATAGAGGTTTGAAGATTGAGGACTGAGGGTTGAGCATTGAGTGTTGAGAATTGTTGTTCGTAGACTGAGATTTGAAGAATGAGGATTCTGTATTGAATAGTGAGAATTGAAGCTATTTTATTGAGGATTGACGATTGAGGGTTGATGATTGAGGATTCAGGATTAATGGTAGAGGATTGAGGATTGAAGATTGAGGATTGAGGATTGAGGATTAAGGATTGAGGATTGATGATTGAGGATTGAGGATTGAGGGTTGAGGATTGAGTGTTGAGGATTGAGGATTGAGGATTGAGGATTAAGGATTGAGTGTTGAGGATTGAGGATTGAGGATTGAGGATTGCGGATTGAGGTTTGATGATTGAGGAATGAGGATTGAGGATTAAGGATTCAGGATTGAGGATTGAGGATCGTTGATCGAGGATTGAGGACTGAGGATTGAAGATTGATGACTGAGGATTGAGTGTTGAGGTTTCAGGGATGAGGATTGAGGATTGAGCATTGAATATTGAGGATTGAGATTTGAGGACTGAGGTATGGACATTAACGGTTGAGGATTGAGGACTGAGATTTGAGGACTGAGGGTTGAGGATTGAGCACTGAGGATTGAGGTTTGAGCATTGAGATTTGAGTATTGAAAATTGAGGGTTGAGAATTGAAAACTGAGCATTGAGGATATACTGTTGAGGATTGAGAATTGAGGATTGAGGATTGAGATTTGAGGATTGAGGATTGAGGATTGAGGATTGAGGATTGAGTACTGAGGATTGAGGCTTGAAGACTGAGGATTGACGATAGAGGATTGAAGATTGAGGACTGAGGGTTGAGCATTGAGTGTTGAGAATTGTTGTTCGTAGACTGAGATTTGAAGAATGAGGTTTGAGTATTGAATAGTGAGAATTGAAGCTATTTTATTGAGGATTGAGGGTTGAGCATTGAGGATTGAGGATTGAGGATTGAGGATTGAGGATTGAGGATTAAGGATTGAGGACTGAGGATTGAGGATTGAGTATTCAGGATTGAGGATTGAGGATTGATGATTGAGGATTGAGGATTGAGGATTGAGGTTTGAGGATTGAGGATTGAGGATTGAGTACTGAGGATTGAGGATTGAAGATTGAGGATCGAGGGTTGAGGATTGAGGATTGAGGATTGAGGATTGAGGATTGAGGATTGAGGATTGAGGATTGAGGATTGAGGGTTGAGGCCTGAGGGTTGAGGATTGAGGGTTGCGAATTGAGTATTGAGCATTGAATATTGAGGATTGAGGTTTGGTGTCGGAGGATTGAGGATTGAGGTTTGAGGATTGAGGATTGAGGATTGAGGATTGAGGATTGAGGATTGAGGATTCAGGATTGAGGTTTGAGGACTGAGGATTGAGGGTTGAGGATTGAAGATTGAGTAATGATGATTGAAGATGGGAGGATTGAGGATTGAGGGTTGAGGATTGAGGACGAGGACTGACGGTTGAGGATTGACGTTTGAGGGTTGTGGGTTGAGGATTGAGAATGAGGGCTGAGGATTGAGGATTGAAGATTGAGGATTTATGAATGAGGATTGAGGATTGAGGATTGAGGATTGAGGATTGAGGATTGAAGATTGAGTATTGAGGATTGAAGATTGACGATTGAGGATTGAGGATTGAGGATTGAGGATTGAGGATTGAGGATCGAGGATTCAAGATTGAGGATTGAGGATTGAAGATTGAGGATTGAGGATTGAGGATTGAGGATTGAGGATTGAAGATTGAGGATTGAGGATTGAAGATTGAGGATTAGGGACTCAGTATTCAGGGTTGAGTGATGAGAATTGATGTTTGTGGATAGAGATCTGAAGATTAGAGATTGAGCATTGAGTATTGAAAACTGTGAATTGAGGATATTCTACTCAGGATTGAGGATTGACTACTGATTGTTGAGGACTGAGGGCCGAAGATTGAGGACTCAGGATTGAGGATTCAGAATTGAGGTTTGTGGACTGAGGACTGAGGATTGAAAATTGAGGATTGAGGATTGAGTGTTGAAGATTGAGGATTTGGGACTGAGGATTGTAGATTGAGGATTGAGGATTGAGGATTGAGGATTGAGGATTGAGGATTGAGGATTGAAGATTGAGGATTGGGTATTGAGGATTGAGGATTGAGGGTTGAGGTTTGAGGACGAGGACTGACGGTTGAGGATTGAGGATTGAGGATTGACGCTTGAGGATTGAGGATTGAGGATGGAGGATTGAAGAGAGAGGACTGAGTGTTGAGGATTGCGTGTTGAGAATTGATGTTTGAGGATTTAGATTTGATTATTGAATATTGTGGATTGAGTATTGAACCACGAGTATTCAGGATATTCTTTTGGGTATTGAGAATTGAGGATTGATGGTTGAGTATTGGGGATTGATGGTTGAGGGTTGTGCGTTGAATACTGAGGATTGAGGATTGAGGATTGAGGATTGAAGATTGAGTATTGATGATTGAAGATTGAGGATTGAGGATTGAGTGTTGAGGTTTGAGGACGAGGACTGACGGTTGAGGATTGAGGTTTGAGGATTGAGGATTGAGGATTGAGGACTGAAGATTGAATATTGATGATTGAAGATTGAGGATTCAGTATTGATGGTTGTGGATTGAGGACGAGGACTGAGGGTTGAGTATTGCTGTTTGAGGTCTGAGGATTGAGGATTGAGGATTGAGAATTGAGGATTGAGGATTGAGGATTTATGAATGAGGATTGAGGATTGAGGATTGAGGATTGAGGATTGAGGATTGAAGGTAGAGTATTGAGGATTGAAGATTGACGATTGAGGATTGAGGATTGAGGATTGAGGATTGAGGATTGAGGATTGAGGATTGTGGATTGAAGATTGAGGTTTGAGGGTTGAGGATTGAGGATTGAGGATTGAAGATTGAGGATTGGGTGTTGAGGATTGAAGAATGAGGATTCAGGAATGAGGATTGAGGATTGAGGATTGAGGATTGAGGATTGAAGATTGAGGATTAGGGACTGAGTATACAGGGTTGAGTGATGAGAATTGATGTTTGTGGATAGAGATCTGAAGATTGCAGATTGATTATTGAGTATTGAAAACTGTGGATTGAGGATATTCTATTGAGGATTGAGGATTGACAACTGATTGTTGAGGACTCAGGGCTGAAGATTGAGGATTCAGGATTGAGGATTCAGGATTAAAGTTTGAGGACTGAGGATTGAGGATTGAGGATTGAAGTTTGAGTATTGATGATTGAAGATGGGAGGACTGAGGATTGAGGGTTGAGGATTGAGGACGAGGACTGACGGTTGAGGATTGAGTTTTGAGGATTGTGGATTGAGGATTGAGAATGAGGGCTGAGGATTGAGGATTGAAGATTGAGGATAGAAGATTGAGGATTGAAGAATGAGGATTGAGGATTGAGGATTGAGGATTGAGGATTGAGGATTGAAGATTGAGTATTGAGGATTGAAGATTGACGATTGAGGATTGAGGATTCAGGATTGAGGATTGAGGATTGAGGATTGAGGATTGAGGATTGAAGATTGAGTATTGAGGATTGAATATTGAGGATTGAGGATCAAGGATTGAGGATTGAGGATTGAAGATTGAGTATAGAGGATTGAAGATTAAGATTGAGGATTGAGGATTGAGGATTGAGGATGAGGGCTGAAGGTTGAGGATTGAGGTTTGAGGACTGAGGACTGAGGATTGAGGATTGAGGATTGAGAACTGAGGATTGAGGATTGAGGATTAAAGATTGAGGATTGGGTATTGAGGATTGAAGGATGAGGATTGAGGATTGAGGATTGAGGATTGAGGATTGAGGATTGAAGATTGAGTATTCAGGATTGAAGATTGACGATTGAGGATTGAGGATTGAGGATTGAGGATTGAGGATTGAGAATGAGGGCTGATGACTGAGGATTGAGGATTGAGGATTTATGAATGAGGATTGAGGATTGAGGATTGAGGATTGAGGATTGAGGATTGAGGATTGAAGATTCACGATTGAGGATTGAGGATTGAGGATTGAAGATTGAGGATTGAGGATCGAGGATTGAAGATTGAGGATTGAGGATTGAAGATTGAGGATAGAGGATTGAGGATTGAGGATTGAGGATTGAAGATTGAGTATTGATGATTGAAGATTAAGATTGAGGATTGAGGATTGATGATTGAGGATTGAGGATTGAGGATTGAAGATTGAGGATTAGGGACTGAGTATTCAGGGTTGTGTGATGAGAATTGATGTTTGTGGATAGAGATCTGAAGATTGCAGATTGAGCATTGAGTATTGAAAACTGTGGATTGAGGATATTCTATTGAGGATTGAGGATTGACAACTGATTGTTGAGGACTCAGGGCTGAAGATTGAGGATTCAGGATTGAGGATTCAGGATTGAGGTTTGTGGACTGAGGATTGAGGATTGAGGATTGAAAATTGAGTATTGATGATTGAAGATGGGAGGATTGAGGATTGAGGGTTGAGGAATGAGGACGAGGACTGACGGTTGAGGATTGAGGTTTGAGGATTGTGGATTGAGGATTGAGAATGAGGGCTGAGGATTGAGGATTGAAGAATGAGGATTGAGGATTGAGGATTGAGGATTGAGGATTGAGGATTGAAGATTGAGTATTGAGGATTGAAGATTGACGATTGAGGATTGAGGATTGAGGATTGAGGATTGAGGATTGAGGATTGAGGATTGAAGATTGAGTATTGAGGATTGAATATTGAGGATTGAGGATTGAGGATTGAGGATTGAGGATTGAAGATTGAGGATTGAGGATTGAAGATTAAGGTTGAGGTTTGAGGTTTGAGGATTGAGGATTGAAGATTGAGTATTGAGGATTGAAGATTGAGGATTTAGGATTGAGGATTGAGGACTGAGGATTGAAGATTGAGTATTGAGGATTGATGATTAAGATTGAGGATTGAGGATTGAGGATTGAGGATTGAGGATTGAAGATTGAAGATTAGGGACTGAGTATTCAGGGTTGAGTGATGAGAATTGATGTTTGTGGATAGAGATCTGAAGATTGCAGATTGAGTATTGAGTATTGAAAACTGTGACTTGAGGATATTCTATTGAGGATTGAGGATTGGCAACTGATGGTTGAGGACTCAGGGCTGAGGATTGAGGATTCAGGATTGAGGATTCAGGAGTGAGGTTTGAGGACTGAGGATTGAGGGTTGAGGATTGAAGATTGCGTATTGATGATTGAAGATGGGCTGATTGAGGATTGAGGGTTGAGGCTTGAGGACGAGGACTGACGGTTGAGGATTGAGGTTTGAGGGTTGTGGATTGAGGATTGAGAATGAGGGCTGAGGATTGAGGATTGAAGGTTGAGGATTTATGAATGAGGATTGAGGATTGAGGATTGAGGATTGAGGATTGAGGATTGAAGATTGAGTATTGAGGATTGAAGATTGACGATTGAGGATTGAGGATTGAGGATTGAGGATTGAGGATTGAGGACCGAGGATTGAAGATTGAGGATTGAGGATTGAAGATTGAGGATTGAGGATTGAGGATTGAGGATTGAGGATTGAGGATTGAAGATTGAGGATTGAGGATTGAAGATTAAGATTGAGGTTTGAGGATTGAGGATTGAGGATTGATGATTGAGGATTGAGGATTGAGAATTGAAGAATGAGGATTGAGGATTGAGTATTGAAGATAGAGTATTGATGATTGAAGATTGAGGATTGAGGATTGGGGGTTGAGGTTTGAGGACGAGGACTGACGGTTGAGGATTGAGGTTTGAGGATTGAGGATTGGGGGTTGAGGTTTGAGGACGAGGACTGACGGTTGAGGATTGAGGTTTGAGGATTGAGGATTGAGGGTTGAGGACTGAGGATTGAGGATTGAAGATTGAGTATTGAGGATTGAAGATTGAGGATTGAGGATTGAGGATTGAGGATTGAGGATGAGGGCTGAAGGTTTAGGATTGAGGTTTGAGGACTGAGGACTGAGGATTGAGGATTGAGAATTGAGGATTGAGGATCGAGGATTAAGGATTGAGGATTGGGTAATGAGGATTGAAGAATGAGGATTGAGGATTGAGGATTGAAGATTGAGGATTGAGGATTGAGGATTGAGGATTGAGGATTGAAGATTGAGTATTGAGGATTGAAGATTAAGATTGAGGATTGAGGATTGAGGATTGAGGATTGAGGATGAGGGCTGAGGGTTGAGGGTAGCGATTTAAGGACTGAGGACTGAGGATTGAGGATTGAGAATTGAGGATTGAGGATTGAAGATTGAGTATTGAGAATTGAGGTTTGAGGATTGAGGATTGAGGATTGATGATTGAGGATTGAGTTTTGAGAATTGAAGAATTAGGATTGAGGATTGAGTATTGAAGATAGAGTATTGATGATTGAAGATTGAGGATTGAGGATTGGGGGTTGAGGTTTGAGGACGAGGACTGACGGTTGAGGATTGAGGTCTGAGGATTGAGGATTGGGGGTTGAGGTTTGAGGACGAGGACTGACGGTTGAGGATTGAGGTTTGAGGATTGAGGATTGAGGGTTGAGGACTGAGGACTGAGGATTGAGGATTGAGAGTTGAGGATTGAGGATTGAGGATTGAAGATTGAGGATTGGGTGTTGAGGATTGAAGAATGAGGATTGAGGAATGAGGATTGAGGATTGAGGATTGAGGATTGAGGATTGAAGATTGAGGATTAGGGACTGAGTATACAGGGTTGAGTGATGAGAATTGATGTTTGTGGATAGAGATCTGAAGATTCAGATTGAGTATTGAGTATTGAAAACTGTGGATTGAGGATATTCTATTGAGGATTGAGGATTGACAACTGATTGTTGAGGACTCAGGGCTGAAGATTGAGGATTCAGTATTGAGGATTCAGGATTGAGGTTTGAGGACTGAGGATTGAGGATTGAGGATTGAAGATTGAGTATTGATGATTGAAGATGGGAGGATTGAGGATTGAGGGTTGAGGATTGAGGACGAGGACTGACGGTTGAGGATTGAGGTTTGAGGATTGTGGATTGAGGATTGAGAATGAGGGCTGAGGATTGAGGATTGAGGATTGAGGATTGAAGATTGGGTATTGAGGATTGAAGATTGACGATTGAGGATTGAGGATTGAGGATTGAGGATTGAGGATTGGGGATTGAGGATTGATGATTGAGTATTGAGGATTGAATATTGAGGATTGGTGATTGAGGATTGAGGACTGAGGATTGAAGATTGAGTATAGAGGATTGAGGGTTGTGGATTGAGGACGAGGACTGAGGGTTGAGTATTAATGTTTGAGGTTTGAGGATTGAGGATTGAGGATTGAGAATTGAGGACTGAGGGTTGAGGATTGAAGATTGAGGATTGGGTGTTGAGGATAGAAGAATGTGGATTGAGGATTGAGGATTGAGGACTGAGGATTGAAGATTGAGAATTGAGGATTGAAGATTGAGGATTGAGGATTGAGGATTGAGGATCGAGGATTGAGGGTTGAGGATTGAAGATTGGGGATTGCGTATTGCGGATTGAACATTGAGGATTCAAGATTGAGGATTGGGTGTTGAGGATTGAAGAATGAGGATTGAGGATTGAGGATTGAGGATTGAGGATTGAGAATTGAAGACTGAGGATTGATGATTGAGTATTGAAGATAGAGTATTGATGATTGAAGATTGAGGATTGAGGATTGGGTGTTGAGGTTTGAGGACGAGGACTGACGGTTGAGGATTGAGGATTCGGGGTTGAGGTTTGAGGACGAGGACTGACGGTTGAGGATTGAGGTTTGAGGATTGAGGATTGGGGGTTGAGGACTGAGGATTGAGGATTGAAGATTGAGTATTGAGGATTGAAGATTGAGGATTGAGGATTGAGGATTGAGGATTGAGGATGAGGGCTGAAGGTTGAGGATTGAGGTTTGAGGATTGAGGATTGAGGATTGAAGATTGAGTATTGAGGATTGATGATTAAGATTGAGGACTGAGGATTGACGATTGAGGATTGAGGATTGAGGATTGAGGATTAAAGATTGAGGATTGGGTATTGAGGGTTGAAGAATGAGGATTGAGTATTGAGGATTGAGGATTGAGGATTGAAGATTGAGTATTCAGAATTGAAGATTGACGATTGAGGATTGAGGATTGAGGATTGAGAATTGAGGATTGAAGATTGAGTATTGAGGATTGAAGATTGAGGATTGAGGATTGAGGATTGAGGATTGAGGATTGAAGATTGAGTATTGAGGATTGATGATTAAGATTGAGGACTGAGGATTGACGATTGAGGATTGAGGATTGAAGACTGAGGATTAGGGACTGAGTATTCAGGGTTGAGTGATGAGAATTGATGTTTGTGCAGATTGAGTATTGAGTATTGAAAACTGTGAATTGAGGATATTCTATTGAGGATTGAGGATTGGCAACTGATTGTTGAGGACTCAGGGCTGAGGATTGAGTATTCAGGATTGAGGATTCAGGATTGAGGTTTGAGGACTGAGGATTGAGGGTTGAGGATTGAAGATTGAGTAATGATGATTGAAGATGGGAGGATTGAGGATTGAGGGTTGAGGATTGAGGACGAGGACTGACGGTTGAGGATTGACGTTTGAGGGTTGTGGGTTGAGGATTGAGAATGAGGGCTGAGGATTGAGGATTGAAGATTGAGGATTTATGAATGAGGATTGAGGATTGAGGATTGAGGATTGAGGATTGAGGATTGAAGATTGAGTATTGAGGATTGAAGATTGACGATTGAGGATTGAGGATTGAGGATTGAGGATTGAGGATTGAGGATCGAGGATTCAAGATTGAGGATTGAGGATTGAAGATTGAGGATTGAGGATTGAGGATTGAGGATTGAGGATTGAAGATTGAGGATTGAGGATTGAAGATTGAGGATTAGGGACTGAGTATTCAGGGTTGAGTGATGAGAATTGATGTTTGTGGATAGAGATCTGAAGATTAGAGATTGAGCATTGAGTATTGAAAACTGTGAATTGAGGATATTCTACTCAGGATTGAGGATTGACTACTGATTGTTGAGGACTGAGGGCCGAAGATTGAGGACTCAGGATTGAGGATTCAGAATTGAGGTTTGTGGACTGAGGACTGAGGATTGAAAATTGAGGATTGAGGATTGAGTGTTGAAGATTGAGGATTTGGGACTGAGGATTGTAGATTGAGGATTGAGGATTGAGGATTGAGGATTGAGGATTGAGGATTGAGGATTGAAGATTGAGGATTGGGTATTGAGGATTGAGGATTGAGGGTTGAGGTTTGAGGACGAGGACTGACGGTTGAGGATTGAGGATTGAGGATTGACGCTTGAGGATTGAGGATTGAGGATGGAGGATTGAAGAGAGAGGACTGAGTGTTGAGGATTGCGTGTTGAGAATTGATGTTTGAGGATTTAGATTTGATTATTGAATATTGTGGATTGAGTATTGAACCACGAGTATTCAGGATATTCTTTTGGGTATTGAGAATTGAGGATTGATGGTTGAGTATTGGGGATTGATGGTTGAGGGTTGTGCGTTGAATACTGAGGATTGAGGATTGAGGATTGAGGATTGAAGATTGAGTATTGATGATTGAAGATTGAGGATTGAGGATTGAGTGTTGAGGTTTGAGGACGAGGACTGACGGTTGAGGATTGAGGTTTGAGGATTGAGGATTGAGGATTGAGGACTGAAGATTGAATATTGATGATTGAAGATTGAGGATTCAGTATTGATGGTTGTGGATTGAGGACGAGGACTGAGGGTTGAGTATTGCTGTTTGAGGTCTGAGGATTGAGGATTGAGGATTGAGAATTGAGGATTGAGGATTGAGGATTTATGAATGAGGATTGAGGATTGAGGATTGAGGATTGAGGATTGAGGATTGAAGGTAGAGTATTGAGGATTGAAGATTGACGATTGAGGATTGAGGATTGAGGATTGAGGATTGAGGATTGAGGATTGTGGATTGAAGATTGAGGTTTGAGGGTTGAGGATTGAGGATTGAGGATTGAAGATTGAGGATTGGGTGTTGAGGATTGAAGAATGAGGATTCAGGAATGAGGATTGAGGATTGAGGATTGAGGATTGAGGATTGAAGATTGAGGATTAGGGACTGAGTATACAGGGTTGAGTGATGAGAATTGATGTTTGTGGATAGAGATCTGAAGATTGCAGATTGATTATTGAGTATTGAAAACTGTGGATTGAGGATATTCTATTGAGGATTGAGGATTGACAACTGATTGTTGAGGACTCAGGGCTGAAGATTGAGGATTCAGGATTGAGGATTCAGGATTAAGGTTTGAGGACTGAGGATTGAGGATTGAGGATTGAAGTTTGAGTATTGATGATTGAAGATGGGAGGACTGAGGATTGAGGGTTGAGGATTGAGGACGAGGACTGACGGTTGAGGATTGAGTTTTGAGGATTGTGGATTGAGGATTGAGAATGAGGGCTGAGGATTGAGGATTGAAGATTGAGGATAGAAGATTGAGGATTGAAGAATGAGGATTGAGGATTGAGGATTGAGGATTGAGGATTGAGGATTGAAGATTGAGTATTGAGGATTGAAGATTGACGATTGAGGATTGAGGATTCAGGATTGAGGATTGAGGATTGAGGATTGAGGATTGAGGATTGAAGATTGAGTATTGAGGATTGAATATTGAGGATTGAGGATCAAGGATTGAGGATTGAGGATTGAAGATTGAGTATAGAGGATTGAAGATTAAGATTGAGGATTGAGGATTGAGGATTGAGGATGAGGGCTGAAGGTTGGGGATTGAGGTTTGAGGACTGAGGACTGAGGATTGAGGATTGAGGATTGAGAACTGAGGATTGAGGATTGAGGATTAAAGATTGAGGATTGGGTATTGAGGATTGAAGGATGAGGATTGAGGATTGAGGATTGAGGATTGAGGATTGAGGATTGAAGATTGAGTATTCAGGATTGAAGATTGACGATTGAGGATTGAGGATTGAGGATTGAGGATTGAGGATTGAGAATGAGGGCTGATGACTGAGGATTGAGGATTGAGGATTTATGAATGAGGATTGAGGATTGAGGATTGAGGATTGAGGATTGAGGATTGAGGATTGAAGATTCACGATTGAGGATTGAGGATTGAGGATTGAAGATTGAGGATTGAGGATCGAGGATTGAAGATTGAGGATTGAGGATTGAAGATTGAGGATTGAGGATTGAGGATTGAGGATTGAGGATTGAAGATTGAGAATTGAGGATTGAAGATTGAGGATTGAGGATTGAGGATTGAGGATCGAGGATTGAGGGTTGAGGATTGAAGATTGGGGATTGCGTATTGCGGATTGAACATTGAGGATTCAAGATTGAGGATTGGGTGTTGAGGATTGAAGAATGAGGATTGAGGATTGAGGATTGAGGATTGAGGATTGAGAATTGAAGACTGAGGATTGATGATTGAGTATTGAAGATAGAGTATTGATGATTGAAGATTGAGGATTGAGGATTGGGTGTTGAGGTTTGAGGACGAGGACTGACGGTTGAGGATTGAGGATTCGGGGTTGAGGTTTGAGGACGAGGACTGACGGTTGAGGATTGAGGTTTGAGGATTGAGGATTGGGGGTTGAGGACTGAGGATTGAGGATTGAAGATTGAGTATTGAGGATTGAAGATTGAGGATTGAGGATTGAGGATTGAGGATTGAGGATGAGGGCTGAAGGTTGAGGATTGAGGTTTGAGGATTGAGGATTGAGGATTGAAGATTGAGTATTGAGGATTGATGATTAAGATTGAGGACTGAGGATTGACGATTGAGGATTGAGGATTGAGGATTGAGGATTAAAGATTGAGGATTGGGTATTGAGGATTGAAGAATGAGGATTGAGTATTGAGGATTGAGGATTGAGGATTGAGGATTGAAGATTGAGTATTCAGAATTGAAGATTGACGATTGAGGATTGAGGATTGAGGATTGAGAATTGAGGATTGAAGATTGAGTATTGAGGATTGAAGATTGAGGATTGAGGATTGAGGATTGAGGATTGAGGATTGAAGATTGAGTATTGAGGATTGATGATTAAGATTGAGGACTGAGGATTGACGATTGAGGATTGAGGATTGAAGATTGAGGATTAGGGACTGAGTATTCAGGGTTGAGTGATGAGAATTGATGTTTGTGCAGATTGAGTATTGAGTATTGAAAACTGTGAATTGAGGATATTCTATTGAGGATTGAGGATTGGCAACTGATTGTTGAGGACTCAGGGCTGAGGATTGAGTATTCAGGATTGAGGATTCAGGATTGAGGTTTGAGGACTGAGGATTGAGGGTTGAGGATTGAAGATTGAGTAATGATGATTGAAGATGGGAGGATTGAGGATTGAGGGTTGAGGATTGAGGACGAGGACTGACGGTTGAGGATTGACGTTTGAGGGTTGTGGGTTGAGGATTGAGAATGAGGGCTGAGGATTGAGGATTGAAGATTGAGGATTTATGAATGAGGATTGAGGATTGAGGATTGAGGATTGAGGATTGAGGATTGAAGATTGAGTATTGAGGATTGAAGATTGACGATTGAGGATTGAGGATTGAGGATTGAGGATTGAGGATTGAGGATCGAGGATTCAAGATTGAGGATTGAGGATTGAAGATTGAGGATTGAGGATTGAGGATTGAGGATTGAGGATTGAAGATTGAGGATTGAGGATTGAAGATTGAGGATTAGGGACTGAGTATTCAGGGTTGAGTGATGAGAATTGATGTTTGTGGATAGAGATCTGAAGATTAGAGATTGAGCATTGAGTATTGAAAACTGTGAATTGAGGATATTCTACTCAGGATTGAGGATTGACTACTGATTGTTGAGGACTGAGGGCCGAAGATTGAGGACTCAGGATTGAGGATTCAGAATTGAGGTTTGTGGACTGAGGACTGAGGATTGAAAATTGAGGATTGAGGATTGAGTGTTGAAGATTGAGGATTTGGGACTGAGGATTGTAGATTGAGGATTGAGGATTGAGGATTGAGGATTGAGGATTGAGGATTGAGGATTGAAGATTGAGGATTGGGTATTGAGGATTGAGGATTGAGGGTTGAGGTTTGAGGACGAGGACTGACGGTTGAGGATTGAGGATTGAGGATTGACGCTTGAGGATTGAGGATTGAGGATGGAGGATTGAAGAGAGAGGACTGAGTGTTGAGGATTGCGTGTTGAGAATTGATGTTTGAGGATTTAGATTTGATTATTGAATATTGTGGATTGAGTATTGAACCACGAGTATTCAGGATATTCTTTTGGGTATTGAGAATTGAGGATTGATGGTTGAGTATTGGGGATTGATGGTTGAGGGTTGTGCGTTGAATACTGAGGATTGAGGATTGAGGATTGAGGATTGAAGATTGAGTATTGATGATTGAAGATTGAGGATTGAGGATTGAGTGTTGAGGTTTGAGGACGAGGACTGACGGTTGAGGATTGAGGTTTGAGGATTGAGGATTGAGGATTGAGGACTGAAGATTGAATATTGATGATTGAAGATTGAGGATTCAGTATTGATGGTTGTGGATTGAGGACGAGGACTGAGGGTTGAGTATTGCTGTTTGAGGTCTGAGGATTGAGGATTGAGGATTGAGAATTGAGGATTGAGGACTGAGGATTTATGAATGAGGATTGAGGATTGAGGATTGAGGATTGAGGATTGAGGATTGAAGGTAGAGTATTGAGGATTGAAGATTGACGATTGAGGATTGAGGATTGAGGATTGAGGACTGAGGATTGAGGATTGTGGATTGAAGATTGAGGTTTGAGGGTTGAGGATTGAGGATTGAGGATTGAAGATTGAGGATTGGGTGTTGAGGATTGAAGAATGAGGATTCAGGAATGAGGATTGAGGATTGAGGATTGAGGATTGAGGATTGAAGATTGAGGATTAGGGACTGAGTATACAGGGTTGAGTGATGAGAATTGATGTTTGTGGATAGAGATCTGAAGATTGCAGATTGATTATTGAGTATTGAAAACTGTGGATTGAGGATATTCTATTGAGGATTGAGGATTGACAACTGATTGTTGAGGACTCAGGGCTGAAGATTGAGGATTCAGGATTGAGGATTCAGGATTAAGGTTTGAGGACTGAGGATTGAGGATTGAGGATTGAAGTTTGAGTATTGATGATTGAAGATGGGAGGACTGAGGATTGAGGGTTGAGGATTGAGGACGAGGACTGACGGTTGAGGATTGAGTTTTGAGGATTGTGGATTGAGGATTGAGAATGAGGGCTGAGGATTGAGGATTGAAGATTGAGGATAGAAGATTGAGGATTGAAGAATGAGGATTGAGGATTGAGGATTGAGGATTGAGGATTGAGGATTGAAGATTGAGTATTGAGGATTGAAGATTGACGATTGAGGATTGAGGATTCAGGATTGAGGATTGAGGATTGAGGATTGAGGATTGAGGATTGAAGATTGAGTATTGAGGATTGAATATTGAGGATTGAGGATCAAGGATTGAGGATTGAGGATTGAAGATTGAGTATAGAGGATTGAAGATTAAGATTGAGGATTGAGGATTGAGGATTGAGGATGAGGGCTGAAGGTTGAGGATTGAGGTTTGAGGACTGAGGACTGAGGATTGAGGATTGAGGATTGAGAACTGAGGATTGAGGATTGAGGATTAAAGATTGAGGATTGGGTATTGAGGATTGAAGGATGAGGATTGAGGATTGAGGATTGAGGATTGAGGATTGAGGATTGAAGATTGAGTATTCAGGATTGAAGATTGACGATTGAGGATTGAGGATTGAGGATTGAGGATTGAGGATTGAGAATGAGGGCTGATGACTGAGGATTGAGGATTGAGGATTTATGAATGAGGATTGAGGATTGAGGATTGAGGATTGAGGATTGAGGATTGAGGATTGAAGATTCACGATTGAGGATTGAGGATTGAGGATTGAAGATTGAGGATTGAGGATCGAGGATTGAAGATTGAGGATTGAGGATTGAAGATTGAGGATTGAGGATTGAGGATTGAGGATTGAGGATTGAAGATTGAGTATTGATGATTGAAGATTAAGATTGAGGATTGAGGATTGATGATTGAGGATTGAGGATTGAGGATTGAAGATTGAGGATTAGGGACTGAGTATTCAGGGTTGTGTGATGAGAATTGATGTTTGTGGATAGAGATCTGAAGATTGCAGATTGAGCATTGAGCATTGAAAACTGTGGATTGAGGATATTCTATTGAGGATTGAGGATTGACAACTGATTGTTGAGGACTCAGGGCTGAAGATTGAGGATTCAGGATTGAGGATTCAGGATTGAGGTTTGTGGACTGAGGATTGAGGATTGAGGATTGAAAATTGAGTATTGATGATTGAAGATGTGAGGATTGAGGATTGAGGGTTGAGGAATGAGGACGAGGACTGACGGTTGAGGATTGAGGTTTGAGGATTGTGGATTGAGGATTGAGAATGAGGGCTGAGGATTGAGGATTGAAGAATGAGGATTGAGGATTGAGGATTGAGGATTGAGGATTGAGGATTGAAGATTGAGTATTGAGGATTGAAGATTGACGATTGAGGATTGAGGATTGAGGATTGAGGATTGAGGATTGAGGATTGAGGATTGAAGATTGAGTATTGAGGATTGAATATTGAGGATTGAGGATTGAGGATTGAGGATTGAGGGTTGAGGGTTGAGGACTGAGGATTGATTATTGCGGATTGAGGATTGAAGATTGACGATTGAGGATTGATGATTGAGGATTGAGTATTAATGGTTGAGGATTGAGGATTGAAGATTGAGGATTGAGGATTGAGGATTGAGGATTGAGGATTGAGGATTGAGGATTGAGGACTGAGGATTGGGGATTGAGGATCGAGGACTGAGTGTTGAGGGTTCAGGGTTGAGGATTGAGGATTGAGCATCGAATATTGAGGATTGAGATTTGTGGACAGAGGTTTGAACATTAACGATTGAGGATTGCGGGCTGAGGGTTGGGGACTGAGGATCGAGGATCGAGCACTAAGGATTGAGGTTTGAGCACTGAGATTTGAATATTGAAAATTGAGGGTTGAGTATTGAAAACTGAGAATTGAGGATATTCTATTGAGGATTGAGAATTGAGGATTGAGGGTTGAGGACTGAGGACTGATTATTGCGGATTGAGGATTGAAGATTGACTATTGAGGATTGAGGATTGAGGATTGAGGACTGAGGGTTGTGTATTGTGTGTTGAGAATTGTTGTTTGTAGATTCAGATTCGATGATTGACGATTGGGTATTCAATACTGGGAATTGAGGATATTTTATTGAGGACTGAGGATTGAGGACTGAGAGTTGAGGATTGAGGGTTCTGAATTGAGTATTGAGCATTGAATATTGAGGATTGATGTTTGAGGATTGAGGATTGACGATTGAGGATTGAAGATTGAGGATTGAGGATTGAGGATTGAGGATTGAAGATTGAGGATTAGGGACTGAGTATTCAGGGTTGAGTGATGAGAATTGATGTTTGTGGATAGAGATCTGAAGATTGCAGATTGAGCATTGAGTATTGAAAACTGTGAATTGAGGATATTCTACTCAGGATTGAGGATTGACTACTGATTGTTGAGGACTGAGGGCCGAAGATTGAGGACTCAGGATTGAGGATTCAGAATTGAAGTTTGTGGACTGAGGATTGAGGATTGAAAATTGAGGATTGAGGATTGAGTGTTGAAGATTGAGGATTTGGGACTGAGGATTGTAGACTGAGGATTGAGGATTGAGGATTGAGGATTGAGGATTGAGGATTGAAGATTGAGGATTGAGGATTGAGGATTGAGGATTGAAGATTGAGTATTGAGTATTGAGGATTGAAGATTGAGGATTGAGGACTGAGGATTGAAGATTGAGTATTGACGATTGAAGATTGAGGATTGGGGATTGAGGTTTGAGGGTTGAGGACGAGGACTGACGGTTGGGGATTGAGGTTTGAGGATTGAGGATTGAGGATTGAGGACTGAGGATTGAGGATTGAGGGTTGTGGATTGAGGACGAGGACTGAGGGTTGAGTATTGACGTTTGAGGTCTGAGGAGTGAGGATTGAGGATTGAGAATTGAGGATTGAGCATTGAGGATTGAAGATTGAGGATTGGGGACTGAGGATTGAGGATTGGGGTTTGAGGATTGAGTATTGAGGATTGAGAATTGAGAATTGAGGATTGAAGATTGAGTATTGAGTATTGAAGATTGGGGATTGAGGATTGAGGATTGAAGATTGAGGACTGAGTGTTGTGGGTTGAGTGATGAGTGTTGATGTTTGTGGATTGAGATTTGACGATTGATGAATGGGGATTGAGTATTGAAAGCTGTGAATTGAGGATATTCTATTGAGGATTGATGATTGACACTTGAATGTTGAGGACTGACGGCTGAAGATTGAGGATTCAGGATTGAGGATTCCGGATTGAAGTTTGAGGACTGAGGATTGAGAGTTGAGGATTGAGGATTGAGGATTGACGCTTGAGGATTGAGGATTGAGGACTGAGGATTGAGGATTGAGGATTGAGCATTGAGGATTGGAGATTGAGGACTGGGGAATGAGGATTGAAAATTGAGGATTAAGGATTGAAGATTGGGGATTGAGGATCTAGGATTGGCGATTGATTATTGAGGATTGAAGATTGAGGATTGAGGATTGAGTATTGAGAATTGAGAATTGAGAATTGAGGATGTGGGCTGAGGGTTGAGGGTTGAGGTTGGAGGATTGAGGATTGAGGATTGAGGACTGAGGGTTGAGGATTGAGGATTGAGGATTGAGGACTGAGGATTGAGGATTGAGGATTGAGGATTGAGGATTGAGGATTGAGGATTGAAGATTGAGTATTGAGGATTGAAGATTGACGATTGAGGATTGAGGATTGAGGATTGAGGATTGAGGATTGAGGATCGAGGATTGAAGATTGAGGATTGAGGATTGAAGATTGAGGATTGAGGATTGAGGATTGAGGATTGAGGATTGAGGATTGAAGATTGAGTATTGAGGATTGAAGATTAAGATTGAGGATTGAGGATTGAGGATTGAGGATTGAGGATTGAAGATTGAGGATTAGGGACTGAGTATTCAGGGTTGAGTGATGAGAATTGATGTTTGCGGATAGAGATCTGAAGATTGCAGATTGAGCATTGAGTATTGAAAGCTGTGAATTGAGGATATTCTACTGAGGATTGAGGATTGACTACTGATTGTTGAGGACTGAGGGCTGAAGATTGTGGACTCAGGATTGAGGATTCAGAATGGAGGTTTGTGGACTGAGGATTGAGGATTGAAAATTGAGGATTGAGGAGTGAGTGTTGAAGATTGAGGATTTGGGACTGAGGATTGAAGATTGAGGATTGAGGATTGAGGATTGAGGATTGAGGATTGATGATTGAAGATTGAGGATTGGGTATTGAGGATTGAGGATTGAGGGTTGAGGTTTGAGGACGAGGACTGACGGTTGAGGATTGAGGATTGAGGATTGACGCTTGAGGATTGAGGATTGAGGATGGAGGATTGAAGAGAGAGGACTGAGTGTTGAGGATTGCGTGCTGAGAATTGATGTTTGAGGATTTAGATTTGATTATTGAATATTGTGGATTGAGTATTGAACCATGAGAATTCAGGATATTCTTTTGGGTATTGAGAATTGAGGATTGATGGTTGATTATTGAGGATAGATGGTTGAGGGTTGTGCGTTGAATATTGAGGATTGAGGATTGAGGATTGAGGATTGAGGATTGAGGATTGAAGATTGAGTATTGATGATTGAAGATTGAGGATTGAGGATTGAGTGTTGAGGTTTGAGGACGAGGACTGACGGTTGAGGATTGAGGTTTGAGGATTGATGATTGAAGATTGAGGATTGAGGATTGAGTGTTGAGGTTTGAGGACGAGGACTGACGGTTGAGGATTGGGTGTTGAGGATTGAAGAATGAGGATTGAGGAATGAGGATTGAGGATTGAGGATTGAGGATTGAGGATTGAAGATTGAGGATTAGGGACTGAGTATACAGGGTTGAGTGATGAGAATTGATGTTTGTGGATAGAGATCTGAAGATTGCAGATTGAGTATTGAGTATTGAAAACTGTGTATTGAGGATATTCTATTGAGGATTGAGGATTGACAACTGATTGTTGAGGACTCAGGGCTGAAGATTGAGGATTCAGGATTGAGGATTCAGGATTGAGGTTTGAGGCCTGAGGATTGAGGATTGAGGATTGAAGATTGAGTATTGATGATTGAAGATGGGAGGATTGAGGATTGAGGGTTGAGGATTGAGGACGAGGACTGACGGTTGAGGGTTGAGGTTTGAGGATTGTGGATTGGGGATTGAGAATGAGGGCTGAGGATTGAGGATTGAAGATTGTGGATTGAAGATTGAGTATTGAGGATTGAATATTGAGGATTGAGGATTGAGGATTGAGGATTGAGGATTGAAGATTGAGTATAGAGGATTGAAGATTAAGATTGAGGATTGAGGATTGAGGATTGAGGATTGAGGATTAGGGACTGAGTATTCAGGGTTGAGTGATGAGAATTGATGTTTGTGGATAGAGATCTGAAGATTGCAGAGTGAGTATTGAGTATTGAAAACTGTGAATTGGGGACATTCTATTGAGGATTGAGGATTGACAACTGATTGTTGAGGACTCAGGGCTGAAGATTGAGGATTCAGGATTGAGGATTGAGGATTGAGGATTGAGGATTGAAGATTGAGTATTGATGATTGAAGATTGAGGATTGGGGTTTGAGGATTGAGGATTGCGGACTGAGGATTGAGGATTGCAGATTGAGTATTGAGGATTGAAGATTGAGGATTGAGGATTGAGGATTGAGGATTGAGGATTGAGGATGAGGGCTGAGGGTTGAGGGTAGAGATTTGAGGACTGAGGACTGAGGATTGAGGATTGAGAATTGAGGATTGAGGATTGAAGATTGAGTATTGAGAATTGATGTTTGAGGATTGAGGATTGAGGATTGACGATTGAGGATTGAGGATTGACGATTGAGGATTGAGGATTGAGAATTGAGAATTGAGGATGTGGACTGAGGGTTGAGGATTGAGGTTTGAGGAATGAGGGTTGAGAATTGATGGTTGAGTAATGAGGATTGAGGATTGAAGAATGAGGATTGCGGATTGAGTATTGAGGATTGAGGATTGAGGCTTGAGTATTGAGGACTGAGGGTTGAATATTGATGTTTGAGGTCTGAGGATTGAGGATTGAGGATTGAGAATTGAGGATTGACGATTGAGGATTGAAGATTGAGGATTGCAGATTGAGTATTGAGGATTGAAGATTGTGGGTTGAGGATTGAGTATTGAGGATTGAGCATTGAGTATTGAGGATTGAGGATTGAGGATTGAAGATTGAGTATTGAGTATTGAGGATTGAAGATTGAGGATTGAGGACTGAGGATTGAAGATTGAGTATTGACGATTGAAGATTGAGGATTGGGGATTGAGGTTTGAGGGTTGAGGACGAGGACTGACGGTTGGGGATTGAGGTTTGAGGATTGAGGATTGAGGATGAGGGCTGAGGGTTGAGGATTGTGGTTTGAGGACTGAGGACTGAGGATTGAGGATTGAGAGTTGAGGATTGAGGATTGAGGATTGAAGATTGAGGATTGGGTGTTGAGGATTGAAGAATGAGGATTGAGGAATGAGGATTGAGGATTGAGGATTGAGGATTGAGGATTGAAGATTGAGGATTAGGGACTGAGTATACAGGGTTGAGTGATGAGAATTGATGTTTGTGGATAGAGATCTGAAGATTGCAGATTGAGTATTGAGTATTGAAAACTGTGTATTGAGGATATTCTATTGAGGATTGAGGATTGACAACTGATTGTTGAGGACTCAGGGCTGAAGATTGAGGATTCAGGATTGAGGATTCAGGATTGAGGTTTGAGGCCTGAGGATTGAGGATTGAGGATTGAAGATTGAGTATTGATGATTGAAGATGGGAGGATTGAGGATTGAGGGTTGAGGACTGAGGACGAGGACTGACGGTTGAGGGTTGAGGTTTGAGGATTGTGGATTGGGGATTGAGAATGAGGGCTGAGGATTGAGGATTGAAGATTGTGGATTGAAGATTGAGTATTGAGGATTGAATATTGATGATTGAGGATTGAGGATTGAGGATTGAGGATTGAAGATTGAGTATAGAGGATTGAAGATTAAGATTGAGGATTGAGGATTGAGGATTGAGGATTGAGGATTAGGGACTGAGTATTCAGGGTTGAGTGATGAGAATTGATGTTTGTGGAAAGAGATCTGAAGATTGCAGAGTGAGTATTGAGTATTGAAAACTGTGAATTGGGGATATTCTATTGAGGATTGAGGATTGACAACTGATTGTTGAGGACTCAGGGCTGAAGATTGAGGATTCAGGATTGAGGATTGAGGATTGAGGATTGAGGATTGAAGATTGAGTATTGATGATTGAAGATTGAGGATTGGGGATTGAGGATTGAGGATTGCGGACTGAGGATTGAGGATTGCAGATTGAGTATTGAGGATTGAAGATTGAGGATTGAGGATTGAGGATTGAGGATTGAGGATTGAGGATGAGGGCTGAGGGTTGAGGGTAGAGATTTGAGGACTGAGGACTGAGGATTGAGGATTGAGAATTGAGGATTGAGGATTGAAGATTGAGTATTGAGAATTGATGTTTGAGGATTGAGGATTGAGGATTGACGATTGAGGATTGAGGATTGAGTATTGAGGATTGAGGATTGAGAATTGAGAATTGAGGATGTGGACTGAGGGTTGAGGATTTAGGTTTGAGGAATGAGGGTTGAGAATTGATGGTTGAGTAATGAGGATTGAGGATTGAAGAATGAGGATTGCGGATTGAGTATTGAGGATTGAGGATTGAGGCTTGAGTATTGAGGACTGAGGGTTGAATATTGATGTTTGAGGTCTGAGGATTGAGGATTGAGGATTGAGAATTGAGGATTGACGATTGAGGATTGAAGATTGAGGATTGCAGATTGAGTATTGAGGATTGAAGATTGTGGGTTGAGGATTGAGTATTGAGGATTGAGCATTGAGTATTGAGGATTGAGGATTGAGGATTGAAGATTGAGTATTGAGTATTGAGGATTGAAGATTGAGGATTGAGGATTGAGGATTGAAGATTGAGTATTGATGATTGAAGGTTGAGGATTGAGGATTGAGGATTGAGGATTGCGGACTGAGGATTGAGGATTGCAGATTGAGTATTGAGGATTGAAGATTGAGGATTGAGGATTGAGGATTGAGGATAGAGGATTGAGGATGAGGGCTGAGGGTTGAGGGTAGAGGTTTGAGGACTGAGGACTGAAGATTGAGGATTGAGGATTGGGGGTTGAGGTTTGAGGACGAGGACTGACGGTTGAGGATTGAGGTTTGAGGATTGAGGATTGGGGGTTGAGGTTTGAGGACGAGGACTGACGGTTGAGGATTGAGGTTTGAGGATTGAGGATTGAGGATTGAGGAGTGAGGGTTGAGGATTGAAGATTGAGTATTGAGGATTGAAGATTGAGGATTGAGGATTGAGGATTGAGGATTGAGGATTGAAGAATGAGGATTGAGGATTGAGGATTGAGGGTTAAGGATTGAGGATTGAAGATTGAGTATTCAGGATTGAAGATTGACGATTGAGGATTGAGGATTGAGGATTGAGGATTGAAGATTGAGTATTGAGGATTGAAGATTGAGGATTTAGGATTGAGGACTGAGGACTGAGGATTGAAGGTTGAGTATTGAGGATTGATGATTAAGATTGAGTATTGAGGGTTGAGGATTGAGGATTGAGGATTGAAGGTTGAAGATTAGGGACTGAGTATTCAGGGTTGAGTGATGAGAATTGATGTTTGTGGATAGAGATCTGAAGATTGCAGATTGAGTATTGAGTATTGAAAACTGTGAATTGAGGATATTCTATTGAGGATTGAGTATTGGCAACTGATTGTTGAGGACTCAGGGCTGAGGATTGAGGATACAGGATTGAGGATTCAGGAGTGAGGTTTGAGGACTGAGGATTGAGGGTTGAGGATTGAAGATTGCGTATTGATGATTGAAGATGGGATGATTGAGGATTGAGGGTTTTAGGCTTGAGGACGAGGACTGACGGTTGAGGATTGAGGTTTGAGGATTGTGGATTGAGGATTGAGAATGAGGGCTGAGGATTGAGGATTGAAGATTGAAGATTTATGAATGAGGATTGAGGATTGAGGATTGAGGATTGAGGATTGAGGATTGAAGATTTAGTATTGAGGATTGAAGATTGACGATTGAGGATTGAGGATTGAGGATTGAGGATTGAGGATTGAGGATTGAGGATCGAGGATTGAAGATTGAGGATTGAGGATTGAAGATTGAGGATTGAGGATTGAGGATTGAGGATTGAGGATTGAAGATTGAGGATTGAGGATTGAAGATTAAGGTTGAGGTTTGAGGATTGAGGATTGAGGATTGATGATTGAGGATTGAGGATTGAGAATTGAAGAATGAGGATTGAGGATTGAGTATTGAAGATAGAGTATTGATGATTGAAGATTGAGGATTGAGGATTGGGGGTTGAGGTTTGAGGACGAGGACTGACGGTTGAGGATTGAAGTTTGAGGATTGAGGGTTGGGGGTTGAGGTTTGAGGACGAGGACTGACGGTTGAGGATTGAGGTTTGAGGATTGAGGATTGAGGGTTGAGGACTGAGGATTAGAGGATTGAAGGTTGAGTATTGAGGATTGAAGATTGAGGATTGAGGATTGAGGATTGAGGATTGAGGATGAGGGCTGAAGGTTGAGGATTGAGGTTTGAGGACTGAGGACTGAGGATTGAGGATTGAGAATTGATGATTGAGGATTCAGGATTAAAGATTGAGGATTGGGTATTGAGGATTGAAGAATGAGGAATGAGGATTGAGGATTGAGGATTGAGGATTGAGGATTGAAGATTGAGTATTCAGGATTGAAGATTGACTATTGAGGATTGAGGATTGAGGATTGAGGATTGAAGATTGAGTATTGAGGATTGAAGATTGAGGATTTAGGATTGAGGATTGAGGACTGAGGATTGAAGATTGAGTATTGAGGATTGATGATTAAGATTGAGGATTGAGGATTGAGGATTGAGGATTGAGGATTGAAGATTGAAGATTAGGGACTGAGTATTCAGGGTTGAGTGATGAGAATTGATGTTTGTGGATAGAGATCTGAAGATTGCAGATTGAGTATTGAGTATTGAAAACTGTGACTTGAGGATATTCTATTGAGGATTGAGGATTGGCAACTGATTGTTGAGGACTCAGGGCTGAGGATTGAGGATTCAGGATTGAGGATTCAGGAGTGAGGTTTGAGGACTGAGGATTGAGGGTTGAGGATTGAAGATTGCGTATTGATGATTGAAGATGGGCTGATTGAGGATTGAGGGTTGAGGCTTGAGGACGAGGACTGACGGTTGAGGATTGAGGTTTGAGGGTTGTGGATTGAGGATTGAGAATGAGGGCTGAGGATTGAGGATTGAAGGTTGAGGATTTATGAATGAGGATTGAGGATTGAGGATTGAGGATTGAGGATTGAGGATTGAGGATTGAGTATTGAGGATTGAAGATTGACGATTGAGGATTGAGGATTGAGGATTGAGGATTGAGGATTGAGGACCGAGGATTGAAGATTGAGGATTGAGGATTGAAGATTGAGGATTGAGGATTGAGGATTGAGGATTGAGGATTGAGGATTGAAGATTGAGGATGGAGGATTGAAGATTAAGATTGAGGTTTGAGGATTGAGGATTGAGGATTGATGATTGAGGATTGAGGATTGAGAATTGAAGAATGAGGATTGAGGATTGAGTATTGAAGATAGAGTATTGATGATTGAAGATTGAGGATTGAGGATTGGGGGTTGAGGTTTGAGGACGAGGACTGACGGTTGAGGATTGAGGTTTGAGGATTGAGGATTGGGGGTTGAGGTTTGAGGACGAGGACTGACGGTTGAGGATTGAGGTTTGAGGATTGAGGATTGAGGGTTGAGGACTGAGGATTGAGGATTGAAGATTGAGTATTGAGGATTGAAGATTGAGGATTGAGGATTGAGGATTGAGGATTGAGGATGAGGGCTGAAGGTTTAGGATTGAGGTTTGAGGACTGAGGACTGAGGATTGAGGATTGAGAATTGAGGATTGAGGATCGAGGATTAAGGATTGAGGATTGGGTAATGAGGATTGAAGAATGAGGATTGAGGATTGAGGATTGAAGATTGAGGATTGAGGATTGAGGATTGAGGATTGAGGATTGAAGATTGAGTATTGAGGATTGAGGATTGAAGATTGAAGATTAGGGACTGAGTATTCAGGGTTGAGTGATGAGAATTGATGTTTGTGGATAGAGATCTGAAGATTGCAGATTGAGTATTGAGTATTGAAAACTGTGACTTGAGGATATTCTATTGAGGATTGAGGATTGGCAACTGATTGTTGAGGACTCAGGGCTGAGGATTGAGGATTCAGGATTGAGGATTCAGGAGTGAG
Source organism: Calliopsis andreniformis (assembly GCF_051401765.1). Lineage (NCBI taxonomy): Eukaryota > Metazoa > Arthropoda > Insecta > Hymenoptera > Andrenidae > Calliopsis > Calliopsis andreniformis. The sequence goes on along the minus strand of NW_027480510.1, from coordinate 1,939,668 downwards.
GTTTGAGGACTGAGGATTGAGGGTTGAGGATTGAAGATTGCGTATTGATGATTGAAGATGGGCTGATTGAGGATTGAGGGTTGAGGCTTGAGGACGAGGACTGACGGTTGAGGATTGAGGTTTGAGGGTTGTGGATTGAGGATTGAGAATGAGGGCTGAGGATTGAGGATTGAAGGTTGAGGATTTATGAATGAGGATTGAGGATTGAGGATTGAGGATTGAGGATTGAGGATTGAGGATTGAGTATTGAGGATTGAAGATTGACGATTGAGGATTGAGGATTGAGGATTGAGGATTGAGGATTGAGGACCGAGGATTGAAGATTGAGGATTGAGGATTGAAGATTGAGGATTGAGGATTGAGGATTGAGGATTGAGGATTGAGGATTGAAGATTGAGGATGGAGGATTGAAGATTAAGATTGAGGTTTGAGGATTGAGGATTGAGGATTGATGATTGAGGATTGAGGATTGAGAATTGAAGAATGAGGATTGAGGATTGAGTATTGAAGATAGAGTATTGATGATTGAAGATTGAGGATTGAGGATTGGGGGTTGAGGTTTGAGGACGAGGACTGACGGTTGAGGATTGAGGTTTGAGGATTGAGGATTGGGGGTTGAGGTTTGAGGACGAGGACTGACGGTTGAGGATTGAGGTTTGAGGATTGAGGATTGAGGGTTGAGGACTGAGGATTGAGGATTGAAGATTGAGTATTGAGGATTGAAGATTGAGGATTGAGGATTGAGGATTGAGGATTGAGGATGAGGGCTGAAGGTTTAGGATTGAGGTTTGAGGACTGAGGACTGAGGATTGAGGATTGAGAATTGAGGATTGAGGATCGAGGATTAAGGATTGAGGATTGGGTAATGAGGATTGAAGAATGAGGATTGAGGATTGAGGATTGAAGATTGAGGATTGAGGATTGAGGATTGAGGATTGAGGATTGAAGATTGAGTATTGAGGATTGAAGATTAAGATTGAGGATTGAGGATTGAGGATTGAGGATTGAGGATTGAAGATTGAGGATTAGGGACTGAGTATTCAGGGTTGAGTGATGAGAATTGATGTTTGCGGATAGAGATCTGAAGATTGCAGATTGAGCATTGAGTATTGAAAACTGTGAATTGAGGATATTCTACTGAGGATTGAGGATTGACTACTGATTGTTGAGGACTGAGGGCTGAAGATTGAGGACTCAGGATTGAGGATTCAGAATTGAGGTTTGTGGACTGAGGATTGAGAATTGAAAATTGAGGATTGAGGACTGAGTGTTGAAGATTGAGGATTTGGGACTGAGGACTGAAGATTGAGGATTGAGGATTGAGGATTGAGGATTGAGGATTGAGGATTGAAGACTGAGGATTGGGTATTGAGGATTGAGGATTGAGGGTTGAGGTTTGAGGACGAGGACTGACGGTTGAGGATTGAGGATTGAGGATTGACCCTTGAGGATTGAGGATTGAGGATGGAGGATTGAGGAGAGAGGACTGAGTGTTGAGGGTTGTGTGCTGAGAATTGATGTTTGAGGATTTAGATTTGATTATTGAATATTGTGGATTGAGTATTGAACCATGAGAATTCAGGATATTCTTTGGGTATTGAGAATTGAGGATTGATGGTTGAGTATTGAGGATAGATGGTTGAGGGTTGTGCGTTGAATATTGAGGATTGAGGATTGAGGATTGAGGATTGAGGATTGAGGATTAGGGACTGAGTATTCAGGGTTGAGTGATGAGAATTGATGTTTGTGGATAGAGATCTGAAGATTGCAGAGTGAGTATTGAGTATTGAAAACTGTGAATTGGGGATATTCTATTGAGGATTGAGGATTGACAACTGATTGTTGAGGACTCAGAACTGAAGATTGAGGATTCAGGATTGAGGATTGAGGATTGAGGTTTGAGGATTGAAGATTGAGTATTGATGATTGAAGATTGAGGATTGGGGATTGAGGATTGAGGATTGCGGACTGAGGATTGAGGATTGCAGATTGAGTATTGAGGATTGAAGATTGAGGATTGAGGATTGAGGATTGAGGATTGAGGATTGAGGATGAGGGCTGAGGGTTGAGGGTAGCGATTTAAGGACTGAGGACTGAGGATTGAGGATTGAGAATTGAGGATTGAGGATTGAAGATTGAGTATTGAGAATTGAGGTTTGAGGATTGAGGATTGAGGATTGATGATTGAGGATTGAGTTTTGAGAATTGAAGAATTAGGATTGAGGATTGAGTATTGAAGATAGAGTATTGATGATTGAAGATTGAGGATTGAGGATTGGGGGTTGAGGTTTGAGGACGAGGACTGACGGTTGAGGATTGAGGTCTGAGGATTGAGGATTGGGGGTTGAGGTTTGAGGACGAGGACTGACGGTTGAGGATTGAGGTTTGAGGATTGAGGATTGAGGGTTGAGGACTGAGGACTGAGGATTGAGGATTGAGAGTTGAGGATTGAGGATTGAGGATTGAAGATTGAGGATTGGGTGTTGAGGATTGAAGAATGAGGATTGAGGAATGAGGATTGAGGATTGAGGGTTGAGGATTGAGGATTGAAGATTGAGGATTAGGGACTGGATATACAGGGTTGAGTGATGAGAATTGATGTTTGTGGATAGAGATCTGAAGATTCAGATTGAGTATTGAGTATTGAAAACTGTGGATTGAGGATATTCTATTGAGGATTGAGGATTGACAACTGATTGTTGAGGACTCAGGGCTGAAGATTGAGGATTCAGTATTGAGGATTCGGGATTGAGGTTTGAGGACTGAGGATTGAGGATTGAGGATTGAAGATTGAGTATTGATGATTGAAGATGGGAGGATTGAGGATTGAGGGTTTAGGATTGAGGACGAGGACTGACGGTTGAGAATTGAGGTTTGAGGATTGTGGATTGAGGATTGAGAATGAGGGCTGAGGATTGAGGATTGAGGATTGAGGATTGAAGATTGGGTATTGAGGATTGAAGATTGACGATTGAGGATTGAGGATTGAGGATTGAGGATTGAGGATTGGGGATTGAGGATTGAAGATTGAGTATTGAGGATTGAATATTGAGGATTGGTGATTGAGGATTGAGGACTGAGGATTGAAGATTGAGTATAGAGGATTGAGGGTTGTGGATTGAGGACGAGGACTGAGGGTTGAGTATTAATGTTTGAGGTTTGAGGATTGAGGATTGAGGATTGAGAATTGAGGACTGAGGGTTGAGGATTGAAGATTGAGGATTGGGTGTTGAGGATAGAAGAATGTGGATTGAGGATTGAGGATTGAGGACTGAGGATTGAAGATTGAGAATTGAGGATTGAAGATTGAGGATTGAGGATTGAGGATTGAGGATTGAGGATTGAGGGTTGAGGATTGAAGATTGGGGATTGCGTATTGCGGATTGAACATTGAGGATTCAAGATTGAGGATTGGGTGTTGAGGATTGAAGAATGAGGATTGAGGATTGAGGATTGAGGATTGAGGATTGAGAATTGAAGACTGAGGATTGATGATTGAGTATTGAAGATAGAGTATTGATGATTGAAGATTGAGGATTGAGGATTGGGTGTTGAGGTTTGAGGACGAGGACTGACGGTTGAGGATTGGGGATTGGGGGTTGAGGTTTGAGGACGAGGACTGACGGTTGAGGATTGAGGTTTGAGGATTGAGGATTGGGGGTTGAGGACTGAGGATTGAGGATTGAAGATTGAGTATTGAGGATTGAAGATTGAGGATTGAGGATTGAGGATTGAGGATTGAGGATGAGGGCTGAAGGTTGAGGATTGAGGTTTGAGGATTGAGGATTGAGGATTGAAGATTGAGTATTGAGGATTGATGATTAAGATTGAGGACTGAGGATTGACGATTGAGGATTGAGGATTGAGGATTGAGGATTAAAGATTGAGGATTGGGTATTGAGGATTGAAGAATGAGGATTGAGTATTGAGGATTGAGGATTGAGGATTGAGGATTGAAGATTGAGTATTCAGGATTGAAGATTGACGATTGAGGATTGAGGATTGAGGATTGAGAATTGAGTATTGAAGATTGAGTATTGAGGATTGAAGATTGAGGATTGAGGATTGAGGATTGAGGATTGAGGATTGAAGATTGAGTATTGAGGATTGATGATTAAGATTGAGGACTGAGGATTGACGATTGAGGATTGAGGATTGAAGATTGAGGATTAGGGACTGAGTATTCAGGGTTGAGTGATGAGAATTGATGTTTGTGCAGATTGAGTATTGAGTATTGAAAACTGTGAATTGAGGATATTCTATTGAGGATTGAGGATTGGCAACTGATTGTTGAGGACTCAGAGCTGAGGATTGAGTATTCAGGATTGAGGATTCAGGATTGAGGTTTGAGGACTGAGGATTGAGGGTTGAGGATTGAAGATTGAGTATTGATGATTGAAGATGGGAGGATTGAGGATTGAGGGTTGAGGATTGAGGACGAGGACTGACGGTTGAGGATTGACGTTTGAGGGTTGTGGGTTGAGGATTGAGAATGAGGGCTGAGGATTGAGGATTGAAGATTGAGGATTTATGAATGAGGATTGAGGATTGAGGATTGAGGATTGAGGATTGAGGATTGAAGATTGAGTATTGAGGATTGAAGATTGACGATTGAGGATTGAGGATTGAGGATTGAGGATTGAGGATTGAGGATTGAGGATTAGGGACTGAGTATTCAGGGTTGAGTGATGAGAATTGATGTTTGTGGAAAGAGATCTGAAGATTGCAGAGTGAGTATTGAGTATTGAAAACTGTGAATTGGGGATATTCTATTGAGGATTGAGGATTGACAACTGATTGTTGAGGACTCAGGGCTGAAGATTGAGGATTCAGGATTGAGGATTGAGGATTGAGGATTGAGGATTGAAGATTGAGTATTGATGATTGAAGATTGAGGATTGGGGATTGAGGATTGAGGATTGCGGACTGAGGATTGAGGATTGCAGATTGAGTATTGAGGATTGAAGATTGAGGATTGAGGATTGAGGATTGAGGATTGAGGATTGAGGATGAGGGCTGAGGGTTGAGGGTAGAGATTTGAGGACTGAGGACTGAGGATTGAGGATTGAGAATTGAGGATTGAGGATTGAAGATTGAGTATTGAGAATTGATGTTTGAGGATTGAGGATTGAGGATTGACGATTGAGGATTGAGGATTGAGTATTGAGGATTGAGGATTGAGAATTGAGAATTGAGGATGTGGACTGAGGGTTGAGGATTTAGGTTTGAGGAATGAGGGTTGAGAATTGATGGTTGAGTAATGAGGATTGAGGATTGAAGAATGAGGATTGCGGATTGAGTATTGAGGATTGAGGATTGAGGCTTGAGTATTGAGGACTGAGGGTTGAATATTGATGTTTGAGGTCTGAGGATTGAGGATTGAGGATTGAGAATTGAGGATTGACGATTGAGGATTGAAGATTGAGGATTGCAGATTGAGTATTGAGGATTGAAGATTGTGGGTTGAGGATTGAGTATTGAGGATTGAGCATTGAGTATTGAGGATTGAGGATTGAGGATTGAAGATTGAGTATTGAGTATTGAGGATTGAAGATTGAGGATTGAGGATTGAGGATTGAAGATTGAGTATTGATGATTGAAGGTTGAGGATTGAGGATTGAGGATTGAGGATTGCGGACTGAGGATTGAGGATTGCAGATTGAGTATTGAGGATTGAAGATTGAGGATTGAGGATTGAGGATTGAGGATAGAGGATTGAGGATGAGGGCTGAGGGTTGAGGGTAGAGGTTTGAGGACTGAGGACTGAAGATTGAGGATTGAGGATTGGGGGTTGAGGTTTGAGGACGAGGACTGACGGTTGAGGATTGAGGTTTGAGGATTGAGGATTGGGGGTTGAGGTTTGAGGACGAGGACTGACGGTTGAGGATTGAGGTTTGAGGATTGAGGATTGAGGATTGAGGAGTGAGGGTTGAGGATTGAAGATTGAGTATTGAGGATTGAAGATTGAGGATTGAGGATTGAGGATTGAGGATTGAGGATTGAAGAATGAGGATTGAGGATTGAGGATTGAGGGTTAAGGATTGAGGATTGAAGATTGAGTATTCAGGATTGAAGATTGACGATTGAGGATTGAGGATTGAGGATTGAGGATTGAAGATTGAGTATTGAGGATTGAAGATTGAGGATTTAGGATTGAGGACTGAGGACTGAGGATTGAAGGTTGAGTATTGAGGATTGATGATTAAGATTGAGTATTGAGGGTTGAGGATTGAGGATTGAGGATTGAAGGTTGAAGATTAGGGACTGAGTATTCAGGGTTGAGTGATGAGAATTGATGTTTGTGGATAGAGATCTGAAGATTGCAGATTGAGTATTGAGTATTGAAAACTGTGAATTGAGGATATTCTATTGAGGATTGAGTATTGGCAACTGATTGTTGAGGACTCAGGGCTGAGGATTGAGGATACAGGATTGAGGATTCAGGAGTGAGGTTTGAGGACTGAGGATTGAGGGTTGAGGATTGAAGATTGCGTATTGATGATTGAAGATGGGATGATTGAGGATTGAGGGTTTTAGGCTTGAGGACGAGGACTGACGGTTGAGGATTGAGGTTTGAGGATTGTGGATTGAGGATTGAGAATGAGGGCTGAGGATTGAGGATTGAAGATTGAAGATTTATGAATGAGGATTGAGGATTGAGGATTGAGGATTGAGGATTGAGGATTGAAGATTTAGTATTGAGGATTGAAGATTGACGATTGAGGATTGAGGATTGAGGATTGAGGATTGAGGATTGAGGATTGAGGATCGAGGATTGAAGATTGAGGATTGAGGATTGAAGATTGAGGATTGAGGATTGAGGATTGAGGATTGAGGATTGAAGATTGAGGATTGAGGATTGAAGATTAAGGTTGAGGTTTGAGGATTGAGGATTGAGGATTGATGATTGAGGATTGAGGATTGAGAATTGAAGAATGAGGATTGAGGATTGAGTATTGAAGATAGAGTATTGATGATTGAAGATTGAGGATTGAGGATTGGGGGTTGAGGTTTGAGGACGAGGACTGACGGTTGAGGATTGAAGTTTGAGGATTGAGGGTTGGGGGTTGAGGTTTGAGGACGAGGACTGACGGTTGAGGATTGAGGTTTGAGGATTGAGGATTGAGGGTTGAGGACTGAGGATTAGAGGATTGAAGGTTGAGTATTGAGGATTGAAGATTGAGGATTGAGGATTGAGGATTGAGGATTGAGGATGAGGGCTGAAGGTTGAGGATTGAGGTTTGAGGACTGAGGACTGAGGATTGAGGATTGAGAATTGATGATTGAGGATTCAGGATTAAAGATTGAGGATTGGGTATTGAGGATTGAAGAATGAGGAATGAGGATTGAGGATTGAGGATTGAGGATTGAGGATTGAAGATTGAGTATTCAGGATTGAAGATTGACTATTGAGGATTGAGGATTGAGGATTGAGGATTGAAGATTGAGTATTGAGGATTGAAGATTGAGGATTTAGGATTGAGGATTGAGGACTGAGGATTGAAGATTGAGTATTGAGGATTGATGATTAAGATTGAGGATTGAGGATTGAGGATTGAGGATTGAGGATTGAAGATTGAAGATTAGGGACTGAGTATTCAGGGTTGAGTGATGAGAATTGATGTTTGTGGATAGAGATCTGAAGATTGCAGATTGAGTATTGAGTATTGAAAACTGTGACTTGAGGATATTCTATTGAGGATTGAGGATTGGCAACTGATTGTTGAGGACTCAGGGCTGAGGATTGAGGATTCAGGATTGAGGATTCAGGAGTGAGGTTTGAGGACTGAGGATTGAGGGTTGAGGATTGAAGATTGCGTATTGATGATTGAAGATGGGCTGATTGAGGATTGAGGGTTGAGGCTTGAGGACGAGGACTGACGGTTGAGGATTGAGGTTTGAGGGTTGTGGATTGAGGATTGAGAATGAGGGCTGAGGATTGAGGATTGAAGGTTGAGGATTTATGAATGAGGATTGAGGATTGAGGATTGAGGATTGAGGATTGAGGATTGAGGATTGAGTATTGAGGATTGAAGATTGACGATTGAGGATTGAGGATTGAGGATTGAGGATTGAGGATTGAGGACCGAGGATTGAAGATTGAGGATTGAGGATTGAAGATTGAGGATTGAGGATTGAGGATTGAGGATTGAGGATTGAGGATTGAAGATTGAGGATGGAGGATTGAAGATTAAGATTGAGGTTTGAGGATTGAGGATTGAGGATTGATGATTGAGGATTGAGGATTGAGAATTGAAGAATGAGGATTGAGGATTGAGTATTGAAGATAGAGTATTGATGATTGAAGATTGAGGATTGAGGATTGGGGGTTGAGGTTTGAGGACGAGGACTGACGGTTGAGGATTGAGGTTTGAGGATTGAGGATTGGGGGTTGAGGTTTGAGGACGAGGACTGACGGTTGAGGATTGAGGTTTGAGGATTGAGGATTGAGGGTTGAGGACTGAGGATTGAGGATTGAAGATTGAGTATTGAGGATTGAAGATTGAGGATTGAGGATTGAGGATTGAGGATTGAGGATGAGGGCTGAAGGTTTAGGATTGAGGTTTGAGGACTGAGGACTGAGGATTGAGGATTGAGAATTGAGGATTGAGGATCGAGGATTAAGGATTGAGGATTGGGTAATGAGGATTGAAGAATGAGGATTGAGGATTGAGGATTGAAGATTGAGGATTGAGGATTGAGGATTGAGGATTGAGGATTGAAGATTGAGTATTGAGGATTGAGGATTGAAGATTGAAGATTAGGGACTGAGTATTCAGGGTTGAGTGATGAGAATTGATGTTTGTGGATAGAGATCTGAAGATTGCAGATTGAGTATTGAGTATTGAAAACTGTGACTTGAGGATATTCTATTGAGGATTGAGGATTGGCAACTGATTGTTGAGGACTCAGGGCTGAGGATTGAGGATTCAGGATTGAGGATTCAGGAGTGAGGTTTGAGGACTGAGGATTGAGGGTTGAGGATTGAAGATTGCGTATTGATGATTGAAGATGGGCTGATTGAGGATTGAGGGTTGAGGCTTGAGGACGAGGACTGACGGTTGAGGATTGAGGTTTGAGGGTTGTGGATTGAGGATTGAGAATGAGGGCTGAGGATTGAGGATTGAAGGTTGAGGATTTATGAATGAGGATTGAGGATTGAGGATTGAGGATTGAGGATTGAGGATTGAGGATTGAGTATTGAGGATTGAAGATTGACGATTGAGGATTGAGGATTGAGGATTGAGGATTGAGGATTGAGGACCGAGGATTGAAGATTGAGGATTGAGGATTGAAGATTGAGGATTGAGGATTGAGGATTGAGGATTGAGGATTGAGGATTGAAGATTGAGGATGGAGGATTGAAGATTAAGATTGAGGTTTGAGGATTGAGGATTGAGGATTGATGATTGAGGATTGAGGATTGAGAATTGAAGAATGAGGATTGAGGATTGAGTATTGAAGATAGAGTATTGATGATTGAAGATTGAGGATTGAGGATTGGGGGTTGAGGTTTGAGGACGAGGACTGACGGTTGAGGATTGAGGTTTGAGGATTGAGGATTGGGGGTTGAGGTTTGAGGACGAGGACTGACGGTTGAGGATTGAGGTTTGAGGATTGAGGATTGAGGGTTGAGGACTGAGGATTGAGGATTGAAGATTGAGTATTGAGGATTGAAGATTGAGGATTGAGGATTGAGGATTGAGGATTGAGGATGAGGGCTGAAGGTTTAGGATTGAGGTTTGAGGACTGAGGACTGAGGATTGAGGATTGAGAATTGAGGATTGAGGATCGAGGATTAAGGATTGAGGATTGGGTAATGAGGATTGAAGAATGAGGATTGAGGATTGAGGATTGAAGATTGAGGATTGAGGATTGAGGATTGAGGATTGAGGATTGAAGATTGAGTATTGAGGATTGAAGATTAAGATTGAGGATTGAGGATTGAGGATTGAGGATTGAGGATTGAAGATTGAGGATTAGGGACTGAGTATTCAGGGTTGAGTGATGAGAATTGATGTTTGCGGATAGAGATCTGAAGATTGCAGATTGAGCATTGAGTATTGAAAACTGTGAATTGAGGATATTCTACTGAGGATTGAGGATTGACTACTGATTGTTGAGGACTGAGGGCTGAAGATTGAGGACTCAGGATTGAGGATTCAGAATTGAGGTTTGTGGACTGAGGATTGAGAATTGAAAATTGAGGATTGAGGACTGAGTGTTGAAGATTGAGGATTTGGGACTGAGGACTGAAGATTGAGGATTGAGGATTGAGGATTGAGGATTGAGGATTGAGGATTGAAGACTGAGGATTGGGTATTGAGGATTGAGGATTGAGGGTTGAGGTTTGAGGACGAGGACTGACGGTTGAGGATTGAGGATTGAGGATTGACCCTTGAGGATTGAGGATTGAGGATGGAGGATTGAGGAGAGAGGACTGAGTGTTGAGGGTTGTGTGCTGAGAATTGATGTTTGAGGATTTAGATTTGATTATTGAATATTGTGGATTGAGTATTGAACCATGAGAATTCAGGATATTCTTTGGGTATTGAGAATTGAGGATTGATGGTTGAGTATTGAGGATAGATGGTTGAGGGTTGTGCGTTGAATATTGAGGATTGAGGATTGAGGATTGAGGATTGAGGATTGAGGATTAGGGACTGAGTATTCAGGGTTGAGTGATGAGAATTGATGTTTGTGGATAGAGATCTGAAGATTGCAGAGTGAGTATTGAGTATTGAAAACTGTGAATTGGGGATATTCTATTGAGGATTGAGGATTGACAACTGATTGTTGAGGACTCAGAACTGAAGATTGAGGATTCAGGATTGAGGATTGAGGATTGAGGTTTGAGGATTGAAGATTGAGTATTGATGATTGAAGATTGAGGATTGGGGATTGAGGATTGAGGATTGCGGACTGAGGATTGAGGATTGCAGATTGAGTATTGAGGATTGAAGATTGAGGATTGAGGATTGAGGATTGAGGATTGAGGATTGAGGATGAGGGCTGAGGGTTGAGGGTAGCGATTTAAGGACTGAGGACTGAGGATTGAGGATTGAGAATTGAGGATTGAGGATTGAAGATTGAGTATTGAGAATTGAGGTTTGAGGATTGAGGATTGAGGATTGATGATTGAGGATTGAGTTTTGAGAATTGAAGAATTAGGATTGAGGATTGAGTATTGAAGATAGAGTATTGATGATTGAAGATTGAGGATTGAGGATTGGGGGTTGAGGTTTGAGGACGAGGACTGACGGTTGAGGATTGAGGTCTGAGGATTGAGGATTGGGGGTTGAGGTTTGAGGACGAGGACTGACGGTTGAGGATTGAGGTTTGAGGATTGAGGATTGAGGGTTGAGGACTGAGGACTGAGGATTGAGGATTGAGAGTTGAGGATTGAGGATTGAGGATTGAAGATTGAGGATTGGGTGTTGAGGATTGAAGAATGAGGATTGAGGAATGAGGATTGAGGATTGAGGGTTGAGGATTGAGGATTGAAGATTGAGGATTAGGGACTGGATATACAGGGTTGAGTGATGAGAATTGATGTTTGTGGATAGAGATCTGAAGATTCAGATTGAGTATTGAGTATTGAAAACTGTGGATTGAGGATATTCTATTGAGGATTGAGGATTGACAACTGATTGTTGAGGACTCAGGGCTGAAGATTGAGGATTCAGTATTGAGGATTCGGGATTGAGGTTTGAGGACTGAGGATTGAGGATTGAGGATTGAAGATTGAGTATTGATGATTGAAGATGGGAGGATTGAGGATTGAGGGTTTAGGATTGAGGACGAGGACTGACGGTTGAGAATTGAGGTTTGAGGATTGTGGATTGAGGATTGAGAATGAGGGCTGAGGATTGAGGATTGAGGATTGAGGATTGAAGATTGGGTATTGAGGATTGAAGATTGACGATTGAGGATTGAGGATTGAGGATTGAGGATTGAGGATTGGGGATTGAGGATTGAAGATTGAGTATTGAGGATTGAATATTGAGGATTGGTGATTGAGGATTGAGGACTGAGGATTGAAGATTGAGTATAGAGGATTGAGGGTTGTGGATTGAGGACGAGGACTGAGGGTTGAGTATTAATGTTTGAGGTTTGAGGATTGAGGATTGAGGATTGAGAATTGAGGACTGAGGGTTGAGGATTGAAGATTGAGGATTGGGTGTTGAGGATAGAAGAATGTGGATTGAGGATTGAGGATTGAGGACTGAGGATTGAAGATTGAGAATTGAGGATTGAAGATTGAGGATTGAGGATTGAGGATTGAGGATTGAGGATTGAGGGTTGAGGATTGAAGATTGGGGATTGCGTATTGCGGATTGAACATTGAGGATTCAAGATTGAGGATTGGGTGTTGAGGATTGAAGAATGAGGATTGAGGATTGAGGATTGAGGATTGAGGATTGAGAATTGAAGACTGAGGATTGATGATTGAGTATTGAAGATAGAGTATTGATGATTGAAGATTGAGGATTGAGGATTGGGTGTTGAGGTTTGAGGACGAGGACTGACGGTTGAGGATTGGGGATTGGGGGTTGAGGTTTGAGGACGAGGACTGACGGTTGAGGATTGAGGTTTGAGGATTGAGGATTGGGGGTTGAGGACTGAGGATTGAGGATTGAAGATTGAGTATTGAGGATTGAAGATTGAGGATTGAGGATTGAGGATTGAGGATTGAGGATGAGGGCTGAAGGTTGAGGATTGAGGTTTGAGGATTGAGGATTGAGGATTGAAGATTGAGTATTGAGGATTGATGATTAAGATTGAGGACTGAGGATTGACGATTGAGGATTGAGGATTGAGGATTGAGGATTAAAGATTGAGGATTGGGTATTGAGGATTGAAGAATGAGGATTGAGTATTGAGGATTGAGGATTGAGGATTGAGGATTGAAGATTGAGTATTCAGGATTGAAGATTGACGATTGAGGATTGAGGATTGAGGATTGAGAATTGAGTATTGAAGATTGAGTATTGAGGATTGAAGATTGAGGATTGAGGATTGAGGATTGAGGATTGAGGATTGAAGATTGAGTATTGAGGATTGATGATTAAGATTGAGGACTGAGGATTGACGATTGAGGATTGAGGATTGAAGATTGAGGATTAGGGACTGAGTATTCAGGGTTGAGTGATGAGAATTGATGTTTGTGCAGATTGAGTATTGAGTATTGAAAACTGTGAATTGAGGATATTCTATTGAGGATTGAGGATTGGCAACTGATTGTTGAGGACTCAGAGCTGAGGATTGAGTATTCAGGATTGAGGATTCAGGATTGAGGTTTGAGGACTGAGGATTGAGGGTTGAGGATTGAAGATTGAGTATTGATGATTGAAGATGGGAGGATTGAGGATTGAGGGTTGAGGATTGAGGACGAGGACTGACGGTTGAGGATTGACGTTTGAGGGTTGTGGGTTGAGGATTGAGAATGAGGGCTGAGGATTGAGGATTGAAGATTGAGGATTTATGAATGAGGATTGAGGATTGAGGATTGAGGATTGAGGATTGAGGATTGAAGATTGAGTATTGAGGATTGAAGATTGACGATTGAGGATTGAGGATTGAGGATTGAGGATTGAGGATTGAGGATCGAGGATTCAAGATTGAGGATTGAGGATTGAAGATTGAGGATTGAGGATTGAGGATTGAGGATTGAGGATTGAAGATTGAGGATTGAGGATTGAAGATTGAGGATTAGGGACTGAGTATTCAGGGTTGAGTGATGAGAATTGATGTTTGTGGATAGAGATCTGAAGATTAGAGATTGAGCATTGAGTATTGAAAACTGTGAATTGAGGATATTCTACTCAGGATTGAGGATTGACTACTGATTGTTGAGGACTGAGGGCCGAAGATTGAGGACTCAGGATTGAGGATTCAGAATTGAGGTTTGTGGACTGAGGACTGAGGATTGAAAATTGAGGATTGAGGATTGAGTGTTGAAGATTGAGGATTTGGGACTGAGGATTGTAGATTGAGGATTGAGGATTGAGGATTGAGGATTGAGGATTGAGGATTGAGGATTGAGGATTGAAGATTGAGGATTGGGTATTGAGGATTGAGGATTGAGGGTTGAGGTTTGAGGACGAGGACTGACGGTTGAGGATTGAGGATTGAGGATTGACGCTTGAGGATTGAGGATTGAGGATGGAGGATTGAAGAGAGAGGACTGAGTGTTGAGGATTGCGTGTTGAGAATTGATGTTTGAGGATTTAGATTTGATTATTGAATATTGTGGATTGAGTATTGAACCACGAGTATTCAGGATATTCTTTTGGGTATTGAGAATTGAGGATTGATGGTTGAGTATTGGGGATTGATGGTTGAGGGTTGTGCGTTGAATACTGAGGATTGAGGATTGAGGATTGAGGATTGAAGATTGAGTATTGATGATTGAAGATTGAGGATTGAGGATTGAGTGTTGAGGTTTGAGGACGAGGACTGACGGTTGAGGATTGAGGTTTGAGGATTGAGGATTGAGGATTGAGGACTGAAGATTGAATATTGATGATTGAAGATTGAGGATTCAGTATTGATGGTTGTGGATTGAGGACGAGGACTGAGGGTTGAGTATTGCTGTTTGAGGTCTGAGGATTGAGGATTGAGGATTGAGAATTGAGGATTGAGGATTGAGGATTTATGAATGAGGATTGAGGATTGAGGATTGAGGATTGAGGATTGAGGATTGAAGGTTGAGTATTGAGGATTGAAGATTGACGATTGAGGATTGAGGATTGAGGATTGAGGATTGAGGATTGAGGATTGTGGATTGAAGATTGAGGTTTGAGGGTTGAGGATTGAGGATTGAGGATTGAAGATTGAGGATTGGGTGTTGAGGATTGAAGAATGAGGATTCAGGAATGAGGATTGAGGATTGAGGATTGAGGATTGAGGATTGAAGATTGAGGATTAGGGACTGAGTATACAGGGTTGAGTGATGAGAATTGATGTTTGTGGATAGAGATCTGAAGATTGCAGATTGATTATTGAGTATTGCAAACTGTGGATTGAGGATATTCTATTGAGGATTGAGGATTGACAACTGATTGTTGAGGACTCAGGGCTGAAGATTGAGGATTCAGGATTGAGGATTCAGGATTAAGGTTTGAGGACTGAGGATTGAGGATTGAGGATTGAAGTTTGAGTATTGATGATTGAAGATGGGAGGACTGAGGATTGAGGGTTGAGGATTGAGGACGAGGACTGACGGTTGAGGATTGAGTTTTGAGGATTGTGGATTGAGGATTGAGAATGAGGGCTGAGGATTGAGGATTGAAGATTGAGGATAGAAGATTGAGGATTGAAGAATGAGGATTGAGGATTGAGGATTGAGGATTGAGGATTGAGGATTGAAGATTGAGAATTGAGGATTGAAGATTGACGATTGAGGATTGAGGATTGAGGATTGAGGATTGAGGATTGAGGATTGAGGATTGAAGATTGAGTATTGAGGATTGAATATTGAGGATTGAGGATTAAGGATTGAGGATTGAGGATTGAAGATTGAGTATAGAGGATTGAAGATTAAGATTGAGGATTGAGGATTGAGGATTGAGGATTGAAGATTGAGTATTGAGGATTGAATATTGAGGATTGAGGATTGAGGATTGAGGATTGAGGGTTGAGGGTTGAGGACTGAGGATTGATTATTGCGGATTGAGGATTGAAGATTGACGATTGAGGATTGATGATTGAGGATTGAGTATTAATGGTTGAGGATTGAGGATTGAAGATTGAGGATTGAGGATTGAGGATTGAGGATTGAGGATTGAGGATTGAGGATTGAGGACTGAGGATTGGGGATTGAGGATCGAGGACTGAGTGTTGAGGGTTCAGGGTTGAGGATTGAGGATTGAGCATCGAATATTGAGGATTGAGATTTGTGGACAGAGGTTTGAACATTAACGATTGAGGATTGCGGGCTGAGGGTTGGGGACTGAGGATCGAGGATCGAGCACTAAGGATTGAGGTTTGAGCACTGAGATTTGAATATTGAAAATTGAGGGTTGAGTATTGAAAACTGAGAGTTGAGGATATTCTATTGAGGATTGAGAATTGAGGATTGAGGGTTGAGGCCTGAGGACTGATTATTGCGGATTGAGGATTGAAGATTGACTATTGAGGATTGAGGATTGAGGATTGAGGACTGAGGGTTGTGTATTGTGTGTTGAGAATTGTTGTTTGTAGATTCAGATTCGATGATTGACGATTGGGTATTCAATACTGGGAATTGAGGATATTTTATTGAGGACTGAGGATTGAGGACTGAGAGTTGAGGATTGAGGGTTGTGAATTGAGTATTGAGCATTGAATATTGAGGATTGATGTTTGAGGATTGAGGATTGACGATTGAGGATTGAAGATTGAGGATTGAGGAATGAGGATTGAGGATTGAGGATTGAAGATTGAGGATTGAGGATTGAAGATTGAGGATTAGGGACTGAGTATTCAGGGTTGAGTGATGAGAATTGATGTTTGTGGATAGAGATCTGAAGATTGCAGATTGAGCATTGAGTATTGAAAACTGTGAATTGAGGATATTCTACTCAGGATTGAGGATTGACTACTGATTGTTGAGGACTGAGGGCCGAAGATTGAGGACTCAGGATTGAGGATTCAGAATTGAGGTTTGTGGACTGAGGATTGAGGATTGAAAATTGAGGATTGAGGATTGAGTGTTGAAGATTGAGGATTTGGGACTGAGGATTGTAGACTGAGGATTGAGGATTGAGGATTGAGGATTGAGGATTGAGGATTGAAGATTGAGGATTGGGTATTGAGGATTGAGGATTGAGGGTTGAGGTTTGAGGACGAGGACTGACGGTTGAGGATTGAGGATTGAGGATTGACGCTTGAGGATTGAGGATTGAGGATGGAGGATTGAAGAGAGAGGACTGAGTGTTGAGGATTGCGTGTTGAGAATTGATGTTTGAGGATTTAGATTTGATTATTGAATATTGTGGATTGAGTATTGAACCATGAGAATTCAGGATATTCTTTTGGGTATTGAGAATTGAGGATTGATGGTTGAGTATTGGGGATTGATGGTTGAGGGTTGTGCGTTGAATACCGAGGATTGAGGATTGAGGATTGAGGATTGAAGATTGAGTATTGATGATTGAAGATTGAAGATTGAGGATTGAGGATTGAGTATTGAGGATTGAGGATTGAGAATTGAGAATTGAGGATGTGGACTGAGGGTTGAGGATTGAGGTTTGAGGAATGAGGGTTGAGAATTGATGGTTGAGTAATGAGGATTGAGGATTGAAGAATGAGGATTGCGGATTGAGTATTGAGGATTGAGGATTGAGGCTTGAGTATTGAGGACTGAGGGTTGAATATTGATGTTTGAGGTCTGAGGATTGAGGATTGAGGATTGAGAATTGAGGATTGACGATTGAGGATTGAAGATTGAGGATTGCAGATTGAGTATTGAGGATTGAAGATTGTGGGTTGAGGATTGAGTATTGAGGATTGAGCATTGAGTATTGAGGATTGAGGATTGAGGATTGAAGATTGAGTATTGAGTATTGAGGATTGAAGATTGAGGATTGAGGACTGAGGATTGAAGATTGAGTATTGACGATTGAAGATTGAGGATTGGGGATTGAGGTTTGAGGGTTGAGGACGAGGACTGACGGTTGGGGATTGAGGTTTGAGGATTGAGGATTGAGGATTGAGGACTGAGGATTGAGGATTGAGGGTTGTGGATTGAGGACGAGGACTGAGGGTTGAGTATTGACGTTTGAGGTCTGAGGAGTGAGGATTGAGGATTGAGAATTGAGGATTGAGCATTGAGGATTGAAGATTGAGGATTGGGGACTGAGGATTGAGGATTGGGGTTTGAGGATTGAGTATTGAGGATTGAGAATTGAGAATTGAGGATTGAAGATTGAGTATTGAGTATTGAAGATTGGGGATTGAGGATTGAGGATTGAAGATTGAGGACTGAGTGTTGTGGGTTGAGTGATGAGTGTTGATGTTTGTGGATTGAGATTTGACGATTGATGAATGGGGATTGAGTATTGAAAGCTGTGAATTGAGGATATTCTATTGAGGATTGATGATTGACACTTGAATGTTGAGGACTGACGGCTGAAGATTGAGGATTCAGGTTTGAGGATTCCGGATTGAAGTTTGAGGACTGAGGATTGAGAGTTGAGGATTGAGGATTGAGGATTGACGCTTGAGGATTGAGGATTGAGGACTGAGGATTGAGGATTGAGGATTGAGCATTGAGGATTGGAGATTGAGGACTGGGGAATGAGGATTGAAAATTGAGGATTAAGGATTGAAGATTGGGGATTGAGGATCTAGGATTGGCGATTGATTATTGAGGATTGAAGATTGAGGATTGAGGGTTGAGTATTGAGAATTGAGAATTGAGAATTGAGGATGTGGGCTGAGGGTTGAGGGTTGAGGTTGGAGGATTGAGGATTGAGGATTGAGGACTGAGGGTTGAGGATTGAGGATTGAGGATTGAGGACTGAGGATTGAGGATAGGAGGATTGAGGATTGAGGATTGAGGATTGAGGATTGAGGATTGAGGATTGAGGATTGAGGATTGAAGATTGAGTATTGAGCATTGAAGATTGAGGATTGAGGATTGAAGATTGAGGATTGCGGATTGAGGATTGACGATTGAGGATTGAGTATTGAGGAGTGAGAATTGAGGATTGAGTATTGAAGATTGAGGATAGAGGATTGAAGATTGAGTATAGATGATTGAAGATTGAGGACTGAGGATTGAGTGTTGAGGATTGAGGACGAGGATTGACGATTGAGGATTGAGGTTTGAGGATTGAGCATTGTGGATTGAGGACTGAGGATTGAGGATTGAGGATTGAGGATTGAGCATTGAGGATTGAAGATTGAGTATTGAGGATCGAAGATTGAGGATTGAGGATTGAGGATTGAGGATTGAGGATTGAGGATTGAAGATTGAGCATTGGGGACGGAGTGTTGAGGGTCCAGTGATGAGAATTGATGTTTGTGGATAGAGATTTGAAGATTGCAGATTGAGTTTTGAGTATTGAAAACTGTGAAATGATGATATTCTATTGAGGATTGAGGATTGACAACTGATTGTTGAGGACTGAGGGCTGAAGGTTGAGGATTCAGGATTGAGTATTCAGGATTGAGGTTTGAGGTCATAGGATTGAGGATTGAGGATTGAGGATTGAGGATTGAGGATTCAGGATTGAGGATTGAGAATTGAGGATTGAGCATTGAGGATTGAAGATTGAGGATTGGGTATTGAGGATTGGAGAATGAGGATTGGCGATTGAGGATTGAGGATTGAGGTTTGAGGATTGAGTATTGAGGATTCAGAATTGAGGATTGAGGATTGAAGATTGAGTATTGAGGATTGAAGGTTGAGGATTGAGGATTGAGGACTGTGGATTGAGGATTGAGGCTTGCGGATTGAGGACGAGGACTGAGGGTTGAGTATTGACGTTTGAGGTCTGAGGATTGAGGATAGAGTATTGAGAATTGAGGCTTGAGCATTGAGGATTGAAGATTGAGGATTGGGTATTGAGGATTGAAGAATGAGGATTGGGGACTGAGGATTGAGGATTGAGGTTTGAGGATTGAGTATTGAGGATTGAGGATTGAGAATTGAGAATTGAGGATGTGGACTGAGGGTTGAGGATTGAGGTTTGAGGAATGAGGGTTGAGGGTTGAGGATTGAGGGTTGAGGATTGAGGATTGAGGATTGAGGATTGAGTATTGAAGATTGAGTATTGATGACTGAGGATTGAGGATTGAGGATTGAGGATTGAGGACTGAGGATTGAAGATTGAGTATTGAGGATTGAAGATTGGGGATTGAGGATTGAGGATTGAGGATGGAGGATGTGGGCTGAGGGATGAGGATTGAGGTTTGAGTATTGAATCCTGAGAATTCAGGATATTCTGTTGAGTATTGAGAATTGAGGATTGATGGTTGGGTATTGAGGACTGAGGATTGAGGATTGAAGATTGAGAATTGAGGACTGAAGATTGGGGATTGAGGATTGAGAATTGAGGATTGACGGTGAGGTCTGAGGGTTGAGGATTGAGGATTGTGGATAGAAGATTGAGCATTGAGGATTGAAGATTGAGGATTGAGGATTGAGGATTGAGGATTGCGGATCGAGGATTGAGGATTGAGTATTGAAGATTGAGTATTGAGGATAGAAGATTCATAATTGAGGATGACAATTGAGGATTGAGGATTGAAGATTGAGGATTGTGGATTGAGGATTGCGGATTGAGTATTGAGGATTGAAGATTGAATATTGATGATTGAAGATTGAGAATTGAGGATTGAGGGTTGTGGATTGAGGACGAGGACTGAGGGTTGAATATTGATGTTTGAGGTCTGAGGATTGAGGATTGGGGATTGAGAATTGAGGATTGAGGATTGAGGGTTGAAGATTGAGGATTGGGTATTGAGGATTGAAGAATGAGGATTGAGGATTGAGGATTGAGGATTGAGGATTGCAGATTGAGTATTGAAGACTGAAGATTGACGGTTGAGGACTGAGGATTGAGGATTGAGCATTGAGGATTGAGGATTGAGGATTGAGGATTGAAGATTGAGTATTGAGGATTGAAGATTGAGGATTGAGGATTGAGGATTGAGGATTGAGGATTGAAGATTGAGGATTGGGGATTGAGGATTGACGATTGAGGGTTGAGTATTGAGGAGTGAGTATTGAGGATTGAGGATTGAGGATTGAGGATTGAGTATTGAAGATTGAGGATTGATGATTGAGGATTGATGATTGAGGATTGAGGATTGAGGATAGTGGACTGAGGATTGAAGATTGAGTATTGAGGATTTAAGATTGGGGATTGAGGATTGAGGATTGAGGATGAAGGATGTGGACTGAGGGTTGAGGATTGAGGTTTGATTATTGAATCCTGAGAATTCAGGATATTCTGTTGAGTATTGAGAATTGAGGATTGATGGTTGAGTATTGAGGACTGAGGATTGAGGATTGAAGATAGAGGATTGAGGATTGAGGACTGAGGATTGAGGATTGAAGATTGAGGGTTGAGGATTGAGGATTGAAGATTGAGGATTGAGGACTGAGGATTGAGGATTGAGGATTGAAGATTGAGGATTGGGGATTGATGATTGACGACTGAGGATTGAGGATTGAGGAATGAGGATTGAGGCTTGAGTATTGAGGACTGAGGGTTGAATATTGATGTTTGAGGTCTGAGGATTGAGGATTGAGGATTGAGAATTGAGGATTGACGATTGAGGATTGAAGATTGAGGATTGCAGATTGAGTATTGAGGATTGAAGATTGTGGGTTGAGGATTGAGTATTGAGGATTGAGCATTGAGTATTGAGGATTGAGGATTGAGGATTGAAGATTGAGTATTGAGTATTGAGGATTGAGGATCGAGGATTCAAGATTGAGGATTGAGGATTGAAGATTGAGGATTGAGGATTGAGGATTGAGGATTGAGGATTGAAGATTGAGGATTGAGGATTGAAGATTGAGGATTAGGGACTGAGTATTCAGGGTTGAGTGATGAGAATTGATGTTTGTGGATAGAGATCTGAAGATTAGAGATTGAGCATTGAGTATTGAAAACTGTGAATTGAGGATATTCTACTCAGGATTGAGGATTGACTACTGATTGTTGAGGACTGAGGGCCGAAGATTGAGGACTCAGGATTGAGGATTCAGAATTGAGGTTTGTGGACTGAGGACTGAGGATTGAAAATTGAGGATTGAGGATTGAGTGTTGAAGATTGAGGATTTGGGACTGAGGATTGTAGATTGAGGATTGAGGATTGAGGATTGAGGATTGAGGATTCAGGATTGAGGATTGAAGATTGAGGATTGGGTATTGAGGATTGAGGATTGAGGGTTGAGGTTTGAGGACGAGGACTGACGGTTGAGGATTGAGGATTGAGGATTGACGCTTGAGGATTGAGGATTGAGTATGGAGGATTGAAGAGAGAGGACTGAGTGTTGAGGATTGCGTGTTGAGTATTGATGTTTGAGGATTTAGATTTGATTATTGAATATTGTGGATTGAGTATTGAACCACGAGTATTCAGGATATTCTTTTGGGTATTGAGAATTGAGGATTGATGGTTGAGTATTGGGGATTGATGGTTGAGGGTTGTGCGTTGAATACTGAGGATTGAGGATTGAGGATTGAGGATTGAAGATTGAGTATTGATGATTGAAGATTGAGGATTGAGGATTGAGTGTTGAGGTTTGAGGACGAGGACCGACGGTTGAGGATTGAGGTTTGAGGTTTGAGGATTGAGGATTGAGAACTGAAGATTGAATATTGATGATTGAAGATTGAGGATTCAGTATTGATGGTTGTGGATTGAGGACGAGGACTGAGGGTTGAGTATTGCTGTTTGAGGTCTGAGCATTGAGGATTGAGGATTGAGAATTGAGGATTGAGGATTGAGGATTTATGAATGAGGATTGAGGATTGAGGATTGAGGATTGAGGATTGAGGATTGAAGGTTGAGTATTGAGGATTGAAGATTGACGATTGAGGATTGAGGATTGAGGATTGAGGATTGAGGATTGAGGATTGTGGATTGAAGATTGAGGTTTGAGGGTTGAGGATTGAGGATTGAGGATTGAAGATTGAGGATTGGGTGTTGAGGATTGAAGAATGAGGATTCAGGAATGAGGATTGAGGATTGAGCATTGAGGATTGAGGATTGAAGATTGAGGATTAGGGACTGAGTATACAGGGTTGAGTGATGAGAATTGATGTTTGTGGATAGAGATCTGAAGATTGCAGATTGATTATTGAGTATTGAAAACTGTGGATTGAGGATATTCTATTGAGGATTGAGGATTGACAACTGATTGTTGAGGACTCAGGGCTGAAGATTGAGGATTCAGGATTGAGGATTCAGGATTAAGGTTTGAGGACTGAGGATTGAGGATTGAGGATTGAGGATTGAAGTTTGAGTATTGATGATTGAAGATGGGAGGACTGAGGATTGAGGGTTGAGGATTGAGGACGAGGACTGACGGTTGAGGATTGAGTTTTGAGGATTGTGGATTGAGGATTGAGAATGAGGGCTGAGGATTGAGGATTGAAGATTGAGGATAGAAGATTGAGGATTGAAGAATGAGGATTGAGGATTGAGGATTGAGGATTGAGGATTGAGGATTGAAGATTGAGAATTGAGGATTGAAGATTGACGATTGAGGATTGAGGATTGAGGATTGAGAATTGAGGATTGAGGATTGAGGATTGAAGATTGAGTATTGAGGATTGAATATTGAGGATTGAGGATTAAGGATTGAGGATTGAGGATTGAAGATTGAGTATAGAGGATTGAAGATTAAGATTGAGGATTGAGGATTGAGGATTGAGGATGAGGGCTGAAGGTTGAGGATTGAGGTTTGAGGACTGAGGACTGAGGATTGAGGATTGAGGATTGAGAACTGAGGATTGAGGATTGAGGATTAAAGATTGAGGATTGGGTATTGAGGATTGAAGGATGAGGATTGAGGATTGAGGATTGAGGATTGAGGATTGAGGATTGAAGATTGAGTATTCAGGATTGAAGATTGACGATTGAGGATTGAGGATTGAGGATTGAGGATTGAGGATTGAGAATGAGGGCTGATGACTGAGGATTGAGGATTGAGGATTTATGAATGAGGATTGAGGATTGAGGATTGAGGGTTGAGGATTGAGGATTGAGGATTGAAGATTCACGATTGAGGATTGAGGATTGAGGACTGAAGATTGAGGATTGAGGATCGAGGATTGAAGATTGAGGATTGAGGATTGAAGATTGAGGATTGAGGATTGAGGATTGAGGATTGAGGATTGAAGATTGAGTATTGATGATTGAAGATTAAGATTGAGGATTGAGGATTGATGATTGAGGATTGAGGATTGAGGTTTGAAGATTGAGGATTAGGGACTGAGTATTCAGGGTTGTGTGATGAGAATTGATGTTTGTGGATAGAGATCTGAAGATTGCAGATTGAGCATTGAGTATTGAAAACTGTGGATTGAGGATATTCTATTGAGGATTGAGGATTGACAACTGATTGTTGAGGACTCAGGGCTGAAGATTGAGGATTCAGGATTGAGGATTCAGGATTGAGGTTTGTGGACTGAGGATTGAGGATTGAGGATTGAAAATTGAGTATTGATGATTGAAGATGGGAGGATTGAGGATTGAGGGTTGAGGAATGAGGACGAGGACTGACGGTTGAGGATTGAGGTTTGAGGATTGTGGATTGAAGATTGAGTATTGATGATTGAAGATTGAGGATTGAGGATTGAGTGTTGAGGTTTGAGGACGAGGACTGACGGTTGAGGATTGAGGTTTGAGGATTGAGGATTGAGGATTGAGAACTGAAGATTGAATATTGATGATTGAAGATTGAGGATTCAGTATTGATGGTTGTGGATTGAGGACGAGGACTGAGGGTTGAGTATTGCTGTTTGAGGTCTGAGGATTGAGGATTGAGGATTGAGAATTGAGGATTGAGGATTGAGGATTTATGAATGAGGATTGAGGATTGAGGATTGAGGATTGAGGATTGAGGATTGAAGGTTGAGTATTGAGGATTGAAGATTGACGATTGAGGATTGAGGATTGAGGATTGAGGATTGAGGATTGAGGATTGTGGATTGAAGATTGAGGTTTGAGGGTTGAGGATTGAGGATTGAGGATTGAAGATTGAGGATTGGGTGTTGAGGATTGAAGAATGAGGATTCAGGAATGAGGATTGAGGATTGAGGATTGAGGATTGAGGATTGAAGATTGAGGATTAGGGACTGAGTATACAGGGTTGAGTGATGAGAATTGATGTTTGTGGATAGAGATCTGAAGATTGCAGATTGATTATTGAGTATTGAAAACTGTGGATTGAGGATATTCTATTGAGGATTGAGGATTGACAACTGATTGTTGAGGACTCAGGGCTGAAGATTGAGGATTCAGGATTGAGGATTCAGGATTAAGGTTTGAGGACTGAGGATTGAGGATTGAGGATTGAAGTTTGAGTATTGATGATTGAAGATGGGAGGACTGAGGATTGAGGATTGAGGGTTGAGGATTGAGGACGAGGACTGACGGTTGAGGATTGAGTTTTGAGGATTGTGGATTGAGGATTGAGAATGAGGGCTGAGGATTGAGGATTGAAGATTGAGGATAGAAGATTGAGGATTGAAGAATGAGGATTGAGGATTGAGGATTGAGGATTGAAGATTGAGAATTGAGGATTGAAGATTGACGATTGAGGATTGAGGATTGAGGATTGAGGATTGAGGATTGAGGATTGAGGATTGAAGATTGAGTATTGAGGATTGAATATTGAGGATTGAGGATTAAGGATTGAGGATTGAGGATTGAAGATTGAGTATAGAGGATTGAAGATTAAGATTGAGGATTGAGGATTGAGGATTGAGGATGAGGGCTGAAGGTTGAGGATTGAGGTTTGAGGACTGAGGACTGAGGATTGAGGATTGAGGATTGAGAACTGAGGATTGAGGATTGAGGATTAAAGATTGAGGATTGGGTATTGAGGATTGAAGGATGAGGATTGAGGATTGAGGATTGAGGATTGAGGATTGAGGATTGAGGATTGAAGATTGAGTATTCAGGAATGAAGATTGACGATTGAGGATTGAGGATTGAGGATTGAGGATTGAGGATTGAGAATGAGGGCTGATGACTGAGGATTGAGGATTGAGGATTTATGAATGAGGATTGAGGATTGAGGATTGAGGATTGAGGATTGAGGATTGAGGATTGAAGATTCACGATTGAGGATTGAGGATTGAGGATTGAAGATTGAGGATTGAGGATCGAGGATTGAAGATTGAGGATTGAGGATTGAAGATTGAGGATTGAGGATTGAGGATTGAGGATTGAGGATTGAAGATTGAGTATTGATGATTGAAGATTAAGATTGAGGATTGAGGATTGATGATTGAGGATTGAGGATTGAGGTTTGAAGATTGAGGATTAGGGACTGAGTATTCAGGGTTGTGTGATGAGAATTGATGTTTGTGGATAGAGATCTGAAGATTGCAGATTGAGCATTGAGTATTGAAAACTGTGGATTGAGGATATTCTATTGAGGATTGAGGATTGACAACTGATTGTTGAGGACTCAGGGCTGAAGA
Organism: Calliopsis andreniformis; assembly: GCF_051401765.1. Lineage (NCBI taxonomy): Eukaryota > Metazoa > Arthropoda > Insecta > Hymenoptera > Andrenidae > Calliopsis > Calliopsis andreniformis. Next base: position 1,913,506 of record NW_027480510.1, on the reverse strand, counting down.
TTGAGGATTCAGGATTGAGGATTCAGGATTGAGGTTTGTGGACTGAGGATTGAGGATTGAGGATTGAAAATTGAGTATTGATGATTGAAGATGGGAGGATTGAGGATTGAGGGTTGAGGAATGAGGACGAGGACTGACGGTTGAGGATTGAGGTTTGAGGATTGTGGATTGAGGATCTAGGATTGGCGATTGATTATTGAGGATTGAAGATTGAGGATTGAGGATTGAGTATTGAGAATTGAGAATTGAGAATTGAGGATGTGGGCTGAGGGTTGAGGGTTGAGGTTGGAGGATTGAGGATTGAGGATTGAGGACTGAGGGTTGAGGATTGAGGATTGAGGATTGAGGACTGAGGATTGAGGATTGAGGATTGAGGATTGAGGATTGAGGATTGAGGATTGAGGATTGAGGATTGAGGATTGAGGATTGAAGATTGAGTATTGAGCATTGAAGATTGAGGATTGAGGATTGAAGATTGAGGATTGCGGATTGAGGATTGACGATTGAGGATTGAGTATTGAGGAGTGAGAATTGAGGATTGAGTATTGAAGATTGAGGATTGAGGATTGAAGATTGAGTATAGATGATTGAAGATTGAGGACTGAGGATTGAGTGTTGAGGATTGAGGACGAGGATTGACGATTGAGGATTGAGGTTTGAGGATTGAGCATTGTGGATTGAGGACTGAGGATTGAGGATTGAGGATTGAGCATTGAGGATAGAAGATTGAGTATTGAGGATCGAAGATTGAGGATTGAGGATTGAGGATTGAGGATTGAGGATTGAGGATTGAAGATTGAGCATTGGGGACGGAGTGTTGAGGGTCCAGTGATGAGAATTGATGTTTGTGGATAGAGATTTGAAGATTGCAGATTGAGTTTTGAGTATTGAAAACTGTGAAATGATGATATTCTATTGAGGATTGAGGATTGACAACTGATTGTTGAGGACTGAGGGCTGAAGGTTGAGGATTCAGGATTGAGTATTCAGGATTGAGGTTTGAGGTCATAGGATTGAGGATTGAGGATTGAGGATTGAGGATTGAGGATTGAGGATTGAAGATTGAGGATTGGGTGTTGAGGATTGAACATTGGGGATTGTGGATTGAGGATTCAGGATTGAGGATTGAGGATTGAGAATTGAAGATTGAGTATTGATGATTGAAGATTGAGGATTGGGGATTGAGGTTTGAGGATTGAGCACGAGGACTGACGGTTGCGGATTGAGGTTTGAGGATTGAGGATTGAGGATTGAGGAATGAGGATTGCGGATTGAGGGTTGTGGATTGAGGACGAGGACTGAGGGTTGAGTATTGATGTTTGAGGTCTGAGGATTGATGATTGAGGATTTTGAATTGAGGATTGAGCATTGAGGATTGAAGATTGAGGATTGGGTATTGAGGATTGGAGAATGAGGATTGGCGATTGAGGATTGAGGATTGAGGTTTGAGGATTGAGTATTGAGTATTCAGAATTGAGGATTGAGGATTGAAGATTGAGGATTGACGATTGAGGATTGAAGATTGAGGATTACAGATTGAGTATTGAGGATTGAAGATTGTGGGTTGAGGATTGAGTATTGAGGATTGAGCATTGAGTATTGAGGATTGAGGATTGAGGATTGAAGATTGAGTATTGAGTATTGAGGATTGAAGATTGAGGATTGAGGACTGAGGATTGAAGATTGAGTATTGATGATTGAAGATTGAGGATTGGGGATTGAGGTTTGAGGATTGAGGACGAGGACTGACGGTTGGGGATTGAGGTTTGAGGATTGAGGATTGAGGATTGAGGACTGAGGATTGAGGATTGAGGGTTGTGGATTGAGGACGAGGACTGAGGGTTGAGTATTGACGTTTGAGGTCTGAGGAGTGAGGATTGAGGATTGAGAATTGAGGATTGAGCATTGAGGATTGAAGATTGAGGATTGGGTATTGAGGATTGAAGAATGAGGATTGGGGACTGAGGATTGAGGATTGAGGTTTGAGGATTGAGTATTGAGGATTGAGAATTGGGAATTGAGGATTGAAGGTTGAGTATTGAGTATTGAAGATTGAGGATTGAGGATTGAGGATTGAAGATTGAGGACTGAGTGTTGTGGGTTGAGTGATGAGTATTGATGTTTGTGGATTGAGATTTGACGATTGATGAATGGGGATTGAGTATTGAAAGCTGTGAATTGAGGATATTCTATTGAGGATTGATGATTGACACTTGAATGTTGAGGACTGACGGCTGAAGATTGAGGATTCAGGATTGAGGATTCCGGATTGAAGTTTGAGGACTGAGGATTGAGGGTTGAGGATTGAGTATTGAGGATTGACGCTTGAGGATTGAGGATTGAGGATTGAGGACTGAGGATTGAGGATTGAGGATTGAGAATTGAGGATGTGGGCTGAGGGTTGAGGGTTGAGGTTGGAGGAATGAGGATTGAGGACTGAGGGTTGAGGATTGAGGATTGAGGATTGAGGACTGAGGATTGAGGATTGAGGATTGAAGATTGAGGATTGAGGATTAAGGATTGAAGATTGGGGATTGAGGATCTAGGATTGGCGATTGATTATTGAGGATTGAGGATTGAAGATTGAGTATTGAGCATTGAAGATTGAGGATTGAGGATTGAAGATTGAGGATTGCGGATTGAGGATTGACGATTGAGGATTGAGTATTGAGGAGTGAGAATTGAGGATTGAGTATTGAAGATTGAGGATTGAGGATTGAAGATTGAGTATAGATGATTGAAGATTGAGGACTGAGGATTGAGTGTTGAGGATTGAGGACGAGGATTGACGATTGAGGATTGAGGTTTGAGGATTGAGCATTGTGGATTGAGGACTGAGGATTGAGGATTGAGGATTGAGCATTGAGGATTGAAGATTGAGTATTGAGGATCGAAGATTGAGGATTGAGGATTGAGGATTGAGGATTGAGGATTGAGGATTGAAGATTGAGCATTGGGGACGGAGTGTTGAGGGTCGAGTGATGAGAATTGATGTTTGTGGATAGAGATTTGAAGATTGCAGATTGAGTTTTGAGTATTGAAAACTGTGAATTGATGATATTCTATTGAGGATTGAGGATTGACAACTGATTGTTGAGGACTGAGGGCTGAAGGTTGAGGATTCAGGATTGAGTATTCAGGATTGAGGTTTGAGGTCATAGGATTGAGGATTGAGGATTGAGGATTGAGGATTGAGGATTGAGGATTGAAGATTGAGGATTGGGTGTTGAGGATTGATCATTGGGGATTGAGGATTGAGGATTGAGGATTGAGGATTGAGGATTGAGAATTGAAGATTGAGTATTGATGATTGAAGATTGAGGATTGGGGATTGAGGTTTGAGGATTGAGCACGAGGACTGACGGTTGCGGATTGAGGTTTGAGGATTGAGGATTGAGGATTGAGGATTGAGGTTTGAGGATTGAGCATTGTGGATTGAGGACTGAGGATTGAGGATTGAGGATTGAGCATTGAGGATTGAAGATTGAGTATTGAGGATCGAAGATTGAGGATTGAAGGTTGAGGATTGAGGATTGAAGATTGACGGTTGAGGATTGAGGATTGAGGATTGAGCATTGAGGATTGAGGATTGATGATTGAGGATTGAAGATTGAGTATTGAGGATTGAAGGTTGAGGACTGAGTGTTGTGGGTTGAGTGATGAGAATTGATGTTTGTGGATTGAGACTTGAACATTGAAGAATGGGGATTGAGTATTGAAAGCTGTTAATTGAGGATATTCTATTGAGGATTGATGATTGACAATTGATTGTTGAGGACTGACTTCTGAAGATTGAGGATTCAGGATTGAGGATTCCGGATTGAGGTTTGAGGACTGAGGATTGAGGGTTGAGGATTGAGGATTGAGGATTGACGCTTGAGGATTGAGGATTGAGGATGGAGGATTGAAGAGAGAGGACTGAGTATTGAGGATTGAGTGTTGAGAATTGATGTTTGAGGATTGAGATTTGATTATTGAATTTTGTGGATTGAGTATTGAACCATGAGAATGCAGGATACTCTGTTGAGTATTGAGAATTGAGGATTGACGGTTGAGTATTGAGGATTGATGGTTGACGGTTGTGTGTTGAATATTGAGGATTGAGGATTGAGGATTGAGGATTGAGAATTGAGAATTGAAGATTGAGTATTGATGATTGAAGATTGAGGATTGAGAATTGAGAATTGAGGATTAAAGATTGAGTATTGAGGATTGAAGATTGAGGATTGAGGATTGAGGATTGAAGATTGAGGACTGAGTGTTGTGGGTTGAGTGATGAGTATTGATGTTTGTGGATTGAGATTTGACGATTGATGAATGGGGATTGAGTATTGAAAGCTGTGAATTGAGGATATTCTATTGAGGATTGATGATTGACTCTTGAATGTTGAGGACTGACGGCTGAAGATTGAGGATTCAGGATTGAGGATTCCGGATTGAAGTTTGAGGACTGAGGATTGAGGGTTGAGGATTGAGGATTGAGGATTGACGCTTGAGGATTGAGGATTGAGGATGGAGGATTGAAGAGAGAGGACTGAGTATTGAGGATTGAGTGTTGAGAATTGATGTTTGAGGATTGAGATTTGATTATTGAATTTCGTGGATTGAGTATTGAACCATGAGAACTCAGGATATTCTGTTGAGTATTGAGAATTGAGTATTGATGGTTGAGTAATGAGGATTGATGGTTGACGGTTGTGTGTTGAATATTGAGGATTGAGGATAGAGGATTGAGGATTGAGGATTGAAAATTGAAGATTGAGTATTGATGGTTGAAGATTGAGGATTGGGGTTTGAGGTTTGAGGATTGAGGACGAGGACTGACGGTTGAGGTTTGAGGTTGGAGGGTTGAGGATTGAGGATTGAGGACTGAGGATTGAGGATTGAGGATTGAGCATTGAGGATTGGAGATTGAGGACTGGGGAATGAGGATTGAATATTGAGGATTAAGGATTGAAGATTGGGGATTGAGAATCTAGGATTGGAGATTGATTATTGAGGATTGAAGATTGAGGATTGAGGATTGAGGATTGAGAATTGAGAATTGAGAATTGAGGATGTGGACTGAGGGTTGAGGGCTGAGGTTTGAGGAATGAGGGTTGAGGGTTGAGGATTGAGGGTTGAGGATTGAGGATTGAGGATTGAAGATTGAGTATTGGGGATTGAAGATTGAGGATTGAGGATTGAGGATTGAGGATTGAAGATTGAGTATTGAGGAATGAAGATTGAGGATTGCGGATTGTCGATTGAGGATTGAGGATGAGGGCTGAGGGTTGAAGATTGAGGTTTGAGGACTGGGGACTGAGGATTGAGGATTGAGAATTGAGGATTGAGGATTGAGGACGAAGATTGAGAATTGGGTATTGAGGATTGAAGAATGAGGATTGGGGATTGAGGATTGAGTATTGAGGATTAAAGGTTGAGTATTGAGGATTGAAGACTGTCGATTGAGGATAGAGGATTGATGATTGAGGATTGAGGGTTGAGGATTGATGATTGAGGATTGAATATTGAGGATCGAGGATTGAGGATTGAGGATTGAGGATTGAAGATTGAGGATTGGGGACTGAGTGTTGAGGGTTGAATGATAGGTATTGATGTTTGTGGATAGAGATTTGAAGATAGCAGATTGAGTATAGAGTATTGAAAACAGTGAATTGATGATACTATATTGAGGATTGAGAATTGACAACTGATTGTTGAAGACTGAGGTCTGAAGGTTGAGGATTCAGGATTGAGGATTCAGGTTTGAGGTTTGAGGACTGAGGACTGAGGATTGAGGATTGAGGATTGAGGATTGAGGATTGAAGATTGAGGATTGGGTATTGCGGATTGAACATTGAGGATTGAGGATTGAGGATTGAGGATTGAGGATTCAGGGCTGAAGATTGAATATTGATGATTGAAGATTGAGGATTGAGTATTGATGGTTGTGGATTGAGGACGAGGACTGAGGGTTGAGTATTGCTGTTTGAGGTCTGAGGATTGAGGATTGAGGATTGAGAATTGAGGATTGATGATTGAGGATTGAAGATTGAGGGTTGGGTATTGAGGATTGAAGAATGAGGATCGAGGATTGAGGAATGAGGATTGAGGATTGAAGACTGAGTATTGAGGATTGAGGGTTGAGGATTGAGGATTGAGGATTGAGGATTGAGGATTGAGGATTGGGGATTGAAGATTGAGTATTGAGGATTGAAGATTGAGGATTGAGGATTGAGGATTGAGGATTGAGGTTTGAAGATTGAGGATTGAGGATTGAGGATTGACGATTGAGGATTGAAGATTGAGGATTGGGTATTGAGGATTGAAGAATGAGGACTGAGGATTCAGAATTGAGGATTGAGGATTGAGGATTGAGGATTGAAGATTGAGGATTGAGGATTGAGGATTGAGGATTGAGGATTGAAGATTGAGGATTGGGTATTGAGGATTGAAGAATGAGGATTGAGGGTTCAGGATTGAGGATTGAGGATTGAGGACTGAAGATTGATTATTGATGATTGAAGATTGAGGATTGAGGATTGAGAATTGAGATTTGAGCATTGAGGATTGAAGATTGAGGATTGGGTATTGAGGATTGAAGAATGAGGATTGGGGACTGAGGATTGAGGATTGAGGTTTGAGGATTGAGTATTGAGGATTGAGGATGGAGAATTGAGAATTGAGTATGTGGACTGAGGGTTGAGGATTGAGGTTTGAGGAATGAGGGTTGAGGGTTGAGGATTGAGGGTTGAGGATTGAGGATTGAGGATTGAGGATTGAGTATTGAAGATTGAGTATTGATGACTGAGAATTGAGGATTGAGGATTGAGGATTGAGGACTGAGGATTGAAGATTGAGTATTGAGGATTGAAGATTGGGGATTGAGGATTGAGGATTGAGGATGGAGTATGTGGGCTGAGGGTTGAGGATTGAGGTTTGAGTATTGAATCCTGAGAACTCAGGATATTCTGTTGAGTATTGAGAATTGAGGATTGATGGTTGAGTATTGAGGACTGAGGATTGAGGATTGAAGATTGAGAATTGAGGACTGAAGATTGGGGATTGAGGATTGAGAATTGAGGATTGACGGTGAGGTCTGAGGGTTGAGGATTGAGGATTGAGGATAGAAGATTGAGCATTGAGGATTGAAGATTGAGGATTGAGGATTGAGGATTGAGAATTGAGAATTGAGAATTGAGGATGTGGACTGAGGGTTGAGGGTTGAGGTTTGAGGAATGAGGGTTGAGGGTTGAGGATTGAGGGTTGAGGATTGATGGTTGAGTATTGAGGATTGATGGTTGATGGTTGTGCGTTGAATATTGAGGATTGACGATTGGGAATTGAGGATTGAGGATTGAGGATTGATGATTGAGTATTGATGATTGAATATTGAGGATTGAGGATTGAGTGTTGAGGTTTGAGGACGAGGACTGACGGTTGAGGATTGAGGTTTGAGGATTGAGGATTGAGGATTGAGGACTGAAGATTGAATATTGATGATTGAAGATTGAGGATTCAGTATTGATGGTTGTGTATTGAGGACGAGGTCTGAGGTTTGAGTATTGCTGTTTGAGGTCTGAGGATTGAGGATTGAGGATTGAGAATTGAGGATTGAGGATTGAGGATTTATGAATGAGGATTGAGGATTGAGGATTGAGGATTGAGGATTGAGGATTGAAGATTGAGTATTGAGGATTGAAGATTGACGATTGAGGATTGAGGATTGAGGATTGAGGATTGAGGATTGAGGATTGAGGATTGAAGATTGAGGATTGAGTGTTGAGGATTGAGGATTGAGGATTGAAGATTGAGGATTGGGTGTTGAGGATTGAAGAATGAGGATTGAGGAATGAGGATTGAGGATTGAGGATTGAGGATTGAGGATAGAAGATTGAGGATTAGGGACTGAGTATACAGGGTTGAGTGATGAGAATTGATGTTTGTGGATAGAGATCTGAAGATGCAGATTGAGTATTGAGTATTGAAAACTGTGGATTGAGGATATTCTATTGAGGATTGAGGATTGACAACTGATTGTTGAGGACTCAGGGCTGAAGATTGATGATTCAGTATAGAGGATTCAGGATTGAGGTTTTAGGACTGAGGATTGAGGATTGAGGATTGAAGATTGAGTATTGATGATTGAAGATGGGAGGATTGAGGATTGAGGGTTGAGGATTGAGGACGAGGACTGACGGTTGAGGATTGAGGTTTGAGGATTGTGGATTGAGGATTGAGAATGAGGGCTGAGGATTGAGGATTGAGGATTGAGGATTGAAGATTGGGTATTGAGGATTGAAGATTGACGATTGAGGATTGAGGATTGAGGATTGAGGATTGAGGATTGGGGATTGAGGATTGAAGATTGAGTATTGAGGATTGAATATTGAGGATTGGTGATTGAGGATTGAGGACTGAGGATTGAAGATTGAGTATAGAGGATTGAGGGTTGTGGATTGAGGACGAGGACTGAGGGTTGAGTATTAATGTTTGAGGTTTGAGGATTGAGGATTGAGGATTGAGAATTGAGGACTGAGGGTTGAGGATTGAAGATTGAGGATTGGGTGTTGAGGATAGAAGAATGTGGATTGAGGATTGAGGATTGAGGACTGAGGATTGAAGATTGAGAATTGAGGATTGAAGATTGAGGATTGAGGATTGAGGATTGAGGATTGAGGGTTGAGGATTGAAGATTGGGGATTGGGTATTGCGGATTGAACATTGAGGATTCAAGATTGAGGATTGGGTGTTGAGGATTGAAGAATGAGGATTGAGGATTGAGGATTGAGGATTGAGGATTGAGAATTGAAGACTGAGGATTGATGATTGAGTATTGAAGATAGAGTATTGATGATTGAAGATTGAGGATTGTGGATTGGGTGTTGAGGTTTGAGGACGAGGACTGACGGTTGAGGATTGAGGATTGGGGGTTGAGGTTTGAGGACGAGGACTGACGGTTGAGGATTGAGGATTGAGGATTGAGGATTGAAGATTGAGTATTGAGGATTGATGATTAAGATTGAGGACTGAGGATTGACGATTGAGGATTGAGGATTGAAGATTGAGGATTAGGGACTGAGTATTCAGGGTTGAGTGATGAGAATTGATGTTTGTGGATAGAGATCTGAAGATTGCAGATTGAGTATTGAGTATTGAAAACTGTGAATTGAGGATATTCTATTGAGGATTGAGGATTGGCAACTGATTGATGAGGACTCAGGGCTGAGGATTGAGTATTCAGGATTGAGGATTCAGGATTGAGGTTTGAGGACTGAGGATTGAGGGTTGAGGATTGAAGATTGAGTATTGATGATTGAAGATGGGAGGATTGAGGATTGAGGGTTGAGGATTGAGGACGAGGACTGACGGTTGAGGATTGACGTTTGAGGGTTGTGGGTTGAGGATTGAGAATGAGGGCTGAGGATTGAGGATTGAAGATTGAGGATTTATGAATGAGGATTGAGGATTGAGGATTGAGGATTGAGGATTGAGGATTGAAGATTGAGTATTGAGGATTGAAGATTGACGATTGAGGATTGAGGATTGAGGATTGAGGATTGAGGATTGAGGATCGAGGATTCAAGATTGAGGATTGAGGATTGAGGATTGAGGATTGAGGATTGAAGATTGAGGATTGAGGATTGAAGATTGAGGATTAGGGACTGAGTATTCAGGGTTGAGTGATGAGAATTCATGTTTGTGGATAGAGATCTGAAGATTGCAGATTGAGCATTGAGTATTGAAAGCTGTGAATTGAGGATATTCTAATGAGGATTGAGGATTGGCAACTGATTGTTGAGGACTCAGGGATGAGGATTGAGTATTCAGGATTGCGGATTCAGGATTGAGGTTTGAGGACTGAGGATTGAGGGTTGAGGATTGAAGATTGAGTATTGATGATTGAAGATGGGAGGATTGAGGATTGAGGGTTGAAGATTGAGGACGAGGACTGACGGTTGAGGATTGACGTTTGAGGGTTGTGGGTTGAGGATTGAGAATGAGGGCTGAGGATTGAGGATTGAAGATTGAGGATTTATGAATGAGGATTGAGGATTGAGGATTGAGGATTGAGGATTGAAGATTGAGTATTGAGGATTGAAGATTGACGATTGAGGATTGAGGATTGAGGATTGAGGATTGAGGATTGAGGATCGAGGATTCAAGATTGAGGATTGAGGATTGAAGATTGAGGATTGAGGATTGAGGATTGAGGATTGAGGATTGAAGATTGAGGATTGAGGATTGAAGATTGAGGATTAGGGACTGAGTATTCAGGGTTGGGTGATGAGAATTGATGTTTGTGGATAGAGATCTGAAGATTGCAGATTTAGCATTGAGTATTGAAATCTGTGAATTGAGGATATTCTACTCAGGATTGAGGATTGACTACTGATTGTTGTGGACTGAGGGCCGAAGATTGAGGACTCAGGATTGAGGATTCAGAATTGAGGTTTGTGGACTGAGGACTGAGGATTGAAAATTGAGGATTGAGGATTGAGTGTTGAAGATTGAGGATTTGGGACTGAGGATTGTAGATTGAGGATTGAGGATTGAGGATTGAGGATTGAGGATTGAGGATTGAAGATTGAGGATTGGGTATTGAGGATTGAGGATTGAGGGTTGAGGTTTGAGGACGAGGACTGACGGTTGAGGATTGAGGATTGAGGATTGACGCTTGAGGATTGAGGATTGAGGATGGAGGATTGAAGAGAGAGGACTGAGTGTTGAGGATTGCGTGTTGAGAATTGATGTTTGAGGATTTAGATTTGATTATTGAATATTGTGGATTGAGTATTGAACCACGAGAATTCAGGATATTCTTTTGGGTATTGAGAATTGAGGATTGATGGTTGAGTATTGGGGTTGATGGTTGAGGGTTGTGCGTTGAATACTGAGGATTGAGGATTGAGGATTGAGGATTGAAGATTGAGTATTGATGATTGAAGATTGAGGATTGAGGATTGAGTGTTGAGGTTTGAGGACGAGGACTGACGGTTGAGGATTGAGGTTTGAGGATTGAGGATTGAGGATTGAGGACTGAAGGTTGAATATTGATGATTGAATATTGAGGATTCAGTATTGATGGTTGTGGATTGAGGACGAGGACTGAGGGTTGAGTATTGCTGTTTGAGGTCTGAGGATTGAGGATTGAGGATTGAGAATTGAGGATTGAGGATTGAGGATTTATGAATGAGGATTGAGGATTGAGGATTGAGGATTGAGGATTGAGGATTGAAGGTTGAGTATTGAGGATTGAAGATTGACGATTGAGGATTGAGGATTGAGGATTGAGGATTGAGGATTGAGGATTGTGGATTGAAGATTGAGGTTTGAGGGTTGAGGATTGAGGATTGAGGATTGAAGATTGAGGATTGGGTGTTGAGGATTGAAGAATGAGGATTCAGGAATGAGGATTGAGGATTGAGGATTGAGGATTGAGGATTGAAGATTGAGGATTAGGGACTGAGTATACAGGGTTGAGTGATGAGAATTGATGTTTGTGGATAGAGATCTGAAGATTGCAGATTGATTATTGAGTATTGAAAACTGTGGATTGAGGATATTCTATTGAGGATTGAGGATTGACAACTGATTGTTGAGGACTCAGGGCTGAAGATTGAGGATTCAGGATTGAGGATTCAGGATTAAGGTTTGAGGACTGAGGATTGAGGATTGAGGATTGAAGTTTGAGTATTGATGATTGAAGATGGGAGGACTGAGGATTGAGGGTTGAGGATTGAGGACGAGGACTGACGGTTGAGGATTGAGTTTTGAGGATTGTGGATTGAGGATTGAGAATGAGGGCTGAGGATTGAGGATTGAAGATTGAGGATAGAAGATTGAGGATTGAAGAATGAGGATTGAGGATTGAGGATTGAGGATTGAGGATTGAGGATTGAAGATTGAGTATTGAGGATTGAAGATTGACGATTGAGGATTGAGGATTGAGGATTGAGGATTGAGGATTGAGGATTGAGGATTGAGGATTGAAGATTGAGTATTGAGGATTGAATATTGAGGATTGAGGATTAAGGATTGAGGATTGAGGATTGAAGATTGAGTATAGAGGATTGAAGATTAAGATTGAGGATTGAGGATTGAGGATTGAGGATGAGGGCTGAAGGTTGAGGATTGAGGTTTGAGGACTGAGGACTGAGGATTGAGGATTGAGGATTGAGAACTGAGGATTGAGGATTGAGGATTAAAGATTGAGGATTGGGTATTGAGGATTGAAGAATGAGGATTGAGGATTGAGGATTGAGGATTGAGGATTGAGGATTGAAGATTGAGTATTCAGGATTGAAGATTGACTATTGAGGATTGAGGATTGAGGATTGAGGATTGAGGATTGAGAATGAGGGCTGATGACTGAGGATTGAGGATTGAGGATTTATGAATGAGGATTGAGGATTGAGGATTGAGGATTGAGGATTGAGGATTGAGGATTGAAGATTCACGATTGAGGATTGAGGATTGAGGATTGAAGATTGAGGATTGAGGATCGAGGATTGAAGATTGAGGATTGAGGATTGAAGATTGAGGATTGAGGATTGAGGATTGAGGATTGAGGATTGAAGATTGAGTATTGATGATTGAAGATTAAGATTGAGGATTGAGGATTGATGATTGAGGATTGAGGATTGAGGATTGAAGATTGAGGATTAGGGACTGAGTATTCAGGGTTGTGTGATGAGAATTGCTGTTTGTGGATAGAGATCTGAAGATTGCAGATTGAGCATTGAGTATTGAAAACTGTGGATTGAGGATATTCTATTGAGGATTGAGGATTGACAACTGATTGTTGAGGACTCAGGGCTGAAGATTGAGGATTCAGGATTGAGGATTCAGGATTGAGGTTTGTGGACTGAGGATTGAGGATTGAGGATTGAAAATTGAGTATTGATGATTGAAGATGGGAGGATTGAGGATTGAGGGTTGAGGAATGAGGACGAGGACTGACGGTTGAGGATTGAGGTTTGAGGATTGTGGATTGAGGATTGAGAATGAGGGCTGAGGATTGAGGATTGAAGATTGAGGATTGAAGAATGAGGATTGAGGATTGAGGATTGAGGATTGAGGATTGAGGATTGAAGATTGAGAATTGAGGATTGAAGATTGACGATTGAGGATTGAGGATTGAGGATTGAGGATTGAGGATTGAGGATTGAGGATTGAGGATTGAAGATTGAGTATTGAGGATTGAATATTGAGGATTGAGGATTGAGGATTGAGGATTGAGGGTCGAGGGTTGAGGACTGAGGATTGATTATTGCGGATTGAGGATTGAAGATTGACGATTGAGGATTGATGATTGAGGATTGAGTATTAATGGTTGAGGATTGAGGATTGAAGATTGAGGATTGAGGATTGAGGATTGAGGATTGAGGATTGAGGACTGAGGATTGGGGATTGAGGATCGAGGACTGAGTGTTGAGGGTTCAGGGTTGAGGATTGAGGATTGAGCATCGAAAATTGAGGATTGAGATTTGTGGACAGAGGTTTGAACATTAACGATTGAGGATTGCGGGCTGAGGGTTGGGGATTGAGGATCGAGGATCGAGCACTGAGGATTGAGGTTTGAGCACTGAGATTTGAATATTGAAAATTGAGGGTTGAGTATTGAAAACTGAGAATTGAGGATATTCTATTGAGGATTGAGAATTGAGGATTGAGGGTTGAGGACTGAGGACTGATTATTGCGGATTGAGGATTGAAGATTGACTATTGAGGATTGAGGATTGAGGATTGAGGACTGAGGGTTGTGGATTGTGTGTTGAGAATTGTTGTTTGTAGATTCAGATTCGATGATTGACGATTGGGTATGCAATACTGGGAATTGAGGATATTTTATTGAGGACTGAGGATTGAGGACTGAGAGTTGAGGATTGAGGGTTGTGAATTGAGTATTGAGCATTGAATATTGAGGATTGATGTTTGAGGATTGAGGATTGACGATTGAGGATTGAAGATTGAGGATTGAGGATTGAGGATTGAGGATTGAGGATTGAAGATTGAGGATTGAGGATTGAAGATTGAGGATTAGGGACTGAGTATTCAGGGTTGAGTGATGAGAATTGATGTTTGTGGATAGAGATCTGAAGATTGCAGATTGAGCATTGAGTATTGAAAACTGTGAATTGAGGATATTCTACTCAGGATTGAGGATTGACTACTGATTGTTGAGGACTGAGGGCCGAAGATTGAGGACTCAGGATTGAGGATTCAGAATTGAGGTTTGTGGACTGAGGATTGAGGATTGAAAATTGAGGATTGAGGATTGAGTGTTGAAGATTGAGGATTTGGGACTGAGGATTGTAGATTGAGGATTGAGGATTGAGGATTGAGGATTGAGGATTGAGGATTGAAGATTGAGGATTGAGTATTGAGGATTGAGGATTGAGGGTTGAGGTTTGAGGACGAGAACTGACGGTTGAGGATTGAGGATTGAGGATTGACGCTTGAGGATTGAGGATTGAGGATGGAGGATTGAAGAGAGAGGACTGAGTGTTGAGGATTGCGTGTTGAGAATTGATGTTTGAGGATTTAGATTTGATTATTGAATATTGTGGATTGAGTATTGAACCATGAGAATTCAGGATATTCTTTTGGGTATTGAGAATTGAGGATTGATGGTTGAGTATTGGGGATTGATGGTTGAGGGTTGTGCGTTGAATACTGAGGATTGAGGATTGAGGATTGAGGATTGAAGATTGAGTATTGATGATTGAAGATTGAGGATTGAGGATTGAGTGTTGAGGTTTGAGGACGAGGACTGACGGTTGAGGATTGAGGTTTGAGGATTGAGGATTGAGGATTGAGGACTGAAGATTGAATATTGATGATTGAATATTGAGGATTCAGTATTGATGGTTGTGGATTGAGGACGAGGACTGAGGGTTGAGTATTGCTGTTTGAGGTCTGAGGATTGAGGATTGAGGATTGAGAATTGAGGATTGAGGATTGAGGATTTATGAATGAGGATTGAGGATTGAGGATTGAGGATCGAGGATTGAAGTTTGAGGATTGAGGATTGAAGATTGAGGATTGAGGATTGAGGATTGAGGATTGAGGATTGAAGATTGAGTATTGATGATTGAAGATTAAGATTGAGGATTGAGGATTGATGATTGAGGATTGAGGATTGAGGATTGAAGATTGAGGATTAGGGACTGAGTATTCAGGGTTGTGTGATGAGAATTGATGTTTGTGGATAGAGATCTGAAGATTGCAGATTGAGCATTGAGTATTGAAAACTGTGGATTGAGGATATTCTATTGAGGATTGAGGATTGACAACTGATTGTTGAGGACTCAGGGCTGAAGATTGAGGATTCAGGATTGAGGATACAGGACTGAGGTTTGTGGACTGAGGATTGAGGATTGAGGATTGAAAATTGAGTATTGATGATTGAAGATGGGAGGATTGAGGATTGAGGGTTGAGGAATGAGGACGAGGACTGACGGTTGAGGATTGAGGTTTGAGGATTGTGGATTGAGGATTGAGAATGAGGGCTGAGGATTGAGGATTGAAGATTGAGGATTGAAGAATGAGGATTGAGGATTGAGGATTGAGGATTGAGGATTGAGGATTGAAGATTGAGTATTGAGGATTGAAGATTGACGATTGAGGATTGAGGATTGAGGATTGAGGATTGAGGATTGAGGATTGAGGATTGAAGATTGAGTATTGAGGATTGAATATTGAGGATTGAGGATTGAGGATTGAGAATTGAGGGTCGAGGGTTGAGGACTGAGGATTGATTATTGCGGATTGAGGATTGAAGATTGACGATTGAGGATTGATGGTTGAGGATTGAGTATTAATGGTTGAGGATTGAGGATTGAAGATTGAGGATTGAGGATTGAGGATTGAGGATTGAGGATTGAGGACTGAGGATTGGGGATTGAGGATCGAGGACTGAGTGTTGAGGGTTCAGGGTTGAGGAATGAGGATTGAGCATCGAAAATTGAGGATTGAGATTTGTGGACAGAGGTTTGAACATTAACGATTGAGGAATGCGGGCTGAGGGTTGGGGATTGCGGATCGAGGATCGAGCACTGAGGATTGAGGTTTGAGCACTGTGATTTGAATATTGAAAATTGAGGGTTGAGTATTGAAAACTGAGAATTGAGGATATTCTATTGAGGATTGAGAATTGAGGATTGAGGGTTGAGGACTGAGGACTGATTATTGCGGATTGAGGATTGAAGATTGACTATTGAGGATTGAGGATTGAGGATTGAGGACTGAGGGTTGTGGATTGTGTGTTGAGAATTGTTGTTTGTAGATTCAGGTTCGATGATTGACGATTGGGTATTCAATACTGGGAATTGAGGATATTTTATTGAGGACTGAGGATTGAGGACTGAGAGTTGAGGATTGAGGGTTGTGAATTGAGTATTGAGCATTGAATATTGAGGATTGATGTTTGAGGATTGAGGATTGACGATTGAGGATTGAAGATTGAGGATTGAGGATTGAGGATTGAGGATTGAGGATTGAAGATTGAGGATTGAGGATTGAAGATTGAGGATTAGGGACTGAGTACTCAGGGTTGAGTGATGAGAATTGATGTTTGTGGATAGAGATCTGAAGATTGCAGATTGAGCATTGAGTATTGAAAACTGTGAATTGAGGATATTCTACTCAGGATTGAGGATTGACTACTGATTGTTGAGGACTGAGGGCCGAAGATTGAGGACTCAGGATTGAGGATTCAGAATTGAGGTTTGTGGACTGAGGATTGAGGATTGAAAATTGAGGATTGAGGATTGAGTGTTGAAGATTGAGGATTTGGGACTGAGGATTGTAGATTGAGGATTGAGGATTGAGGATTGAGGATTGAGGATTGAGGATTGAAGATTGAGGATTGGGTATTGAGGATTGAGGATTGAGGGTTGAGGTTTGAGGACGAGGACTGACGGTTGAGGATTGAGGATTGAGGATTGACGCTTGAGGATTAAGGATTGAGGATGGAGGATTGAAGAGAGAGGACTGAGTGTTGAGGATTGCGTGTTGAGAATTGATGTTTGAGGATTTAGATTTGATTATTGAATATTGTGGATTGAGTATTGAACCATGAGAATTCAGGATATTCTTTTGGGTATTGAGAATTGAGGATTGATGGTTGAGTATTGGGGATTGATGGTTGAGGGTTGTGCGTTGAATACTGAGGATTGAGGATTGAGGATTGAGGATTGAAGATTGAGTATTGATGATTGAAGATTGAGGATTGAGGATTGAGTATTGAGGATTGAGGATTGAGAATTGAGAATTGAGGATGTGGACTGAGGGTTGAGGATTGAGGTTTGAGGAATGAGGGTTGAGAATTGATGGTTGAGTAATGAGGATTGAGGATTGAAGAATGAGGATTGCGGATTGAGTATTGAGGATTGAGGATTGAAGATTGAGTATTGAGGATTGAAGATTGAGGATTGAGGATTGAGGATTGAGGATTGAGGATTGAGTATTGAAGGTTGAGGATTGAGGATTGAGGATCCAGGATTGAGGATAGAGAATTGAGGATTGAGGATTGAGGATTGAAGATTGAGGATTGGGGACTGAGGATTGAGGATTGAGGATTGAGGATTGAGGATTGAGGATTGAGGACTGAGGATTGAGGATTGAAGATTGAGGATTGGGGATTGAGGATTGACGATTGAGGGTTGAGTATTGAGGAGGGAGTATTGAGGATTGAGGATTGAAGGTTGAGGATTGAGGATTGAAGATAGAGTATTGATGATTGATGATTGAGGATTGATGATTGAGAGTTGTCTATTGAGGACGAGGACTGACGATTGAGGATTTAGGTTTGAGGATTGTGGATAGAGGATTGAGAATGAGGGCTGAGGGTTGAGGATTGAGGTTTGAGTATAGAATCCTGAGAATTCAGGATATTCTATTGAGTATTGGGAATTGAGAATTGATGGTTGAGTATTGAGGATTGAGGATTGAGGATTGAGGATTGAGTATTGAAGATTGAGGATTGATGATTGAGGATTGAGGATTGAGGATTGAGGATTGGTGATTGAGTATTGAGGATTGAAGATTGGGGATTGAGGATTGAGGATTGAGGATTCAGGATTGAGGATTCCGGATTGAGGTTTGAGGACTGAGGATTGAGGGCTGAGTATTGAGGATTGAGGATTGACGTATGAGGATTGAGGATTGAGGATGGAGGATTGAAGAGAGAGGACCGAGTATTGAGGATTCAGTGTTGAGAATTGATGTTTGAGGATTGAGGTTTGATTATTGAATATTGATGATTGAGTATTGTATCATGAGAATTCAGGATATTCTATTGAGTATTGAGAACTGAGGATTGATGGTTGAGTATTGAGGATTCATGGTTGAGGGTTGTGTGTTGAATATTGAGGATTGAGGATTGAGGATTGAGGATTGAGGATTGAGAATTGAAGATTGAGGATTGAGGATTGAGGGTTGTGGATTGAGGACGAGGACTGAGGGTTGAGTATTGATGTTTGAGGTCTGAGGATAGAGGATTGAAGATAGAGAATTGAGGATTGAGGATGTAGGATTGAAGATTGAGGATTGAAGAATGAGGATTGATGATTGAGGATTGAGGATTGAGGATTGAGGATTGAAGATTGAGTATTGAGTATTGAAGATTGAGGATTGAAGATTGAGGATAGGGTATTGAGGATTGAACATTGAGGATTGATAGTTGAGGATTGAGGATTGAGGATTGAAGATTGAATATTAGTTATTGAAGATTGAGGATTGAGGATTGAGTGTTGTGGATTGAGGACGAGGACTGATGGTTGAGTATTGATGTTTGAAGTCTGAGGATTCAGGATTGAGGATTGATAATTGAGGATTGAGGATTGAGTATTGAAGATTGAGGATTCGGTATTGAGGATTGAAGAATGAGGATTGAGGTGTGAGGACTGAGGATTGAGGATAGCAGATTGAGTATAGAGGACTGAAGATTGAGGATTGAGGATTGAGGATTGGGGATTGAGGATTGAGGATTGAGGATTGAAGATTGAGTATTGAGCATTGATGATTGAGGATTGAGGATTGAGGATTGAGGATTGAGTACTGAAGATTGAGGATTGGAGATTGAGGATTGACGATTGAGGATTGAGCATTGAGGTTTGAGGATTGAGGATTTTGGATTGAAGATTGAGTATTGGGGATTGAAGATTGAGGATTGAGGATTGAGGATTGAGGATTGAAGATTGAGTATTGAGGAATGAGGACTGAGGATTCAGAATTGAGGATTGAGGATTGAGGATTGAGGATTGAGGATTGAAGATTGAGGATTGAGGATTGAGGATTGAGGATTGAGGATTGAAGATTGAGTATTGGGTATTGAGGATTGAAGAATGAGGATTGAGGGTTCAGGATTGAGGATTGAGGATTGAGGACTGAAGATTGATTATTGATGGTTGAAGATTGAGGATTGAGGATTGAGAATTGAGAATTGAGCATTGAGGATTGAAGATTGAGGATTGGGTATTGAGGATTGAAGAATGAGGATTGGGGACTGAGGATTGAGGATTGAAGATTGAGTATTGAGCATTGATGATTGAGGATTGAGGATTGAGGATTGAGGATTGAGTACTGAAGATTGAGGATTGGAGATTGAGGATTGACGATTGAGGATTGAGCATTGAGGTTTGAGGATTTAGGATTTTGGATTGAAGATTGAGTATTGGGGATTGAAGATTGAGGATTGAGGATTGAGGATTGAGGATTGAAGATTGAGTATTGAGGAATGAGGACTGAGGATTCAGAATTGAGGATTGAGGATTGAGGATTGAGGATTGAGGATTGAAGATTGAGGATTGAGGATTGAGGATTGAGGATTGAGGATTGAAGATTGAGTATTGGGTATTGAGGATTGAAGAATGAGGATTGAGGGTTCAGGATTGAGGATTGAGGATTGAGGACTGAAGATTGATTATTGATGATTGAAGATTGAGGATTGAGGATTGAGAATTGAGAATTGAGCATTGAGGATTGAAGATTGAGGATTGGGTATTGAGGATTGAAGAATGAGGATTGGGGACTGAGGATTGAGGATTGAGGTTTGAGGATTGAGTATTGAGGATTGAGGATGGAGAATTGAGAATTGAGTATGTGGACTGAGGGTTGAGGATTGAGGTTTGAGGAATGAGGGTTGAGGGTTGAGGATTGATGTTTGTGGATGCAGGTTGGAAGATTGCAGATTGAGTATTGAGTATTGAAAGCTGTGAATTGAGGATATTCTATTGAGGATTGAGGAATGACAACTGATTGTTGAGGACTGAGGGCTGAAGATTGAGGATTCAGGATTGAGGATTCAGAGTTGAGGTTTGAGGACTGAGGATTGAGGATTGAGGATTGAGGATTGAGCATGGAGGATTGAAGATTGAGGACTGGGGAATGAGGATTGAAGATTGAGGATTAAGGATTGTAGATTGGGGATTGAGGACCTAGGTTTGGAGATTGATTATTGAGGATTGAAGATTGAGGATTGAGGTTAGAGGATTGAGGATGGAGGATGTGGGCTGAGGGTTGAGGATTGAGGTTTGAGTATTGAATCCTGAGAATTCAGGATATTCTGTTGAGTATTGAGAATTGAGGATTGATGGTTGAGTATTGAGGACTGAGGATTGAGGATTGGGTATTGAGGATTGAAGAATGAGGATTGAGGATTGAGGATTGAGGATTGAGGATTGCAGATTGAGTACTGAAGACTGAAGATTGACGGTTGAGGATTGAGGATTGAGGATTGAGCATTGAGGATTGAGGATTGAGGATTGAGGATTGAAGACTGAGTATTGAGGATTGAAGATTCAGGATTGAGGATTGAGGATTGAGGATTGAGGATTGAAGATTGAGGATTGGGGATTGAGGATTGACGATTGAGGGTTGAGTATTGAGGAGTGAGTATTGAGGATTGAGGATTGAGGATTGAGGATTGAGTATTGAAGATTGAGGATTGATGATTGAGGATTGATGATTGAGGATTGAGGATTGAGGATTGATGATTGAGGATTGATGATTGAGGATTGAGGATTGAGGATTGTGGACTGAGGATTGAAGATTGAGTATTGAGGATTTAAGATTGGGGATTGAGGATTGAGGATTGAGGATGAAGGGTGTGGACTGAGGGTTGAGGATTGAGGTTTGATTATTGAATCCTGAGAATTCAGGATATTCTGTTGAGTATTGAGAATTGAGGATTGATGGTTGAGTATTGAGGACTGAGGATTGAGGATTGAAGATAGAGTATTGATGATTGATGATTGAGGATTGATGATTGAGAGTTGTCTATTGAGGACGAGGACTGACGGTTGGGGATTGAGGTTTGAGGATTGAGGATTGAGGATTGAGGACTGAGGATTGAGGATTGAGGGTTGTGGATTGAGGACGAGGACTGAGGGTTGAGTATTGACGTTTGAGGTCTGAGGAGTGAGGATTGAGGATTGAGAATTGAGGATTGAGCATTGAGGATTGAAGATTGAGGATTGGGTATTGAGGATTGAAGAATGAGGATTGGGGACTGAGGATTGAGGATTGAGGTTTGAGGATTGAGTATTGAGGCTTGAGAATTGAGAATTGAGGATTGAAGATTGAGTATTGAGTATTGAAGATTGAGGATTGAGGATTGAGGATTGAAGATTGAGGACTGAGTGTTGTGGGTTGAGTGATGAGTGTTGATGTTTGTGGATTGAGATTTGACGATTGATGAATGGGGATTGAGTATTGAAAGCTGTGAATTGAGGATATTCTATTGAGGATTGATGATTGACACTTGAATGTTGAGGACTGACGGCTGAAGATTGAGGATTCAGGATTGAGGATTCCGGATTGAAGTTTGAGGACTGAGGATTGAGGGTTGAGGATTGAGGATTGAGGATTGACGCTTGAGGATTGAGGATTGAGGACTGAGGATTGAGGATTGAGGATTGAGCATTGAGGATTGGAGATTGAGGACTGGGGAATGAGGATTGAAAATTGAGGATTAGGGATTGAAGATTGGGGATTGAGGATCTAGGATTGGCGATTGATTATTGAGGATTGAAGATTGAGGATTGAGGATTGAGTATTGAGAATTGAGAATGGAGAATTGAGGATGTGGGCTGAGAGTTGAGGGTTGAGGTTGGAGGATTGAGGATTGAGGATTGAGGACTGAGGGTTGAGGATTGAGGATTGAGGATTGAGGACTGAGGATTGAGGATTGAGGATTGAGGATTGAGGATTGAGGATTGAGGATTGAGGATTGAGGATTGAGGATTGAGGATTGAAGATTGCGTATTGAGCATTGAAGATTGAGGATTGAGGATTGAAGATTGAGGATTGCGGATTGAGGATTGACGATTGAGGATTGAGTATTGAGGAGTGAGAATTGAGGATTGAGTATTGAAGATTGAGGATTGAGTATTGAAGATTGAGTATAGATGATTGAAGATTGAGGACTGAGGATTGAGTGTTGAGGATTGAGGACGAGGATTGACGATTGAGGATTGAGGTTTGAGGATTGAGCATTGTGGATTGAGGACTGAGAATTGAGGATTGAGGATTGAGCATTGAGGATTGAAGATTGAGTATTGAGGATCGAAGATTGAGGATTGAGGATTGAGGATTGAGGATTGAGGATTGAGGGTTGAAGATTGAGCATTGGGGACGGAGTGTTGAGGGTCCAGTGATGAGAATTGATGTTTGTGGATAGAGATTTGAAGATTGCAGATTGAGTTTTGAGTATTGAAAACTGTGAAATGATGATATTCTATTGAGGATTGAGGATTGACAACTGATTGTTGAGGACTGAGGGCTGAAGGTTGAGGATTCAGGATTGAGTATTCAGGATTGAGGTTTGAGGTCATAGGATTGAGGATTGAGGATTGAGGATTGAGGATTGAGGATTGAAGATTGAGGATTGGGTGTTGAGGATTGAACATTGGGGATTGAGGATTGAGGATTGAGGATTGAGGATTGAGGATTGAGAATTGAAGATTGAGTATTGATGATTGAAGATTGAGGATTGGGGATTGAGGTTTGAGGATTGAGCACGAGGACTGACGGTTGCGGATTGAGGTTTGAGGATTGAGGATTGAGGATTGAGGACTGAGGATTGCGGATTGAGGGTTGTGGATTGAGGACGAGGACTGAGGGTTGAGTATTGACGTTTGAGTTCTGAGGATTGAGGATAGAGGATTGAGAATTGAGGATTGAGCATTGAGGATTGAAGATTGAGGATTGGGTATTGAGGATTGAAGAATGAGGATTGGGGACTGAGGATTGAGGATTGAGGTTTGAGGATTGAGTATTGAGGATTGAGGATTGAGAATTGAGAATTGAGGATGTGGACTGAGGGTTGAGGATTGAGGTTTGAGGAATGAGGGTTGAGGGTTGAGGATTGAGGGTTGAGGATTGAGGATTGAGGATTGAGGATTGAGTATTGAAGATTGAGTATTGATGACTGAGGATTGAGGATTGAGGATTGAGGATTGAGGACTGAGGATTGAAGATTGAGTATTGAGGATTGAAGATTGGGGATTGAGGATTGAGGATTGAGGATGGAGGATGTGGGCTGAGGGATGAGGATTGAGGTTTGAGTATTGAATCCTGAGAATTCAGGATATTCTGTTGAGTATTGAGAATTGAGGATTGATGGTTGGGTATTGAGGACTGAGGATTGAGGATTGAAGATTGAGAATTGAGGACTGAAGATTGGGGATTGAGGATTGAGAACTGAGGATTGACGGTGAGGTCTGAGGGTTGAGGATTGAGGATTGAGCATAGAAGATTGAGCATTGAGGATTGAAGATTGAGGATTGAGGATTGAGGATTGAGGATTGCGGATCGAGGATTGAGGATTGAGTATTGAAGATTGAGTATTGAGGATAGAAGATTCATAATTGAGGATGACAATTGAGGATTGAGGATTGAAGATTGAGGATTGTGGATTGAGGATTGCGGATTGAGTATTGAGGATTGAAGATTGAATATTGATGATTGAAGATTGAGGATTGAGGATTGAGGGTTGTGGATTGAGGACGAGGACTGAGGGTTGAATATTGATGTTTGAGGTCTGAGGATTGAGGATTGGGGATTGAGAATTGAGGATTGAGGATTGAGGGTTGAAGATTGAGGATTGGGTATTGAGGATTGAAGAATGAGGATTGAGGATTGAGGATTGAGGATTGAGGATTGCAGATTGAGTATTGAAGACTGAAGATTGACGGTTGAGGATTGAGGATTGAGGATTGAGCATTGAGGATTGAGGATTGAGGATTGAGGATTGAAGATTGAGTATTGAGGATTGAAGATTGAGGATTGAGGATTGAGGATTGAGGATTGAGGATTGAAGATTGAGGATTGGGGATTGAGGATTGACGATTGAGGGTTGAGTATTGAGGAGTGAGTATTGAGGATTGAGGATTGAGCATTGAGGATTGAGGATTGAGGATTGAGGATTGAAGATTGAGTATTGAGGATTGAAGATTGAGGATTGAGGATTGAGGATTGAGGATTGAGGATTGAAGATTGAGGATTGGGGATTGAGGATTGACGATTGAGGGTTGAGTATTGAGGAGTGAGTATTGAGGATTGAGGATTGAGGATTGAGGATTGAGTATTGAAGATTGAGGATTGATGATTGAGGATTGATGATTGAGGATTGAGGATTGAGGATAGTGGACTGAGGATTGAAGATTGAGTATTGAGGATTTAAGATTGGGGATTGAGGATTGAGGATTGAGGATGAAGGATGTGGACCGAGGGTTGAGGATTGAGGTTTGATTATTGAATCCTGAGAATTCAGGATATTCTGTTGAGTATTGAGAATTGAGGATTGATGGTTGAGTATTGAGGACTGAGGATTGAGGATTGAAGATAGAGGATTGAGGATTGAGGACTGAGGATTGAGGATTGAAGATTGAGGGTTGAGGATTGAGGATTGAAGATTGAGGATTGAGGACTGAGGATTGAGGATTGAGGATTGAAGATTGAGGATTGGGGATTGATGATTGACGACTGAGGATTGAGGATTGAGGAATGAGGATTGAGGCTTGAGTATTGAGGACTGAGGGTTGAATATTGATGTTTGAGGTCTGAGGATTGAGGATTGAGGATTGAGAATTGAGGATTGACGATTGAGGATTGAAGATTGAGGATTGCAGATTGAGTATTGAGGATTGAAGATTGTGGGTTGAGGATTGAGTATTGAGGATTGAGCATTGAGTATTGAGGATTGAGGATTGAGGATTGAAGATTGAGTATTGAGTATTGAGGATTGAAGATTGAGGATTGAGGACTGAGGATTGAAGATTGAGTATTGATGATTGAAGATTGAGGATTGGGGATTGAGGTTTGAGGATTGAGGACGAGGACTGACGGTTGGGGATTGAGGTTTGAGGATTGAGGATTGAGGATTGAGGACTGAGGATTGAGGATTGTGGGTTGTGGATTGAGGACGAGGACTGAGGGTTGAGTATTGACGTTTGAGGTCTGAGGAGTGAGGATTGAGGATTGAGAATTGAGGATTGAGCATTGAGGATTGAAGATTGAGGATTGGGTATTGAGGATTGAAGAATGAGGATTGGGGACTGAGGATTGAGGATTGAGGTTTGAGGATAGAGTATTGAGGATTGAGAATTGAGTATTGAGGATTGAAAATTGAGTATTGAGTATTGAAGATTGAGGATTGAGGATTGAGGATTGAAGATTGAGGACTGAGTGTTGTGGGTTGAGTGATGAGTATTGATGTTTGTGGATTGAGATTTCACGATTGATGTATGGGGATTGAGTATTGAAAGCTGTGAATTGAGGATATTCTATTGAGGATTGATGATTGACACTTGGATGTTGAGGACTGACGGCTGAAGATTGAGGATTCAGGATTGAGGATTCCGGATTGAAGTTTGAGGACTGAGGATTGAGGGTTGAGGATTGAGGATTGAGGATTGACGCTTGAGGATTGAGGATTGAGGATTGAGGACTGAGGATTGAGGATTGAGGATTGAGAATTGAGGATGTGGGCTGAGGGTTGAGGGTTGAGGTTGGAGGATTGAGGATTGAGGATTGAGGACTGAGGGTTGAGGATTGAGGATTGAGGATTGAGGACTGAGGATTGAGGATTGAGGATTGAGGATTGAGGATTGAGGATTAAGGATTGAAGATTGGGGATTGAGGATCTAGGATTGGCGATTGATTATTGAGGATTGAAGATTGAGGATTGTGGATTGAGTATTGAGAATTGAGAATTGAGAATTGAGGATGTGGGCTGAGGGTTGAGGGTTGAGGTTGGAGGATTGAGGATTGAGGATTGAGGACTGAGGGTTGAGGATTGAG
Organism: Calliopsis andreniformis; assembly: GCF_051401765.1. Classification (NCBI taxonomy): domain Eukaryota; kingdom Metazoa; phylum Arthropoda; class Insecta; order Hymenoptera; family Andrenidae; genus Calliopsis; species Calliopsis andreniformis. Next base: position 1,887,214 of record NW_027480510.1, on the reverse strand, counting down.
GATTGAGGATTGAGGACTGAGGATTGAGGATTGAGGATTGAGGATTGAGGATTGAGGATTGAGGATTGAGGATTGAGGATTGAGGATTGAAGATTGAGTATTGAGCATTGAAGATTGAGGATTGAGGATTGAAGATTGAGGATTGCGGATTGAGGATTGACGATTGAGGATTGAGTATTGAGGAGTGAGAATTGAGGATTGAGTATTGAAGATTAAGGATTGAGGATTGAAGATTGAGTATAGATGATTGAAGATTGAGGACTGAGGATTGAGTGTTGAGGATTGAGGACGAGGATTGACGATTGAGGATTGAGGTTTGAGGATTGAGCATTGTGGATTGAGGACTGAGGATAGAGGATTGAGGATTGAGCATTGAGGATTGAAGATTGAGTATTGAGGATCGAAGATTGAGGATTGAGGATTGAGGATTGAGGATTGAGGATTGAGGATTGAAGATTGAGCATTGGGGACGGAGTGTTGAGGGTCGAGTGATGAGAATTGATGTTTGTGGATAGAGATTTGAAGATTGCAGATTGAGTTTTGAGTATTGAAAACTGTGAATTGATGATATTCTATTGAGGATTGAGGATTGACAACTGATTGTTGAGGACTGAGGGCTGAAGGTTGAGGATTCAGGATTGAGTATTCAGGATTGAGGTTTGAGGTCATAGGATTGAGGATTGAGGATTGAGGATTGAGGATTGAGGATTGAGGATTGAAGATTGAGCATTGGGTGTTGAGGATTGAACATTGGGGATTGAGGATTGAGGATTGAGGATTGAGGATTGAGCATTGAGGTTTGAGGATTGAGCATTGTGGATTGAGGACTGAGGATTGAGGATTGAGGATTGAGCATTGAGGATTGAAGATTGAGTATTGAGGATCGAAGATTGAGGATTGAAGGTTGAGGATTGAGGATTGAGGGTTGAAGATTGAGGATTGAAGGTTGAGGACTGAGTGTTGTGGGTTGAGTGATGAGAATTGATGTTTGTGGATTGAGACTTGAACATTGAAGAATGGGGATTGAGTATTGAAAGCTGTGAATTGAGGATATTCTATTGAGGATTGATGATTGACAATTGATTGTTGAGGACTGACTTCTGAAGATTGAGGATTCAGGATTGAGGATTCCGGATTGAGGTTTGAGGACTGAGGATTGAGGGTTGAGGATTGAGGATTGAGGATTGACGCTTGAGGATTGAGGATTGAGGATGGAGGATTGAAGAGAGAGGACTGAGTATTGAGGATTGAGTGTTGAGAATTGATGTTTGAGGATTGAGATTTGATTATTGAATTTTGTGGATTGAGTATGGAACCATGAGAATTCAGGATACTCTGTTGAGTATTGAGAATTGAGGATTGACGGTTGAGTATTGAGGATTGATGGTTGACGGTTGTGTGTTCAATATTGAGGATTGAGGATTGAGGATTGAGGATTGAGGATTGAGAATTGAAGATTGAGTATTGATGATTGAAGATTGAGGATTGAGAATTGAGAATTGAGGATTGAAGATTGAGTATTGAGGATTGAAGATTGAGGATTGAGGATTGAGGATTGAAGATTGAGGACTGAGTGTTGTGGGTTGAGTGATGAGTATTGATGTTTGTGGATTGAGATTTGACGATTGATGAATGGGGATTGAGTATTGAAAGCTGTGAATTGAGGATATTCTATTGAGGATTGATGATTGACTCTTGAATGTTGAGGATAGACGGCTGAAGATTGAGGATTCAGGATTGAGGATTCCGGATTGAAGTTTGAGGACTGAGGATTGAGGGTTGAGGATTAAGGATTGAGGATTGACGCTTGAGGATTGAGGATTGAGGATGGAGGATTGAAGAGAGAGGACTGAGTATTGAGGATTGAGTGTTGAGAATTGATGTTTGAGGATTGAGATTTGATTATTGAATTTTGTGGATTGAGTATTGAACCATGAGAACTCAGGATATTCTGTTGAGTATTGAGAATTGAGTATTGATGGTTGAGTAATGAGGATTGATGGTTGACGGTTGTGTGTTGAATATTGAGGATTGAGGATAGAGGATTGAGGATTGAGGATTGAAAATTGAAGATTGAGTATTGATGGTTGAAGATTGAGGATTGGGGTTTGAGGTTTGAGGATTGAGGACGAGGACAGACGGTTGAGGTTTGAGGTTGGAGGATTGAGGATTGAGGATTGAGGACTGAGGATTGAGGATTGAGGATTGAGCATTGAGGATTGGAGATTGAGGACTGGGGAATGAGGATTGAAAATTGAGGATTAAGGATTGAAGATTGGGGATTGAGAATCTAGGATTGGAGATTGATTATTGAGGATTGAAAATTGAGGATTGAGGATTGAGGATTGAGAATTGAGAATTGAGAATTGAGGATGTGGACTGAGGGTTGAGGGTTGAGGTTTGAGGAATGAGGGTTGAGGGTTGAGGATTGAGGGTTGAGGATTGAGGATTGAGGATTGAGGATTGAGTATTGAAGATTGAGTATTGATGACTGAGGATTGAGGATTGAGGATTGAGGATTGAGGATTGAGGATTGAGGACTGAGGATTGAGGATTGAAGATTGAGGATTAGGGATTGAGGATTGACGATTGAGGGTTGAGCATTGAGGAGGGAGTATTGAGGATTGAGGATTGAAGGTTGAGGATTGAGGATTGAAGATAGAGTATTGATGATTGAAGATTGAGGATTGATGATTGAGAGTTGTCTATTGAGGACGAGGACTGACGATTGAGGATTTAGGTTTGAGGATTGTGGATAGAGGATTGAGAATGATGGCTGAGGGTTGAGGATTGAGGTTTGAGTATAGAATCCTGAGAATTCAGGATATTCTATTGAGTATTGGGAATTGAGAATTGATGGTTGAGTATTGAGGATTGAGGATTGAGGATTGAGTATTGAAGATTGAGGATTGATGATTGAGGATTGAGGATTGAGGATTGAGGATTGGTGATTGAGTATTGAGGATTGAAGATTGGGGATTGAGGATTGAGGATTGAGGATTCAGGATTGAGGATTCCGGATCGAGGTTTGAGGACTGAGGATTGAGGGCTGAGTATTGAGGATTGAGGATTGACGTTTGAGGATTGAGGATTGAGGATGGAGGATTGAAGAGAGAGGACCGAGTATTGAGGATTCAGTGTTGAGAATTGATGTTTGAGGATTGAGGTTTGATTATTGAATATTGATGATTGAGTATTGTATCATGAGAATTCAGGATATTCTATTGAGTATTGAGAACTGAGGATTGATGGTTGAGTATTGAGGATTCATGGTTGAGGGTTGTGTGTTGAATATTGAGGATTGAGGATTGAGGATTGAGGATTGAGGATTGAGAATTGAAGATTGAGGATTGAGGATTGAGGGTTGTGGATTGAGGACGAGGACTGAGGGTTGAGTATTGATGTTTGAGGTCTGAGGATAGAGGATTGAAGATAGAGAATTGAGGATTGAGGATGTAGGATTGAAGATTGAGGATTGAAGAATGAGGATTGAGGATTGAGGATTGATAATTGAGGATTGAGGATTGAGTATTGAAGATTGAGGATTCGGTATTGAGGATTGAAGAATGAGGATTGAGGAGTGAGGACTGAGGATTGAGGATAGCAGATTGAGTATAGAGGACTGAAGATTGAGGATTGAGGATTGAGGATTGGGGATTGAGGATTGAGGATTGAGGATTGAAGATTGAGTATTGAGCATTGAAGATTGAGGATTGAGGATTGAGGATTGAGGATTGAGTACTGAAGATTGAGGATTGGAGATTGAGGATTGACGATTGAGGATTGAGCATTGAGGTTTGAGGATTGAGGATTTTGGATTGAAGATTGAGTATTGGGGATTGAAGATTGAGGATTGAGGATTGAGGATTGAGGATTGAAGATTGAGTATTGAGGAATGAAGATTGAGGATTGCGGATTGTCGATTGAGGATTGAGGATGAGGGCTGAGGTTTGAAGATTGAGGTTTGAGGACTGGGGACAGAGGATTGAGGATTGAGAATTGAGGATTGAGGATTGAGGACTGAAGATTGAGAATTGGGTATTGAGGATTGAAGAATGAGGATTGGGGATTGAGGATTGAGTATTGAGGATTAAAGGTTGAGTATTGAGGATTGAAGACTGTCGATTGAGGATAGAGGATTGATGATTGAGGATTGAGGGTTGAGGATTGATGATTGAGGATTGAATATTGAGGATCGAGGATTGAGGATTGAGGATTGAGGATTGAAGATTGAGGATTGGGGACTGAGTGTTGAGGGTTGAATGATGAGTATTGATGTTTGTGGATAGAGATTTGAAGATAGCAGATTGAGTATAGAGTATTGAAAACAGTGAATTGATGATATTATATTGAGGATTGAGAATTGACAACTGATTGTTGAAGACTGAGGTCTGAAGGTTTAGGATTCAGGATTGAGGATTCAGGTTTGAGGTTTGAGGACTGAGGATTGAGGATTGAGGATTGAGGATTGAGGATTGAGGATTGAAGATTGAGGATTGGGTATTGCGGATTGAACATTGAGGATTGAGGATTGAGGATTGAGGGTTGAGGATTCAGGACTGAAGATTGAATATTGATGATTGAAGATTGAGGATTGAGTATTGATGGTTGTGGATTGAGGACGAGGACTGAGGGTTGAGTATTGCTGTTTGAGGTCTGAGGATTGAGGATTGAGGATTGAGAATTGAGGATTGATGATTGAGGATTGAAGATTGAGGGTTGGGTATTGAGGATTGAAGAATGAGGATCGAGGATTGAGGAATGAGGATTGAGGATTGAAGACTGAGTATTGAGGATTGAGGGTTGAGGATTGAGGATTGAGGATTGAGGATTGAGGATTGAGGATTGGGGATTGAAGATTGAGTATTGGGGATTGAAGATTGAGGATTAAGGATTGAGGATTGAGGATTGAGGTTTGAAGATTGAGGATTGAGGATTGAGGATTGACGATTGAGGATTGAAGATTGAGGATTGGGTATTGAGGATTGAAGAATGAGGACTGAGGATTCAGAATTGAGGATTGAGGATTGAGGATTGAGGATTGAGGATTGAAGATTGAGGATTGAGGATTGAGGATTGAGGATTGAGGATTGAAGATTGAGTATTGGGTATTGAGGATTGAAGAATGAGGATTGAGGATTGAGGATTGAGGACTGAAGATTGATTATTGATGATTGAAGATTGAGGATTGAGGATTGAGAATTGAGAATTGAGCGTTGAGGATTGAAGATTGAGGATTGGGTATTGAGGATTGAAGAATGAGGATTGGGGACTGAGGATTGAGGATTGAGGTTTGAGGATTGAGTATTGAGGATTGAGGATGGAGAATTGAGAATTGAGTATGTGGACTGAGGGTTGAGGATTGAGGTTTGAGGAATGAGGGTTGAGGGTTGAGGATTGAGGGTTGAGGATTGAGGATTGAGGATTGAGGATTGAGTATTGAAGATTGAGTATTGATGACTGAGAATTGAGGATTGAGTATTGAGGATTGAGGACTGAGGATTGAAGATTGAGTATTGAGGATTGAAGATTGGGGATTGAGGATTGAGGATTGAGGATGGAGGATGTGGGCTGAGGGTTGAGGATTGAGGTTTGAGTATTGAATCCTGAGAACTCAGGATATTCTGTTGAGTATTGAGAATTGAGGATTGATGGTTGAGTATTGAGGACTGAGGATTGAGGATTGAAGATTGAGAATTGAGGACTGAAGATTGGGGATTGAGGATTGAGAATTGAGGATTGACGGTGAGGTCTGAGGGTTGAGGATTGAGGATTGAGGATAGAAGATTGAGCATTGAGGATTGAAGATTGAGGATTGAGGATTGAGGATTGAGAATTGAGAATTGAGAATTGAGGATGTGGACTGAGGGTTGAGGGTTGAGGTTTGAGGAATGAGGGTTGAGGGTTGAGGATTGAGGGTTGAGGATTGAGGATTGAGGATTGAGGATTGAGTATTGAAGATTGAGTATTGATGACTGAGTATTGAGGATTGCGGATCGAGGATTGAGGATTGAGGATTGAATAATGAGGATTGCGGATTGAGTATTGAGGATTGAGGATTGAAGATTGAGTATTGAGGATTGAAGATTGAGGATTGAGGATTGAGGATTGAGGATTGAGTATTGAAGGTTGAGGATTGAGGATTGAGGATCGAGGATTGAGGATAGAGAATTGAGGATTGAAGATTGAGGATTGAAGATTGAGGTTTGGGTATTGAGGACTGAAGAATGAGGATGGAGGATTGAGGATTGAGGATTGAGGATTGAGGATTGAAGGTTCAGTATTGAGGATCGAAGACTGAGAATTGAGGATTGAGGATTGAACATCGAGGACTGAGTGCTGAGGGTTGAGTGATGAAAATTGATGTTTGTGGATGCAGGTTGGAAGATTGCAGATTGAGTATTGAGTATTGAAAGCTGTGAATTGAGGATATTCTATTGAGGATTGAGGAATGACAACTGATTGTTGAGGACTGAGGGCTGAAGATTGAGGATTCAGGATTGAGGATTCAGAGTTGAGGTTTGAGGACTGAGGATTGAGGATTGAGGATTGAGGATTGAGCATGGAGGATTGAAGATTGGGGACTGGGGAATGAGGATTGAAGATTGAGGATTAAGGATTGAAGATTGGGGATTGAGGACCTAGGATTGGAGATTGATTATTGAGGATTGAAGATTGAGGATTGAGGTTAGAGGATTGAGGATGGAGGATGTGGGCTGAGGGTTGAGGATTGAGGTTTGAGTATTGAATCCTGAGAATTCAGGATATTCTGTTGAGTATTGAGAATTGAGGATTGATGGTTGAGTATTGAGGACTGAGGATTGAGGATTGAAGATTGAGAATTGAGGACTGAAGATTGGGGATTGAGGATTGAGAATTGAGGATTGAGGATTGAGGATTGACGCTTGAGGATTGAGGATTGAGGATTGAGGATTGAGGATTGAGGATTGAAGATTGAGGATTGGGTATTGAGGATTGAGGATTGAGGGTTGAGGTTTGAGGACGAGGACTGACGGTTGAGGATTGAGGATTGAGGATTGACGCTTGAGGATTAAGGATTGAGGATGGAGGATTGAAGAGAGAGGACTGAGTGTTGAGGATTGCGTGTTGAGAATTGATGTTTGAGGATTTAGATTTGATTATTGAATATTGTGGATTGAGTATTGAACCATGAGAATTCAGGATATTCTTTTGGGTATTGAGAATTGAGGATTGATGGTTGAGTATTGGGGATTGATGGTTGAGGGTTGTGCGTTGAATACTGAGGATTGAGGATTGAGGATTGAGGATTGAAGATTGAGTATTGATGATTGAAGATTGAGGATTGAGGATTGAGTATTGAGGATTGAGGATTGAGAATTGAGAATTGAGGATGTGGACTGAGGGTTGAGGATTGAGGTTTGAGGAATGAGGGTTGAGAATTGATGGTTGAGTAATGAGGATTGAGGATTGAAGAATGAGGATTGCGGATTGAGTATTGAGGATTGAGGATTGAAGATTGAGTATTGAGGATTGAAGATTGAGGATTGAGGATTGAGGATTGAGGATTGAGGATTGAGTATTGAAGGTTGAGGATTGAGGATTGAGGATCGAGGATTGAGGATAGAGAATTGAGGATTGAGGATTGAGGATTGAAGATTGAGGATTGGGGACTGAGGATTGAGGATTGAGGATTGAGGATTGAGGATTGAGGATTGAGGACTGAGGATTGAGGATTGAAGATTGAGGATTGGGGATTGAGGATTGACGATTGAGGGTTGAGTATTGAGGAGGGAGTATTGAGGATTGAGGATTGAAGGTTGAGGATTGAGGATTGAAGATAGAGTATTGATGATTGATGATTGAGGATTGATGATTGAGAGTTGTCTATTGAGGACGAGGACTGACGATTGAGGATTTAGGTTTGAGGATTGTGGATAGAGGATTGAGAATGAGGGCTGAGGGTTGAGGATTGAGGTTTGAGTATAGAATCCTGAGAATTCAGGATATTCTATTGAGTATTGGGAATTGAGAATTGATGGTTGAGTATTGAGGATTGAGGATTGAGGATTGAGGATTGAGTATTGAAGATTGAGGATTGATGATTGAGGATTGAGGATTGAGGATTGAGGATTGGTGATTGAGTATTGAGGATTGAAGATTGGGGATTGAGGATTGAGGATTGAGGATTCAGGATTGAGGATTCCGGATTGAGGTTTGAGGACTGAGGATTGAGGGCTGAGTATTGAGGATTGAGGATTGACGTATGAGGATTGAGGATTGAGGATGGAGGATTGAAGAGAGAGGACCGAGTATTGAGGATTCAGTGTTGAGAATTGATGTTTGAGGATTGAGGTTTGATTATTGAATATTGATGATTGAGTATTGTATCATGAGAATTCAGGATATTCTATTGAGTATTGAGAACTGAGGATTGATGGTTGAGTATTGAGGATTCATGGTTTAGGGTTGTGTGTTGAATATTGAGGATTGAGGATTGAGGATTGAGGATTGAGGATTGAGAATTGAAGATTGAGGATTGAGGATTGAGGGTTGTGGATTGAGGACGAGGACTGAGGGTTGAGTATTGATGTTTGAGGTCTGAGGATAGAGGATTGAAGATAGAGAATTGAGGATTGAGGATGTAGGATTGAAGATTGAGGATTGAAGAATGAGGATTGATGATTGAGGATTGAGGATTGAGGATTGAGGATTGAAGATTGAGTATTGAGTATTGAAGATTGAGGATTGAAGATTGAGGATAGGGTATTGAGGATTGAACATTGAGGATTGATAGTTGAGGATTGAGGATTGAGGATTGAAGATTGAATATTAGTTATTGAAGATTGAGGATTGAGGATTGAGTGTTGTGGATTGAGGACGAGGACTGATGGTTGAGTATTGATGTTTGAAGTCTGAGGATTGAGGATTGAGGATTGATAATTGAGGATTGAGGATTGAGTATTGAAGATTGAGGATTCGGTATTGAGGATTGAAGAATGAGGATTGAGGTGTGAGGACTGAGGATTGAGGATAGCAGATTGAGTATAGAGGACTGAAGATTGAGGATTGAGGATTGAGGATTGGGGATTGAGGATTGAGGATTGAGGATTGAAGATTGAGTATTGAGCATTGATGATTGAGGATTGAGGATTGAGGATTGAGGATTGAGTACTGAAGATTGAGGATTGGAGATTGAGGATTGACGATTGAGGATTGAGCATTGAGGTTTGAGGATTTAGGATTTTGGATTGAAGATTGAGTATTGGGGATTGAAGATTGAGGATTGAGGATTGAGGATTGAGGATTGAAGATTGAGTATTGAGGAATGAGGACTGAGGATTCAGAATTGAGGATTGAGGATTGAGGATTGAGGATTGAGGATTGAAGATTGAGGATTGAGGATTGAGGATTGAGGATTGAGGATTGAAGATTGAGTATTGGGTATTGAGGATTGAAGAATGAGGATTGAGGGTTCAGGATTGAGGATTGAGGATTGAGGACTGAAGATTGATTATTGATGATTGAAGATTGAGGATTGTGGATTGAGAATTGAGAATTGAGCATTGAGGATTGAAGATTGAGGATTGGGTATTGAGGATTGAAGAATGAGGATTGGGGACTGAGGATTGAGGATTGAGGTTTGAGGATTGAGTATTGAGGATTGAGGATGGAGAATTGAGAATTGAGTATGTGGACTGAGGGTTGAGGATTGAGGTTTGAGGAATGAGGGTTGAGGGTTGAGGATTGATGTTTGTGGATGCAGGTTGGAAGATTGCAGATTGAGTATTGAGTATTGAAAGCTGTGAATTGAGGATATTCTATTGAGGATTGAGGAATGACAACTGATTGTTGAGGACTGAGGGCTGAAGATTGAGGATTCAGGATTGAGGATTCAGAGTTGAGGTTTGAGGACTGAGGATTGAGGATTGAGGATTGAGGATTGAGCATGGAGGATTGAAGATTGAGGACTGGGGAATGAGGATTGAAGATTGAGGATTAAGGATTGTAGATTGGGGATTGAGGACCTAGGTTTGGAGATTGATTATTGAGGATTGAAGATTGAGGATTGAGGTTAGAGGATTGAGGATGGAGGATGTGGGCTGAGGGTTGAGGATTGAGGTTTGAGTATTGAATCCTGAGAATTCAGGATATTCTGTTGAGTATTGAGAATTGAGGATTGATGGTTGAGTATTGAGGACTGAGGATTGAGGATTGGGTATTGAGGATTGAAGAATGAGGATTGAGGATTGAGGATTGAGGATTGAGGATTGCAGATTGAGTACTGAAGACTGAAGATTGACGGTTGAGGATTGAGGATTGAGGATTGAGCATTGAGGATTGAGGATTGAGGATTGAGGATTGAAGACTGAGTATTGAGGATTGAAGATTCAGGATTGAGGATTGAGGATTGAGGATTGAGGATTGAAGATTGAGGATTGGGGATTGAGGATTGACGATTGAGGGTTGAGTATTGAGGAGTGAGTATTGAGGATTGAGGATTGAGGATTGAGGATTGAGTATTGAAGATTGAGGATTGATGATTGAGGATTGATGATTGAGGATTGAGGATTGAGGATTGATGATTGAGGATTGATGATTGAGGATTGAGGATTGAGGATTGTGGACTGAGGATTGAAGATTGAGTATTGAGGATTTAAGATTGGGGATTGAGGATTGAGGATTGAGGATGAAGGGTGTGGACTGAGGGTTGAGGATTGAGGTTTGATTATTGAATCCTTAGAATTCAGGATATTCTGTTGAGTATTGAGAATTGAGGATTGATGGTTGAGTATTGAGGACTGAGGATTGAGGATTGAAGATAGAGTATTGATGATTGATGATTGAGGATTGATGATTGAGAGTTGTCTATTGAGGACGAGGACTGACGGTTGGGGATTGAGGTTTGAGGATTGAGGATTGAGGATTGAGGACTGAGGATTGAGGATTGAGGGTTGTGGATTGAGGACGAGGACTGAGGGTTGAGTATTGACGTTTGAGGTCTGAGGAGTGAGGATTGAGGATTGAGAATTGAGGATTGAGCATTGAGGATTGAAGATTGAGGATTGGGTATTGAGGATTGAAGAATGAGGATTGGGGACTGAGGATTGAGGATTGAGGTTTGAGGATTGAGTATTGAGGCTTGAGAATTGAGAATTGAGGATTGAAGATTGAGTATTGAGTATTGAAGATTGAGGATTGAGGATTGAGGATTGAAGATTCAGGACTGAGTGTTGTGGGTTGAGTGATGAGTGTTGATGTTTGTGGATTGAGATTTGACGATTGATGAATGGGGATTGAGTATTGAAAGCTGTGAATTGAGGATATTCTATTGAGGATTGATGATTGACACTTGAATGTTGAGGACTGACGGCTGAAGATTGAGGATTCAGGATTGAGGATTCCGGATTGAAGTTTGAGGACTGAGGATTGAGGGTTGAGGATTGAGGATTGAGGATTGACGCTTGAGGATTGAGGATTGAGGACTGAGGATTGAGGATTGAGGATTGAGCATTGAGGATTGGAGATTGAGGACTGGGGAATGAGGATTGAAAATTGAGGATTAGGGATTGAAGATTGGGGATTGAGGATCTAGGATTGGCGATTGATTATTGAGGATTGAAGATTGAGGATTGAGGATTGAGTATTGAGAATTGAGAATGGAGAATTGAGGATGTGGGCTGAGAGTTGAGGGTTGAGGTTGGAGGATTGGGGATTGAGGATTGAGGACTGAGGGTTGAGGATTGAGGATTGAGGATTGAGGACTGAGGATTGAGGATTGAGGATTGAGGATTGAGGATTGAGGATTGAAGATTGCGTATTGAGCATTGAAGATTGAGGATTGAGGATTGAAGATTGAGGATTGCGGATTGAGGATTGACGATTGAGGATTGAGTATTGAGGAGTGAGAATTGAGGATTGAGTATTGAAGATTGAGGATTGAGTATTGAAGATTGAGTATAGATGATTGAAGATTGAGGACTGAGGATTGAGTGTTGAGGATTGAGGACGAGGATTGACGATTGAGGATTGAGGTTTGAGGATTGAGCATTGTGGATTGAGGACTGAGAATTGAGGATTGAGGATTGAGCATTGAGGATTGAAGATTGAGTATTGAGGATCGAAGATTGAGGATTGAGGATTGAGGATTGAGGATTGAGGATTGAGGGTTGAAGATTGAGCATTGGGGACGGAGTGTTGAGGGTCCAGTGATGAGAATTGATGTTTGTGGATAGAGATTTGAAGATTGCAGATTGAGTTTTGAGTATTGAAAACTGTGAAATGATGATATTCTATTGAGGATTGAGGATTGACAACTGATTGTTGAGGACTGAGGGCTGAAGGTTGAGGATTCAGGATTGAGTATTCAGGATTGAGGTTTGAGGTCATAGGATTGAGGATTGAGGATTGAGGATTGAGGATTGAGGATTGAAGATTGAGGATTGGGTGTTGAGGATTGAACATTGGGGATTGAGGATTGAGGATTGAGGATTGAGGATTGAGGATTGAGAATTGAAGATTGAGTATTGATGATTGAAGATTGAGGATTGGGGATTGAGGTTTGAGGATTGAGCACGAGGACTGACCGTTGCGGATTGAGGTTTGAGGATTGAGGATTGAGGATTGAGGACTGAGGATTGCGGATTGAGGGTTGTGGATTGAGGACGAGGACTGAGGGTTGAGTATTGACGTTTGAGTTCTGAGGATTGAGGATAGAGGATTGAGAATTGAGGATTGAGCATTGAGGATTGAAGATTGAGGATTGGGTATTGAGGATTGAAGAATGAGGATTGGGGACCGAGGATTGAGGATTGAGGTTTGAGGATTGAGTATTGAGGATTGAGGATTGAGAATTGAGAATTGAGGATGTGGACTGAGGGTTGAGGATTGAGGTTTGAGGAATGAGGGTTGAGGGTTGAGGATTGAGGGTTGAGGATTGAGGATTGAGGATTGAGGATTGAGTATTGAAGATTGAGTATTGATGACTGAGGATTGAGGATTGAGGATTGAGGATTGAGGACTGAGGATTGAAGATTGAGTATTGAGGATTGAAGATTGGGGATTGAGGATTGAGGATTGAGGATGGAGGATGTGGGCTGAGGGATGAGGATTGAGGTTTGAGTATTGAATCCTGAGAATTCAGGATATTCTGTTGAGTATTGAGAATTGAGGATTGATGGTTGGGTATTGAGGACTGAGGATTGAGGATTGAAGATTGAGAATTGAGGACTGAAGATTGGGGATTGAGGATTGAGAACTGAGGATTGACGGTGAGGTCTGAGGGTTGAGGATTGAGGATTGAGCATAGAAGATTGAGCATTGAGGATTGAAGATTGAGGATTGAGGATTGAGGATTGAGGATTGCGGATCGAGGATTGAGGATTGAGTATTGAAGATTGAGTATTGAGGATAGAAGATTCATAATTGAGGATGACAATTGAGGATTGAGGATTGAAGATTGAGGATTGTGGATTGAGGATTGCGGATTGAGTATTGAGGATTGAAGATTGAATATTGATGATTGAAGATTGAGGATTGAGGATTGAGGGTTGTGGATTGAGGACGAGGACTGAGGGTTGAATATTGATGTTTGAGGTCTGAGGATTGAGGATTGGGGATTGAGAATTGAGGATTGAGGATTGAGGGTTGAAGATTGAGGATTGGGTATTGAGGATTGAAGAATGAGGATTGAGGATTGAGGATTGAGGATTGAGGATTGCAGATTGAGTATTGAAGACTGAAGATTGACGGTTGAGGATTGAGGATTGAGGATTGAGCATTGAGGATTGAGGATTGAGGATTGAGGATTGAAGATTGAGTATTGAGGATTGAAGATTGAGGATTGAGGATTGAGGATTGAGGATTGAGGATTGAAGATTGAGGATTGGGGATTGAGGATTGACGATTGAGGGTTGAGTATTGAGGAGTGAGTATTGAGGATTGAGGATTGAGCATTGAGGATTGAGGATTGAGGATTGAGGATTGAAGATTGAGTATTGAGGATTGAAGATTGAGGATTGAGGATTGAGGATTGAGGATTGAGGATTGAAGATTGAGGATTGGGGATTGAGGATTGACGATTGAGGGTTGAGTATTGAGGAGTGAGTATTGAGGATTGAGGATTGAGGATTGAGGATTGAGTATTGAAGATTGAGGATTGATGATTGAGGATTGATGATTGAGGATTGAGGATTGAGGATAGTGGACTGAGGATTGAAGATTGAGTATTGAGGATTTAAGATTGGGGATTGAGGATTGAGGATTGAGGATGAAGGATGTGGACCGAGGGTTGAGGATTGAGGTTTGATTATTGAATCCTGAGAATTCAGGATATTCTGTTGAGTATTGAGAATTGAGGATTGATGGTTGAGTATTGAGGACTGAGGATTGAGGATTGAAGATAGAGGATTGAGGATTGAGGACTGAGGATTGAGGATTGAAGATTGAGGGTTGAGGATTGAGGATTGAAGATTGAGGATTGAGGACTGAGGATTGAGGATTGAGGATTGAAGATTGAGGATTGGGGATTGATGATTGACGACTGAGGATTGAGGATTGAGGAATGAGGATTGAGGCTTGAGTATTGAGGACTGAGGGTTGAATATTGATGTTTGAGGTCTGAGGATTGAGGATTGAGGATTGAGAATTGAGGATTGACGATTGAGGATTGAAGATTGAGGATTGCAGATTGAGTATTGAGGATTGAAGATTGTGGGTTGAGGATTGAGTATTGAGGATTGAGCATTGAGTATTGAGGATTGAGGATTGAGGATTGAAGATTGAGTATTGAGTATTGAGGATTGAAGATTGAGGATTGAGGACTGAGGATTGAAGATTGAGTATTGATGATTGAAGATTGAGGATTGGGGATTGAGGTTTGAGGATTGAGGACGAGGACTGACGGTTGGGGATTGAGGTTTGAGGATTGAGGATTGAGGATTGAGGACTGAGGATTGAGGATTGTGGGTTGTGGATTGAGGACGAGGACTGAGGGTTGAGTATTGACGTTTGAGGTCTGAGGAGTGAGGATTGAGGATTGAGAATTGAGGATTGAGCATTGAGGATTGAAGATTGAGGATTGGGTATTGAGGATTGAAGAATGAGGATTGGGGACTGAGGATTGAGGATTGAGGTTTGAGGATAGAGTATTGAGGATTGAGAATTGAGTATTGAGGATTGAAAATTGAGTATTGAGTATTGAAGATTGAGGATTGAGGATTGAGGATTGAAGATTGAGGACTGAGTGTTGTGGGTTGAGTGATGAGTATTGATGTTTGTGGATTGAGATTTCACGATTGATGTATGGGGATTGAGTATTGAAAGCTGTGAATTGAGGATATTCTATTGAGGATTGATGATTGACACTTGGATGTTGAGGACTGACGGCTGAAGATTGAGGATTCAGGATTGAGGATTCCGGATTGAAGTTTGAGGACTGAGGATTGAGGGTTGAGGATTGAGGATTGAGGATTGACGCTTGAGGATTGAGGATTGAGGATTGAGGACTGAGGATTGAGGATTGAGGATTGAGAATTGAGGATGTGGGCTGAGGGTTGAGGGTTGAGGTTGGAGGATTGAGGATTGAGGATTGAGGACTGAGGGTTGAGGATTGAGGATTGAGGATTGAGGACTGAGGATTGAGGATTGAGGATTGAGGATTGAGGATTGAGGATTAAGGATTGAAGATTGGGGATTGAGGATCTAGGATTGGCGATTGATTATTGAGGATTGAAGATTGAGGATTGTGGATTGAGTATTGAGAATTGAGAATTGAGAATTGAGGATGTGGGCTGAGGGTTGAGGGTTGAGGTTGGAGGATTGAGGATTGAGGATTGAGGACTGAGGGTTGAGGATTGAGGATTGAGGATTGAGGACTGAGGATTGAGGATTGAGGATTGAGGATTGAGGATTGAGGATTGAGGATTGAGGATTGAGGATTGAGGATTGAAGATTGAGTATTGAGCATTGAAGATTGAGGATTGAGGATTGAAGATTGAGAATTGCGGATTGAGGATTGACGATTGAGGATTGAGTATTGAGGAGTGAGAATTGAGGATTGAGTATTGAAGATTAAGGATTGAGGATTGAAGATTGAGTATAGATGATTGAAGATTGAGGACTGAGGATTGAGTGTTGAGGATTGAGGACGAGGATTGACGATTGAGGATTGAGGTTTGAGGATTGAGCATTGTGGATTGAGGACTGAGGATAGAGGATTGAGGATTGAGCATTGAGGATTGAAGATTGAGTATTGAGGATCGAAGATTGAGGATTGAGGATTGAGGATTGAGGATTGAGGATTGAGGATTGAAGATTGAGCATTGGGGACGGAGTGTTGAGGGTCGAGTGATGAGAATTGATGTTTGTGGATAGAGATTTGAAGATTGCAGATTGAGTTTTGAGTATTGAAAACTGTGAATTGATGATATTCTATTGAGGATTGAGGATTGACAACTGATTGTTGAGGACTGAGGGCTGAAGGTTGAGGATTCAGGATTGAGTATTCAGGATTGAGGTTTGAGGTCATAGGATTGAGGATTGAGGATTGAGGATTGAGGATTGAGGATTGAGGATTGAAGATTGAGCATTGGGTGTTGAGGATTGAACATTGGGGATTGAGGATTGAGGATTGAGGATTGAGGATTGAGCATTGAGGTTTGAGGATTGAGCATTGTGGATTGAGGACTGAGGATTGAGGATTGAGGATTGAGCATTGAGGATTGAAGATTGAGTATTGAGGATCGAAGATTGAGGATTGAAGGTTGAGGATTGAGGATTGAGGGTTGAAGATTGAGGATTGAAGGTTGAGGACTGAGTGTTGTGGGTTGAGTGATGAGAATTGATGTTTGTGGATTGAGACTTGAACATTGAAGAATGGGGATTGAGTATTGAAAGCTGTGAATTGAGGATATTCTATTGAGGATTGATGATTGACAATTGATTGTTGAGGACTGACTTCTGAAGATTGAGGATTCAGGATTGAGGATTCCGGATTGAGGTTTGAGGACTGAGGATTGAGGGTTGAGGATTGAGGATTGAGGATTGACGCTTGAGGATTGAGGATTGAGGATGGAGGATTGAAGAGAGAGGACTGAGTATTGAGGATTGAGTGTTGAGAATTGATGTTTGAGGATTGAGATTTGATTATTGAATTTTGTGGATTGAGTATGGAACCATGAGAATTCAGGATACTCTGTTGAGTATTGAGAATTGAGGATTGACGGTTGAGTATTGAGGATTGATGGTTGACGGTTGTGTGTTCAATATTGAGGATTGAGGATTGAGGATTGAGGATTGAGGATTGAGAATTGAAGATTGAGTATTGATGATTGAAGATTGAGGATTGAGAATTGAGAATTGAGGATTGAAGATTGAGTATTGAGGATTGAAGATTGAGGATTGAGGATTGAGGATTGAAGATTGAGGACTGAGTGTTGTGGGTTGAGTGATGAGTATTGATGTTTGTGGATTGAGATTTGACGATTGATGAATGGGGATTGAGTATTGAAAGCTGTGAATTGAGGATATTCTATTGAGGATTGATGATTGACTCTTGAATGTTGAGGATAGACGGCTGAAGATTGAGGATTCAGGATTGAGGATTCCGGATTGAAGTTTGAGGACTGAGGATTGAGGGTTGAGGATTAAGGATTGAGGATTGACGCTTGAGGATTGAGGATTGAGGATGGAGGATTGAAGAGAGAGGACTGAGTATTGAGGATTGAGTGTTGAGAATTGATGTTTGAGGATTGAGATTTGATTATTGAATTTTGTGGATTGAGTATTGAACCATGAGAACTCAGGATATTCTGTTGAGTATTGAGAATTGAGTATTGATGGTTGAGTAATGAGGATTGATGGTTGACGGTTGTGTGTTGAATATTGAGGATTGAGGATAGAGGATTGAGGATTGAGGATTGAAAATTGAAGATTGAGTATTGATGGTTGAAGATTGAGGATTGGGGTTTGAGGTTTGAGGATTGAGGACGAGGACAGACGGTTGAGGTTTGAGGTTGGAGGATTGAGGATTGAGGATTGAGGACTGAGGATTGAGGATTGAGGATTGAGCATTGAGGATTGGAGATTGAGGACTGGGGAATGAGGATTGAAAATTGAGGATTAAGGATTGAAGATTGGGGATTGAGAATCTAGGATTGGAGATTGATTATTGAGGATTGAAAATTGAGGATTGAGGATTGAGGATTGAGAATTGAGAATTGAGAATTGAGGATGTGGACTGAGGGTTGAGGGTTGAGGTTTGAGGAATGAGGGTTGAGGGTTGAGGATTGAGGGTTGAGGATTGAGGATTGAGGATTGAGGATTGAGTATTGAAGATTGAGTATTGATGACTGAGGATTGAGGATTGAGGATTGAGGATTGAGGATTGAGGATTGAGGACTGAGGATTGAGGATTGAAGATTGAGGATTAGGGATTGAGGATTGACGATTGAGGGTTGAGCATTGAGGAGGGAGTATTGAGGATTGAGGATTGAAGGTTGAGGATTGAGGATTGAAGATAGAGTATTGATGATTGAAGATTGAGGATTGATGATTGAGAGTTGTCTATTGAGGACGAGGACTGACGATTGAGGATTTAGGTTTGAGGATTGTGGATAGAGGATTGAGAATGATGGCTGAGGGTTGAGGATTGAGGTTTGAGTATAGAATCCTGAGAATTCAGGATATTCTATTGAGTATTGGGAATTGAGAATTGATGGTTGAGTATTGAGGATTGAGGATTGAGGATTGAGTATTGAAGATTGAGGATTGATGATTGAGGATTGAGGATTGAGGATTGAGGATTGGTGATTGAGTATTGAGGATTGAAGATTGGGGATTGAGGATTGAGGATTGAGGATTCAGGATTGAGGATTCCGGATCGAGGTTTGAGGACTGAGGATTGAGGGCTGAGTATTGAGGATTGAGGATTGACGTTTGAGGATTGAGGATTGAGGATGGAGGATTGAGGAGAGAGGACCGAGTATTGAGGATTCAGTGTTGAGAATTGATGTTTGAGGATTGAGGTTTGATTATTGAATATTGATGATTGAGTATTGTATCATGAGAATTCAGGATATTCTATTGAGTATTGAGAACTGAGGATTGATGGTTGAGTATTGAGGATTCATGGTTGAGGGTTGTGTGTTGAATATTGAGGATTGAGGATTGAGGATTGAGGATTGAGGATTGAGAATTGAAGATTGAGGATTGAGGATTGAGGGTTGTGGATTGAGGACGAGGACTGAGGGTTGAGTATTGATGTTTGAGGTCTGAGGATAGAGTATTGAAGATAGAGAATTGAGGATTGAGGATGTAGGATTGAAGATTGAGGATTGAAGAATGAGGATTGAGGATTGAGGATTGATAATTGAGGATTGAGGATTGAGTATTGAAGATTGAGGATTCGGTATTGAGGATTGAAGAATGAGGATTGAGGAGTGAGGACTGAGGATTGAGGATAGCAGATTGAGTATAGAGGACTGAAGATTGAGGATTGAGGATTGAGGATTGGGGATTGAGGATTGAGGATTGAGGATTGAAGATTGAGTATTGAGCATTGAAGATTGAGGATTGAGGATTGAGGATTGAGGATTGAGTACTGAAGATTGAGGATTGGAGATTGAGGATTGACGATTGAGGATTGAGCATTGAGGTTTGAGGATTGAGGATTTTGGATTGAAGATTGAGTATTGGGGATTGAAGATTGAGGATTGAGGATTGAGGATTGAGGATTGAAGATTGAGTATTGAGGAATGAAGATTGAGGATTGCGGATTGTCGATTGAGGATTGAGGATGAGGGCTGAGGTTTGAAGATTGAGGTTTGAGGACTGGGGACTGAGGATTGAGGATTGAGAATTGAGGATTGAGGATTGAGGACTGAAGATTGAGAATTGGGTATTGAGGATTGAAGAATGAGGATTGGGGATTGAGGATTGAGTATTGAGGATTAAAGGTTGAGTATTGAGGATTGAAGACTGTCGATTGAGGATAGAGGATTGATGATTGAGGATTGAGGGTTGAGGATTGATGATTGAGGATTGAATATTGAGGATCGAGGATTGAGGATTGAGGATTGAGGATTGAAGATTGAGGATTGGGGACTGAGTGTTGAGGGTTGAATGATGAGTATTGATGTTTGTGGATAGAGATTTGAAGATAGCAGATTGAGTATAGAGTATTGAAAACAGTGAATTGATGATATTATATTGAGGATTGAGAATTGACAACTGATTGTTGAAGACTGAGGTCTGAAGGTTTAGGATTCAGGATTGAGGATTCAGGTTTGAGGTTTGAGGACTGAGGATTGAGGATTGAGGATTGAGGATTGAGGATTGAGGATTGAAGATTGAGGATTGGGTATTGCGGATTGAACATTGAGGATTGAGGATTGAGGATTGAGGGTTGAGGATTCAGGACTGAAGATTGAATATTGATGATTGAAGATTGAGGATTGAGTATTGATGGTTGTGGATTGAGGACGAGGACTGAGGGTTGAGTATTGCTGTTTGAGGTCTGAGGATTGAGGATTGAGGATTGAGAATTGAGGATTGATGATTGAGGATTGAAGATTGAGGGTTGGGTATTGAGGATTGAAGAATGAGGATCGAGGATTGAGGAATGAGGATTGAGGATTGAAGACTGAGTATTGAGGATTGAGGGTTGAGGATTGAGGATTGAGGATTGAGGATTGAGGATTGAGGATTGGGGATTGAAGATTGAGTATTGGGGATTGAAGATTGAGGATTAAGGATTGAGGATTGAGGATTGAGGTTTGAAGATTGAGGATTGAGGATTGAGGATTGACGATTGAGGATTGAAGATTGAGGATTGGGTATTGAGGATTGAAGAATGAGGACTGAGGATTCAGAATTGAGGATTGAGGATTGAGGATTGAGGATTGAGGATTGAAGATTGAGGATTGAGGATTGAGGATTGAGGATTGAGGATTGAAGATTGAGTATTGGGTATTGAGGATTGAAGAATGAGGATTGAGGATTGAGGATTGAGGACTGAAGATTGATTATTGATGATTGAAGATTGAGGATTGAGGATTGAGAATTGAGAATTGAGCGTTGAGGATTGAAGATTGAGGATTGGGTATTGAGGATTGAAGAATGAGGATTGGGGACTGAGGATTGAGGATTGAGGTTTGAGGATTGAGTATTGAGGATTGAGGATGGAGAATTGAGAATTGAGTATGTGGACTGAGGGTTGAGGATTGAGGTTTGAGGAATGAGGGTTGAGGGTTGAGGATTGAGGGTTGAGGATTGAGGATTGAGGATTGAGGATTGAGTATTGAAGATTGAGTATTGATGACTGAGAATTGAGGATTGAGTATTGAGGATTGAGGACTGAGGATTGAAGATTGAGTATTGAGGATTGAAGATTGGGGATTGAGGATTGAGGATTGAGGATGGAGGATGTGGGCTGAGGGTTGAGGATTGAGGTTTGAGTATTGAATCCTGAGAACTCAGGATATTCTGTTGAGTATTGAGAATTGAGGATTGATGGTTGAGTATTGAGGACTGAGGATTGAGGATTGAAGATTGAGAATTGAGGACTGAAGATTGGGGATTGAGGATTGAGAATTGAGGATTGACGGTGAGGTCTGAGGGTTGAGGATTGAGGATTGAGGATAGAAGATTGAGCATTGAGGATTGAAGATTGAGGATTGAGGATTGAGGATTGAGAATTGAGAATTGAGAATTGAGGATGTGGACTGAGGGTTGAGGGTTGAGGTTTGAGGAATGAGGGTTGAGGGTTGAGGATTGAGGGTTGAGGATTGAGGATTGAGGATTGAGGATTGAGTATTGAAGATTGAGTATTGATGACTGAGTATTGAGGATTGCGGATCGAGGATTGAGGATTGAGGATTGAATAATGAGGATTGCGGATTGAGTATTGAGGATTGAGGATTGAAGATTGAGTATTGAGGATTGAAGATTGAGGATTGAGGATTGAGGATTGAGGATTGAGTATTGAAGGTTGAGGATTGAGGATTGAGGATCGAGGATTGAGGATAGAGAATTGAGGATTGAAGATTGAGGATTGAAGATTGAGGTTTGGGTATTGAGGACTGAAGAATGAGGATTGAGGATTGAGGATTGAGGATTGAGGATTGAGGATTGAAGGTTCAGTATTGAGGATCGAAGACTGAGAATTGAGGATTGAGGATTGAACATCGAGGACTGAGTGCTGAGGGTTGAGTGATGAAAATTGATGTTTGTGGATGCAGGTTGGAAGATTGCAGATTGAGTATTGAGTATTGAAAGCTGTGAATTGAGGATATTCTATTGAGGATTGAGGAATGACAACTGATTGTTGAGGACTGAGGGCTGAAGATTGAGGATTCAGGATTGAGGATTCAGAGTTGAGGTTTGAGGACTGAGGATTGAGGATTGAGGATTGAGGATTGAGCATGGAGGATTGAAGATTGGGGACTGGGGAATGAGGATTGAAGATTGAGGATTAAGGATTGAAGATTGGGGATTGAGGACCTAGGATTGGAGATTGATTATTGAGGATTGAAGATTGAGGATTGAGGTTAGAGGATTGAGGATGGAGGATGTGGGCTGAGGGTTGAGGATTGAGGTTTGAGTATTGAATCCTGAGAATTCAGGATATTCTGTTGAGTATTGAGAATTGAGGATTGATGGTTGAGTATTGAGGACTGAGGATTGAGGATTGAAGATTGAGAATTGAGGACTGAAGATTGGGGATTGAGGATTGAGAATTGAGGATTGAGGATTGAGGATTGACGCTTGAGGATTGAGGATTGAGGATGGAGGATTGAAGAGAGAGGACCGAGTATTGAGGATTCAGTGTTGAGAATTGATGTTTGAGGATTGAGGTTTGATTATTGAATATTGATGATTGAGTATTGAATCATGAGAATTCAGGATATTCTATTGAGTATTGAGAACTGAGGATTGATGGTTGAGTATTGAGGATTCATGGTTGAGGGTTGTGTGTTGAATATTGAGGATTGAGGATTGAGGATTGAGGATTGAGGATTGAGAATTGAAGATTGAGGATTGAGGATTGAGGGTTGTGGATTGAGGACGAGGACTGAGGGTTGAGTATTGATGTTTGAGGTCTGAGGATAGAGGATTGAAGATAGAGAATTGAGGATTGAGGATTGAGGATTGAAGATTGAGGATTGAAGAATGAGGATTGATGATTGAGGATTGAGGATTGAGGGTTGAAGATTGAGTATTGAGTATTGAAGATTGAGGATTGAAGATTGAGGATAGGGTATTGAGGATTGATAGTTGAGGATTGAGGATTGAGGATTGAAGATTGAATATTAGTGATTGAAGATTGAGGATTGAGGATTGAGGGTTGTGGATTGAGGACGAGGACTGAGGGTTGAGTATTGATGTTTGAAGTCTGAGGATTGAGGATTGAGGATTGATAATTGAGGATTGAGGATTGAGTATTGAAGATTGAGGTTTCGGTATTGACGATTGAAGAATGAGGATTGAGGAGTGAGGACTGAGGATTGAGGATAGCAGATTGAGTATAGAGGACTGAAGATTGAGGATTGAGGATTGAGGATTGGGGATTGAGGATTGAGGATTGAGGATTGAAGATTGAGTATTGAGCATTGAAGATTGAGGATTGAGGATTGAGGATTGAGGATTGAGTACTGAAGATTGAGGATTGGAGATTGAGGATTGACGATTGAGGATTGAGCATTGAGGTTTGAGGATTGAGGATTTTGGATTGAAGATTGAGTATTGGGGATTGAAGATTGAGGATTGAGGATTGAGGATTGAGGATTGAAGATTGAGTATTGAGGAATGAAGATTGAGGATTGCGGATTGTCGATTGAGGATTGAGGATCAGGGCTGAGGGTTGAAGATTGAGGTTTGAGGACTGGGGACTGAGGATTGAGGATTGAAGATTGAGGATTGGGTATTGAGGATTGAAGAATGAGGACTGAGGATTCAGAATTGAGGATTGAGGATTGAGGATTGAGGATTGAGGATTGAAGATTGAGGATTGAGGATTGAGGATTGAGGATTGAGGATTGAAGATTGAGGATTGGGTATTGAGGATTGAAGAATGAGGATTGAGGATTGAGGATTGAGGATTGAAGATTGAGTATTGATGATTGAAGATTGAGGATTGGGGATTGAGGTTTGAGGATTGAGGACGAGGACTGACGGTTGGGGATTGAGGTTTGAGGAATGAGGATTGAGGATTGAGGACTGAGGATTGAGGATTGAGAGTTGTGGATTGAGGACGAGGACTGAGGGTTGAGTATTGACGTTTGAGGTCTGAGGAGTGAGGATTGAGGATTGAGAATTGAGGATTGAGCATTGAGGATTGAAGATTGAGGATTGGGTATTGAGGATTGAAGAATGAGGATTGGGGACTGAGGATTGAGGATTGAGGTTTGAGGATTGAGTATTGAGGATCGAGAATTGAGAATTGAGGATTGAAGATTGAGTATTGAGTATTGAAGATTGAGGATTGAGGATTGAGGATTGAAGATTGAGGACTGAGTGTTGTGGGTTGAGTGATGAGTATTGATGTTTGTGGATTGAGATTTGACGATTGATGAATGGGGATTGAGTATTGAAAGCTGTGAATTGAGGATATTCTATTGAGGATTGATGATTGACACTTGAATGTTGAGGACTGACGGCTGAAGATTGAGGATTCAGGATTGAGGATTCCGGATTGAAGTTTGAGGACTGAGGATTGAGGATTGAAGACTGAGTGTTGAGGGTTGAGTGATGAGAATTGATGTTTGTGGATAGAGATTTGAAGACTGCAGATTGAGTATTTAGTATTGAAAACTGTGAATTGATGATATTCTATTGAGGATTGAGGATTGACAACTGATTGTTGAGGACTGAGGGCTGAAGATTGAGGATTGAAGATTGAGTATTGACGATTGAAGACTGAGGATTGAGGATTGAGGATTGAGGATTGAGGATTGAGGATTCAGGATTGAAGATTGAGGATTGGGTATTGCGGAATGAACATTGTGGATTGAGGATTGAGGATTGAGGATTGAGGATTGAGGACTGAAGATTGAATATTGATGATTGAGGATTGAGGATTGAAGATTGAGGATTGGGTTTTGAGGATTGAAGAATGAGGATTGAGGATTGAGGATTGAGTATTGAGGATTAAAGATTGAGTATTGAGGATTGAAGACTGACGATTGAGGAT
The DNA here is from genome assembly GCF_051401765.1 of Calliopsis andreniformis. Classification (NCBI taxonomy): domain Eukaryota; kingdom Metazoa; phylum Arthropoda; class Insecta; order Hymenoptera; family Andrenidae; genus Calliopsis; species Calliopsis andreniformis. The sequence continues at coordinate 1,862,046 of NW_027480510.1, read as the reverse complement.
AGAGGATTGAGGATTGGGAATTGAGGATTTAGGATTGAAGATTGAGTATTGAGGATTGAAGGTTGAGGATTGCGGATTGAGGATGGAGGATTGAGGATTGAAGATTGAGGATTGGGGACTGAGTGTTGAGGGTTGAGTGATGAGAATAGATGTTTGTGGATAGAGATTTGAAGATTGCAGATTGAGCATTGAGTATTGAAAACTGTGAATTGATGATATTCTATTGAGGATTGAGGATTGGCGTCTGATTGTTGAGGTCTGAGGTCTGAAGATTGAGGATTCAGGATTCAGGATTCAGGATTGAGGTTTGAGGACTGAGGATTGAGGATTGAGGATTGAGGCTTGAGGATTGAGGATTGAGGATTGAAGATTGAGGATTGAGGATTGAGGATGAGTGCTGAGGGTTGAGGATTGAGGTTCGAGGCCAGAGGACTGAGGATTAAGGATTGGGATTTGAGGATTGTGGATTGGGGACTGAAGATTGAGGATTGGGTATTGAGGGTTGAAGAATCAGGATTGAGGAATGAGGACTGAGGATTGAGGATTGAAGGTTGAGTATTGAGGATTGAAGCCTGACGATTGAGGATTGAGGATTGAGGATAGAGGATTGAGGATGGAGGATTGAAGATTGAGTATTGAGGATTGATGATTGAGGATCGAGGATTGAGGATTGAGAATTGAGGATTGAAGATTGAGGATTGGGGACTGAGTGTTGAGTGTCGAATGATGAGAACTGATGTTTGTGGATAGAGATTTGAAGATTGAAGATTGAGTATTGAGTATTGAAAACTGCGAATTGATGATATTCTATTGAGGATTGAGGATTGACAACTGATTGTTGAGGACTGAGGCCTGAATATTGAGGATTCAGGATTGAGGATTCAGGTTTGAGGTTTGAGGACTGAGGACTGAGGATTGAGGATTGAGGATTGAGGATTGAGGATTGAGTATTGAGGATTGAAGGTTGAGTATTGGGTATTGCGGATTGAACGTTGAGGATTGAGGATTGAGGATTGAGGATTGAGGATTGAGGACTGAAGATTGAATATTGACGATTGAAGATTGAGGATTGAGTGTTGATGGTTGTTGATTGAGGACGAGGACTGAGGGTTGAGTATTGCTGTTTGAGGTCTGAGGATTGAGGATTGAGAATTGAGAATTGAGGATTGAGGATTGAGGATTGAGGATTGAAGATTGAGGATTGGGTATTGAGGATTGAAGAATGAGGATTGAGGATTGAGGATTGAGGATTGAGGATTGACGTCTGAGTATTGAGGATTGAAGATTGAGGATTGAGGATTGAGGATTGAGGATTGAGGGTTGAGGATTGAGGATTGAGGATTGAGGATTGAGGACTGAAGATTGAATATTGATGATTGAAGATTGAGGATTGAGGACTCATGGTTGTGGATTGAGGACGATGACTGAGGGTTGAGTATTGCTGTTTGAGGTCTGAGGATTGAGGATTGAGGGTTGAGAATTGAGGATTGAGGATTGAGGATTGACGACTGAACGTTGAGGGTTGAGTGATGAGAATTGATGTTTGTGGATAGAGATTTGATGATTGCAGATTGAGTATTGAGTATTGAAAACTGTGAATTGATGATATTCTATTGAGGATTGAGGATTGACAACTGATTGTTGAGGACAGAGGGCTGAAGATTGAGGATTCAGGGTTGAGGATTCAGGATTGCTGTATGAGGCCTGAGGATTGAGGATTGAGGATTGAGGATTGACAACTGATTGGTGAGTACTGAGGGCTGAAGATTGAGGATTCAGGACTGAGGATTCAGGGTTGAGGTATGCTGCCTGAGGATTGAGGACTGAGGATTGAGGATTGAGGATGAAGGCTGTGGGTTGACGATTGAGGTTTGAGGACTGAGGACTGAGGATTGAGGATTGAGAATTGAGGATTGAGGATTGAGGATTGAAGATTGAGGACTGGGTATTGATGATTGAACAACGAGGATTGAGGGTTGAGAATTGAGGATTTAAGATTGAGGATTGAGGATTGAGGATTGAGGATTGAGCATTGAAAACTGAGGATTGGGTGTTGAGGATTGAAGAATGAGGATTGAGTATTTCGGATTGAGGATTGAGGATTGAAGAATGTGGTTTGAGGATTGAGGATTGACGACTGAGTATTGAGGATTGAATATTGAGGATTGAGGATTGAGGTTTGAGGATTGAGGGTTGAGGATTGAGGATTGAGGATTGAGGATTGAGGACTGAAGATTGAATATTGATGATTGAAGATTGAGGATTGAGGACTGATGGTTGTGGATTGAGGACGATGACTGAGGGTTGAGTATTGCTGTTTGAGGTCTGAGGATTGAGGATTGAGGGTTGAGAATTGAGGATTGAGGATTGAGGACTGAAGACTGAGTGTTGAGGGTTGAGTGATGAGAATTGATGTTTGTGGATAGAGATTTGAAGATAGCAGATTGAGTATAGAGTATTGAAGACAGTGAACTGATGATATTATATTGAGGATTGAGAATTGACAACTGATTGTTGAAGACTGAGGTCTGAAGGTTGAGGATTCAGGATTGATGATTCAGGTTTGAGGTTTGAGGACTGAGGATTGAGGATTGAGGATTGAGGATTGAGGATTGAGGATTGAAGATTGAGGATTGGGTATTGCGGATTGAACATTGAGGATTGAGGATTGAGGATTGAGGATTGAGGATTCAGGACTGAAGATTGAATATTGATGATTGAAGATTGAGGATTGAGTATTGATGGTTGTGGATTGAGGACGAGGACTGAGGGTTGAGTATTGCTGTTTGAGGTCTGAGGATTGAGGACTGAGGATTGAGAATTGAGGATTGATGATTGAGGATTGAAGATTGAGGGTTGGGTATTGAGGATTGAAGAATGAGGATCGAGGATTGAGGAATGAGGATTGAGGATTGAAGACTGATTATTGAGGATTGAGGGTTGAGGATTGAGGATTGAGGATCGAGGATTGAGGATTGACGATTGAGGATTGAAGATTGAGGATTGGGTATTGAGGATTGAAGAATGAGGACTGAGGATTCAGAATTGAGGATTGAGGATTGAGGATTGAGGATTGAGGATTGAAGATTGAGGATTGAGGATTGAGGATTGAGGATTGAGGATTGAAGATTGAGGATTGGGTATTGAGGATTGAAGAATGAGGATTGAGGATTGAGGATTGAGGATTGAAGATTGAGTATTGATGATTGAAGATTGAGGATTGGGGATTGAGGTTTGAGGATTGAGGACGAGGACTGACGGTTGGGGATTGAGGTTTGAGGAATGAGGATTGAGGATTGAGGACTGAGGATTGAGGATTGAGAGTTGTGGATTGAGGACGAGGACTGAGGGTTGAGTATTGACGTTTGAGGTCTGAGGAGTGAGGATTGAGGATTGAGAATTGAGGATTGAGCATTGAGGATTGAAGATTGAGGATTGGGTATTGAGGATTGAAGAATGAGGATTGGGGACTGAGGATTGAGGATTGAGGTTTGAGGATTGAGTATTGAGGATCGAGAATTGAGAATTGAGGATTGAAGATTGAGTATTGAGTATTGAAGATTGAGGATTGAGGATTGAGGATTGAAGATTGAGGACTGAGTGTTGTGGGTTGAGTGATGAGTATTGATGTTTGTGGATTGAGATTTGACGATTGATGAATGGGGATTGAGTATTGAAAGCTGTGAATTGAGGATATTCTATTGAGGATTGATGATTGACACTTGAATGTTGAGGACTGACGGCTGAAGATTGAGGATTCAGGATTGAGGATTCCGGATTGAAGTTTGAGGACTGAGGATTGAGGGTTGAGGATTGAGGATTGAGGATTGAAGAATGAGGATTGAGGATTGAGGATTGAAGACTGAGTGTTGAGGGTTGAGTGATGAGAATTGATGTTTGTGGATAGAGATTTGAAGACTGCAGATTGAGTATTTAGTATTGAAAACTGTGAATTGATGATATTCTATTGAGGATTGAGGATTGACAACTGATTGTTGAGGACTGAGTCCTGAAGATTGAGGATTGAAGGTTGAGGATTGAGGATTGAGGATTGAGGATTGAAGATTGAGGATTGGGTGTTGAGGATTGAAGAATGAGGATTGAGTATTTCGGATTCAGGATTGAGGATTGAAGATTGAGTATTGACGATTGAAGACTGAGGATTGAGGATTGAGGATTGAGGATTGAGGATTGAGGATTCAGGATTGAAGATTGAGGATTGGGTATTGCGGAATGAACATTGTGGATTGAGGATTGAGGATTGATGATTGAGGATTGAGGACTGAAGATTGAATATTGATGATTGAGGATTGAGGATTGAAGATTGAGGATTGGGTTTTGAGGATTGAAGAATGAGGATTGAGGATTGAGGATTGAGTATTGAGGATTAAAGATTGAGTATTGAGGATTGAAGACTGACGATTGAGGATAGAGGATTGAGGATTGGGAATTGAGGATTTAGGATTGAAGATTGAGTATTGAGGATTGAAGGTTGAGGATTGCGGATTGAGGATGGAGGATTGAGGATTGAAGATTGAGGATTGGGGACTGAGTGTTGAGGGTTGAGTGATGAGAATAGATGTTTGTGGATAGAGATTTGAAGATTGCAGATTGAGCATTGAGTATTGAAAACTGTGAATTGATGATATTCTATTGAGGATTGAGGATTGGCGTCTGATTGTTGAGGTCTGAGGTCTGAAGATTGAGGATTCAGGATTCAGGATTCAGGATTGAGGTTTGAGGACTGAGGATTGAGGATTGAGGATTGAGGCTTGAGGATTGAGGATTGAGGATTGAAGATTGAGGATTGAGGATTGAGGATGAGTGCTGAGGGTTGAGGATTGAGGTTCGAGGCCAGAGGACTGAGGATTAAGGATTGGGATTTGAGGATTGTGGATTGGGGACTGAAGATTGAGGATTGGGTATTGAGGGTTGAAGAATCAGGATTGAGGAATGAGGATTGAGGATTGAGGATTGAAGGTTGAGTATTGAGGATTGAAGCCTGACGATTGAGGATTGAGGATTGAGGATAGAGGATTGAGGATGGAGGATTGAAGATTGAGTATTGAGGATTGATGATTGAGGATCGAGGATTGAGGATTGAGAATTGAGGATTGAAGATTGAGGATTGGGGACTGAGTGTTGAGTGTCGAATGATGAGAACTGATGTTTGTGGATAGAGATTTGAAGATTGAATATTGAGTATTGAGTATTGAAAACTGCGAATTGATGACATTCTATTGAGGATTGAGGATTGACAACTGATTGTTGAGGACTGAGGCCTGAATATTGAGGATTCAGGATTGAGGATTCAGGTTTGAGGTTTGAGGACTGAGGACTGAGGATTGAGGATTGAGGATTGAGGATTGAGGATTGAGTATTGAGGATTGAAGGTTGAGTATTGGGTATTGCGGATTGAACGTTGAGGATTGAGGATTGAGGATTGAGGATTGAGGATTGAGGACTGAAGATTGAATATTGACGATTGAAGATTGAGGATTGAGTGTTGATGGTTGTTGATTGAGGACGAGGACTGAGGGTTGAGTATTGCTGTTTGAGGTCTGAGGATTGAGGATTGAGAATTGAGAATTGAGGATTGAGGATTGAGGATTGAGGATTGAAGATTGAGGATTGGGTATTGAGGATTGAAGAATGAGGATTGAGGATTGAGGATTGAGGATTGAGGATTGACGTCTGAGTATTGAGGATTGAAGATTGAGGATTGAGGATTGAGGATTGAGGATTGAGGGTTGAGGATTGAGGATTGAGGATTGAGGATTGAGGACTGAAGATTGAATATTGATGATTGAAGATTGAGGATTGAGGACTGATGGTTGTGGATTGAGGACGATGACTGAGGGTTGAGTATTGCTGTTTGAGGTCTGAGGATTGAGGATTGAGGGTTGAGAATTGAGGATTGAGGATTGAGGATTGACGACTGAACGTTGAGGGTTGAGTGATGAGAATTGATGTTTGTGGATAGAGATTTGATGATTGCAGATTGAGTATTGAGTATTGAAAACTGTGAATTGATGATATTCTATTGAGGATTGAGGATTGACAACTGATTGTTGAGGACAGAGGGCTGAAGATTGAGGATTCAGGGTTGAGGATTCAGGATTGCTGTATGAGGCCTGAGGATTGAGGATTGAGGATTGAGGATTGACAACTGATTGGTGAGTACTGAGGGCTGAAGATTGAGGATTCAGGACTGAGGATTCAGGGTTGAGGTATGCTGCCTGAGGATTGAGGACTGAGGATTGAGGATTGAGGATGAAGGCTGTGGGTTGACGATTGAGGTTTGAGGACTGAGGACTGAGGATTGAGGATTGAGAATTGAGGATTGAGGATTGAGGATTGAAGATTGAGGACTGGGTATTGATGATTGAACAACGAGGATTGAGGGTTGAGAATTGAGGATTTAAGATTGAGGATTGAGGATTGAGGATTGAGGATTGAGCATTGAAAACTGAGGATTGGGTGTTGAGGATTGAAGAATGAGGATTGAGTATTTCGGATTGAGGATTGAGGATTGAAGAATGTGGTTTGAGGATTGAGGATTGACGACTGAGTATTGAGGATTGAATATTGAGGATTGAGGATTGAGGTTTGAGGATTGAGGGTTGAGGATTGAGGATTGAGGATTGAGGATTGAGGACTGAAGATTGAATATTGATGATTGAAGATTGAGGATTGAGGACTGATGGTTGTGGATTGAGGACGATGACTGAGGGTTGAGTATTGCTGTTTGAGGTCTGAGGATTGAGGATTGAGGGTTGAGAATTGAGGATTGAGGATTGAGGACTGAAGACTGAGTGTTGAGGGTTGAGTGATGAGAATTGATGTTTGTGGATAGAGATTTGAAGATAGCAGATTGAGTATAGAGTATTGAAGACAGTGAACTGATGATATTATATTGAGGATTGAGAATTGACAACTGATTGTTGAAGACTGAGGTCTGAAGGTTGAGGATTCAGGATTGATGATTCAGGTTTGAGGTTTGAGGACTGAGGATTGAGGATTGAGGATTGAGGATTGAGGATTGAGGATTGAAGATTGAGGATTGGGTATTGCGGATTGAACATTGAGGATTGAGGATTGAGGATTGAGGATTGAGGATTCAGGACTGAAGATTGAATATTGATGATTGAAGATTGAGGATTGAGTATTGATGATTGTGGATTGAGGACGAGGACTGAGGGTTGAGTATTGCTGTTTGAGGTCTGAGGATTGAGGACTGAGGATTGAGAATTGAGGATTGATGATTGAGGATTGAAGATTGAGGGTTGGGTATTGAGGATTGAAGAATGAGGATCGAGGATTGAGGAATGAGGATTGAGGATTGAAGACTGATTATTGAGGATTGAGGGTTGAGGATTGAGGATTGAGGATCGAGGATTGAGGATTGACGATTGAGGATTGAAGATTGAGGATTGGGTATTGAGGATTGAAGAATGAGGACTGAGGATTCAGAATTGAGGATTGAGGATTGAGGATTGAGGATTGAGGATTGAAGATTGAGGATTGAGGATTGAGGATTGAGGATTGAGGATTGAAGATTGAGGATTGGGTATTGAGGATTGAAGAATGAGGATTGAGGATTGAGGATTGAGGATTGAAGATTGAGTATTGATGATTGAAGATTGAGGATTGGGGATTGAGGTTTGAGGATTGAGGACGAGGACTGACGGTTGGGGATTGAGGTTTGAGGAATGAGGATTGAGGATTGAGGACTGAGGATTGAGGATTGAGAGTTGTGGATTGAGGACGAGGACTGAGGGTTGAGTATTGACGTTTGAGGTCTGAGGAGTGAGGATTGAGGATTGAGAATTGAGGATTGAGCATTGAGGATTGAAGATTGAGGATTGGGTATTGAGGATTGAAGAATGAGGATTGGGGACTGAGGATTGAGGATTGAGGTTTGAGGATTGAGTATTGAGGATCGAGAATTGAGAATTGAGGATTGAAGATTGAGTATTGAGTATTGAAGATTGAGGATTGAGGATTGAGGATTGAAGATTGAGGACTGAGTGTTGTGGGTTGAGTGATGAGTATTGATGTTTGTGGATTGAGATTTGACGATTGATGAATGGGGATTGAGTATTGAAAGCTGTGAATTGAGGATATTCTATTGAGGATTGATGATTGACACTTGAATGTTGAGGACTGACGGCTGAAGATTGAGGATTCAGGATTGAGGATTCCGGATTGAAGTTTGAGGACTGAGGATTGAGGGTTGAGGATTGAGGATTGAGGATTGAAGAATGAGGATTGAGGATTGAGGATTGAAGACTGAGTGTTGAGGGTTGAGTGATGAGAATTGATGTTTGTGGATAGAGATTTGAAGACTGCAGATTGAGTATTTAGTATTGAAAACTGTGAATTGATGATATTCTATTGAGGATTGAGGATTGACAACTGATTGTTGAGGACTGAGGGCTGAAGATTGAGGATTGAAGGTTGAGGATTGAGGATTGAGGATTGAGGATTGAAGATTGAGGATTGGGTGTTGAGGATTGAAGAATGAGGATTGAGTATTTCGGATTCCGGATTGAGGATTGAAGATTGAGTATTGACGATTGAAGACTGAGGATTGAGGATTGAGGATTGAGGATTGAGGATTGAGGATTCAGGATTGAAGATTGAGGACTGGGTATTGCGGAATGAACATTGTGGATTGAGGATTGAGGATTGATGATTGAGGATTGAGGACTGAAGATTGAATATTGATGATTGAGGATTGAGGATTGAAGATTGAGGATTGGGTTTTGAGGATTGAAGAATGAGGATTGAGGATAGAGGATTGAGTATTGAGGATTAAAGATTGAGTATTGAGGATTGAAGACTGACGATTGAGGATAGAGGATTGAGGATTGGGAATTGAGGATTTAGGATTGAAGATTGAGTATTGAGGATTGAAGGTTGAGGATTGCGGATTGAGGATGGAGGATTGAGGATTGAAGATTGAGGATTGGGGACTGAGTGTTGAGGGTTGAGTGATGAGAATAGATGTTTGTGGATAGAGATTTGAAGATTGCAGATTGAGCATTGAGTATTGAAAACTGTGAATTGATGATATTCTATTGAGGATTGAGGATTGGCGTCTGATTGTTGAGGTCTGAGGTCTGAAGATTGAGGATTCAGGATTCAGGATTCAGGATTGAGGTTTGAGGACTGAGGATTGAGGATTGAGGATTGAGGCTTGAGGATTGAGGATTGAGGATTGAAGATTGAGGATTGAGGATTGAGGATGAGTGCTGAGGGTTGAGGATTGAGGTTCGAGGCCAGAGGACTGAGGATTAAGGATTGGGATTTGAGGATTGTGGATTGGGGACTGAAGATTGAGGATTGGGTATTGAGGGTTGAAGAATCAGGATTGAGGAATGAGGATTGAGGATTGAGGATTGAAGGTTGAGTATTGAGGATTGAAGCCTGACGATTGAGGATTGAGGATTGAGGATAGAGGATTGAGGATGGAGGATTGAAGATTGAGTATTGAGGATTGATGATTGAGGATCGAGGATTGAGGATTGAGAATTGAGGATTGAAGATTGAGGATTGGGGACTGAGTGTTGAGTGTCGAATGATGAGAACTGATGTTTGTGGATAGAGATTTGAAGATTGAATATTGAGTATTGAGTATTGAAAACTGCGAATTGATGATATTCTATTGAGGATTGAGGATTGACAACTGATTGTTGAGGACTGAGGCCTGAATATTGAGGATTCAGGATTGAGGATTCAGGTTTGAGGTTTGAGGACTGAGGACTGAGGATTGAGGATTGAGGATTGAGGATTGAGGATTGAGTATTGAGGATTGAAGGTTGAGTATTGGGTATTGCGGATTGAACGTTGAGGATTGAGGATTGAGGATTGAGGATTGAGGATTGAGGACTGAAGATTGAATATTGACGATTGAAGATTGAGGATTGAGTGTTGATGGTTGTTGATTGAGGACGAGGACTGAGGGTTGAGTATTGCTGTTTGAGGTCTGAGGATTGAGGATTGAGAATTGGGAATTGAGGATTGAGGATTGAGGATTGAGGATTGAAGATTGAGGATTGGGTATTGAGGATTGAAGAATGAGGATTGAGGATTGAGGATTGAGGATTGAGGATTGACGACTGAGTATTGAGGATTGAAGATTGAGGATTGAGGATTGAGGATTGAGGATTGAGGGTTGAGGATTGAGGATTGAGGATTGAGGATTGAGGACTGAAGATTGAATATTGATGATTGAAGATTGAGGATTGAGGACTGATGGTTGTGGATTGAGGACGATGACTGAGGGTTGAGTATTGCTGTTTGAGGTCTGAGGATTGAGGATTGAGGGTTGAGAATTGAGGATTGAGGATTGAGGATTGAAGACTGAACGTTGAGGGTTGAGTGATGAGAATTGATGTTTGTGGATAGAGATTTGATGATTGCAGATTGAGTATTGAGTATTGAAAACTGTGAATTGATGATATTCTATTGAGGATTGAGGATTGACAACTGATTGTTGAGGACAGAGGGCTGAAGATTGAGGATTCAGGGTTGAGGATTCAGGATTGCTGTATGAGGCCTGAGGATTGAGGATTGAGGATTGAGGATTGACAACTGATTGGTGAGTACTGAGGGCTGAAGATTGAGGATTCAGGACTGAGGATTCAGGGTTGAGGTATGCTGCCTGAGGATTGAGGACTGAGGATTGAGGATTGAGGATGAAGGCTGTGGGTTGACGATTGAGGTTTGAGGACTGAGGACTGAGGATTGAGGATTGAGAATTGAGGATTGAGGATTGAGGATTGAAGATTGAGGACTGGGTATTGATGATTGAACAACGAGGATTGAGGGTTGAGAATTGAGGATTTAAGATTGAGGATTGAGGATTGAGGATTGAGGATTGAGCATTGAAAACTGAGGATTGGGTGTTGAGGATTGAAGAATGAGGATTGAGTATTTCGGATTGAGGATTGAGGATTGAAGAATGTGGTTTGAGGATTGAGGATTGACGACTGAGTATTGAGGATTGAATATTGAGGATTGAGGATTGAGGATTGAGGATTGAGGGTTGAGGATTGAGGATTGAGGATTGAGGATTGAGGACTGAAGATTGAATATTGATGATTGAAGATTGAGGATTGAGGACTGATGATTGTGGATTGAGGACGATGACTGAGGGTTGAGTATTGCTGTTTGAGGTCTGAGGATTGAGGATTGAGGGTTGAGAATTGAGGATTGAGGATTGAGGACTGAAGACTGAGTGTTGAGGGTTGAGTGATGAGAATTGATGTTTGTGGATAGAGATTTGAAGATTGCAGATTGAGTATTGAGTATTGAAAACTGTGAATTGATGATATTCTATTGAGGATTGAGGATTGACAACTGATTGTTGAGGACAGAGGGCTGAAGATTGAGGATTCATGGTTGAGGATTCAGGATTGCGGTATGAGGCCTGAGGATTGAGGATTGAGGATTGAGGATTGAGGATTGAGAATTGAAGATTGAGGATTGAGGGTTGAGGGTTGTGGATTGAGGACGAGGACTGAGGTTTGAGTATTGATATTTGAGGTCTGAGGATAGAGGATTGAAGATAGAGAATTGAGGATTGAGGATTGAGGATTGAAGATTGAGGATTGAAGAATGAGGATTGATGATTGAGGATTGAAGATTGAGTGTTGAGGATTGAAGCCTGACGATTGAGGATTGAGGATTGAGGATTGAGGATTGAGGATGGAGGATTGAAGATTGAGGATTGAGGATTGAGTATTGAGGATTGAAGGTTGAGGATTGGGTATTGCGGATTGAACGTTGAGGATTGAGGATTGAGGATTGAGGATTGAGGATTGAGGACTGAAGATTGAATATTGACGATTGAAGATTGAGGATTGAGTGTTGATGGTTGTGGATTGAGGACGAGGACTGAGGGTTGAGTATTGCTGTTTGAGGTCTGAGGATTGAGGATTGAGAATTGAGAATTGAGGATTGCGGATTGAGGATTGAAGAATGAGGATTGGGGATTGAGGATTGAGTATTGAGGATTAAAGGTTGAGTATTGAGGATTGAAGACTGTCGATTGAGGATAGAGGATTGATGATTGAGGATTGAGGGTTGAGGATTGATGATTGAGGATTGAGGGTTGAGGATTGATGATTGAGTATTGAGGATTGAATGTTGAGGATTGAGGATTGAGGATTGAAGATTGAGGATTGGGGACTGAGTGTTGAGGGTTGAGTGATGAGAATTGATGTTTGTGGATAGAGATTTGAAGGTTGCAGATTGATTATTGAGTATTGAAAACTGTGAATTGATGATATTCTATTGAGGATTGAGGATTGACGTCTGATTGTTGAGGTCTGAGGTCTGAAGATTGAGGATTCAGGATTGAGGATTCAGGATTGAGGTTTGAGGACTGAGGATTGAGGATTGCGGATTGAGGCTTGAGGATTGAGGATTGAGGATTGAAGATTGAGGATTGAGGATTGAGGATGAGGGCTGATGGTTGAGGATTGAGGTTTGAGGACTGAGGACTGAGGATTGAGGATTGAGAATTGAGGATTGAGGATTGAGGATTGAAGATTGAGGATTGGGTTTTGAGGATTGAAGAATGAGGATTGAGGATTGAGGATTGAGTATTGAGGATCGAGAATTGAGAATTGAGGATTGAAGATTGAGTATTGAGTATTGAAGATTGAGGATTGAGGATTGAGGATTGAAGATTGAGGACTGAGTGTTGTGGGTTGAGTGATGAGTATTGATGTTTGTGGATTGAGATTTGACGATTGATGAATGGGGATTGAGTATTGAAAGCTGTGAATTGAGGATATTCTATTGAGGATTGATGATTGACACTTGAATGTTGAGGACTGACGGCTGAAGATTGAGGATTCAGGATTGAGGATTCCGGATTGAAGTTTGAGGACTGAGGATTGAGGGTTGAGGATTGAGGATTGAGGATTGAAGAATGAGGATTGAGGATTGAGGATTGAAGACTGAGAGTTGAGGGTTGAGTGATGAGAATTGATGTTTGTGGATAGAGATTTGAAGACTGCAGATTGAGTATTTAGTATTGAAAACTGTGAATTGATGATATTCTATTGAGGATTGAGGATTGACAACTGATTGTTGAGGACTGAGGGCTGAAGATTGAGGATTGAAGGTTGAGGATTGAGGATTGAGGATTGAGGATTGAAGATTGAGGATTGGGTGTTGAGGATTGAAGAATGAGGATTGAGTATTTCGGATTTCGGATTGAGGATTGAGGATTGAGTATTGACGATTGAAGACTGAGGATTGAGGATTGAGGATTGAGGATTGAGGATTGAGGATTCAGGATTGAAGATTTAGGATTGGGTATTGCGGAATGAACATTGTGGATTGAGGATTGAGGATTGAGGATTGAGGATTGAGGACTGAAGATTGAATATTAAATGATTGAGGATTGAGGATTGAAGATTGAGGATTGGGTTTTGTGGATTGAAGAATGAGGATTGAGGATTGAGGATTGAGTATTGAGGATTAAAGATTGAGTATTGAGGATTGAAGACTGACGATTGAGGATAGAGGATTGAGGATTGGGAATTGAGGATTTAGGATTGAAGATTGAGTATTGAGGATTGAAGGTTGAGGATTGCGGATTGAGGATGGAGGATTGAGGATTGAAGATTGAGGATTGGGGACTGAGTGTTGAGGGTTGAGTGATGAGAATAGATGTTTGTGGATAGAGATTTGAAGATTGCAGATTGAGCATTGAGTATTGAAAACTGTGAATTGATGATATTCTATTGAGGATTGAGGATTGGCGTCTGATTGTTGAGGTCTGAGGTCTGAAGATTGAGGATTCAGGATTCAGGATTCAGGATTGAGGTTTGAGGACTGAGGATTGAGGATTGAGGATTGAGGCTTGAGGATTGAGGATTGAGGATTGAAGATTGAGGATTGAGGATTGAGGATGAGTGCTGAGGGTTGAGGATTGAGGTTCGAGGCCAGAGGACTGAGGATTAAGGATTGGGATTTGAGGATTGTGGATTGGGGACTGAAGATTGAGGATTGGGTATTGAGGGTTGAAGAATCAGGATTGAGGAACGAGGGTTGAGGATTGAGGATTGAAGATTGAGTATTGAGGATTGAAGCCTGACGATTGAGGATTGAGGATCGAGGATTGAGGATTGCGGATGGAGGATTGAAGATTGAGTATTGAGGATTGATGATTGAGGATCGAGGATTGAGGATTGAGGATTGAGGATTGAAGATTGAGGATTGGGGACTGAGTGTTGAGTGTCGAATGACGAGAACTGATGTTTGTGGATAGAGATTTGAAGATTGAAGATTGAGTATTGAGTATTGAAAACTGCGAATTGATGATATTCTATTGAGGATTGAGGATTGACAACTGATTGTTGAGGACTGAGGCCTGAATATTGAGGATTCAGGATTGAGGATTCAGGTTTGAGGTTTGAGGACTGAGGACTGAGGATTGAGGATTGAGGATTGAGGATTGAGGATTGAGTATTGAGGATTGAAGGTTGAGTATTGGGTATTGCGGATTGAACGTTGAGGATTGAGGATTGAGGATTGAGGATTGAGGATTGAGGACTGAAGATTGAATATTGACGATTGAAGATTGAGGATTGAGTGTTGATGGTTGTGGATTGAGGACGAGGACTGAGGGTTGAGTATTGCTGTTTGAGGTCTGAGGATTGAGGATTGAGAATTGAGAATTGAGGATTGAGGATTGAGGATTGAAGATTGAGGATTGGGTATTGAGGATTGAAGAATGAGGATTGAGGATTGAGGATTGAGGATTGAGGATTGACGACTGAGTATTGAGGATTGAAGATTGAGGATTGAGGATTGAGGATTGAGGATTGAGGGTTGAGGATTGAGGATTGAGGATTGAGGATTGAGGACTGAAGATTGAATATTGATGATTGAAGATTGAGGATTGAGGACTGATGGTTGTGGATTGAGGACGATGACTGAGGGTTGAGTATTGCTGTTTGAGGTCTGAGGATTGAGGATTGAGGGTTGAGAATTGAGGATTGAGGATTGAGGATTGAAGACTGAATGTTGAGGGTTGAGTGATGAGAATTGATGTTTGTGGATAGAGATTTGATGATTGCAGATTGAGTATTGAGTATTGAAAACTGTGAATTGATGATATTCTATTGAGGATTGAGGATTGACAACTGATTGTTGAGGACTGAGGGCTGAAGATTGAGGATTGAAGGTTGAGGATTGAGGATTGAGGATTGAGGATTGAAGATTGAGGATTGAAGAATGAGGATTGATGATTGAGGATTGAAGATTGAGTGTTGAGGATTGAAGCCTGACGATTGAGGATTGAGGATTGAGGATTGAGGATTGAGGATGGAGGATTGAAGATTGAGGATTGAGGATTGAGTATTGACGATTGAAGGTTGAGGATTGGGTATTGCGGATTGAACGTTGAGGATTGAGGATTGAGGATTGAGGATTGAGGATTGAGGACTGAAGATTGAATATTGACGATTGAAGATTGGGGATTGAGTGTTGATGGTTGTGGATTGAGGACGAGGACTGAGGGTTGAGTATTGCTGTTTGAGGTCTGAGGATTGAGGATTGAGAATTGAGAATTGAGGATTGCGGATTGAGGATTGAAGAATGAGGATTGGGGATTGAGGATTGAGTATTGAGGATTAAAGGTTGAGTATTGAGGATTGAAGACTGTCGATTGAGGATAGAGGATTGATGATTGAGGATTGAGGGTTGAGGATTGATGATTGAGGAATGAGGGTTGAGGATTGATGATTGAGTATTGAGGATTGAATGTTGAGGATTGAGGATTGAGGATTGAAGATTGAGGATTGGGGACTGAGTGTTGAGGGTTGAGTGATGAGAATTGATGTTTGTGGATAGAGATTTGAAGGTTGCAGATTGATTATTGAGTATTGAAAACTGTGAATTGATGATATTCTATTGAGGATTGAGGATTGACGTCTGATTGTTGAGGTCTGAGGTCTGAAGATTGAGGATTCAGGATTGAGGGTTCAGGATTGAGGTTTGAGGACTGAGGATTGAGGATTGAGGATTGAGGCTTGAGGATTGAGGATTGAGGATTGAAGATTGAGGATTGAGGATTGAGGATGAGGGCTGAGGGTTGAGGATTGAGGTTTGAGGACTGAGGACTGAGGATTCAGGATTGAGAATTTAGGATTGAGGATTGAGGATTGAAGATTGAGGATTGGGTTTTGAGGATTGAAGAATGAGGATTGAGGATTGAGGATTGAGTATTGAGGATTAAAGATTGAGTATTGAGGATTGAAGTCTGACGATTGAGGATAGAGGATTGAGGATTGGGAATTGAGGATTTAGGATTGAAGATTGAGTATTGAGGATTGAAGATTGATGATTGCGGATTGAGGATGGAGGACTGAGGATTGAAGATTGAAGATTGGGGACTGAGTGTTGAGGGTTGAGTGATGAGAATAGGGTGTTTGTGGATAGAGATTTGAAGATTGCAGATTGAGCATTGAGTATTGAAAACTGTGAATTGATGATATTCTATTGAGGATTGAGGATTGGCGTCTGATTGTTGAGGTCTGAGGTTTGAAGATTGAGGATTCAGGATTCAGGATTCAGGATTGAGGTTTGAGGACTGAGGATTGAGGATTGAGGATTGAGGCTTGAGGCTTGAGGATTGAGGATTGAAGATTGAGGATTGAGGATTGAGGATGAGTGCTGAGGGTTGAGGATTGAGGTTTGAGGCCAGAGGACTGAGAATTGAGGATTGGGATTTGAGGATTGTGGATTGGGGATTGAGGATTGAGGATTGGGTATTGAGGGTTGAAGAATCAGGATTGAGGAATGAGGATTGGGGATTGAGGATTGAGGATTGAAGGTTGAGGATTGGGTATTGCGGATTGAACGTTGAGGATTGAGGATTGAAGAATGAGGATTGAGTATTTCGGATTTCGGATTGAGGATTGAAGATTGAGTATTGAGGATTGAAGACTGAGGATTGAGGATTGAGGATTGAGGATTGAGGATTGAGGATTGAGGATTGAAGATTGAGGATTGGGTATTGCGGCATGAACATTGAGGATTGAGGATTGAGGATTGAGGATTGAGGATTGAGGACTGAAGATTGATTATTGATGATTGATGATTGAGGATTGAGGATTGATGGTTGTGGATTGAGGACGAGGACTGAGGGTTGAGTATTGCTGTTTGAGGTCTGAGGATTGAGGATTGAGGATTGAGAATTGAGGATTGAGGATTGAGGATTGAAGATTGAGGATTGGGTATTGAGGATTGAAGAATGAGGATTGAGGTTTGAGGATTGAAGACTGACTGTTGAGTGTTGAGTGATGAGAATTGATGTTTGTGGATAGAGATTTGAAGACTGCAGATTGAGTATTTAGTATTGAAAACTGTGAATTGATGATATTCTATTGAGGATTGAAGATTGACAACTGATTGTTGAGGACTGAGGGCTGAAGATTGAGGATTGAAGGTTGAGGATTGAGGATTGAGGATTGAGGATTGAAGATTGAGGATTGGGTGTTGAGGATTGAAGAATGAGGATTGAGTATTTCGGATTTCGTATTTCGGATTGAAGATTGAGTATTGAGGATTGAAGACTGAGGATTGAGGATTGAGGATTGAGGATTGATGATTGAGGATTCAGGATTGAAGATTGAGGATTGGGTATTGCGGAATGAACATTGTGGATTGAGGATTGAGGATTGAGGATTGAGGATTGAGGACTGATGATTGAATATTGATGATTGAAGATTGAGGATTGAGGACTGATGGTTGTGGATTGAGGACGAGGACTGAGGGTTGAGTATTGCTCTTTGAGGTCTGAGGATTGAGGATTGAGGGTTGAGAATTGAGGATTGAGGATTGAGGATTGAAGACTGAGTGTTGAGGGTTGAGTGATGAGAATTGATGTTTGTGGATAGAGATTTGAAGATTGCAGATTGAGTATTGAGTATTGAAAACTGTGAATTGATGATATTCTATTGAGGATTGAGGATTGACAACTGATTGTTGAGGACAGAGGGCTGAAGATTGAGGATTCAGGGTTGAGGATTCAGAATTGCGGTATGAGGCCTGAGGATTGAGGATTGAGGATTGAGGATTGAGGATTGAGAATTGAAGATTGAGGATTGAGGATTGAGGGTTGTGGATTGAGGACGAGGACTGAGGGTTGAGTATTGATATTTGAGGTCTGAGGATAGAGGATTGAAGATAGAGAATTGAGGATTGAGGATTGAGGATTGAAGATTGAGGATTGAAGAATGAGGATTGATGATTGAGGATTGAAGATTGAGTGTTGAGGATTGAAGCCTGACGATTGAGGATTGAGGATTGAGGATTGAGGATTGAGGATGGAGGATTGAAGATTGAGGATTGAGGATTGAGTATTGACGATTGAAGGTTGAGGATTGGGTATTGCGGATTGAACGTTGAGGATTGAGGATTGAGGATTGAGGATTGAGGATTGAGGACTGAAGATTGAATATTGACGATTGAAGATTGAGGATTGAGTGTTGATGGTTGTGGATTGAGGACGAGGACTGAGGGTTGAGTATTGCTGTTTGAGGTCTGAGGATTGAGGATTGAGAATTGAGAATTGAGGATTGCGGATTGAGGATTGAAGAATGAGGATTGGGGATTGAGGATTGAGTATTGAGGATTAAAGATTGAGTATTGAGGATTGAAGACTGTCGATTGAGAATAGAGGATTGATGATTGAGGATTGAGGGTTGAGGATTGATGATTGAGTATTGAGGATTGAATGTTGAGGATTGAGAATTGAGGATTGAGGATTGAGGGTTGACGATTGAGGATTGTGTATTGAGGATTGAAGAATGAGGATTGAGGATTGAGGATTGAAGATTGAGGATTGAGGATTGAGGATGGAGGATTGAAGAGAGAGGACTGAGTATTGAGGATTGAGTGTTGAGAATTGATGTTTGAGGATTGAGATTTGATTATTGAATTTTGTGGATTGAGTATTGAACCATGAGTATTCAGGATATTCTGTTGAGTATTGAGAATTGAGTATTGATGGTTGAGTAATGAGGATTGATGGTTGACGGTTGTGTGTTGAATATTGAGGATTGAGGATAGAGGATTGAGGATTGAGGATTGAGAATTGAAGATTGAGTATAGATGGTTGAAGATTGAGGATTGGCGATTGAGGTTTGAGGATTGAGGACGAGGACTGACGGTTGAGGTTTGAGGTTGGAGGATTGAGGATTGAGGATTGAGGACTGAGGATTGAGGATTGAGGATTGAGCATTGAGGATTGGAGATTGAGGACTGGGGAATGAGGATTGAAAATTGAGGATTAAGGGTTGAAGATTGGGGATTGAGGATCTAGGATTGGCGATTGATTATTGAGGATTGAAGATTGAGGATTGAGGATTGAGTATTGAGAATTGAGAATTGAGAATTGAGGATGTGGACTGAGGGTTGAGGGTTGAGGTTTGAGGAATGAGGATTGAGGGTTGAGGATTGAGGGTTGAGGATTGAGGATTGAGGATTGATGATTGAGTATTGAAGATTGAGTATTGATGACTGAGGATTGAGGATTGCGGATCGAGGATTGAGGATTGAGGATTGAAGATTGAGTATTGAGGATAGAAGATTGATGATTGAGGATGAGAATTGAGGATTGAGGATTGAAGATTGAGGATTGTGGATTGAGGATTGAGGATTGAGTATTGGGGATTGAAGATTGAATATTGGTGATTGAAGATTGAGGATTGAGGATTGAGGGTTGTGGACTGAGGACGAGGACTGAGGGTTGAATATTGATGTTTGAGGTCTGAGGATTGAGGATTGAGGATTGAGAATTGAGGATTGAGGATTGAGGGTTTAAGATTGAGGATTGGGTATTGAGGATTGAAGATTGAGGATTGAGGATTGAGGATTGAGGGTTGAGGATTACAGATTGAGTATTGAGGATTGAAGATTGACGGTTGAGGATTGAGGATTGAGGATTGAGCATTGAGGATTGAGGATTGAGTATTGAGGATTGAAGATTGAGTATTGAGGATTGAAGATTGAGGATTGAGGATTGAGGACTGAGGATTGAGGATTGAATATTGAGGATTGGGGATTGAGGATTGACGATTGAGGGTTGAGTATTGAGGAGTGAGAATTGAGGGCTGAGGATTGAGGATTGAGGATTGAGGATTGAGGATTGAGGATTGAGGATTGAGGACTGAGGATTGAGGATTGAATATTGAGGATTGGGGATTGAGGATTGACGATTGAGGGTTGAGTATTGAGGAGTGAGAATTGAGGGTTGAGGATTGAGTATAGATGATTGAAGATTGAGGACTGAGGATTGAGTGTTGAGGATTGAGGACGAGGATTGACGATTGAGGATTGAGGTTTGAGGATTGAGGATTGAGGAATGAAAATTGAAGATTGAGTATTGATGGCTGAAGATTGAGGATTGGTATTTGAGGTTTGAGGATTGAGGACGAGGACTGACGGTTGAGGTTTGAGGTTGGAGGATTGAGGATTGAGGATTGAGGACTGAGGATTGAGGATTGAGGATTGAGCATTGAGGATTGGAGATTGAGGACTGGGGAATGAGGATTGAAAATTGAGGATTAAGGATTGAAGGTTGGGGATTGAGGATCTAGGATTGGAGATTGATTATTGAGGATTGAAGATTGAGGATTGAGGATTGAGGATTGAAGATTGAATTTTGATGATTGAATATTGAGGACTGAGGATTGAGGTTTGTTGATTGTGGACGAGGACTGAGGGTTGAATATTGATGTTTGTGGTCTGAGGATTGAGGATTGAGGATTGAGGATTGAGAATTGAGGATTGAGGATTGAGGATTGAACATTGAGGACTGAGTCTTGAGGGTTGAGTGGTGAGAATTGATTTTTGTGGATAGAGATTTGAAGATTGCAGACTGAGTATTGTGTATTGAAAAATGTGAATTGAGTATATTCTATTGAGGATTGAGTATTGACAACTGATTGTTGAGGTCTGAGGGCTGAAGATTGAGGGTTCAGGGTTGAGGATTCAGAATTGAGATTTGAGGACCGAGGATTGTGGATTGAAGATTGAGTATTGAGGATTGAAGATTGAGAATTGAGGATTGAGGATTGAGGATTGAGGATGAGGGCTGAGGGTTGAGGATTGAGGTTTGAGGACTGAGGACTGAGGATTGATGATTGAGAATTGAGGATTGAGGATTGAGGGTTGACGATTGAGGATTGTGTATTGAGGATTGAAGAATGAGGATTGAGGATTGAGGATTGAAGATTGAGGATTGAAGATTGAGTATTGAGGATTGAAGATTGACGATCGGGGATTGAGAATTGAGGATTGAGTACTGAAGATTGAGGATTGGGGATTGAGGATTGACGATTGAGGATTGAGCATTGAGGATTGAGGATTGAGGATTGAGGATTGAGGATTGAAGATTGAGTATTGGGGATTGAAGATTGAGGATTGAGGATTGAGGATGGAGGATTGAAGAGAGAGGACTGAGTATTGAGGATTGAGTGTTGAGAATTGATGTTTGAGGATTGAGATTTGATTATTGAATTTTGTGGATTGAGTATTGAACCATGAGAATTCAGGATATTCTGTTGAGTATTGAGAATTGAGTATTGATGGTTGAGTAATGAGGATTGATGGTTGACGGTTGTGTGTTGAATATTGAGGATTGAGGATAGAGGATTGAGGATTGAGGATTGAGAATTGAAGATTGAGTATAGATGGTTGAAGATTGAGGATTGGCGATTGAGGTTTGAGGATTGAGGACGAGGACTGACGGTTGAGGTTTGAGGTTGGAGGATTGAGGATTGAGGATTGAGGACTGAGGATTGAGGATTGAGGATTGAGCATTGAGGATTGGAGATTGAGGACTGGGGAATGAGGATTGAAAATTGAGGATTAAGGGTTGAAGATTGGGGATTGAGGATCTAGGATTGGCGATTGATTATTGAGGATTGAAGATTGAGGATTGAGGATTGAGTATTGAGAATTGATAATTGAGAATTGAGGATGTGGACTGAGGGTTGAGGGTTGAGGTTTGAGGAATGAGGATTGAGGGTTGAGGATTGAGGGTTGAGGATTGAGGATTGAGGATTGATGATTGAGTATTGAAGATTGAGTATTGATGACTGAGGATTGAGGATTGCGGATCGAGGATTGAGGATTGAGGATTGAAGATTGAGTATTGAGGATAGAAGATTGATGATTGAGGATGAGAATTGAGGATTGAGGATTGAAGATTGAGGATTGTGGATTGAGGATTGAGGATTGAGTATTGGGGATTGAAGATTGAATATTGGTGATTGAAGATTGAGGATTGAGGATTGAGGGTTGTGGACTGAGGACGAGGACTGAGGGTTGAATATTGATGTTTGAGGTCTGAGGATTGAGGATTGAGGATTGAGAATTGAGTGTTGAGTATTGTGGAGTGAGAATTGAGGGTTGAGGATTGAGGATTGAGGATTGAGGATTGAGGATTGAGGATTGAGGATTGAGGATTGAGGATTGAAGATTGAGTATTGAGCATTGAAGATTGAGGATTGAGGACAGAGGATTGAGGATTGAGGATTGAAGATTGAGGATTGCGGATTGAGGATTGACGATTGAGGATTGGGTATTGAGGAGTGAGAGTTGAGGATTGAGTATTGAAGATTGAGGATTGAGGATTGAAGATTGAGTATAGATGATTGAAGATTGAGGACTGAGGATTGAGTGTTGAGGATTGAGGACGAGGATTGACGGTTGAGGATTGAGGTTTGAGGATTGAGGATTGAGGAATGAAAATTGAAGATTGAGTATTGATGGTTGAAGATTGAGGATTGGTATTTGAGGTTTGAGGATTGAGGACGAGCACTGACGGTTGAGGTTTGAGGTTGGAGGATTGAGGATTGAGGATTGAGGACTGAGGATTGAGGATTGAGGATTGAGCATTGAGGATTGGAGATTGAGGACTGGGGAATGAGGATTGAAAATTGAGGATTAAGGATTGAAGGTTGGGGATTGAGGATCTAGGATTGGAGATTGATTATTGAGGATTGAAGATTGAGGATTGAGGATTGAGGATTGAGGATTGAGAATTGAGAATTGAGAATTGAGGATGTGGACTGAGGGTTGAGGGTTGAGGTTTGAGGAATGAGGGTTGAGGGTTGAGGATTGCGGGTTGAGGATTGAGGATTGAGGATTGAGGATTGGGTATTGAAGATTGAGTATTGATGACTGAGGATTGACGATTGAGGATTGAGGATTGAGGATTGAGGATTCAGGATTGAGGATTCCGGATTGAGGTTTGAGGACTGAGGATTGAGGGCTGAGTATTGAGGACTGAGGGCTGAATATTGATGTTTGAGGTCTGAGGATTGAGGATTGAGGATTGAGAATTGAGGATTGACGATTGAGGATTGAAGATTGAGGATTGCAGACTGAGTATTGAGGATTGAAGATTGAGGGTTGACGATTGAGTATTGAGGATTGAGCATTGAGTATTGAGGATTGAGGATTGAGGATTGAGGATTGAAGATTGAGTATTGAGTATTGAGGATTGAAGATTGAGGATTGAGGACTGAGGATTGAGGATTGAGGATTGAAGATTGAGGATTGGGGATTGAGGATTGAGGATTGAGGATTGAGGATTGAGGATTGAGGATTGAGTATTGAAGGTTGCATATTGATGAATGAAGATTGAGGATTGAGGATTGAGGATTGTGCATTGAGGACGCGGTCTGAGGGTTGAGTATTGATGCCTGAGGTCTGAGGATAGAGGATTGGGGATTGCGAACTGAGGATTGAGGATTGAGGATTGAAGATTGAGGATTGGGTATTGAGGATTGAGCACTGAGTATTGAGGATTGAGGATTGAGGATTGAAGATTGAGTATTGAGTATTGAGGATTGAAGATTGAGGATTGAGGACTGAGGATTGAGGATTGAGGATTGAAGATTGAGGATTGGGGATTGAGGATTGAGGATTGAGGATTGAGGATTGAGCATTGAGGATTGGAGATTGAGGACTGGGGAATGAGGATTGAAAGTTGAGGATTAAGGGTTGAATATTGGGGATTGAGGATCTAGGATTGGCGATTGATTATTGAGGATTGAAGATTGAGGATTGAGGATTGAGTATTGAGAATTGAGAATTGAGAATTGAGGATGTGGACTGAGGGTTGAGGGTTGAGGTTTGAGGAATGAGGGTTGAGGGTTGAGGATTGAGGGTTGAGGATTGAGGATTGAGGATTGATGATTGAGTATTGAAGATTGAGTATTGATGACTGAGGATTGAGGATTGCGGATCGAGGATTGAGGATTGAGGATTGAAGATTGAGTATTGAGGATTGAAGGTTGAATATTGGTGATTGAAGATTGAGGATTGAGGATTGAGGGTTGTGGACTGAGGACGAGGACTGAGGGTTGAATATTGATGTTTGAGGTCTGAGGATTGAGGATTGAGGATTGAGAATTGAGGATTGAGGATTGAGGGTTTAAGATTGAGGATTGGGTATTGAGGATTGAAGATTGAGGATTGAGGATTGCAGATTGAGTATTGAGGATTGAAGATTGACGGTTGGGGATTGAGGATTGAGGATTCAGCATTGAGGATTGAGGATTGAGTATTGAGGATTGAAGATTGAGTATTGAGGATTGAAGATTGAGGATTGAGGATTGAGGACTGAGGATTAAGGATTGAATATTGAGGATTGGGGATTGAGGATTGACGATTGAGGGTTGAGTATTGAGGAGTGAGAATTGAGGGTTGAGGATTGAAGGTTGAGGATTGAGGACCTAGGATTGGAGATTGATTATTGAGGATTGAAGATTGAGGATTGAGTGTTGAGTATTGAGAATTGACAATTGAGAATTGAGGATGAGGACTGAGGGTTGAGGATTGAGGTTTGAGGAATGAGGATTGAGGGTTGAGGATTGAGGATTGAGGATTGAGGATTGAGGATTGAGGATTGAGGATTGAGGATTGAGGATTGAAGATTGAGTATTGAGCATTGAAGATTGAGGATTGAGGACAGAGGATTGAGGATTGAGGATTGAAGATTGAGGATTGCGGATTGAGGATTGACGATTGAGGATTGAGTATTGAGGAGTGAGAATTGAGGATTGAGTATTGAAGATTGAGGATTGAGGACCGAGGATTGAGGATTGAGGACTGAGCATTGAGGATTGAAGATTGAGTATTGAGGATCGAAGATTGAGGATTGAGGATTGAGGATTGAGGATTGAGGATTGAGGATTGAAGATTGAGGATTGGGGACGGAGTGTTGAGGGTCGAGTGATGAGAATTGATGTTTGTGGATAGAGATTTGAAGATAGCAGATTGAGTTTTGAGTATTGAAAACTGTGAATTGATGATATTCTATTGAGGATTGAGGATTGACAACTGATTGTTGAGGACTGAGGGCTGAAGATTGAGGATTCAGGATTGAGGATTCAGGATTGAGGTTTGAGGTCATAGGATTGAGGATTGAGTATTGAGGATTGAGGATTGAGGATTGAGGATTGAGGTTTGAGGAATGAGGATTGAGGGTTGAGGATTGAGGATTGAGGATTGAGGATTGAGGATTGAGGATTGAGGATTGAGGATTGTGGATTGAAGATTGAGTATTGAGCATTGAAGATTGAGGATTGAGGACAGAGGATTGAGGATTGAGGATTGAAGATTGAGGATTGAGGATTGAGGATTGAGGACTGAGGATTGCGGATTGAGGGTTGTGGATTGAGGACGAGGACTGAGGGTTGAGTATTGATGTTTGAGGTCTGAGGATTGATGATTGAGGATTGAGAATTGAGGATTGAGCATTGAGGATTGAAGATTGAGGATTGGGTATTGAGGATTGGAGAATGAGGATTGGGGATTGAGGATTGAGGATTGAGGTTTGAGGATTGTGTATTGAGGATTCAGAATTGAGGATTGAGGATTGAAGATTGAGTATTGAGGATTGAAGGTTGAGGATTGAGGATTGAGGATTGAAGATTGAGGATTGAAGGTTGAGGACTGAGTGTTGTGGGTTGAGTGATGAGAATTGATGTTTGTGGATTGAGACTTGAACATTGAAGAGTGGGGATTGAGTATTGAAAGCTGTGAATTGAGGATATTCTATTGAGGATTGATGATTGACAGTTGATTGTTGAGGACTGACTTCTGAAGATTGAGGATTCAGGAGTGAGGATTCCGGATTGAGGTTTGAGGACTGAGGATTGAGGGTTGAGGATTGAGGATTGAGGATTGACGCTTGAGGATTGAGGATTGAGGATGTAGGATTGAAGAGAGAGGACTGAGTATTGAGGATTGAGTGTTGAGAATTGATGTTTGAGGATTGAGATTTGATTATTGAATTTTGTGGATTGAGTATTGAACCATGAGAATTCAGGATACTCTATTGAGTACTGAGAATTGAGGATTGACGGTTGAGTATTGAGGATTGATGGTTGGCGGTTGTGTGTTGAATATTGAGGATTGAGGATAGAGGATTGAGGATTGAGGAATGAAAATTGAAGATTGAGTGTTGATGGTTGAAGATTGAGGATTGGTATTTGAGGTTTGAGGATTGAGGACGAGGACTGACGGTTGAGGTTTGAGGTTGGAGGATTGAGGATTGAGGATTGAGGACTGAGGATTGAGGATTGAGGATTGAGGATGGAGGATGTGGGCTGAGGGTTGAGGATTGAGGGTTGAGGATTGAGGATTGAGGATTGAGGATTGAGTATTGAAGATTGAGTATTGATGACTGAGGATTGAGGATTGCGGATCGAGGATTGAGGATTGAGGATTGAAGAATGAGGATTGCGGATTGAGTATTGAGAATTGAGGATTGAAGATTGAGTATTGAGGATTGAAGATTGAGGATTGAGGATTGAGGATTGAGGATTGAGTATTGAAGGTTGAGGATTGAGGATTGAGGATCGAGGATTGAGGATAGAGAATTGAGGATTGAAGATTGAGGATTGAAGATTGAGGTTTGGGTATTGAGGACTGAAGAATGAGGATTGAGGATTGAGGATTGAGGATTGAGGATTGAGGATTGAGGATTGAAGGTTCAGTATTGAGGATCGAAGACTGAGAATTGAGGATTGAGGATTGAACATCGAGGACTGAGTGCTGAGGGTTGAGTGATGAAAATTGATGTTTGTGGATGCAGGCTGGAAGATTGCAGATTGAGTATTGAGTATTGAAAGCTGTGAATTGAGGATATTCTATTGAGGATTGAGGAATGACAACTGATTGTTGAGGACTGAGGGCTGAAGATTGAGGATTCAGGATTGAGGATTCAGAGTTGAGGTTTGAGGACTGAGGATTGAGGATTGAGGATTGAGGATTGAGCATGGAGGATTGAAGATTGAGGACTGGGGAATGAGGATTGAAGATTGAGGATTAAGGATTGAAGATTGGGGATTGAGGACCTAGGATTGGAAATTGATTATTGAGGATTGAAGATTGAGGATTGAGGTTAGAGGATTGAGGACTGAGGGTTGAATATTGATGTTTGAGGTCTGAGGATTGAGGATTGAGGATTGAGAATTGAGGATTGACGATTGAGGATTGAAGATTGAGGATTGCAGATTGAGTATTGAGGATTGAAGATTGTGGGTTGAGGATTGAGTATTGAGGATTGAGCATTGAGTATTGAGGATTGAGGATTGAGGATTGAAGATTGAGTATTGAGTATTGAGGATTGAAGATTGAGGATTGAGGACTGAGGATAGAAGATTGAGTATTGATGATTGAAGATTGAGGATTGGGGATTGAGGTTTGAGGATTGAGGACGAGGACTGACGGTTGGGGATTGAGGTTTGAGGATTGAGGATTGAGGAATGAAAATTGAAGATTGAGTATTGATGGTTGAAGATTGAGGATTGGTATTTGAGGTTTGAGGATTGAGGACGAGGACTGACGGTTGAGGTTTGAGGTTGGAGGATTGAGGATTGAGGATTGAGGACTGAGGATTGAGGATTGAGGATTGAGCATTGAGGATTGGAGATTGAGGACTGGGGAATGAGGATTGAAAATTGAGGATTAAGGATTGAAGGTTGGGGATTGAGGATCTAGGATTGGAGATTGATTATTGAGGATTGAAGATTGAGGATTGAGGATTGAGGATTGAGGATTGAGAATTGAGAATTGAGAATTGAGGATGTGGACTGAGGGTTGAGGGTTGAGGTTTGAGGAATGAGGGTTGAGGGTTGAGGATTGCGGGTTGAGGATTGAGGAT
The DNA here is from genome assembly GCF_051401765.1 of Calliopsis andreniformis. Taxonomy (NCBI): domain Eukaryota; kingdom Metazoa; phylum Arthropoda; class Insecta; order Hymenoptera; family Andrenidae; genus Calliopsis; species Calliopsis andreniformis. The sequence continues at coordinate 1,833,830 of NW_027480510.1, read as the reverse complement.
TGAGGATTGAGGATTGGGTATTGAAGATTGAGTATTGATGACTGAGGATTGAGGATTGAGGATTGAGGATTGAGGATTGAGGATTCAGGATTGAGGATTCCGGATTGAGGTTTGAGGACTGAGGATTGAGGGCTGAGTATTGAGGACTGAGGGTTGAATATTGATGTTTGAGGTCTGAGGATTGAGGATTGAGGATTGAGGATTGAGGATTGAGTATTGAAGGTTGCATATTGATGAATGAAGATTGAGGATTGAGGATTGAGGATTGTGCATTGAGGACGCGGTCTGAGGGTTGAGTATTGATGCCTGAGGTCTGAGGATAGAGGATTGGGGATTGCGAACTGAGGATTGAGGATTGAGGATTGAAGATTGAGGATTGGGTATTGAGGATTGAGCACTGAGTATTGAGGATTGAGGATTGAGGATTGAAGATTGAGTATTGAGTATTGAGGATTGAAGATTGAGGATTGAGGACTGAGGATTGAGGATTGAGGATTGAAGATTGAGGATTGGGGATTGAGGATTGAGGATTGAGGATTGAGGATTGAGCATTGAGGATTGGAGATTGAGGACTGGGGAATGAGGATTGAAAGTTGAGGATTAAGGGTTGAATATTGGGGATTGAGGATCTAGGATTGGCGATTGATTATTGAGGATTGAAGATTGAGGATTGAGGATTGAGTATTGAGAATTGAGAATTGAGAATTGAGGATGTGGACTGAGGGTTGAGGGTTGAGGTTTGAGGAATGAGGGTTGAGGGTTGAGGATTGAGGGTTGAGGATTGAGGATTGAGGATTGATGTTTGAGTATTGAAGATTGAGTATTGATGACTGAGGATTGAGGATTGCGGATCGAGGATTGAGGATTGAGGATTGAAGATTGAGTATTGAGGATTGAAGGTTGAATATTGGTGATTGAAGATTGAGGATTGAGGATTGAGGGTTGTGGACTGAGGACGAGGACTGAGGGTTGAATATTGATGTTTGAGGTCTGAGGATTGAGGATTGAGGATTGAGAATTGAGGATTGAGGATTGAGGGTTTAAGATTGAGGATTGGGTATTGAGGATTGAAGATTGAGGATTGAGGATTGCAGATTGAGTATTGAGAATTGAAGATTGACGGTTGGGGATTGAGGATTGAGGATTCAGCATTGAGGATTGAGGATTGAGTATTGAGGATTGAAGATTGAGTATTGAGGATTGAAGATTGAGGATTGAGGATTGAGGACTGAGGATTAAGGATTGAATATTGAGGATTGGGGATTGAGGATTGACGATTGAGGGTTGAGTATTGAGGAGTGAGAATTGAGGGTTGAGGATTGAAGGTTGAGGATTGAGGACCTAGGATTGGAGATTGATTATTGAGGATTGAAGATTGAGGATTGAGGGTTGAGTATTGAGAATTGACAATTGAGAATTGAGGATGAGGACTGAGGGTTGAGGATTGAGGTTTGAGGAATGAGGATTGAGGGTTGAGGATTGAGGATTGAGGATTGAGGATTGAGGATTGAGGATTGAGGATTGAGGATTGAGGATTGAAGATTGAGTATTGAGCATTGAAGATTGAGGATTGAGGACAGAGGATTGAGGATTGAGGATTGAAGATTGAGGATTGCGGATTGAGGATTGACGATTGAGGATTGAGTATTGAGGAGTGAGAATTGAGGATTGAGTATTGAAGATTGAGGATTGAGGACCGAGGATTGAGGATTGAGGACTGAGCATTGAGGATTGAAGATTGAGTATTGAGGATCGAAGATTGAGGATTGAGGATTGAGGATTGAGGATTGAGGATTGAGGATTGAAGATTGAGGATTGGGGACGGAGTGTTGAGGGTCGAGTGATGAGAATTGATGTTTGTGGATAGAGATTTGAAGATAGCAGATTGAGTTTTGAGTATTGAAAACTGTGAATTGATGATATTCTATTGAGGATTGAGGATTGACAACTGATTGTTGAGGACTGAGGGCTGAAGATTGAGGATTCAGGATTGAGGATTCAGGATTGAGGTTTGAGGTCATAGGATTGAGGATTGAGTATTGAGGATTGAGGATTGAGGATTGAGGATTGAGGTTTGAGGAATGAGGATTGAGGGTTGAGGATTGAGGATTGAGGATTGAGGATTGAGGATTGAGGATTGAGGATTGAGGATTGTGGATTGAAGATTGAGTATTGAGCATTGAAGATTGAGGATTGAGGACAGAGGATTGAGGATTGAGGATTGAAGATTGAGGATTGAGGATTGAGGATTGAGGACTGAGGATTGCGGATTGAGGGTTGTGGATTGAGGACGAGGACTGAGGGTTGAGTATTGATGTTTGAGGTCTGAGGATTGATGATTGAGGATTGAGAATTGAGGATTGAGCATTGAGGATTGGAGATTGAGGACTGGGGAATGAGGATTGAAAGTTGAGGATTAAGGGTTGAATATTGGGGATTGAGGATCTAGGATTGGCGATTGATTATTGAGGATTGAAGATTGAGGATTGAGGATTGAGTATTGAGAATTGAGAATTGAGAATTGAGGATGTGGACTGAGGGTTGAGGGTTGAGGTTTGAGGAATGAGGGTTGAGGGTTGAGGATTGAGGGTTGAGGATTGAGGATTGAGGATTGATGTTTGAGTATTGAAGATTGAGTATTGATGACTGAGGATTGAGGATTGCGGATCGAGGATTGAGGATTGAGGATTGAAGATTGAGTATTGAGGATTGAAGGTTGAATATTGGTGATTGAAGATTGAGGATTGAGGATTGAGGGTTGTGGACTGAGGACGAGGACTGAGGGTTGAATATTGATGTTTGAGGTCTGAGGATTGAGGATTGAGGATTGAGAATTGAGGATTGAGGATTGAGGGTTTAAGATTGAGGATTGGGTATTGAGGATTGAAGATTGAGGATTGAGGATTGCAGATTGAGTATTGAGAATTGAAGATTGACGGTTGGGGATTGAGGATTGAGGATTCAGCATTGAGGATTGAGGATTGAGTATTGAGGATTGAAGATTGAGTATTGAGGATTGAAGATTGAGGATTGAGGATTGAGGACTGAGGATTAAGGATTGAATATTGAGGATTGGGGATTGAGGATTGACGATTGAGGGTTGAGTATTGAGGAGTGAGAATTGAGGGTTGAGGATTGAAGGTTGAGGATTGAGGACCTAGGATTGGAGATTGATTATTGAGGATTGAAGATTGAGGATTGAGGGTTGAGTATTGAGAATTGACAATTGAGAATTGAGGATGAGGACTGAGGGTTGAGGATTGAGGTTTGAGGAATGAGGATTGAGGGTTGAGGATTGAGGATTGAGGATTGAGGATTGAGGATTGAGGATTGAGGATTGAGGATTGAGGATTGAAGATTGAGTATTGAGCATTGAAGATTGAGGATTGAGGACAGAGGATTGAGGATTGAGGATTGAAGATTGAGGATTGCGGATTGAGGATTGACGATTGAGGATTGAGTATTGAGGAGTGAGAATTGAGGATTGAGTATTGAAGATTGAGGATTGAGGACCGAGGATTGAGGATTGAGGACTGAGCATTGAGGATTGAAGATTGAGTATTGAGGATCGAAGATTGAGGATTGAGGATTGAGGATTGAGGATTGAGGATTGAGGATTGAAGATTGAGGATTGGGGACGGAGTGTTGAGGGTCGAGTGATGAGAATTGATGTTTGTGGATAGAGATTTGAAGATAGCAGATTGAGTTTTGAGTATTGAAAACTGTGAATTGATGATATTCTATTGAGGATTGAGGATTGACAACTGATTGTTGAGGACTGAGGGCTGAAGATTGAGGATTCAGGATTGAGGATTCAGGATTGAGGTTTGAGGTCATAGGATTGAGGATTGAGTATTGAGGATTGAGGATTGAGGATTGAGGATTGAGGTTTGAGGAATGAGGATTGAGGGTTGAGGATTGAGGATTGAGGATTGAGGATTGAGGATTGAGGATTGAGGATTGAGGATTGTGGATTGAAGATTGAGTATTGAGCATTGAAGATTGAGGATTGAGGACAGAGGATTGAGGATTGAGGATTGAAGATTGAGGATTGAGGATTGAGGATTGAGGACTGAGGATTGCGGATTGAGGGTTGTGGATTGAGGACGAGGACTGAGGGTTGAGTATTGATGTTTGAGGTCTGAGGATTGATGATTGAGGATTGAGAATTGAGGATTGAGCATTGAGGATTGAAGATTGAGGATTGGGTATTGAGGATTGGAGAATGAGGATTGGGGATTGAGGATTGAGGATTGAGGTTTGAGGATTGTGTATTGAGGATTCAGAATTGAGGATTGAGGATTGAAGATTGAGTATTGAGGATTGAAGGTTGAGGATTGAGGATTGAGGATTGAAGATTGAGGATTGAAGGTTGAGGACTGAGTGTTGTGGGTTGAGTGATGAGAATTGATGTTTGTGGATTGAGACTTGAACATTGAAGAGTGGGGATTGAGTATTGAAAGCTGTGAATTGAGGATATTCTATTGAGGATTGATGATTGACAGTTGATTGTTGAGGACTGACTTCTGAAGATTGAGGATTCAGGATTGAGGATTCCGGATTGAGGTTTGAGGACTGAGAATTGAGGGTTGAGGATTGAGGATTGAGGATTGACGCTTGAGGATTGAGGATTGAGGATGTAGGATTGAAGAGAGAGGACTGAGTATTGAGGATTGAGTGTTGAGAATTGATGTTTGAGGATTGAGATTTGATTATTGAATTTTGTGGATTGAGTATTGAACCATGAGAATTCAGGATACTCTATTGAGTACTGAGAATTGAGGATTGACGGTTGAGTATTGAGGATTGATGGTTGGCGGTTGTGTGTTGAATATTGAGGATTGAGGATAGAGGATTGAGGATTGAGGAATGAAAATTGAAGATTGAGTGTTGATGGTTGAAGATTGAGGATTGGTATTTGAGGTTTGAGGATTGAGGACGAGGACTGACGGTTGAGGTTTGTGGTTGGAGGATTGAGGATTGAGGATTGAGGACTGAGGATTGAGGATTGAGGATTGAGGATGGAGGATGTGGGCTGAGGGTTGAGGATTGAGGGTTGAGGATTGAGGATTGAGGATTGAGGATTGAGTATTGAAGATTGAGTATTGATGACTGAGGATTGAGGATTGCGGATCGAGGATTGAGGATTGAGGATTGAAGAATGAGGATTGCGGATTGAGTATTGAGAATTGAGGATTGAAGATTGAGTATTGAGGATTGAAGATTGAGGATTGAGGATTGAGGATTGAGGATTGAGTATTGAAGGTTGAGGATTGAGGATTGAGGATCGAGGATTGAGGATAGAGAATTGAGGATTGAAGATTGAGGATTGAAGATTGAGGTTTGGGTATTGAGGACTGAAGAATGAGGATTGAGGATTGAGGATTGAGGATTGAGGATTGAGGATTGAGGATTGAAGGTTCAGTATTGAGGATCGAAGACTGAGAATTGAGGATTGAGGATTGAACATCGAGGACTGAGTGCTGAGGGTTGAGTGATGAAAATTGATGTTTGTGGATGCAGGCTGGAAGATTGCAGATTGAGTATTGAGTATTGAAAGCTGTGAATTGAGGATATTCTATTGAGGATTGAGGAATGACAACTGATTGTTGAGGACTGAGGGCTGAAGATTGAGGATTCAGGATTGAGGATTCAGAGTTGAGGTTTGAGGACTGAGGATTGAGGATTGAGGATTGAGGATTGAGCATGGAGGATTGAAGATTGAGGACTGGGGAATGAGGATTGAAGATTGAGGATTAAGGATTGAAGATTGGGGATTGAGGACCTAGGATTGGAAATTGATTATTGAGGATTGAAGATTGAGGATTGAGGTTAGAGGATTGAGGACTGAGGGTTGAATATTGATGTTTGAGGTCTGAGGATTGAGGATTGAGGATTCAGAATTGAGGATTGACGATTGAGGATTGAAGATTGAGGATTGCAGATTGAGTATTGAGGATTGAAGATTGTGGGTTGAGGATTGAGTATTGAGGATTGAGCATTGAGTATTGAGGATTGAGGATTGAGGATTGAAGATTGAGTATTGAGTATTGAGGATTGAAGATTGAGGATTGAGGACTGAGGATAGAAGATTGAGTATTGATGATTGAAGATTGAGGATTGGGGATTGAGGTTTGAGGATTGAGGACGAGGACTGACGGTTGGGGATTGAGGTTTGAGGATTGAGGATTGAGGATTGAGGACTGAGGATTGAGGATTGAGGGTTGTGGATTGAGGACCCGGACTGAGGGTTGAGTATTGACGTTTGAGGTCTGAGGAGTGAGGATTGAGGATTGAGAATTGAGGATTGAGAATTGAGGATTGAAGATTGAGGATTGGGTATTGAGGATTGAAGAATGAGGATTGGGGACTGAGGATTGAGGATTGAGGTTTGAGGATTGAGAATTGAGGATTGAGAATTGAGAATTGAGGATTGAAGATTGAGTATTGAGTATTGAAGATTGAGGATTGAGGATTGAGGATTGGGTATTGAGGATTGGAGAATGAGGACTGGCGATTGAGGATTGAGGATTGAGGTTTGAGGATTGAGTATTGAGGATTCAGAATTGAGGATTGAGGATTGAAGATTGAGTATTGAGGATTGAAGGTTGAGGATTGAGGATTGAGGATTGAAGATTGAGGATTGAAGGTTGAGGACTGAGTGTTGTGGGTTGAGTGATGAGAATTGATGTTTGTGGATTGAGACTTGAACATTGAAGAATGGGGATTGAGTATTGAAAGCTGTGAATTGAGGATATTCTATTGAGGATTGATGATTGACAATTGATTGTTGAGGACTGACTTCTGAAGATTGAGGATTCAGGATTGAGGATTCCGGATTGAGGTTTGAGGACTGAGGATTGAGGGTTGAGGATTGAGGATTGAGGATTGATGAATGGGGATTGAGTATTGAAAGCTGTGAATTGAGGATATTCTATTGAGGATTGATGATTGACTCTTGAATGTTGAGGACTGACGGCTGAAGATTGAGGATTCAGGATTGAGGGTTCCGGATTGAAGTTTGAGGACTGAGGATTGAGGGTTGAGGATTGAGGATTGAGGACTGAGTGTTGTGGGTTGAGTGATGAGTATTGATGTTTGTGGATTGAGATTTGACGATTGATGAATGGGGATTGAGTATTGAAAGCTGTGAATTGAGGATATTCTATTGAGGATTGATGATTGACTCTTGAATGTTGAGGACTGACGGCTGAAGATTGAGGATTCAGGATTGAGGGTTCCGTATTGAAGTTTGAGGACTGAGGATTGAGGGTTGAGGATTGAGGATTGAGGATTGACGCCTGAGGATTGTGGATTGAGGATGGAGGATTGAAGAGAGAGGACTGAGTATTGAGGATTGAGTGTTGAGAATTGATGTTTGAGGATTGAGATTTGATTATTGAATTTTGTGGATTGAGTATTGAACCATGAGAACTCAGGATATTCTGTTGAGTATTGAGAATTGAGTATTGATGGTTGAGTAATGAGGATTGATGTTTGACGGTTGTGTGTTGAATATTGAGGATTGAGGATAGAGGATTGAGGATTGAGGATTGAAAATTGAAGATTGAGTATTGATGATTGAAGATTGAGGATTGATGATTGAGTGTTGTCTATTGAGGACGAGGTCTGACGATTGAGGATTTAGGTTTGAGGATTGTGGATAGAGGATTGAGAATGAGGGCTGAGGGTTGAGGATTGAGGTTTGAGTATAGAATCCTGAGAATTCAGGATATTCTATTGAGTATTGGGAATTGAGAATTGATGGTTGAGTATTGAGGATTGAGGATTGAGGATTGAGGATTGAGTATTGAAGATTGAGGATTGATGATTGAGGATTGAGGATTGAGGATTGAGGATTGGTGATTGAGTATTGAGGATTGAAGATTGGGGATTGAGGATTGAGGATTGAGGATTGAGGAATGAGGATTGAGGCTTGAGTATTGAGGACTGAGGGTTGAATATTGATGTTTGAGGTCTGAGGATTGAGGATTGAGAATTGAGAATTGAGGATTGACGATTGAGGATTGAAGATTGAGGATTGCAGATTGAGTATTGAGGATTGAAGATTGTGGGTTGAGGATTGAGTATTGAGGATTGAGCATTGAGTATTGAGGATTGAGGATTGAGGATTGAAGATTGAGGATTGGGTACTGAGGATTGAGGATTGAGGTTTGAGGATTGAGTATTGAGGATTGAGAATTGAGAATTGAGGATTGAAGGTTGAGTATTGAGTATTGAAGATTGAGGATTGAGGATTGAGGATTGAAGATTGAGGACTGAGTGTTGTGGGTTGAGTGATGAGTATTGATGTTTGTGGATTGAGATTTGACGATTGATGAATGGGGATTGAGTATTGGAAGCTGTGAATTGAGGATATTCTATTGAGGATTGATGATTGACACTTGAATGTTGAGGACTGACGGCTGAAGATTGAGGATTCAGGATTGAGGATTCCGGATTGAAGTTTGAGGACTGAGGATTGAGGGTTGAGGATTGAGGATTGAGGATTGACGCTTGAGGATTGAGGATTGAGGATTGAGGACTGAGGATTGAGGATTGAGGATTGAGCATTGAGGATTGGAGATTGAGGACTGGGGAATGAGGATTGAAAATTGAGGATTAAGGATTGAAGATTCGGGATTGAGGATCTAGGATTGGCGATTGATTATTGAGGATTGAAGATTGAGGATTCAGGATTGAGTATTGAGAATTGAGAATTGAGAATTGAGGATGTGGGCTGAGGGTTGAGGTTGAGGTTGGAGGATAGAGGATTGAGGATTGAGGACTGAGGGTTGAGGATTGAGGATTGAGGATTGAGGACTGAGGATTGAGGATTGAGGATTGAGGATTGAGGATTGAGCATTGAGGATTGAGGATTGAGGATTGAGGATTGAGGATTGAAGATTGAGTATTGAGCATTGAAGATTGAGGATTGAGGATTGAAGATTGAGGATTGCGGATTGAGGATTGACGATTGAGGATTGAGTATTGAGGAGTGAAAATTGAGGATTGAGTATTGAAGATTGAGGATTGAGGATTGAAGATTGAGTATAGATGATTGAAGATTGAGGACTGAGGATTGAGTGTTGAGGATTGAGGGCGAGGATTGACGATTGAGGATTGAGGTTTGAGGATTGAGCATTGTGGATTGAGGACTGAGGATTGAGGATTGAGGATTGAGCATTGAGGATTGAAGATTGAGTTTTGAGGATCGAAGATTGAGGATTGAGGATTGAGGATTGAGGATTGAGGATTGAGGATTGAAGATTGAGCATTGGGGACGGAGTGTTGAGTGTCGAGTGATGAGAATTGATGTTTGTGGATAGAGATTTGAAGATTGCAGATTGAGTATTGAGTATTGAAAACTGTGAATTGATGATATTCTATTGAGGATTGAGGATTGACAACTGATTGTTGAGGACAGAGGGCTGAAGATTGAGGATTGAAGGTTGAGGATTGAGGATTGAGGATTGAGGATTGAAGATTGAGGATTGGGTGTTGAGGATTGAAGAATGAGGATTGAGTATTTCGGATTTCGGATTTCGGATTGAAGATTGAGTATTGAGGATTGAAGACTGAGGATTGAGGATTGAGGACTGAGGATTGATGATTGAGGATTCAGGATTGAAGATTGAGGATTGGGTATTGCGGAATGAACATTGTGGATTGAGGATTGAGGATTGAGGATTGAGGATTGAGGACTGATGATTGAATATTGATGATTGAAGATTGAGGATTGAGGACTGATGGTTGTGGATTGAGGACGAGGACTGAGATTTGAGTATTGCTCTTTGAGGTCTGAGGATTGAGGATTGAGGGTTGAGAATTGAGGATTGAGGATTGAGGATTGAAGATTGAGTATTGAGGATTGAAGGTTGAGGATTGAGGATTGAGGATTGAAGATTGAGGATTGAAGGTTGAGGACTGAGTGTTGTGGGTTGAGTGATGAGAATTGATGTTTGTGGATTGAGACTTGAACATTGAAGAATGGGGATTGAGTATTGAAAGCTGTGAATTGAGGATATTCTATTGAGGATTGATGATTGACAAGTGATTGTTGAGGACTGACTTCTGAAGATTGAGGATTCAGGATTGAGGATTCCGGATTGAGGTTTGAGGACTGAGGATTGAGGGTTGAGGATTGAGGATTGAGGATTGATGAATGGGGATTGAGTATTGAAAGCTGTGAATTGAGGATATTCTATTGAGGATTGACGATTGACTCTTGAATGTTGAGGACTGACGGCTGAAGATTGAGGATTCAGGATTGAGGGTTCCGGATTGAAGTTTGAGGACTGAGGATTGAGGGTTGAGGATTGAGGATTGAGGATTGACGCTTGAGGATTGAGGATTGAGGATGGAGGATTGAAGAGAGAGGACTGAGTATTGAGGATTGAGTGCTGAGAATTGATGTTTGAGGATTGAGATTTGATTATTGAATTTTGTGGATTGAGTATTGAACCATGAGAACTCAGGATATTCTGTTGAGTATTGAGAATTGAGTATTGATGGTTGAGTAATGAGGATTGATGGTTGACGGTTGTGTGTTGAATATTGAGGATTGAGGATAGAGGATTGAGGATTGAGGATTGAAAATTGAAGATTGAGTATTGATGATTGAAGATTGAGGATTGATGATTGAGAGTTGTCTATTGAGGACGAGGACTGACGATTGAGGATTTAGGTTTGAGGATTGTGGATAGAGGATTGAGAATGAGGGCTGAGGGTTGAGGATTGAGGTTTGAGTATAGAATCCTGAGAATTCAGGATATTCTATTGAGTATTGGGAATTGAGAATTGATGGTTGAGTATTGAGGATTGAGGATTGAGGATTGAAGATTGAGGATTGTGGATTGAGGATTGCGGATTGAGTATTGAGGATTGAAGATTGAATATTGATGATTGAAGATTGAGGATTGAGGATTGAGGGTTGTGGATTGAGGACGAGGACTGAGGGTTGAATATTGATGTTTGAGGTCTGAGGATTGAGGATTGAGGATTGAGGGTTGAAGATTGAGGATTGGGTATTGAGGATTGAAGAATGAGGATTGAGGATTGAGGATTGAGGATTGAGGATTGCAGATTGAGTATTGAAGACTGAAGATTGACGGTTGAGGATTGAGGATTGAGGATTGAGCATTGAGGATTGAGGATTGAGGATTGAGGATTGAAGATTGAGTATTGAGGATTGAAGATTGAGGATTGAGGATTGAGGATTGAGGATTGAGGATTGAAGATTGAGGATTGGGGATTGAGGATTGACGATTGAGGGTTGAGTATTGAGGAGTGAGTATTGAGGATTGAGGATTGAGGATTGAGGATTGAGTATTGAAGATTGAGGATTGATGATTGAGGATTGATGATTGAGGATTGAGGATTGAGGAATGTGGACCGAGGATTGAAGATTGAGTATTGAGGATTTAAGATTGGGGATTGAGGATTGAGGATTGAGGATGAAGGATGTGGACTGAGGGTTGAGGATTGAGGTTTGATTATTGAATCCTGAGAATTCAGGATATTCTGTTGAGTATTGAGAATTGAGGATTGATGGTTGAGTATTGAGGACTGAGGATTGAGGATTGAAGATAGAGGATTGAGGATTGAGGACTGAGGATTGAGGATTGAAGATTGAGGGTTGAGGATTGACGATTGAAGATTGAGGATTGAGGACTGAGGATTGAGGATTGAGGATTGAAGATTGAGGATTGGGGATTGATGATTGACGACTGAGGATTGAGGATTGAGGAATGAGGATTGAGGCTTGAGTATTGAGGACTGAGGGTTGAGTATTGATGTTTGAGGTCTGAGGATTGAGGATTGGGGATTGAGGATTGAGGATTGACGATTGAGGATTGAAGATTGAGGATTGCAGATTGAGTATTGAGGATTGAAGATTGTGGGTTGAGGATTGAGTATTGAGGATTGAGCATTGAGTATTGAGGATTGAGGATTGAGGATTGAAGATTGAGTATTGAGTATTGAGGATTGAAGATTGAGGATTGAGGACTGAGGATAGAAGATTGAGTATTGATGATTGAAGATTGAGGATTGGGGATTGAGGTTTGAGGATTGAGGACGAGGACTGACGGTTGGGGATTGAGGTTTGATGATTGAGGATTGAGGATTGAGGACTGAGGATTGAGGATTGAGGGTTGTGGATTGAGGACGCGGACTGAGGGTCGAGTATTGACGTTTGAGGTCTGAGGAGTGAGGATTGAGGATTGAGAATTGAGGATTGAGAATTGAGGATTGAAGATTGAGGATTGGGTATTGAGGATTGAAGAATGAGGATTGGTGTCTGAGGATTGAGGATTGAGGTTTGAGGATTGAGTATTGAGGATTGAGAATTGAGAATTGAGGATTGAAGATTGAGTATTGAGTATTGAAGATTGAGGATTGAGGATTGAGGATTGGGTATTGAGGATTGGAGAATGAGGACTGGCGATTGAGGATTGAGGATTGAGGTTTGAGGATTGAGTATTGAGGATTCAGAATTGAGGATTGAGGATTGAAGATTGAGTATTGAGGATTGAAGGTTGAGGATTGAGGATTGAGGATTGAAGATTGAGGATTGAAGGTTGAGGACTGAGTGTTGTGGGTTGAGTGATGAGAATTGATGTTTGTGGATTGAGACTTGAACATTGAAGAATGGGGATTGAGTATTGAAAGCTGTGAATTGAGGATATTCTATTGAGGATTGATGATTGACAATTGATTGTTGAGGACTGACTTCTGAAGATTGAGGATTCAGGATTGAGGATTCCGGATTGAGGTTTGAGGACTGAGGATTGAGGGTTGAGGATTGAGGATTGAGGATTGATGAATGGGGATTGAGTATTGAAAGCTGTGAATTGAGGATATTCTATTGAGGATTGATGATTGACTCTTGAATGTTGAGGACTGACGGCTGAAGATTGAGGATTCAGGATTGAGGGTTCCGGATTGAAGTTTGAGGACTGAGGATTGAGGGTTGAGGATTGAGGATTGAGGACTGAGTGTTGTGGGTTGAGTGATGAGTATTGATGTTTGTGGATTGAGATTTGACGATTGATGAATGGGGATTGAGTATTGAAAGCTGTGAATTGAGGATATTCTATTGAGGATTGATGATTGACTCTTGAATGTTGAGGACTGACGGCTGAAGATTGAGGATTCAGGATTGAGGGTTCCGTATTGAAGTTTGAGGACTGAGGATTGAGGGTTGAGGATTGAGGATTGAGGATTGACGCTTGAGGATTGAGGATTGAGGATGGAGGATTGAAGAGAGAGGACTGAGTATTGAGGATTGAGTGTTGAGAATTGATGTTTGAGGATTGAGATTTGATTATTGAATTTTGTGGATTGAGTATTGAACCATGAGAACTCAGGATATTCTGTTGAGTATTGAGAATTGAGTATTGATGGTTGAGTAATGAGGATTGATGGTTGACGGTTGTGTGTTGAATATTGAGGATTGAGGATAGAGGATTGAGGATTGAGGATTGAAAATTGAAGATTGAGTATTGATGATTGAAGATTGAGGATTGATGATTGAGAGTTGTCTATTGAGGACGAGGTCTGACGATTGAGGATTTAGGTTTGAGGATTGTGGATAGAGGATTGAGAATGAGGGCTGAGGGTTGAGGATTGAGGTTTGAGTATAGAATCCTGAGAATTCAGGATATTCTATTGAGTATTGGGAATTGAGAATTGATGGTTGAGTATTGAGGATTGAGGATTGAGGATTGAGGATTGAGTATTGAAGATTGAGGATTGATGATTGAGGATTGAGGATTGAGGATTGAGGATTGGTGATTGAGTATTGAGGATTGAAGATTGGGGATTGAGGATTGAGGATTGAGGATTGAGGAATGAGGATTGAGGCTTGAGTATTGAGGACTGAGGGTTGAATATTGATGTTTGAGGTCTGAGGATTGAGGATTGAGAATTGAGAATTGAGGATTGACGATTGAGGATTGAAGATTGAGGATTGCAGATTGAGTATTGAGGATTGAAGATTGTGGGTTGAGGATTGAGTATTGAGGATTGAGCATTGAGTATTGAGGATTGAGGATTGAGGATTGAAGATTGAGGATTGGGTACTGAGGATTGAGGATTGAGGTTTGAGGATTGAGTATTGAGGATTGAGAATTGAGAATTGAGGATTGAAGGTTGAGTATTGAGTATTGAAGATTGAGGATTGAGGATTGAGGATTGAAGATTGAGGACTGAGTGTTGTGGGTTGAGTGATGAGTATTGATGTTTGTGGATTGAGATTTGACGATTGATGTATGGGGATTGAGTATTGGAAGCTGTGAATTGAGGATATTCTATTGAGGATTGATGATTGACACTTGAATGTTGAGGACTGACGGCTGAAGATTGAGGATTCAGGATTGAGGATTCCGGATTGAAGTTTGAGGACTGAGGATTGAGGGTTGAGGATTGAGGATTGAGGATTGACGCTTGAGGATTGAGGATTGAGGATTGAGGACTGAGGATTGAGGATTGAGGATTGAGCATTGAGGATTGGAGATTGAGGACTGGGGAATGAGGATTGAAAATTGAGGATTAAGGATTGAAGATTCGGGATTGAGGATCTAGGATTGGCGATTGATTATTGAGGATTGAAGATTGAGGATTCAGGATTGAGTATTGAGAATTGAGAATTGAGAATTGAGGATGTGGGCTGAGGGTTGAGGTTGAGGTTGGAGGATAGAGGATTGAGGATTGAGGACTGAGGGTTGAGGATTGAGGATTGAGGATTGAGGACTGAGGATTGAGGATTGAGGATTGAGGATTGAGGATTGAGCATTGAGGATTGAGGATTGAGGATTGAGGATTGAGGATTGAAGATTGAGTATTGAGCATTGAAGATTGAGGATTGAGGATTGAAGATTGAGGATTGCGGATTGAGGATTGACGATTGAGGATTGAGTATTGAGGAGTGAAAATTGAGGATTGAGTATTGAAGATTGAGGATTGAGGATTGAAGATTGAGTATAGATGATTGAAGATTGAGGACTGAGGATTGAGTGTTGAGGATTGAGGGCGAGGATTGACGATTGAGGATTGAGGTTTGAGGATTGAGCATTGTGGATTGAGGACTGAGGATTGAGGATTGAGGATTGAGCATTGAGGATTGAAGATTGAGTTTTGAGGATCGAAGATTGAGGATTGAGGATTGAGGATTGAGGATTGAGGATTGAGGATTGAAGATTGAGCATTGGGGACGGAGTGTTGAGTGTCGAGTGATGAGAATTGATGTTTGTGGATAGAGATTTGAAGATTGCAGATTGAGTATTGAGTATTGAAAACTGTGAATTGATGATATTCTATTGAGGATTGAGGATTGACAACTGATTGTTGAGGACAGAGGGCTGAAGATTGAGGATTGAAGGTTGAGGATTGAGGATTGAGGATTGAGGATTGAAGATTGAGGATTGGGTGTTGAGGATTGAAGAATGAGGATTGAGTATTTCGGATTTCGGATTTCGGATTGAAGATTGAGTATTGAGGATTGAAGACTGAGGATTGAGGATTGAGGACTGAGGATTGATGATTGAGGATTCAGGATTGAAGATTGAGGATTGGGTATTGCGGAATGAACATTGTGGATTGAGGATTGAGGATTGAGGATTGAGGATTGAGGACTGATGATTGAATATTGATGATTGAAGATTGAGGATTGAGGACTGATGGTTGTGGATTGAGGACGAGGACTGAGATTTGAGTATTGCTCTTTGAGGTCTGAGGATTGAGGATTGAGGGTTGAGAATTGAGGATTGAGGATTGAGGATTGAAGATTGAGTATTGAGGATTGAAGGTTGAGGATTGAGGATTGAGGATTGAAGATTGAGGATTGAAGGTTGAGGACTGAGTGTTGTGGGTTGAGTGATGAGAATTGATGTTTGTGGATTGAGACTTGAACATTGAAGAATGGGGATTGAGTATTGAAAGCTGTGAATTGAGGATATTCTATTGAGGATTGATGATTGACTCTTGAATGTTGAGGACTGACGGCTGAAGATTGAGGATTCAGGATTGAGGGTTCCGTATTGAAGTTTGAGGACTGAGTATTGATGGTTGAGTAATGAGGATTGATGGTTGACGGTTGTGTGTCGAATATTGAGGATTGAGGATAGAGGATTGAGGATTGAGGATTGAAAATTGAAGATTGAGTATTGATGGTTGAAGATTGAGGATTGGGGTTTGAGGTTTGAGGATTGAGGACGAGGACTGACGGTTGAGGATTGAGTTTGCAGGATTGAGGATTGAGGATTGAGGACTGTGGATTGAGGATTGGGGGTTGTGGATTGAGGACGAGGACTGAGGGTTGAGTATTGACGTTTGAGGTCTGAGGATTGAGGATAGAGGATTGAGAATTGAGGATTGAGCATTGAGGATTGAAGATTGAGGATTGGGTATTGAGGATTGAAGAATGAGGATTGGGGACTGAGGATTGAGGATTGAGGTTTGAGGATTGAGTATTGAGGATTGAGGATTGAGAATTGAGAATTGAGGATGTGGACTGAGGGTTGAGGATTGAGGATCGAGGATTGAGGAATGAGGATTGAGGATTGAAGACTGAGTATTGAGGATTGAGGGTTGAGGATTGAGGGTTGAGGATTGAGGATTGAGGATTGAGGATTGAGGATTGAGGATTGAGGACTGAGGATTGAAGATTGAGTATTGAGGTTTGAAGATTGTGGATTGAGGATTGAGGATTGAGGATGGAGGATGTGGGCTGAGGGATGAGGATTGAGGTTTGAGTATTGAATCCTGAGAATTCAGGATATTCTGTTGAGTATTGAGAATTGAGGATTGATGGTTGGGTATTGAGGACGGAGGGTTGAGGATTGAAGGTTGAGAATTGAGGACTGAAGATTGGGGATTGAGGATTGAGAATTGAGGATTGACGGTGAGGTCTGAGGGTTGAGGATTGAGGATTGAGGATAGAAGATTGAGCATTGAGGATTGAAGATTGAGGATTGAGGATTGAGGATTGAGGATTGAGGATTGCGGATCGAGGATTGAGGATTGAGTATTGAAGATTGAGTATTGAGGATAGAAGATTCATAATTGAGGATGACAATTGAGGATTGAGGATTGAAGATTGAGGATTGTGGATTGAGGATTGCGGATTGAGTATTGAGGATTGAAGATTGAATATTGATGATTGAAGATTGAGGATTGAGGATTGAGGGTTGTGGATCGAGGACGAGGACTGAGGGTTGAATATTGATGTTTGAGGTCTGAGGATTGAGGATTGAGGATTGAGAATTGAGGATTGAGGATTGAGGGTTGAAGATTGAGGATTGGGTATTGAGGATTGAAGAATGAGGATTGAGGATTGAGGATTGAGGATTGAGGATTGCAGATTGAGTATTGAAGACTGAAGATTGACGGTTGAGGATTGAGGATTAAGGATTGAGCATTGAGGATTGAGGTTTGAGGATTGAGGATTGAAGATTGAGTATTGAGGATTGAAGATTGAGGATTGAGGATTGAGGATTGAGGATTGAGGATTGAAGATTGAGGATTGGGGATTGAGGATTGACGATTGAGGGTTGAGTATTGAGGAGTGAGTATTGAGGATTGAGGATTGAGGATTGAGGATTGAGTATTGAAGATTGAGGATTGATGATTGAGGATTGATGATTGAGGATTGAGGATTGAGGAATCTGGACCGAGGATTGAAGATTGAGTATTGAGGATTTAAGATTGGGGATTGAGGATTGAGGATTGAGGATGAAGGATGTGGACTGAGGGTTGAGGATTGAGGTTTGATTATTGAATCCTGAGAATTCAGGATATTCCGTTGAGTATTGAGAATTGAGGATTGATGGTTGAGTATTGAGGACTGAGGATTGAGGATTGAAGATAGAGGATTGAGGATTGAGGACTGAGGATTGAGGATTGAAGATTGAGGGTTGAGGATTGAGGATTGTAGATTGAGGATTGAGGACTGAGGATTGAGGATTGAGGATTGAAGATTGAGGATTGGGGATTGATGATTGACGACTGAGGATTGAGGATTGAGGAATGAGGATTGAGGCTTGAGTATTGAGGACTGAGGGTTGAATATTGATGTTTGAGGTCTGAGGATTGAGGATTGAGGATTGAGAATTGAGGATTGACGATTGAGGATTGAAGATTGAGGATTGCAGATTGAGTATTGAGGATTGAAGATTGTGGGTTGAGGATTGAGTATTGAGGATTGAGCATTGAGTATTGAGGATTGAGGATTGAGGATTGAAGATTGAGTATTGAGTATTGAGGATTGAAGATTGAGGATTGAGGACTGAGGATAGAAGATTGAGTATTGATGATTGAAGATTGAGGATTGGGGATTGAGGTTTGAGGATTGAGGACGAGGACTGACGGTTGGGGATTGAGGTTTGAGGATTGAGGATTGAGGACTGAGGATTGAGGATTGAGGGTTGTGGATTGAGGACGCGGACTGAGGGTTGAGTATTGACGTTTGAGGTCTGAGGAGTGAGGATTGAGGATTGAGAATTGAGGATTGAGAATTGAGGATTGAAGATTGAGGATTGGGTATTGAGGATTGAAGAATGAGGATTGGGGACTGAGGATTGAGGATTGAGGTTTGAGGATTGAGTATTGAGGATTGAGAATTGAGAATTGAGGATTGAAGATTGAGTATTGAGTATTGAAGATTGAGGATTGAGGATTGAGGATTGGGTATTGAGGATTGGAGAATGAGGACTGGCGATTGAGGATTGAGGATTGAGGTTTGAGGATTGAGTATTGAGGATTCAGAATTGAGGATTGAGGATAGAAGATTGAGTATTGAGGATTGAAGGTTGAGGATTGAGGATTGAGGATTGAAGATTGAGGATTGAAGGTTGAGGACTGAGAGTTGTGGGTTGAGTGATGAGAATTGATGTTTGTGGATTGAGACTTGAACATTGAAGAATGGGGATTGAGTATTGAAAGCTGTGAATTGAGGATATTCTATTGAGGATTGATGATTGACAATTGATTGTTGAGGACTGACTTCTGAAGATTGAGGATTCAGGATTGAGGATTCCGGATTGAGGTTTGAGGACTGAGGATTGAGGGTTGAGGATTGAGGATTGAGGATTGATGAATGGGGATTGAGTATTGAAAGCTGTGAATTGAGGATATTCTATTGAGGATTGACGATTGACTCTTGAATGTTGAGGACTGACGGCTGAAGATTGAGGATTCAGGATTGAGGGTTCCGGATTGAAGTTTGAGGACTGAGGATTGAGGGTTGAGGATTGAGGATTGAGGACTGAGTGTTGTGGGTTGAGTGATGAGTATTGATGTTTGTGGATTGAGATTTGACGATTGATGAATGGGGATTGAGTATTGAAAGCTGTGAATTGAGGATATTCTATTGAGGATTGATGATTGACTCTTGAATGTTGAGGACTGACGGCTGAAGATTGAGGATTCAGGATTGAGGGTTCCGTATTGAAGTTTGAGGACTGAGGATTGAGGGTTGAGGATTGAGGATTGAGGATTGACGCTTGAGGATTGAGGATTGAGGATGGAGGATTGAAGAGAGAGGACTGAGTATTGAGGATTGAGTGCTGAGAATTGATGTTTGAGGATTGAGATTTGATTATTGAATTTTGTGGATTGAGTATTGAACCATGAGAACTCAGGATATTCTGTTGAGTATTGAGAATTGAGTATTGATGGTTGAGTAATGAGGATTGATGGTTGACGGTTGTGTGTTGAATATTGAGGATTGAGGATAGAGGATTGAGGATTGAGGATTGAAAATTGAAGATTGAGTATTGATGATTGAAGATTGAGGATTGATGATTGAGAGTTGTCTATTGAGGACGAGGACTGACGATTGAGGATTTAGGTTTGAGGATTGTGGATAGAGGATTGAGAATGAGGGCTGAGGGTTGAGGATTGAGGTTTGAGTATAGAATCCTGAGAATTCAGGATATTCTATTGAGTATTGGGAATTGAGAATTGATGGTTGAGTATTGAGGATTGAGGATTGAGGATTGAGGAATGAGTATTGAAGATTGAGGATTGATGATTGAGGATTGAGGATTGAGGATTGAGGATTGGTGATTGAGTATTGAGGATTGAAGATTGGGGATTGAGGATTGAGGATTGAGGATTGAGGAATGAGGATTGAGGCTTGAGTATTGAGGACTGAGGGTTGAATATTGATGTTTGAGGTCTGAGGATTGAGGATTGAGAATTGAGAATTGAGGATTGACGATTGAGGATTGAAGATTGAGGATTGCAGATTGAGTATTGAGGATTGAAGATTGTGGGTTGAGGATTGAGTATTGAGGATTGAGCATTGAGTATTGAGGATTGAGGATTGAGGATTGAAGATTGAGGATTGGGTACTGAGGATTGAGGATTGAGGTTTGAGGATTGAGTATTGAGGATTGAGAATTGAGAATTGAGGATTGAAGATTGAGTATTGAGTATTGAAGATTGAGGATTGAGGATTGAGGATTGAAGATTGAGGACTGAGTGTTGTGGGTTGAGTGATGAGTATTGATGTTTGTGGATTGAGATTTGACGATTGATGAATGGGGATTGAGTATTGGAAGCTGTGAATTGAGGATATTCTATTGAGGATTGATGATTGACACTTGAATGTTGAGGACTGACGGCTGAAGATTGAGGATTCAGGATTGAGGATTCCGGATTGAAGTTTGAGGACTGAGGATTGAGGGTTGAGGATTGAGGATTGAGGATTGACGCTTGAGGATTGAGGATTGAGGATTGAGGACTGAGGATTGAGGATTGAGGATTGAGCATTGAGGATTGGAGATTGAGGACTGGGGAATGAGGATTGAAAATTGAGGATTAAGGATTGAAGATTCGGGATTGAGGATCTAGGATTGGCGATTGATTATTGAGGATTGAAGATTGAGGATTCAGGATTGAGTATTGAGAATTGAGAATTGAGAATTGAGGATGTGGGCTGAGGGTTGAGGTTGAGGTTGGAGGATAGAGGATTGAGGATTGAGGACTGAGGGTTGAGGATTGAGGATTGAGGATTGAGGACTGAGGATTGAGGATTGAGGATTGAGGATTGAGGATAGAGCATTGAGGATTGAGGATTGAGGATTGAGGATTGAGGATTGAAGATTGAGTATTGAGCATTGAAGATTGAGGATTGAGGATTGAAGATTGAGGATTGCGGATTGAGGATTGACGATTGAGGATTGAGTATTGAGGAGTGAAAATTGAGGATTGAGTATTGAAGATTGAGGATTGAGGATTGAAGATTGAGTATAGATGATTGAAGATTGAGGACTGAGGATTGAGTGTTGAGGATTGAGGGCGAGGATTGACGATTGAGGATTGAGGTTTGAGGATTGAGCATTGTGGATTGAGGACTGAGGATTGAGGATTGAGGATTGAGCATTGAGGATTGAAGATTGAGTTTTGAGGATCGAAGATTGAGGATTGAGGATTGAGGATTGAGGATTGAGGATTGAGGATTGAAGATTGAGCATTGGGGACGGAGTGTTGAGTGTCGAGTGATGAGAATTGATGTTTGTGGATAGAGATTTGAAGATTGCAGATTGAGTATTGAGTATTGAAAACTGTGAATTGATGATATTCTATTGAGGATTGAGGATTGACAACTGATTGTTGAGGACAGAGGGCTGAAGATTGAGGATTGAAGGTTGAGGATTGAGGATTGAGGATTGAGGATTGAAGATTGAGGATTGGGTGTTGAGGATTGAGGACTGAGTGTTGTGGGTTGAGTGATGTGTATTGATGTTTGTGGATTGAGATTTGACGATTGATGAATGGGGATTGAGTATTGAAAGCTGTGAATTGAGGATATTCTATTGAGGATTGATGATTGACTCTTGAATGTTGAGGACTGACGGCTGAAGATTGAGGATTCAGGATTGAGGGTTCCGTATTGAAGTTTGAGGACTGAGTATTGATGGTTGAGTAATGAGGATTGATGGTTGACGGTTGTGTGTCGAATATTGAGGATTGAGGATAGAGGATTGAGGATTGAGGATTGAAAATTGAAGATTGAGTATTGATGGTTGAAGATTGAGGATTGGGGTTTGAGGTTTGAGGATTGAGGACGAGGACTGACGGTTGAGGATTGAGTTTGCAGGATTGAGGATTGAGGATTGAGGACTGTGGATTGAGGATTGGGGGTTGTGGATTGAGGACGAGGACTGAGGGTTGAGTATTGACGTTTGAGGTCTGAGGATTGAGGATAGAGGATTGAGAATTGAGGATTGAGCATTGAGGATTGAAGATTGAGGATTGGGTATTGAGGATTGAAGAATGAGGATTGGGGACTGAGGATTGAGGATTGAGGTTTGAGGATTGAGTATTGAGGATTGAGGATTGAGAATTGAGAATTGAGGATGTGGACTGAGGGTTGAGGATTGAGGATCGAGGATTGAGGAATGAGGATTGAGGATTGAAGACTGAGTATTGAGGATTGAGGGTTGAGGATTGAGGGTTGAGGATTGAGGATTGAGGATTGAGGATTGAGGATTGAGGATTGAGGACTGAGGATTGAAGATTGAGTATTGAGGTTTGAAGATTGTGGATTGAGGATTGAGGATTGAGGATGGAGGATGTGGGCTGAGGGATGAGGATTGAGGTTTGAGTATTGAATCCTGAGAATTCAGGATATTCTGTTGAGTATTGAGAATTGAGGATTGATGGTTGGGTATTGAGGACTGAGGGTTGAGGATTGAAGGTTGAGAATTGAGGACTGAAGATTGGGGATTGAGGATTGAGAATTGAGGATTGACGGTGAGGTCTGAGGGTTGAGGATTGAGGATTGAGGATAGAAGATTGAGCATTGAGGATTGAAGATTGAGGATTGAGGATTGAGGATTGAGGATTGCGGATCGAGGATTGAGGATTGAGTATTGAAGATTGAGTATTGAGGATAGAAGATTCATAATTGAGGATGACAATTGAGGATTGAGGATTGAAGATTGAGGATTGTGGATTGAGGATTGCGGATTGAGTATTGAGGATTGAAGATTGAATATTGATGATTGAAGATTGAGGATTGAGGATTGAGGGTTGTGGATCGAGGACGAGGACTGAGGGTTGAATATTGATGTTTGAGGTCTGAGGATTGAGGATTGAGGATTGAGAATTGAGGATTGAGGATTGAGGGTTGAAGATTGAGGATTGGGTATTGAGGATTGAAGAATGAGGATTGAGGATTGAGGATTGAGGATTGAGGATTGCAGATTGAGTATTGAAGACTGAAGATTGACGGTTGAGGATTGAGGATTAAGGATTGAGCATTGAGGATTGAGGTTTGAGGATTGAGGATTGAAGATTGAGTATTGAGGATTGAAGATTGAGGATTGAGGATTGAGGATTGAGGATTGAGGATTGAAGATTGAGGATTGGGGATTGAGGATTGACGATTGAGGGTTGAGTATTGAGGAGTGAGTATTGAGGATTGAGGATTGAGGATTGAGGATTGAGTATTGAAGATTGAGGATTGATGATTGAGGATTGATGATTGAGGATTGAGGATTGAGGAATCTGGACCGAGGATTGAAGATTGAGTATTGAGGATTTAAGATTGGGGATTGAGGATTGAGGATTGAGGATGAAGGATGTGGACTGAGGGTTGAGGATTGAGGTTTGATTATTGAATCCTGAGAATTCAGGATATTCCGTTGAGTATTGAGAATTGAGGATTGATGGTTGAGTATTGAGGACTGAGGATTGAGGATTGAAGATAGAGGATTGAGGATTGAGGACTGAGGATTGAGGATTGAAGATTGAGGGTTGAGGATTGAGGATTGTAGATTGAGGATTGAGGACTGAGGATTGAGGATTGAGGATTGAAGATTGAGGATTGGGGATTGATGATTGACGACTGAGGATTGAGGATTGAGGAATGAGGATTGAGGCTTGAGTATTGAGGACTGAGGGTTGAATATTGATGTTTGAGGTCTGAGGATTGAGGATTGAGGATTGAGAATTGAGGATTGACGATTGAGGATTGAAGATTGAGGATTGCAGATTGAGTATTGAGGATTGAAGATTGTGGGTTGAGGATTGAGTATTGAGGATTGAGCATTGAGTATTGAGGATTGAGGATTGAGGATTGAAGATTGAGTATTGAGTATTGAGGATTGAAGATTGAGGATTGAGGACTGAGGATAGAAGATTGAGTATTGATGATTGAAGATTGAGGATTGGGGATTGAGGTTTGAGGATTGAGGACGAGGACTGACGGTTGGGGATTGAGGTTTGAGGATTGAGGATTGAGGACTGAGGATTGAGGATTGAGGGTTGTGGATTGAGGACGCGGACTGAGGGTTGAGTATTGACGTTTGAGGTCTGAGGAGTGAGGATTGAGGATTGAGAATTGAGGATTGAGAATTGAGGATTGAAGATTGAGGATTGGGTATTGAGGATTGAAGAATGAGGATTGGGGACTGAGGATTGAGGATTGAGGTTTGAGGATTGAGTATTGAGGATTGAGAATTGAGAATTGAGGATTGAAGATTGAGTATTGAGTATTGAAGATTGAGGATTGAGGATTGAGGATTGGGTATTGAGGATTGGAGAATGAGGACTGGCGATTGAGGATTGAGGATTGAGGTTTGAGGATTGAGTATTGAGGATTCAGAATTGAGGATTGAGGATAGAAGATTGAGTATTGAGGATTGAAGGTTGAGGATTGAGGATTGAGGATTGAAGATTGAGGATTGAAGGTTGAGGACTGAGAGTTGTGGGTTGAGTGATGAGAATTGATGTTTGTGGATTGAGACTTGAACATTGAAGAATGGGGATTGAGTATTGAAAGCTGTGAATTGAGGATATTCTATTGAGGATTGATGATTGACAATTGATTGTTGAGGACTGACTTCTGAAGATTGAGGATTCAGGATTGAGGATTCCGGATTGAGGTTTGAGGACTGAGGATTGAGGGTTGAGGATTGAGGATTGAGGATTGATGAATGGGGATTGAGTATTGAAAGCTGTGAATTGAGGATATTCTATTGAGGATTGACGATTGACTCTTGAATGTTGAGGACTGACGGCTGAAGATTGAGGATTCAGGATTGAGGGTTCCGGATTGAAGTTTGAGGACTGAGGATTGAGGGTTGAGGATTGAGGATTGAGGACTGAGTGTTGTGGGTTGAGTGATGAGTATTGATGTTTGTGGATTGAGATTTGACGATTGATGAATGGGGATTGAGTATTGAAAGCTGTGAATTGAGGATATTCTATTGAGGATTGATGATTGACTCTTGAATGTTGAGGACTGACGGCTGAAGATTGAGGATTCAGGATTGAGGGTTCCGTATTGAAGTTTGAGGACTGAGGATTGAGGGTTGAGGATTGAGGATTGAGGATTGACGCTTGAGGATTGAGGATTGAGGATGGAGGATTGAAGAGAGAGGACTGAGTATTGAGGATTGAGTGCTGAGAATTGATGTTTGAGGATTGAGATTTGATTATTGAATTTTGTGGATTGAGTATTGAACCATGAGAACTCAGGATATTCTGTTGAGTATTGAGAATTGAGTATTGATGGTTGAGTAATGAGGATTGATGGTTGACGGTTGTGTGTTGAATATTGAGGATTGAGGATAGAGGATTGAGGATTGAGGATTGAAAATTGAAGATTGAGTATTGATGATTGAAGATTGAGGATTGATGATTGAGAGTTGTCTATTGAGGACGAGGACTGACGATTGAGGATTTAGGTTTGAGGATTGTGGATAGAGGATTGAGAATGAGGGCTGAGGGTTGAGGATTGAGGTTTGAGTATAGAATCCTGAGAATTCAGGATATTCTATTGAGTATTGGGAATTGAGAATTGATGGTTGAGTATTGAGGATTGAGGATTGAGGATTGAGGATTGAGTATTGAAGATTGAGGATTGATGATTGAGGATTGAGGATTGAGGATTGAGGATTGGTGATTGAGTATTGAGGATTGAAGATTGGGGATTGAGGATTGAGGATTGAGGATTGAGGAATGAGGATTGAGGCTTGAGTATTGAGGACTGAGGGTTGAATATTGATGTTTGAGGTCTGAGGATTGAGGATTGAGAATTGAGAATTGAGGATTGACGATTGAGGATTGAAGATTGAGGATTGCAGATTGAGTATTGAGGATTGAAGATTGTGGGTTGAGGATTGAGTATTGAGGATTGAGCATTGAGTATTGAGGATTGAGGATTGAGGATTGAAGATTGAGGATTGGGTACTGAGGATTGAGGATTGAGGTTTGAGGATTGAGTATTGAGGATTGAGAATTGAGAATTGAGGATTGAAGATTGAGTATTGAGTATTGAAGATTGAGGATTGAGGATTGAGGATTGAAGATTGAGGACTGAGTGTTGTGGGTTGAGTGATGAGTATTGATGTTTGTGGATTGAGATTTGACGATTGATGAATGGGGATTGAGTATTGGAAGCTGTGAATTGAGGATATTCTATTGAGGATTGATGATTGACACTTGAATGTTGAGGACTGACGGCTGAAGATTGAGGATTCAGGATTGAGGATTCCGGATTGAAGTTTGAGGACTGAGGATTGAGGGTTGAGGATTGAGGATTGAGGATTGACGCTTGAGGATTGAGGATTGAGGATTGAGGACTGAGGATTGAGGATTGAGGATTGAGCATTGAGGATTGGAGATTGAGGACTGGGGAATGAGGATTGAAAATTGAGGATTAAGGATTGAAGATTCGGGATTGAGGATCTAGGATTGGCGATTGATTATTGAGGATTGAAGATTGAGGATTCAGGATTGAGTATTGAGAATTGAGAATTGAGAATTGAGGATGTGGGCTGAGGGTTGAGGTTGAGGTTGGAGGATAGAGGATTGAGGATTGAGGACTGAGGGTTGAGGATTGAGGATTGAGGATTGAGGACTGAGGATTGAGGATTGAGGATTGAGGATTGAGGATAGAGCATTGAGGATTGAGGATTGAGGATTGAGGATTGAGGATTGAAGATTGAGTATTGAGCATTGAAGATTGAGGATTGAGGATTGAAGATTGAGGATTGCGGATTGAGGATTGACGATTGAGGATTGAGTATTGAGGAGTGAAAATTGAGGATTGAGTATTGAAGATTGAGGATTGAGGATTGAAGATTGAGTATAGATGATTGAAGATTGAGGACTGAGGATTGAGTGTTGAGGATTGAGGGCGAGGATTGACGATTGAGGATTGAGGTTTGAGGATTGAGCATTGTGGATTGAGGACTGAGGATTGAGGATTGAGGATTGAGCATTGAGGATTGAAGATTGAGTTTTGAGGATCGAAGATTGAGGATTGAGGATTGAGGATTGAGGATTGAGGATTGAGGATTGAAGATTGAGCATTGGGGACGGAGTGTTGAGTGTCGAGTGATGAGAATTGATGTTTGTGGATAGAGATTTGAAGATTGCAGATTGAGTATTGAGTATTGAAAACTGTGAATTGATGATATTCTATTGAGGATTGAGGATTGACAACTGATTGTTGAGGACAGAGGGCTGAAGATTGAGGATTGAAGGTTGAGGATTGAGGATTGAGGATTGAGGATTGAAGATTGAGGATTGGGTGTTGAGGATTGAAGAATGAGGATTGAGTATTTCGGATTTCGGATTTCGGATTGAAGATTGAGTATTGAGGATTGAAGACTGAGGATTGAGGATTGAGGATTGAGGATTGATGATTGAGGATTCAGGATTGAAGATTGAGGATTGGGTATTGCGGAATGAACATTGTGGATTGAGGATTGAGGATTGAGGATTGAGGATTGAGGACTGATGATTGAATATTGATGATTGAAGATTGAGGATTGAGGACTGATGGTTGTGGATTGAGGACGAGGACTGAGGTTTGAGTATTGCTCTTTGAGGTCTGAGGATTGAGGATTGAGGGTTGAGAATTGAGGATTGAGGATTGAGGATTGAAGACTGAGTGTTGAGGGTTGAGTGATGAGAATTGATGTTTGTGGATAGAGATTTGAAGATTGCAGATTGAGTATTGAGTATTGAAAACTGTGAATTGATGATATTCTATTGAGGATTGAGGATTGACAACTGATTGTTGAGGACAGAGGGCTGAAGATTGAGGATTCAGGGTTGAGGATTCAGAATTGCGGTATGAGGCCTGAGGATTGAGGATTGAGGATTGAGGATTGAGGATTGAGAATTGAAGATTCAGGATTGAGGATTGAGGGTTGTGGATTGAGGACGAGGACTGAGGGTTGAGTATTGATATTTGAGGTCTGAGGATAGAGGATTGAAGATAGAGAATTGAGGATTGAGGATTGAGGATTGAAGATTGAGGATTGAAGAATGAGGATTGATGATTGAGGATTGAAGATTGAGTGTTGAGGATTGAAGCCTGACGATTGAGGATTGAGGATTGAGGATTGAGGATTGAGGATGGAGGATTGAAGATTGAGGATTGAGGATTGAGTATTGAGGATTGAAGGTTGAGGATTGGGTATTGCGGATTGAACGTTGAGGATTGAGGATTGAGGATTGAGGATTGAGGATTGAGGACTGAAGATTGAATATTGACGATTGAAGATTGAGGATTGAGTGTTGATGGTTGTGGATTGAGGACGAGGACTGAGGGTTGAGTATTGCTGTTTGAGGTCTGAGGATTGAGGATTGAGAATTGAGAATTGAGGATTGCGGATTGAGGATTGAAGAATGAGGATTGGGGATTGAGGATTGAGTATTGAGGATTAAAGGTTGAGTATTGAGGATTGAAGGCTGTCGATTGAGGATAGAGGATTGATGATTGAGGATTGAGGGTTGAGGATTGATGATTGAGGATTGAGGGTTGAGGATTGATGATTGAGTATTGAGGATTGAATGTTGAGGATTGAGGATTGAGGATTGAAGATTGAGGATTGGGGACTGAGTGTTGAGGGTTGAGTGATGAGAATTGATGTTTGTGGATAGAGATTTGAAGGTTGCAGATTGATTATGGAGTATTGAAAACTGTGAATTGATGATATTCTATTGAGGATTGAGGATTGACGTCTGATTGTTGAGGTCTGAGGTCTGAAGATTGAGGATTCAGGATTGAGGATTCAGGATTGAGGTTTGAGGACTGAGGATTGAGGATTGAGGATTGAGGCTTGAGGATTGAGGATTGAGGATTGAAGATTGAGGATTGAGGATTGAGGATGAGGGCTGAGGGTTGAGGATTGAGGTTTGAGGACTGAGGACTGAGGATTGAGGATTGAGAATTGAGGATTGAGGATTGAGGATTGAAGATTGAGGATTGGGTTTTGAGGATTGAAGAATGAGGATTGAGGATTGAGGATTGAGTATTGAGGATTAAAGATTGAGTATTGAGGATTGAAGTCTGACGATTGAGGATAGAGGATTGAGGATTGGGAATTGAGGATTTAGGATTGAAGATTGAGTATTGAGGATTGAAGATTGATGATTGCGGATTGAGGATGGAGGACTGAGGATTGAAGATTGAAGATTGGGGACTGAGTGTTGAGGGTTGAGTGATGAGAATAGGGTGTTTGTGGATAGAGATTTGAAGATTGCAGATTGAGCATTGAGTATTGAAAACTGTGAATTGATGATATTTTATTGAGGATTGAGGATTGGCGTCTGATTGTTGAGGTCTGAGGTTTGAAGATTGAGGATTCAGGATTCAGGATTCAGGATTGAGGTTTGAGGACTGAGGATTGAGGATTGAGGATTGAGGCTTGAGGATTGAGGATTGAGGATTGAAGATTGAGGATTGAGGATTGAGGATGAGTGCTGAGAGTTGAGGATTGAGGTTTGAGGCCAGAGGACTGAGAATTAAGGATTGGGATTTGAGGATTGTGGATTGGGGATTGAGGATTGAGGATTGGGTATTGAGGGTTGAAGAATCAGGATTGAGGAATGAGGATTGGGGATTGAGGATTGAGGATTGAAGGTTGAGGATTGGGTATTGCGGATTGAACGTTGAGGATTGAGGATTGAGGATTGAGGATTGAGGATTGAGGACTGAAGATTGAATATTGACAATTGACGATTGAGGATTGAGTGTTGATGGTTGTGGATTGAGGACGAGGACTGAGGGTTGAGTATTGCTGTTTGAGGTCTGAGGATTGAGGATTGAGAATTGAGAATTGAGGATTGAGGATTGAGGATTGAAGATTGAGGATTGGGTATTGAGGATTGAAGAATGAGGATTGAGGATTGAGGATTGAGGATTGAGGATTGACGACTGTGTATTGAGGATTGTAGATTGAGGATTGAGGATTGAGGATTGAGGATTGAGGGTTGAGGATTGAGGATTGAGGATTGAGGATTGAGGACTGAAGATTGAATATTGATGATTGAAGATTGAGGATTGAGGACTGATGGTTGTGGATTGAGGACGATGACTGAGGGTTGAGTATTGCTGTATGAGGTCTGAGGATTGAGGATTGAGGGTTGAGAATTGAGGATTGAGAATTGAGGATTGAAGACTGAGTGTTGAGTGTTGAGTGATGAGAATTGATGTTTGTGGATAGAGATTTGAAGATTGCAGATTGAGTATTGAGTATTGAAAACTGTGAATTGATGATATTCTATTGAGGATTGAGGATTGACAACTGATTGTTGAGGACAGAGGGCTGAAGGTTGAGGATTCAGGGTTGAGGATTCAGGATTGCGGTATGAGGCCTGAGGATTGAGGATTGAGGATTGAGGATTGACAACTGATTGGTGAGTACTGAGGGCTGAAGATTGAGGATTCAGGACTGAGGATTCAGGATTGAGGTATGCTGCCTGAGGATTGAGGATTGAGGATTGAGGATTGAGGATGAAGGCTGTGGGTTGACGATTGAGGTTTGAGGACTGAGGACTGAGGATTGAGGATTGAGAATTGAGGATTGAGGATTGAGGATTGAAGATTGAGGACTGGGTATTGATGATTGAACAATGAGGATTGAGGGTTGAGAATTGAGTATTTAAGGTTGAGGATTGAGGATTGAGTATTGAGGATTGAGCATTGAAAACTGAGGATTGGGTGCTGAGGATTGAAGAATGAGGATTGAGTATTTCGGATTGAGGATTGAGGATTGAAGATTGAGTATTGAGGATTGAAGATTGAGGTTTGAGGATTGAGGATTGAGGATTGAAGATTGAGGATTGGGTATTGCGGAATGAACATTGAGGATTGAGGATTGAGGATTGAGGATTGAGGATTGAGGACTGAAGATTGATTATTGATGATTGATGATTGAGGATTGAGGATTGATGGTTGTGGATTGAGGACGAGGACTGAGGGTTGAGTATTGCTGTTTGAGGTCTGAGGATTGAGGATTGAGGATTGAGAATTGAGGATTGAGGATTGAGGATTGAAGATTGAGGATTGGGTATTGAGGATTGAAGAATGAGGATTGAGGATTGAGGATTGAAGACTGAGTGTTGAGGGTTGAGTGATGAGAATTGATGTTTGTGGATAGAGATTTGAAGACTGCAGATTGAGTATTTAGTATTGAAAACTGTGAATTGATGATATTCTATTGAGGATTGAGGATTGACAACTGATTGTTGAGGACTGAGGGCTGAAGATTGAGGATTGAAGGTTGAGGATTGTGGATTGAGGATTGAGGATTGAAGATTGAGGATTGGGTGTTGAGGATTGAAGAATGAGGATTGAGTATTTCGGATTTCGGATTGAGGATTGAAGATTGAGTATTGAGGATTGAAGACTGAGGATTGAGGATTGAGGATTGAGGATTGAGGATTGAGGATTCAGGATTGAAGATTGAGGATTGGGTATTGCGGAATGAACATTGTGGATTGAGGATTGAGGATTGAGGGTTGAGGATTGAGGACTGATGATTGAATATTGATGATTGAAGGTTGAGGATTGAGGACTGATGGTTGTGGATTGAGGACGAGTACTGAGGGTTGAGTATTGCTCTTTGAGGTCTGAGGATTGAGGATTGAGGGTTGAGAATTGAGGATTGAGGATTGAGGATTGAAGACTGAGTGTTGAGGGTTGAGTGATGAGAATTGATGTTTGTGGATAGAGATTTGAAGATTGCAGATTGAGTATTGAGTATTGAAAACTGTGAATTGATGATATTCTATTGAGGATTGAGGATTGACAACTGATTGTTGAGGACAGAGGGCTGAAGATTGAGGATTCAGGGTTGAGGATTCAGGATTGCGGTATGAGGCCTGATGATTGAGGATTGAGGATTGAGGATTGAGGATTGAAGATTGAGTATTGGGTATTGAAGATTGAGGATTGAAGATTGAGGATAGGGTATTGAGGATTGAACATTGAGGATTGATAGTTGAGGATTGAGGATTGAGGATTGAAGATTGAATATTAGTGATTGAAGATTGAGGATTGAGGATTGAGGGTTGTGGATTGAGGACGAGGACTGAGGGTTGAGTATTGATGTTTGAAGTCTGAGGATTGAGGATTGAGGATTGATAATTGAGGATTGAGGATTGAGTATTGAAGATTGAGGATTCGGTATTGAGGATTGAAGAATGAGGATTGAGGAGTGAGGACTGAGGATTGAGGATAGCAGATTGAGTATAGAGGACTGAAGATTGTGGATTGAGGATTGAGGATTGGGGATTGAGGATTGAGGATTGAGGATTGAAGATTGAGTATTGAGGATTGAAGATTGAGGATTGAGGATTGAGGATTGAGGATTGAAGATTGAGGATTGAGGAATGAGGATTGAGGATTGAAGATTGAGTATTGAGGAGTGAAGATTGAGGATTGCGGTTTGTCGATTAAGGATTGAGGATGAGGGCTGAGGGTTGAAGATTGAGGTTTGAGGACTGGGGACTGAGGATTGAGGATTGAGAATTGAGGATTGAGGATTGAGGATTGAAGATTGCGAATTGGGTATTGAGGATTGAAGAATGAGGATTGGGGATTGAGGATTGAGTATTGAGGATTAAAGGTCGAGTATTGAGGATTGAAGGCTGTCGATTGAGGATAGGGGATTGATGATTGAGGATTGAGGGTTGAGGATAGATGATTGAGTATTGAGGATTGAATGTTGGGGATTGAGGAATGAGGATTGAAGATTGAGGATTGGGGACTGAGTGTTGAGGGTTGAGTGATGAGAATTGATGTTTGTGGATAGAGATTTGAAGATTGAAGGTTGAGTATTGATTATTGAAAACTGCGAATTGATGATATTTTGTTGAGGATTGAGAATTGACTACTGATTGTTGAGGACTGAGGTCTGAATATTGAGGATTCAGGATTGAGGATTCAGGTTTGAGGTTTGAGGACTGAGGACTGAGGATTGAGGATTGAGGATTGAGGATTGAGGATTGAGTATTGAGGATTGAAGATTGAGGATTGGGTATTGCGGATTGAACGTTGGGGATTGAGGATTGAGGATTGAGGATTGATGATTGATTACTGAAGATTGAATATTGATGATTGAATATTGAGGATTGAGTGTTGATGGTTGTGGATTGGGAGCGAGGACTGAGGGTTGAGTATTGCTGTTTGAGGTCTGAGGATTGAGAATAGAGGATTGAGAGTTGAGGATTGAGGATTGAGGATTGAAGATTGAGGATTGGGTATTGAGGATTGAAGAATGAGGATTGAGGATTGAGGATTGAGGATTGAGGATTGATGACTGAGTATTGAGGATTGAAGATTGAGGATTGAGGATTGAGGATTGAGGATTGAGGATTGTAGATTGAGGATTGAGGATTGAGGATGAGTGCTGAGGGTTGGGGATTGAGGTTTGAGGCCAGAGGACTGAGGATTAAGGATTGGGATTTGAGGATTGTGGATTGGGCATTGAGGATTGAGGATTGGGTATTGAGGGTTGAAGAATCAGGATTGAGGAATGAGGATTGAGGATTGAGGGTTGAGGATTGAAGGTTGAGGATTGGGTATTGCGGATTGAACGTTGAGTATTGAGGATTGAGGATTGAGGATTGAGGATTGAGGACTGAAGATTGAATATTGACGATTGAAGATTGAGGATTGAGTGTTGATGGTTGTGGATTGAGGACGAGGACTGAGGGTTGAGTATTGCTGTTTGAGGTCTGAGGATTGAGGATTGAGAATTCAGAATTGAGGATTGAGGATTGAGGATTGAAGATTGAGGATTGGGTATTGAGGATTGAAGAATGAGGATTGAGGATTGAGGATTGAGGATTGAGGATTGACGACTGAGTATTGAGGATTGAAGATTGAGGATTGAGGATTGAGGATTGAGGATTGAGGGTTGAGGATTGAGGATTGAGGATTGAGGATTGAGGACTGAAGATTGAATATTGATGATTGAAGATTGAGGATTGAGGACTGATGGTTGTGGATTGAGGACGATGACTGAGGGTTGAGTATTGCTGTTTGAGGTCTGAGGATTGAGGATTGAGGGTTGAGAATTGAGGATTGAGGATTGAGGACTGAAGACTGAGTGTTGAGGGTTGAGTGATGAGAATTGATGTTTGTGGATAGAGATTTGAAGGCTGCAGATTGAGTATTTAGTATTGAAAACTGTGAATTGATGATATTCAATTGAGGATTGAGGATTGACAACTGATTGTTGAGGACTGAGGGCTGAAGATTGAGGATTGAAGGTTGAGGATTGAGGATTGAGGATTGAGGATTGAAGATTGAGGATTGGGTGTTGAGGATTGAAGAATGAGGATTGTGTATTTCGGATTTCGGATTGAGGATTCAAGATTGAGTATTGAGGATTGAAGACTGAGGATTGAGGATTGAGGATTGAGGATTGAGGATTGAGGATTGAGGATTGAAGATTGAGGATTGGGTATTGCGGAATGAACATTGAGGATTGAGGATTGAGGATTGAGGATTGAGGATTGAGGACTGAAGATTGATTATTGATGATTGATGATTGAGGATTGAGGATTGATGGTTGTGGATTGAGGACGAGGACTGAGGGTTGAGTATTGCTGTTTGAGGTCTGAGGATTGAGGATTGAGGATTGAGAATTGAGGATTGAGGATTGAGGATTGAAGATTGAGGATTGGGTATTGAGGATTGAAGGATGAGGATTGAGGATTGAGGATTGAAGACTGAGTGTTGAGGGTTGAGTGATGAGAATTGATGTTTGTGGATAGAGATTTGAAGACTGCAGATTGAGTATTTAGTATTGAAAACTGTGAATTGATGATATTCTATTGAGGATTGAAGATTGACAACTGATTGTTGAGGACTGAGGGCTGAAGATTGAGGATTGAAGGTTGAGGATTGAGGATTGAGGATTGAGGATTGAAGATTGAGAATTGGGTGTTGAGGATTGAAGAATGAGGATTGAGTATTTCGGATTTCGGATTTCGGATTGAAGATTGAGTATTGAGGATTGAAGACTGAGGATTGAGGATTGAGGATTGAGGATTGATGATCGAGGATTCAGGATTGAAGATTGAGGATTGGGTATTGCGGAATGAACATTGTGGATTGAGGATTGAGGATTGAGGATTGAGGATTGAGGACTGAAGATTGAATATTGATGATTGAAGATTGAGGATTGAGGACTGATGGTTGTGGATTGAGGACGAGGACTGAGGGTTGAGTATTGCTCTTTGAGGTCTGAGGATTGAGGATTGAGGGTTGAGAATTGAGGATTGAGGATTGAGGATTGAAGACTGAGTGTTGAGGGTTGAGTGATGAGAATTGATGTTTGTGGATAGAGATTTGAAGATTGCAGATTGAGTATTGAGTATTGAAAACTGTGAATTGATGATGTTCTATTGAGGATTGAGGATTGACAACTGATTGTTGAGGACAGAGGGCCGAAGATTGAGGATTCAGGTTTGAGGATTCAGGATTGCGGTATGAGGCCTGAGGATTGAGGATTGAGGATTGATAATTGAGGATTGAGGATTGAGTATTGAAGATTGAGGATTCGGTATTGAGGATTGAAGAATGAGGATTGAGGAGTGAGGACTGAGGATTGAGGATAGCAGATTGAGTATACAGGACTGAAGATTGTGGATTGAGGATTGAGGATTGGGGATTGAGGATTGAGGATTGAGGATTGAAGATTGAGTATTGAGGATTGAAGATTGTGGATTGAGGATTGAGGATTGAGGATTGAGTACTGAAGATTGAGGTTTGGGGATTGAGGATTGACGATTGAGGATTGAGCATTGAGGATTGAGGATTGAGGATTGTGGATTGAAGATTGAGTATTGGGGATTGAAGATTGAGGATTGAGGATTGAGTATTGAAGATTGAGTATTGAGGAGTGAAGGTTGAGGATTGCGGATTGTCGATTAAGGATTGAGGATGAGGGCTGTGGGTTGAAGATTGAGGTTCGAGGACTGGGGACTGAGGATTGAGGATTGAGAATTGAGGATTGAGGATTGAGGATTGAAGATTGTGAATTGGGTATTGAGGATTGAAGAATGAAGTTTGGGGATTGAGGATTGAGTATTGAGGATTAAAGGTTGAGTATTGAGGATTGAAGACTGTCGATTGAGGATAGAGGATTGATGATTGAGGATTGAGGGTTGAGGATAGAGGATTGATGATTGATTACTGAAGATTGAATATTGATGATTGAAGATTGAGGATTGAGTGTTGATGGTTGTGGATTGGGGGCGAGGTCTGAGGGTTGAGTATTGCTGTTTGAGGTCTGAGGATTGAGGATAGAGGATTGAGGATTCAGGTTTGAGGTTAGAGGACCGAGGACTGAGGATTGAGGATTGAGGATTGAGGATTGAGGATTGAGGATTGAGTATTGAGGATTGAAGATTGAGGATTGGGTATTGCGGATTGAACGTTGGGGATTGAGGATTGAGGATTGAGGATTGATGATTGATTACTGAAGATTGAATATTGATGGTTGAAGATTGAGGATTGAGTGTTGATGGTTGTGGATTGGGGGCGAGGACTGAGGGTTGAGTATTGCTGTTTGAGGTCTGAGGATTGAGGATAGAGGATTGAGAGTTGAGGATTGAGGATTGAGGATTGAAGATTGAGGATTGGGTATTGAGGATTGAAGAATGAGGATTGAGGATTGAGGAATGAGGATTGAGGATTGATGACTGAGTATTGAGGATAGAAGATTGAGGATTGAGGATTGAGGATTGAGGATTGAGGATTGAGGATTGAACATTGAGGATTGAGGATTGAGGATTGAGGATTGAGGATTGAAGATTGAGGATTGGGGATTGAGGATTGACGATTGAGGATTGAGTATTGAGGATTGAGAATTGAGGATTGATTATTGAAGATTGAGTATTGAGGATTGAAGATTGAGGATTGAGGATTGAGGATTCAGGATTGAGGATGAATGCTGTGGGTTGAGGATTGAGGTTTGAGGGCTGAGGACTGAGGATTGAGGATTGAGAATTGAGGATTGAGGATTTAGGATTGAAGATTGAGGATTGGGTTTTGAGGATTGAAGAATGAGGATTGAGGACTGAGGATTGAGTATTGAGGATTAAAGGTTGAGTATTGAGGATTGAAGACTGACGATTGAGGATAGAGGATTGAGGATTGGGAATTGAGGATTTAGGATTGAAGATTGAGTATTGAGGATTGAAGATTGAGGACAGCGGATTGAGGATGAAGGATTGAGGATTGAAGATTGAGGATTGGGGACTGAGTGTTGAGGGTTGAGTCATGAGACTAGATGTTTGTGGATAGAGATTTGAAGACTGCAGATTGAGCATTGAGTATTGAAAGCTGTGAATTGATGATATTCTATTGAGGATTGAGGATTGGCGTCTGATTGTTGAGGTCTGAGGTCTGAAGATTGAGCAATCAGGATTCAGGATTCTGGATTGAGGATTGAGGACTGAGGATTGAGGATTGAGGATTGAGGCTTGAGGATTGAGGATTGAGGATTGAAGATTGAGGATTGAGGATTGAGGATGAGTGCTGAGGGTTGAGGATTGAGGTTTGAGGCCAGAGGACTGAGGATTAAGGATTGGGATTTGAGGATTGTGGATTGGGGATTGAAGATTGAGGATTGGGTATTGAGGGTTGAAGAATCAGGATCGAGGAATTAGGATAGAGGATTGAGGATTGAAGATTGAGTATTGAGGATTGAAGCCTGACGATTGAGGATTGAGGATTGAGGATTGAGGATTGAGGATGAAGGATTGAAGATTGAGTATTGAGGATTGAAGATTGAGGATCGAGGACTGAGGATTGAGGACTGAGGATTGAGGATTGAGGATTGAGTATTGAGGATTGAAGGTTGAGGATTGGGTATTGCGGATTGAACGTTGAGGATTGAGGATTGAGGATTGAGGATTGGGGATTGAGTATTGAAGATTGAGGATTCGGTATTGAGGATTGAAGAATGAGGATTGAGGAGTGAGGACTGAGGATTGAGGATAGCAGATTGAGTATAGAGGACTGAATATTGTGGATTGAGGATTGAGGATTGGGGATTGAGGGTTGAGGATTGAGGATTGAAGATTGAGTATTGAGGATTGAAGATTGAGGATTGAGGATTGAGGATTGAGGATTGAGTACTGAAGATTGAGGATTGGGGATTGAGGATTGACGGTTGAGGATTGAGCATTGAGGATTGAGGATTGAAGATTGTGGATTGAAGATTGAGTATTGGGGATTGAAGATTGAGGATTGAGGATTGAGGATTGAGGATTGAAGATTCAGTATTGAGGAATGAAGATTGAGGATTGCGGATTGTCGATTGAGGATTGAGGATGAGGTTTGAGGGTTGAAGATTGAGGTTTGAGGACTGGGGACTGAGGATTGAGGATTGAGAATTGAGGATTGAGGATTGAGGATTGAAGATTGAGAATTGGGTATTGAGGATTGAAGAATGAGGATTGGGGATTGAGGATTGAGTATTGAGGATTAAAGGTTGAGTATTGAGGACTGAAGACTGTCGATTGAGGATAGAGGATTGATGATTGAGGATTGAGGGCTGAGGATTGATGATTGAGGATTGAGGGTTGAGGATTGATGATTGAGTATTGAGGATTGAATGTTGAGGATTGAGGATTGAGGATTGAAGATTGAGGATTGGGGACTGAGTGTTGAGGGTTGAGTGATGAGAATTGATGTTTGTGGATAGAGATTTGAAGGTTGCAGATTGAGTATTGAGTATTGAAAACTGTGAATTGATGATATTCTATTGAGGATTGAGGATTGACGTCTGATTGTTGAGGTCTGAGGTCTGAAGATTGAGGATTGAGGATTGAGGATGAGGGCTGAGGGTTGAGGATTGAGGTTTGAGGACTGAGGACTGAGGATTGAGGATTGAGAGTTTAGGATTGAGGATTGAGGATTGAAGATTGAGGATTGGGTATTGAGGATTGGAGAATGAGGATTGAGGAATGAGGATTGAGGATTGAGGATTGAAGATTGAGTATTGAGGATTGAAGCCTGACGATTGAGGATTAAGGATTGAGTATTGAGGATGGAGGATTGAAGATTGAGTATTGGGGATTGAATATTGTGGGTCGAGGATTGAGGATTGAGGATTGAGGATTGAAGATTGAGGATTGGGGACTGAGTGTTGAGGGTTGAATGATGAGTATTGATGTTTGTGGATAGAGATTTGAAGATAGCAGATTGAGTATAGAGTATTGAAAACAGTGAATTGATGATATTATATTGAGGATTGAGAATTGACATCTGATTGTTGAAGACTGAGGTCTGAAGGTTGAGGATTCAGGATTGAGGATTCAGGATTGAGGTTTGAGGACTGAGGATTGAGGATTGAGGATTGAGGATTGAGGATTGAGGATTGAAGATTGAGGATTGGGTATTGCGGATTGAACATTGAGGATTGAGGATTGAGGATTGAGGATTGAGGATTGAGGACTGAAAATTGAACATTGTTGATTGAAGATTGAGGATTGAGGGTTGAGTATTACTGTTTGAGGTCTGAGGATTGAGGATTGAGGATTGAGAATTGAGGATTGAGGATTGAGGATTAAAGATTGAGGGTTGGGTATTGAGGATTGAAGAATGAGGATCGAGGATTGAGGAATGAGGATTGAGGATTGAAGACTGAGTATTGAGGATTGAGGGTTGAGGATTGAGGATTGAGGATTGAGGATTGAGGATTGAGGATTGAGGATTGAAGATT
Organism: Calliopsis andreniformis; assembly: GCF_051401765.1. Taxonomy (NCBI): domain Eukaryota; kingdom Metazoa; phylum Arthropoda; class Insecta; order Hymenoptera; family Andrenidae; genus Calliopsis; species Calliopsis andreniformis. Next base: position 1,793,832 of record NW_027480510.1, on the reverse strand, counting down.
GAGTTTTGAGGATTGAAGATTGAGGATTGAGGATTGAGGATTGAGGATTGAGGATTGAAGAATGAGGATTGAGGATTCAGGATTGAGGATTGAGGATTGAGGACTGAAGATTGATTATTGATGATTGAAGATTGAGGATTGGGGATTGAGGTTTGAGGATTGAGGACGAGGACTGACGGTTGAGGATTGAGGTTGCAGGATTGAGGATTGAGGATTGAGGACTGTGGATTGAGGATTGAGGGTTGTGGATTGAGGACGAGGACTGAGGGTTGAGTATTGACGTTTGAGGTCTGAGGATTGAGGATAGAGGATTGAGCATTGAGGATTGAGCATTGAGGATTGAAGATTGAGGATTGGGTATTGAGGATTGAAGAATGAGGATTGGGGACTGAGGATTGAGGATTGAGGTTTGAGAATTGAGTATTGAGGATTGAGGATTGAGAATTGAGAACTGAGGATGTGGACTGAGGGTTGAGGATTGAGGTTTGAGGAATGAGGGTTGAGGGTTGAGGATTGAGGGTTGAGGATTGAGGATTGAGGATTGAGGATTGAGTATTGAAGATTGAGTATTGATGACTGAGGATTGAGGATTGAGGATTGAGGATTGAGGACTGAGGGTTGAAGATTGAGTATTGAGGATTGAAGATTGGGGATTGAGGATTGAGGATTGAGGATGGAGGATGTGGGCTGAGGGATGAGGATTGAGGTTTGAGTATCGAATCCTGAGAATTCAGGATATTCCGTTGAGTATTGAGGATTCAGGATTGATGGTTGAGTATTGAGGACTGAGGATTGAGGATTGAAGATTGAGAATTGAGGACTGAAGATTGGGGATTGAGGATTGAGAATTGAGGATTGACGGTGAGGTCTGAGGGTTGAGGATTGAGGATTGAGGATAGAAGATTGAGCATTGAGGATTGAAGATTGAGGATTGAGGATTGAGGATTGAGGATTGCGGATCGAGGATTGAGGATTGAGTATTGAAGATTGAGTATTGAGGATAGAAGATTCATAATTGAGGATGACAATTGAGGATTGAGGATTGCAGATTGAGGATTGTGGATTGAGGATTGAGGATTGAGTATTGAGGATTGAAGATTGAATATTGATGATTGAAGATTGAGGATTGACGATTGAGGGTTGTGGATTGAGGACGAGGACTGAGGGTTGAATATTGATGTTTGAGGTCTGAGGATTGAGGATTGAGGTTTGAGGATTGAGGATTGAGGATTGAGGATTGAGGATTGAAGATTGAGGATTGGGGATTGAGGATTGATGATTGAGGGTTGAGTATTGAGGAGTGAGTATTGAGGATTGAGGATTGAGGATTGAGGATTGAGTATTGAAGATTAAGGATAGATGATTGAGGATTGATGATTGAGGATTGAGGATTGAGGGTTGTGGACTGAGGATTGAAGATTGAGTATTGAGGATTTAAGATTGGGGATTGAGGATTGAGGATTGAGGGTGAAGGATGTGGGCTGAGGGTTGAGGATTGAGGTTTGATTATTGAATCCTGAGAATTCAGGATATTCTGTTGAGTATTGAGAATTGAGGATTGATGGTTGAGTATTGAGGACTGAGGATTGTGGATTGAAGATAGAGGATTGAGGATTGACGACTGAGGATTGAGGATTGAGGATTGAGGATTGGGGATTGAGTATTGAAGATTGAGGATTCGGTATTGAGGATTGAAGAATGAGGATTGAGGAGTGAGGACTGAGGATTGAGGATAGCAGATTGAGTATAGAGGACTGAAGATTGTGGATTGAGGATTGAGGATTGGGGATCGAGGGTTGAGGATTGAGGATTGAAGATTGAGTATTGAGGATTGAAGATTGAGGATTGAGGATTGAGGATTGAGGATTGAGGATTGAGTACTGAAGATTGAGGATTGGGGATTGAGGATTGACGATTGAGGATTGAGCATTGAGGATTGAGGATTGAGTATTGAGGATTGAAGATTGAATATTGATGATTGAAGATTGAGGATTGAGGATTGAGGGTTGTGGATTGAGGACGAGGACTGAGGGTTGAATATTGATGTTTGAGGTCTGAGGATTGAGGATTGAGGTTTGAGGATTGAGGATTGAGGATTGAGGATTGAAGATTGAGGATTGGGGTTTGAGGATTGATGATTGAGGGTTGAGTATTGAGGAGTGAGTATTGAGGATTGAGGATTGAGGATTCAGGATTGAGTATTGATGATTGAGGATTGATGATTGAGGATTGATGATTGAGGATTGAGGATTGAGGATTGTGGACTGAGGATTGAAGATTGAGTATTGAGGATTTAAGGTTGGGGATTGAGGATTGAGGATTGAGGATGAAGGATGTGGGCTGAGGGTTGAGGATTGAGGTTTGATTATTGAATCCTGAGAATTCAGGATATTCTGTTGAGTATTGAGAATTGAGGATTGATGGTTGAGTATTGAGGACTGAGGATTGTGGATTGAAGATAGAGGATTGAGGATTGAGGACTGAGGATTGAGGATTGAAGATTGAGGGTTGAGGATTGAGGATTGAAGATTGAGGATTGAGGACTGAGGATTGAGGATTGAGGATTGAAGATTGAGGATTGGGGATTGATGATTGAGGATTGAGGGTTGAGGATTGATGATTGAGTATTGCGGATTGAACGTTGAGGATTGAGGATTGAGGATTGAGGATTGGGGATTGAGTATTGAAGATTGAGGATTCGGTATTGAGGATTGAAGAATGAGGATTGAGGAGTGAGGACTGAGGATTGAGGATAGCAGATTGAGTATAGAGGACTGAAGATTGTGGATTGAGGATTGAGGATTGGGGATTGAGTGTTGAGGATTGAGGATTGAAGATTGAGTATTGAGGATTGATGATTGAGGATTGAGGATTGAGGATTGAGGATTGAGGATTGAGTACTGAAGATTGAGGATTGGGGATTGAGGATTGACGATTGAGGATTGAGCATTGAGGATTGAGGATTGAGGATTGTGGATTGAAGATTGAGTATTGGGGATTGAAGATTGAGGATTGAGGATTGAGGATTGAGGATTGAAGATTGAGTATTGAGGAATGAAGATTGAGTATTGAGGATTGAAGATTGAGGATTGAGGATTGAGGATAGAGGATTGAGTACTGAAGATTGAGGATTGGGGATTGAGGATTGACGATTGAGGATTGAGCATTGAGGATTGAGGATTGAGGATTGTGGATTGAAGATGAAGATCGAGTATTGGGGATTGAAGATTGAGGATTGAGGATTGAGGATTGAGGATTGAAGATTGAGTATTGAGGAATGAAGATTGAGGATTGCGGATTGTCGATTGAGGATTGAGGATGAGGGCTGAGGGTTGAAGATTGAGGTTTGAGGACTGGGGACTGAGGATTGAGGATTGAGAATTGAGGATTGAGGATTGAGGATTGAAGATTGAGAATTGGGTATTGAGGATTGAAGAATGAGGATTGGGGATTGAGGATTGAGTATTGAGGATTAAAGGTTGAGTATTGAGGATTGAAGACTGTCGATTGAGGATAGAGGATCGATGATTGAGGATTGAGGGTTGAGGATTGATGATTGAGGATTGAGGGTTGAGGATTGATGATTGAGTATTGAGGATTGAATGTTGAGGATTGAGGATTGAGGATTGAAGATTGAAGATTGGGGACTGAGTGTTGAGGGTTGAATGATGAGAATTGATATTTGTGGATAGAGATTTGAAGATAGCAGATTGAGTATAGAGTATTGAAAACAGTGAATTGATGATATTATATTGAGGATTGAGAATTGACAACTGATTGTTGAAGACTGAGGTCTGAAGGTTGAGGATTCAGGATTGAAGATTCAGGTTTGAGGTTTGAGGACTGAGGATTGAGGATTGAGGATTGAGGATTGAGGATTGAGGATTGAAGATTGAGGATTGGGTATTGCGGATTGAACATTGAGGATTGAGGACTGAGGATTGAGGATTGAGGATTGAGGACTGAAGATTGAATATTGATGATTGAAGATTGAGGATTGAGTATTGATGGTTGTGGATTGAGGACGAGGACTGAGGGTTGAGTATTACTGTTTGATGTCTGAGGATTGAGGATTGAGGATTGAGAATTGAGGATTGACGATTGAGGATTGAAGATTGAGGGTTGGGTATTGAGGATTGAAGAATGAGGATCGAGGACTGAGGAATGAGGATTGAGGATTGAAGACTGAGTATTGAGGATTGAGGGTTGAGGATTGAGGATTGAGGATTGAGGATTGAGGATTGAGGATTGAGGATTGAGGATTGAAGATTGAGTATTGAGGATTGAAGATTGAGGATTGAGGATTGAGGATTGAGGATTGAAGATTGAGGATTGGGGATTGAGGATTGACGATTGAGGGTTGAGTATTGAGGAGTGAGTATTGAGGATTGAGGATTGAGGATTGAGGATTGAGTATTGAAGATTGAGGATTGATGATTGAGGATTGATGATTGAGGATTGAGTATTGAGGATTGTGGACTGAGGATTGAAGATTGAGTATTGAGGATTTAAGATTGGGGATTGAGGATTGAGGATTGAGGATGAAGGATGTGGGCTGAGGGTTGAGGATTGAGGTTTGATTATTGAGTCCTGAGAATTCAGGATATTCTGTTGAGTACTGAGAATTGAGGATTGATGGTTGAGTATTGAGGACTGAGGATTGAGGATTGAAGATAGAGGATTGAGGATTGAGGACTGAGGATTGAGGATTGAAGATTGAGGGTTGAGGATTGAGGATTGAGGATTGAGAATTGAGGATTGAGGATTGAGGGTTGAAGATTGAGGATTGGGTATTGAGGATTGAAGAATGAGGATTGAGGATTGAGGATTGAGGATTGAGGATTGCAGATTGAGTATTGAAGACTGAAGATTGACGGTTGAGGATTGAGGATTGAGGATTGAGCATTGAGGATTGAGGATTGAGGATTGAGGATTGAAGATTGAGTATTGAGGATTGAAGATTGAGGATTGAGGATTGAGGATTGAGGATTGAGGATTGAAGATTGAGGATTGGGGATTGAGGGTTGACGATTGAGTGTTGAGCATTGAGGAGTGAGTATTGAGGATTGAGGATTGAGGATTGAGGATTGAGTATTGAAGATTGAGGATTGATGATTGAGGATTGATGATTGAGGATTGAGGATTGAGGATTGTGGACTGAGGATTGAGGGTTGGGTATTGAGGATTAAAGAATGAGGATCGAGGATTGAGGAATGAGGATTGAGGATTGAAGACTGAGTATTGAGGATTGAGGGTTGAGGATTGAGGATTGAGGATTGAGGATTGATTATTGAGGATTGAGGATTGAGGATTGAAGATTGAGTATTGAGGATTGAAGATTGAGGATTGAGGATTGAGGATTGAGGATTGAGGATTGAAGAATGAGGATTGAGGATTCAGGATTGAGGATTGAGGATTGAGGACTGAAGATTGATTATTGATGATTGAAGATTGAGGATTGGGGATTGAGGTTTGAGGATTGAGGACGAGGACTGACGGTTGAGTATTGAGGTTGCAGGATTGAGGATTGAGGATTGAAGATTGAGGATTGAGGATTGAGGGTTGTGGATTGAGGACGAGGACTGAGGGTTGAGTATTACTGTTTGAGGTCTGAGGATTGAGGATTGAGGATTGAGAATTGAGGATTGAGGATTGAGGATTGAAGATTGAGGATTGGGTATTGAGGATTGAAGAATGAGGATTGGGGACTGTGGATTGAGGATTGAGGTTTGAGGATTGAGTATTGAGGATTGAGGATTGAGAATTGATAATTGAGGATGTGGACTGAGGGTTGAGGATTGAGGTTTGAGGAATGAGGGTTGAGGGTTGAGGATTGAGGGTTGAGGATTGAGGATTGAGGATTGAGGATTGAGTATTGAAGATTGAGTATTGATGACTGAGGATTGAGGATTGAGGATTGAGGATTGAGGACTGAGGATTGAAGATTGAGTATTGAGGATTGAAGATTGGGGATTGAGGATTGAGGATTGAGGATGGAGGATGTGGGCTGAGGGATGAGGATTGAGGTTTGAGTATCGATTCCTGAGAATTCAGGATATTCTGTTGAGTATTGAGGATTGAGGATTGATGGTTGAGTATTGAGGACTGAGGATTGAGGATTGAAGATTGAGAATTGAGGACTGAAGATTGGGGATTGAGGATTGAGAATCGAGGATTGACGGTGAGGTCTGAGGGTTGAGGATTGAGGATTGAGGATAGAAGATTGAGCATTGAGGATTGAAGATTGAGGATTGAGGATTGAGGATTGAGGATTGCGGATCGAGGATTGAGGATTGAGTATTGAAGATTGAGTATTGAGGATAGAAGATTCATAATTGAGGACGACAATTGAGGATTGAGGATTGAAGATTGAGGATTGTGGATTGAGGATTGAGGATTGAGTATTGAGGATTGAAGATTGAATATTGATGATTGAAGATTGAGGATTGAGGATTGAGGGTTGTGGATTGAGGACGAGGACTGAGGGTTGAATATTGATGTTTGAGGTCTGAGGATTGAGGATTGAGGTTTGAGGATTGAGGATTGAGGATTGAGGATTGAAGATTGAGGATTGGGGATTGAGGATTGATGATTGAGGGTTGAGTATTGAGGAGTGAGTATTGAGGATTGAGGATTGAGGATTGAGGATTGAGTATTGAAGATTGAGGATTGATGATTGAGGATTGATGATTGAGGATTGAGGATTGAGGATTGTGGACTGAGGATTGAAGATTGAGTATTGAGGATTTAAGGTTGGGGATTGAGGATTGAGGATTGAGGATGAAGGATGTGGGCTGAGGGTTGAGGATTGAGGTTTGATTATTGAATCCTGAGAATTCAGGATATTCTGTTGAGTATTGAGAATTGAGGATTGATGGTTGAGTATTGAGGACTGAGGATTGTGGATTGAAGATAGAGGATTGAGGATTGAGGACTGAGGATTGAGGATTGAAGATTGAGGGTTGAGGATTGAGGATTGAAGATTGAGGATTGAGGACTGAGGATTGAGGATTGAGGATTGAAGATTGAGGATTGGGGATTGATGATTGAGGATTGAGGATTGAGGATTGAGGATTGAGGATTGGGGATTGAGTATTGAAGATTGAGGATTCGGTATTGAGGATTGAAGAATGAGGATTGAGGAGTGAGGACTGAGGATTGAGGATAGCAGATTGAGTATAGAGGACTGAAGATTGTGGATTGAGGATTGAGGATTGGGGATTGAGGGTTGAGGATTGAGGATTGAAGATTGAGTATTGAGGATTGATGATTGAGGATTGAGGATTGAGGATTGAGGATTGAGGATTGAGTACTGAAGATTGAGGATTGGGGATTGAGGATTGACGATTGAGGATTGAGGATTGAGGATTGAGGACTGAAGATTGATTATTGATGATTGAAGATTGAGGATTGGGGATTGAGGTTTGAGGATTGAGGACGAGGACTGACGGTTGAGTATTGAGGTTGCAGGATTGAGGATTGAGGATTGAAGATTGAGGATTGAGGATTGAGGGTTGTGGATTGAGGACGAGGACTGAGGGTTGAATATTGATGTTTGAGGTCTGAGGATTGAGGATTGAGGATTGAGAATTGTGGATTGAGGATTGAGGGTTGAAGATTGAGGATTGGGTATTGAGGATTGAAGAATGAGTATTGAGGATTGAGGATTGAGGATTGAGGATTGCAGATTGAGTATTGAAGACTGAAGATTGACGGTTGAGGATTGAGGATTGATGATTGAGCATTGAGGATTGAGGATTGAGGATTGAGGATTGAAGATTGAGTATTGAGGATTGAAGATTGAGGATTGAGGATTGAGGATTGAGGATTGAGGATTGAAGATTGAGGATTGGGGATTGAGGATTGACGATTGAGGGTTGAGTATTGAGGAGTGAGTATTGAGGATTGAGGATTGAGGATTGAGGATTGAGTATTGAAGATTGAGGATTGATGATTGAGGATTGATGATTGAGGATTGAGGATTGAGGATTGTGGACTGAGGATTGAAGATTGAGTATTGAGGATTGAAGAATGAGGATCGAGGATTGAGGAATGAGGATTGAGGATTGAAGACTGAGTATTGAGGATTGAGGGTTGAGGATTGAGGATTGAGGATTGAGGATTGATTATTGAGGATTGAGGATTGAGGATTGAAGATTGAGTATTGAGGATTGAAGATTGAGGAGTGAGGATTGAAGATTGATGATTGAGTATTGCGGATTGAACGTTGAGGATTGAGGATTGAGGATTGAGGATTGGGGATTGAGTATTGAAGATTGAGGATTCGGTATTGAGGATTGAAGAATGAGGATTGAGGAGTGAGGACTGAGGATTGAGGATAGCAGATTGAGTATAGAGGACTGAAGATTGTGGATTGAGGATTGAGGATTGGGGATTGAGGGTTGAGGATTGAGGATTGAAGATTGAGTATTGAGGATTGATGATTGAGGATTGAGGATTGAGGATTGAGGATTGAGGATTGAGTACTGAAGATTGAGGATTGGGGATTGAGGATTGACGATTGAGGATTGAGCATTGAGGATTGAGGATTGAGGATTGTGGATTGAAGATTGAGTATTGGGGATTGAAGATTGAGGATTGAGGATTGAGGATTGAGGATTGAAGACTGAGTATTGAGGAATGAAGATTGAGTATTGAGGATTGAAGATTGAGGATTGAGGATTGAGGATAGAGGATTGAGTACTGAAGATTGAGGATTGGGGATTGAGGATTGACGATTGAGGATTGAGCATTGAGGATTGAGGATTGAGGATTGTGGATTGAAGATGAAGATCGAGTATTGGGGATTGAAGATTGAGGATTGAGGATTGAGGATTGAGGATTGAAGATTGAGTATTGAGGAATGAAGATTGAGGATTGCGGATTGTCGATTGAGGATTGAGGATGAGGGCTGAGGGTTGAAGATTGAGGTTTGAGGACTGGGGACTGAGGATTGAGGATTGAGAATTGAGGATTGAGGATTGAGGATTGAAGATTGAGAATTGGGTATTGAGGATTGAAGAATGAGGATTGGGGATTGAGGATTGAGTATTGAGGATTAAAGGTTGAGTATTGAGGATTGAAGACTGTCGATTGAGGATAGAGGATCGATGATTGAGGATTGAGGGTTGAGGATTGATGATTGAGGATTGAGGGTTGAGGATTGATGATTGAGTATTGAGGATTGAATGTTGAGGATTGAGGATTGAGGATTGAAGATTGAAGATTGGGGACTGAGTGTTGAGGGTTGAATGATGAGAATTGATATTTGTGGATAGAGATTTGAAGGTTGCAGATTGAGTATTGAGTATTGAAAACTGTGAATTGATGATATTCTATTGAGGATTGAGGATTGACGTCTGATTGTTGAGGTCTGAGGTCTGAAGATTGAGGATTCAGGATTGAGGATTCAGGATTGAGGTTTGAGGACTGAGGATTGAGGATTGAGGATTGAGGCTTGAGGATTGAGGATTGAGGATTGAAGATTGAGGATTGAGGATTGAGGATGAGAGCTGAGGGTTGAGGATTGAGGTTTGAGGACTGAGGACTGAGGATTGAGGATTGAGAGTTTAGGATTGAGGATTGAGGATTGAAGATTGAGGATTGGGTATTGAGGATTGGAGAATGAGGATTGAGGAATGAGGATTGAGGATTGAGGATTGAAGATTGAGTATTGAGGATTGAAGCCTGACGATTGTGGATTAAGGATTGAGTATTGAGGATTGAGGATTGAAGATTGAGGATTGGGGATTGAATATTGAGGATCGAGGATTGAGGATTGAGGATTGAGGATTGAAGATTGAGGATTGGGGACTGAGTGTTGAGGGTTGAATGATGAGTATTGATGTTTGTGGATAGAGGTTTGAAGATAGCAGATTGAGTATAGAGTATTGAAAACAGTGAATTGATGATATTATATTGAGGATTGAGAATTGACAACTGATTGTTGAAGACTGAGGTCTGAAGGTTGAGGATTCAGGATTGAGGATTCAGGTTTGATGTTTGAGGACTGAGGATTGAGGATTGAGGATTGAGGATTGAGGATTGAGGATTGAAGATTGAGGATTGGGTATTGCGGATTGAACATTGAGGATTGAGGACTGAGGATTGAGGATTGAGGATTGAGGACTGAAGATTGAATATTGATGATTGAAGATTGAGGATTGAGTATTGATGGTTGTGGATTGAGGACGAGGACTGAGGGTTGAGTATTACTGTTTGAGGTCTGAGGATTGAGGATTGAGGATTGAGAATTGAGGATTGACGATTGAGGATTGAAGATTGAGGGTTGGGTATTGAGGATTGAAGAATGAGGATCGAGGACTGAGGAATGAGGATTGAGGATTGAAGACTGAGTATTGAGGATTGAGGGTTGAGGATTGAGGATTGAGGATTGAGGATTGAGGATTGAGGATTGAGGATTGAGGATTGAAGATTGAGTATTGAGGATTGAAGATTGAGGATTGAGGATTGAGGATTGAGGATTGAAGATTGAGGATTGGGGATTGAGGATTGACGATTGAGGGTTGAGTATTGATGGTTGTGGATTGAGGACGAGGACTGAGGGTTGAGTATTACTGTTTGAGGTCTGAGGATTGAGGATTGAGGATTGAGAATTGAGGATTGACGATTGAGGATTGAAGATTGAGGGTTGGGTATTGAGGATTGAAGAATGAGGATCGAGGACTGAGGAATGAGGATTGAGGATTGAAGACTGAGTATTGAGGATTGAGGGTTGAGGATTGAGGATTGAGGATTGAGGATTGAGGATTGAGGATTGAGGATTGAGGATTGAAGATTGAGTATTGAGGATTGAAGATTGAGGATTGAGGATTGAGGATTGAGGATTGAAGATTGAGGATTGGGGATTGAGGATTGACGATTGAGGGTTGAGTATTGAGGAGTGAGTATTGAGGATTGAGGATTGAGGATTGAGGATTGAGTATTGAAGATTGAGGATTGATGATTGAGGATTGATGATTGAGGATTGAGTATTGAGGATTGTGGACTGAGGATTGAAGATTGAGTATTGAGGATTTAAGATTGGGGATTGAGGATTGAGGATTGAGGATGAAGGATGTGGGCTGAGGGTTGAGGATTGAGGTTTGATTATTGAGTCCTGAGAATTCAGGATATTCTGTTGAGTACTGAGAATTGAGGATTGATGGTTCAGTATTGAGGACTGAGGATTGAGGATTGAAGATAGAGGATTGAGGATTGAGGACTGAGGATTGAGGATTGAAGATTGAGGGTTGAGGATTGAGGATTGAGGATTGAGAATTGAGGATTGAGGATTGAGGGTTGAAGATTGAGGATTGGGTATTGAGGATTGAAGAATGAGGATTGAGGATTGAGGATTGAGGATTGAGGATTGCAGATTGAGTATTGAAGACTGAAGATTGACGGTTGAGGATTGAGGATTGAGGATTGAGGATTGAGGATTGAGTATTGAAGATTGAGGATTGATGATTGAGGATTGATGATTGAGGATTGAGGATTGAGGATTGTGGACTGAGGATTGAAGATTGAGTATTGAGGATTGAAGAATGAGGATCGAGGATTGAGGAATGAGGATTGAGGATTGAAGACTGAGTATTGAGGATTGAGGGTTGAGGATTGAGGATTGAGGATTGAGGATTGATTATTGAGGATTGAGGATTGAGGATTGAAGATTGAGTATTGAGGATTGAAGATTGAGGATTGAGGATTGAGGATTGAGGATTGAGGATTGAAGAATGAGGATTGAGGATTCAGGATTGAGGATTGAGGATTGAGGACTGAAGATTGATTATTGATGATTGAAGATTGAGGATTGGGGATTGAGGTTTGAGGATTGAGGACGAGGACTGACGGTTGAGTATTGAGGTTGCAGGATTGAGGATTGAGGATTGAAGATTGAGGATTGAGGATTGAGGGTTGTGGATTGAGGACGAGGACTGAGGGTTGAATATTGATGTTTGAGGTCTGAGGATTGAGGATTGAGGATTGAGAATTGTGGATTGAGGATTGAGGGTTGAAGATTGAGGATTGGGTATTGAGGATTGAAGAATGAGTATTGAGGATTGAGGATTGAGGATTGAGGATTGCAGATTGAGTATTGAAGACTGAAGATTGACGGTTGAGGATTGAGGATTGATGATTGAGCATTGAAGATTGAGTATTGAGGATTGAAGCCTGACGATTGAGGATTAAGGATTGAAGATTGAGGATTGAGGATTGAGGATTGAGGATTGAGGATTGAAGATTGAGGATTGGGGATTGAGGATTGAGGATTGAGGATTGAAGATTGAGGATTGGGGACTGAGTGTTGAGGGTTGAATGATGAGTATTGATGTTTGTGGATGGAGATTTGAAGATAGCAGATTGAGTATAGAGTATTGAAAACAGTGAATTGATGATATTATATTTGGGATTGAGAATTTACAACTGATTGTTGAAGACTGAGGTCTGAAGGTTGAGGATTCAGGATTGAGGATTCAGGTTTGAGGTTTGAGGACTGAGGATTGAGGATTGAGGATTGAGGATTGAGGATTGAGGATTGAAGATTGAGGATTGGGTATTGCGGATTGAACATTGAGGATTGAGGATTGCGGATTGAGGATTGAGGATTGAGGACTGAAAATTGAACATTGTTGATTGAAGATTGAGGATTGAGTATTGATGGTTGTGGATTGAGGACGAGGACTGAGGGTTGAGTATTACTGTTTGAGGTCTGAGGATTGAGGATTGAGGATTGAGAATTGAGGATTGAGGATTGAGGATTGAAGATTGAGGATTGGGTATTGAGGATTGAAGAATGAGGATTGGGGACTGTGGATTGAGGATTGAGGTTTGAGGATTGAGTATTGAGGATTGAGGATTGAGAATTGATAATTGAGGATGTGGACTGAGGGTTGAGGATTGAGGTTTGAGGAATGAGGGTTGAGGGTTGAGGATTGAGGGTTGAGGATTGAGGATTGAGGATTGAGGATTGAGTATTGAAGATTGAGTATTGATGACTGAGGATTGAGGATTGAGGATTGAGGATTGAGGACTGAGGATTGAAGATTGAGTATTGAGGATTGAAGATTGGGGATTGAGGATTGAGGATTGAGGATGGAGGATGTGGGCTGAGTGATGAGGATTGAGGTTTGAGTATCGATTCCTGAGAATTCAGGATATTCTGTTGAGTATTGAGGATTGAGGATTGATGGTTGAGTATTGAGGACTGAGGATTGAGGATTGAAGATTGAGAATTGAGGACTGAAGATTGGGGATTGAGGATTGAGAATCGAGGATTGACGGTGAGGTCTGAGGGTTGAGGATTGAGGATTGAGGATAGAAGATTGAGCATTGAGGATTGAAGATTGAGGATTGGGGATTGAATATTGAGGATCGAGGATTGAGGATTGAGGATTGAGGATTGAAGATTGAGGATTGGGGACTGAGTGTTGAGGGTTGAATGATGAGTATTGATGTTTGTGGATAGAGGTTTGAAGATAGCAGATTGAGTATAGAGTATTGAAAACAGTGAATTGATGATATTATATTGAGGATTGAGAATTGACAACTGATTGTTGAAGACTGAGGTCTGAAGGTTGAGGATTCAGGATTGAGGATTCAGGTTTGATGTTTGAGGACTGAGGATTGAGGATTGAGGATTGAGGATTGAGGATTGAGGATTGAAGATTGAGGATTGGGTATTGCGGATTGAACATTGAGGATTGAGGACTGAGGATTGAGGATTGAGGATTGAGGACTGAAGATTGAATATTGATGATTGAAGATTGAGGATTGAGTATTGATGGTTGTGGATTGAGGACGAGGACTGAGGGTTGAGTATTACTGTTTGAGGTCTGAGGATTGAGGATTGAGGATTGAGAATTGAGGATTGACGATTGAGGATTGAAGATTGAGGGTTGGGTATTGAGGATTGAAGAATGAGGATCGAGGACTGAGGAATGAGGATTGAGGATTGAAGACTGAGTATTGAGGATTGAGGGTTGAGGATTGAGGATTGAGGATTGAGGATTGAGGATTGAGGATTGAGGATTGAGGATTGAAGATTGAGTATTGAGGATTGAAGATTGAGGATTGAGGATTGAGGATTGAGGATTGAAGATTGAGGATTGGGGATTGAGGATTGACGATTGAGGGTTGAGTATTGATGGTTGTGGATTGAGGACGAGGACTGAGGGTTGAGTATTACTGTTTGAGGTCTGAGGATTGAGGATTGAGGATTGAGAATTGAGGATTGACGATTGAGGATTGAAGATTGAGGGTTGGGTATTGAGGATTGAAGAATGAGGATCGAGGACTGAGGAATGAGGATTGAGGATTGAAGACTGAGTATTGAGGATTGAGGGTTGAGGATTGAGGATTGAGGATTGAGGATTGAGGATTGAGGATTGAGGATTGAGGATTGAAGATTGAGTATTGAGGATTGAAGATTGAGGATTGAGGATTGAGGATTGAGGATTGAAGATTGAGGATTGGGGATTGAGGATTGACGATTGAGGGTTGAGTATTGAGGAGTGAGTATTGAGGATTGAGGATTGAGGATTGAGGATTGAGTATTGAAGATTGAGGATTGATGATTGAGGATTGATGATTGAGGATTGAGTATTGAGGATTGTGGACTGAGGATTGAAGATTGAGTATTGAGGATTTAAGATTGGGGATTGAGGATTGAGGATTGAGGATGAAGGATGTGGGCTGAGGGTTGAGGATTGAGGTTTGATTATTGAGTCCTGAGAATTCAGGATATTCTGTTGAGTACTGAGAATTGAGGATTGATGGTTCAGTATTGAGGACTGAGGATTGAGGATTGAAGATAGAGGATTGAGGATTGAGGACTGAGGATTGAGGATTGAAGATTGAGGGTTGAGGATTGAGGATTGAGGATTGAGAATTGAGGATTGAGGATTGAGGGTTGAAGATTGAGGATTGGGTATTGAGGATTGAAGAATGAGGATTGAGGATTGAGGATTGAGGATTGAGGATTGCAGATTGAGTATTGAAGACTGAAGATTGACGGTTGAGGATTGAGGATTGAGGATTGAGGATTGAGGATTGAGTATTGAAGATTGAGGATTGATGATTGAGGATTGATGATTGAGGATTGAGGATTGAGGATTGTGGACTGAGGATTGAAGATTGAGTATTGAGGATTGAAGAATGAGGATCGAGGATTGAGGAATGAGGATTGAGGATTGAAGACTGAGTATTGAGGATTGAGGGTTGAGGATTGAGGATTGAGGATTGAGGATTGATTATTGAGGATTGAGGATTGAGGATTGAAGATTGAGTATTGAGGATTGAAGATTGAGGATTGAGGATTGAGGATTGAGGATTGAGGATTGAAGAATGAGGATTGAGGATTCAGGATTGAGGATTGAGGATTGAGGACTGAAGATTGATTATTGATGATTGAAGATTGAGGATTGGGGATTGAGGTTTGAGGATTGAGGACGAGGACTGACGGTTGAGTATTGAGGTTGCAGGATTGAGGATTGAGGATTGAAGATTGAGGATTGAGGATTGAGGGTTGTGGATTGAGGACGAGGACTGAGGGTTGAATATTGATGTTTGAGGTCTGAGGATTGAGGATTGAGGATTGAGAATTGTGGATTGAGGATTGAGGGTTGAAGATTGAGGATTGGGTATTGAGGATTGAAGAATGAGTATTGAGGATTGAGGATTGAGGATTGAGGATTGCAGATTGAGTATTGAAGACTGAAGATTGACGGTTGAGGATTGAGGATTGATGATTGAGCATTGAAGATTGAGTATTGAGGATTGAAGCCTGACGATTGAGGATTAAGGATTGAAGATTGAGGATTGAGGATTGAGGATTGAGGATTGAGGATTGAAGATTGAGGATTGGGGATTGAGGATTGAGGATTGAGGATTGAAGATTGAGGATTGGGGACTGAGTGTTGAGGGTTGAATGATGAGTATTGATGTTTGTGGATGGAGATTTGAAGATAGCAGATTGAGTATAGAGTATTGAAAACAGTGAATTGATGATATTATATTTGGGATTGAGAATTTACAACTGATTGTTGAAGACTGAGGTCTGAAGGTTGAGGATTCAGGATTGAGGATTCAGGTTTGAGGTTTGAGGACTGAGGATTGAGGATTGAGGATTGAGGATTGAGGATTGAGGATTGAAGATTGAGGATTGGGTATTGCGGATTGAACATTGAGGATTGAGGATTGCGGATTGAGGATTGAGGATTGAGGACTGAAAATTGAACATTGTTGATTGAAGATTGAGGATTGAGTATTGATGGTTGTGGATTGAGGACGAGGACTGAGGGTTGAGTATTACTGTTTGAGGTCTGAGGATTGAGGATTGAGGATTGAGAATTGAGGATTGAGGATTGAGGATTGAAGATTGAGGATTGGGTATTGAGGATTGAAGAATGAGGATTGGGGACTGTGGATTGAGGATTGAGGTTTGAGGATTGAGTATTGAGGATTGAGGATTGAGAATTGATAATTGAGGATGTGGACTGAGGGTTGAGGATTGAGGTTTGAGGAATGAGGGTTGAGGGTTGAGGATTGAGGGTTGAGGATTGAGGATTGAGGATTGAGGATTGAGTATTGAAGATTGAGTATTGATGACTGAGGATTGAGGATTGAGGATTGAGGATTGAGGACTGAGGATTGAAGATTGAGTATTGAGGATTGAAGATTGGGGATTGAGGATTGAGGATTGAGGATGGAGGATGTGGGCTGAGTGATGAGGATTGAGGTTTGAGTATCGATTCCTGAGAATTCAGGATATTCTGTTGAGTATTGAGGATTGAGGATTGATGGTTGAGTATTGAGGACTGAGGATTGAGGATTGAAGATTGAGAATTGAGGACTGAAGATTGGGGATTGAGGATTGAGAATCGAGGATTGACGGTGAGGTCTGAGGGTTGAGGATTGAGGATTGAGGATAGAAGATTGAGCATTGAGGATTGAAGATTGAGGATTGAGGATTGAGGATTGAGGATTGCGGATCGAGGATTGAGGATTGAGTATTGAAGATTGAGTATTGAGGATAGAAGATTCATAATTGAGGATGACAATTGAGGATTGAGGATTGAAGATTGAGGATTGTGGATTGAGGATTGAGGATTGAGTATTGAGGATTGAAGATTGAATATTGATGATTGAAGATTGAGGATTGAGGATTGAGGGTTGTGGATTGAGGACGAGGACTGAGGGTTGAATATTGATGTTTGAGGTCTGAGGATTGAGGATTGAGGTTTGAGGATTGAGGATTGAGGATTGAGGATTGAAGATTGAGGATTGGGGATTGAGGATTGATGATTGAGGGTTGAGTATTGAGTAGTGAGTATTGAGGATTGAGGATTGAGGATTGAGGATTGAGTATTGAAGATTGAGGATTGATGATTGAGGATTGATGATTGAGGATTGAGGATTGAGGATTGTGGACTGAGGATTGAAGATTGAGTATTGAGGATTTAAGGTTGGGGATTGAGGATTGAGGATTGAGGATGAAGGATGTGGGCTGAGGGTTGAGGATTGAGGTTTGATTATTGAATTCTGAGAATTCAGGATATTCTGTTGAGTATTGAGAATTGAGGATTGATGGTTGAGTATTGAGGACTGAGGATTGTGGATTGAAGATAGAGGATTGAGGATTGAGGACTGAGGATTGAGGATTGAAGATTGAGGGTTGAGGATTGAGGATTGAAGATTGAGGATTGAGGACTGAGGATTGAGGATTGAGGATTGAAGATTGAGGATTGGGGATTGATGATTGAGGATTGAGGATTGAGGATTGAGGATTGAGGATTGGGGATTGAGTATTGAAGATTGAGGATTCGGTATTGAGGATTGAAGAATGAGGATTGAGGAGTGAGGACTGAGGATTGAGGATAGCAGATTGAGTATAGAGGACTGAAGATTGTGGATTGAGGATTGAGGATTGGGGATTGAGGGTTGAGGATTGAGGATTGAAGATTGAGTATTGAGGATTGATGATTGAGGATTGAGGATTGAGGATTGAGGATTGAGGATTGAGTACTGAAGATTGAGGATTGGGGATTGAGGATTGACGATTGAGGATTGAGCATTGAGGATTGAGGATTGAGTATTGAGGATTGAAGATTGAATATTGATGATTGAAGATTGAGGATTGAGGATTGAGGGTTGTGGATTGAGGACGAGGACTGAGGGTTGAATATTGATGTTTGAGGTCTGAGGATTGAGGATTGAGGTTTGAGGATTGAGGATTGAGGATTGAGGATTGAAGATTGAGGATTGGGGATTGAGGATTGATGATTGAGGGTTGAGTATTGAGGAGTGAGTATTGAGGATTGAGGATTGAGGATTGAGGATTGAGTATTGAAGATTGAGGATTGATGATTGAGGATTGATGATTGAGGATTGAGGATTGAGGATTGTGGACTGAGGATTGAAGATTGAGTATTGAGGATTTAAGGTTGGGGATTGAGGATTGAGGATTGAGGATGAAGGATGTGGGCTGAGGGTTGAGGATTGAGGTTTGATTATTGAATCCTGAGAATTCAGGATATTCTGTTGAGTATTGAGAATTGAGGATTGATGGTTGAGTATTGAGGACTGAGGATTGTGGATTGAAGATAGAGGATTGAGGATTGAGGACTGAGGATTGAGGATTGAAGATTGAGGGTTGAGGATTGAGGATTGAAGATTGAGGATTGAGGACTGAGGATTGAGGATTGAGGATTGAAGATTGAGGATTGGGGATTGATGATTGAGGATTGAGGGTTGAGGATTGATGATTGAGTATTGCGGATTGAACGTTGAGGATTGAGGATTGAGGATTGAGGATTGGGGATTGAGTATTGAAGATTGAGGATTCGGTATTGAGGATTGAAGAATGAGGATTGAGGAGTGAGGACTGAGGATTGAGGATAGCAGATTGAGTATAGAGGACTGAAGATTGTGGATTGAGGATTGAGGATTGGGGATTGAGGGTTGAGGATTGAGGATTGAAGATTGAGTATTGAGGATTGATGATTGAGGATTGAGGATTGAGGATTGAGGATTGAGGATTGAGTACTGAAGATTGAGGATTGGGGATTGAGGATTGACGATTGAGGATTGAGCATTGAGGATTGAGGATTGAGGATTGTGGATTGAAGATTGAGTATTGGGGATTGAAGATTGAGGATTGAGGATTGAGGATTGAGGATTGAAGATTGAGTATTGAGGAATGAAGATTGAGTATTGAGGATTGAAGATTGAGGATTGAGGATTGAGGATAGAGGATTGAGTACTGAAGATTGAGGATTGGGGATTGAGGATTGACGATTGAGGATTGAGCATTGAGGATTGAGGATTGAGGATTGTGGATTGAAGATGAAGATCGAGTATTGGGGATTGAAGATTGAGGATTGAGGATTGAGGATTGAGGATTGAAGATTGAGTATTGAGGAATGAAGATTGAGGATTGCGGATTGTCGATTGAGGATTGAGGATGAGGGCTGAGGGTTGAAGATTGAGGTTTGAGGACTGGGGACTGAGGATTGAGGATTGAGAATTGAGGATTGAGGATTGAGGATTGAAGATTGAGAATTGGGTATTGAGGATTGAAGAATGAGGATTGGGGATTGAGGATTGAGTATTGAGGATTAAAGGTTGAGTATTGAGGATTGAAGACTGTCGATTGAGGATAGAGGATCGATGATTGAGGATTGAGGGTTGAGGATTGATGATTGAGGATTGAGGGTTGAGGATTGATGATTGAGTATTGAGGATTGAATGTTGAGGATTGAGGATTGAGGATTGAAGATTGAAGATTGGGGACTGAGTGTTGAGGGTTGAATGATGAGAATTGATATTTGTGGATAGAGATTTGAAGGTTGCAGATTGAGTATTGAGTATTGAAAACTGTGAATTGATGATATTCTATTGAGGATTGAGGATTGACGTCTGATTGTTGAGGTCTGAGGTCTGAAGATTGAGGATTCAGGATTGAGGATTCAGGATTGAGGTTTGAGGACTGAGGATTGAGGATTGAGGATTGAGGCTTGAGGATTGAGGATTGAGGATTGAAGATTGAGGATTGAGGATTGAGGATGAGGGCTGAGGGTTGAGGATTGAGGTTTGAGGACTGAGGACTGAGGATTGAGGATTGAGAGTTTAGGATTGAGGATTGAGGATTGAAGATTGAGGATTGGGTATTGAGGATTGGAGAATGAGGATTGAGGAATGAGGATTGAGGATTGAGGATTGAAGATTGAGTATTGAGGATTGAAGCCTGACGATTGTGGATTAAGGATTGAGTATTGAGGATTGAGGATTGAAGATTGAGGATTGGGGATTGAATATTGAGGATCGAGGATTGAGGATTGAGGATTGAGGATTGAAGATTGAGGATTGGGGACTGAGTGTTGAGGGTTGAATGATGAGTATTGATGTTTGTGGATAGAGGTTTGAAGATAGCAGATTGAGTATAGAGTATTGAAAACAGTGAATTGATGATATTATATTGAGGATTGAGAATTGACAACTGATTGTTGAAGACTGAGGTCTGAAGGTTGAGGATTCAGGATTGAGGATTCAGGTTTGATGTTTGAGGACTGAGGATTGAGGATTGAGGATTGAGGATTGAGGATTGAGGATTGAAGATTGAGGATTGGGTATTGCGGATTGAACATTGAGGATTGAGGACTGAGGATTGAGGATTGAGGATTGAGGACTGAAGATTGAATATTGATGATTGAAGATTGAGGATTGAGTATTGATGGTTGTGGATTGAGGACGAGGACTGAGGGTTGAGTATTACTGTTTGAGGTCTGAGGATTGAGGATTGAGGATTGAGAATTGAGGATTGACGATTGAGGATTGAAGATTGAGGGTTGGGTATTGAGGATTGAAGAATGAGGATCGAGGACTGAGGAATGAGGATTGAGGATTGAAGACTGAGTATTGAGGATTGAGGGTTGAGGATTGAGGATTGAGGATTGAGGATTGAGGATTGAGGATTGAGGATTGAGGATTGAAGATTGAGTATTGAGGATTGAAGATTGAGGATTGAGGATTGAGGATTGAGGATTGAAGATTGAGGATTGGGGATTGAGGATTGACGATTGAGGGTTGAGTATTGAGGAGTGAGTATTGAGGATTGAGGATTGAGGATTGAGGATTGAGTATTGAAGATTGAGGATTGATGATTGAGGATTGATGATTGAGGATTGAGTATTGAGGATTGTGGACTGAGGATTGAAGATTGAGTATTGAGGATTTAAGATTGGGGATTGAGGATTGAGGATTGAGGATGAAGGATGTGGGCTGAGGGTTGAGGATTGAGGTTTGATTATTGAGTCCTGAGAATTCAGGATATTCTGTTGAGTACTGAGAATTGAGGATTGATGGTTGAGTATTGAGGACTGAGGATTGAGGATTGAAGATAGAGGATTGAGGATTGAGGACTGAGGATTGAGGATTGAAGATTGAGGGTTGAGGATTGAGGATTGAGGATTGAGAATTGAGGATTGAGGATTGAGGGTTGAAGATTGAGGATTGGGTATTGAGGATTGAAGAATGAGGATTGAGGATTGAGGATTGAGGATTGAGGATTGCAGATTGAGTATTGAAGACTGAAGATTGACGGTTGAGGATTGAGGATTGAGGATTGAGCATTGAGGATTGAGGATTGAGGATTGAGGATTGAAGATTGAGTATTGAGGATTGAAGATTGAGGATTGAGGATTGAGGATTGAGGATTGAGGATTGAAGATTGAGGATTGGGGATTGAGGGTTGACGATTGAGGATTGAGGATTGAGGATTGTGGACTGAGGATTGAGGGTTGGGTATTGAGGATTGAAGAATGAGGATCGAGGATTGAGGAATGAGGATTGAGGATTGAAGACTGAGTATTGAGGATTGAGGGTTGAGGATTGAGGATTGAGGATTGAGGATTGATTATTGAGGATTGAGGATTGAGGATTGAAGATTGAGTATTGAGGATTGAAGATTGAGGATTGAGGATTGAGGATTGAGGATTGAGGATTGAAGAATGAGGATTGAGGATTCAGGATTGAGGATTGAGGATTGAGGACTGAAGATTGATTATTGATGATTGAAGATTGAGGATTGGGGATTGAGGTTTGAGGATTGAGGACGAGGACTGACGGTTGAGTATTGATGTTGCAGGATTGAGGATTGAGGATTGAAGATTGAGGATTGAGGATTGAGGGTTGTGGATTGAGGACGAGGACTGAGGGTTGAATATTGATGTTTGAGGTCTGAGGATTGAGGATTGAGGATTGAGAATTGTGGATTGAGGATTGAGGGTTGAAGATTGAGGATTGGGTATTGAGGATTGAAGAATGAGTATTGAGGATTGAGGATTGAGGATTGAGGATTGCAGATTGAGTATTGAAGACTGAAGATTGACGGTTGAGGATTGATGATTGATGATTGAGCATTGAGGATTGAGGATTGAGGATTGAGGATTGAAGATTGAGTATTGAGGATTGAAGATTGAGGATTGAGGATTGAGGCTTGAGGATTGAGGATTGAAGATTGAGGATTGGGGATTGAGGATTGACGATTGAGGGTTGAGTATTGAGGAGTGAGTATTGAGGATTGAGGATTGAGGATTGAGGATTGAGTATTGAAGATTGAGGATTGATGATTGAGGATTGATGATTGAGGATTGAGGATTGAGGATTGTGGACTGAGGATTGAAGATTGAGTATTGAGGATTGAAGAATGAGGATCGAGGATTGAGGAATGAGGATTGAGGATTGAAGACTGAGTATTGAGGATTGAGGGTTGAGGATTGAGGATTGAGGATTGAGGATTGATTATTGAGGATTGAGGATTGAGGATTGAAGATTGAGTATTGAGGATTGAAGATTGAGGATTGAGGATTGAGGATTGAGGATTGAGGATTGAAGAATGAGGATTGAGGATTCAGGATTGAGGATTGAGGATTGAGGACTGAAGATTGATTATTGATGATTGAAGATTGAGGATTGGGGATTGAGGTTTGAGGATTGAGGACGAGGACTGACGGTTGAGTATTGAGGTTGCAGGATTGAGGATTGAGGATTGAAGATTGAGGATTGAGGATTGAGGGTTGTGGATTGAGGACGAGGACTGAGGGTTGAATATTGATGTTTGAGGTCTGAGGATTGAGGATTGAGGATTGAGAATTGTGGATTGAGGATTGAGGGTTGAAGATTGAGGATTGGGTATTGAGGATTGAAGAATGAGTATTGAGGATTGAGGATTGAGGATTGAGGATTGCAGATTGAGTATTGAAGACTGAAGATTGACGGTTGAGGATTGAGGATTGATGATTGAGTATTGAGGAATGAAGATTGAGGATTGCGGATTGTCGATTGAGGATTGAGGATGAGGGCTGAGGGTTGAAGATTGAGGTTTGAGGACTGGGGACTGAGGATTGAGGATTGAGAATTGAGGATTGAGGATTGAGGATTGAAGATTGAGAATTGGGTATTGAGGATTGAAGAATGAGGATTGGGGATTGAGGATTGAGTATTGAGGATTAAAGGTTGAGTATTGAGGATTGAAGACTGTCGATTGAGGATAGAGGATCGATGATTGAGGATTGAGGGTTGAGGATTGATGATTGAGGATTGAGGGTTGAGGATTGATGATTGAGTATTGAGGATTGAATGTTGAGGATTGAGGATTGAGGATTGAAGATTGAAGATTGGGGACTGAGTGTTGAGGGTTGAATGATGAGAATTGATATTTGTGGATAGAGATTTGAACGTTGCAGATTGAGTATTGAGTATTGAAAACTGTGAATTGATGATATTCTATTGAGGATTGAGGATTGACGTCTGATTGTTGAGGTCTGAGGTCTGAAGATTGAGGATTCAGGATTGAGGATTCAGGATTGAGGTTTGAGGACTGAGGATTGAGGATTGAAGATTGAGGCTTGAGGATTGAGGATTGAGGATTGAAGATTGAGGATTGAGGATTGAGGATGAGGGCTGAGGGTTGAGGATTGAGGTTTGAGGACTGAGGACTGAGGATTGAGGATTGAGAGTTTAGGATTGAGGATTGAGGATTGAAGATTGAGGATTGGGTATTGAGGATTGGAGAATGAGGATTGAGGAATGAGGATTGAGGATTGAGGATTGAAGATTGAGTATTGAGGATTGAAGCCTGACGATTGTGGATTAAGGATTGAGTATTGAGGATTGAGGATTGAAGATTGAGGATTGGGGATTGAATATTGAGGATCGAGGATTGAGGATTGAGGATTGAGGATTGAAGATTGAGGATTGGGGACTGAGTGTTGAGGGTTGAATGATGAGTATTGATGTTTGTGGATAGAGGTTTGAAGATAGCAGATTGAGTATAGAGTATTGAAAACAGTGAATTGATGATATTATATTGAGGATTGAGAATTGACAACTGATTGTTGAAGACTGAGGTCTGAAGGTTGAGGATTCAGGATTGAGGATTCAGGTTTGAGGTTTGAGGACTGAGGATTGAGGATTGAGGATTGAGGATTGAGGATTGAGGATTGAAGATTGAGGATTGGGTATTGCGGATTGAACATTGAGGATTGAGGACTGAGGATTGAGGATTGAGGATGAGGACTGAAGATTGAATATTGATGATTGAAGATTGAGGATTGAGTATTGATGGTTGTGGATTGAGGACGAGGACTGAGGGTTGAGTATTACTGTTTGAGGTCTGAGGATTGAGGATTGAGGATTGAGAATTGAGGATTGACGATTGAGGATTGAAGATTGAGGGTTGGGTATTGAGGATTGAAGAATGAGGATCGAGGACTGAGGAATGAGGATTGAGGATTGAAGACTGAGTATTGAGGATTGAGGGTTGAGGATTGAGGATTGAGGATTGAGGATTGAGGATTGAGGATTGAGGATTGAGGATTGAAGATTGAGTATTGAGGATTGAAGATTGAGGATTGAGGATTGAGGATTGAGGATTGAAGATTGAGGATTGGGGATTGAGGATTGACGATTGAGGGTTGAGTATTGAGGAGTGAGTATTGAGGATTGAGGATTGAGGATTGAGGATTGAGTATTGAAGATTGAGGATTGATGATTGAGGATTGATGATTGAGGATTGAGTATTGAGGATTGTGGACTGAGGATTGAAGATTGAGTATTGAGGATTTAAGATTGGGGATTGAGGATTGAGGATTGAGGATGAAGGATGTCGGCTGAGGGTTGAGGATTGAGGTTTGATTATTGAGTCCTGAGAATTCAGAATATTCTGTTGAGTACTGAGAATTGAGGATTGATGGTTGAGTATTGAGGACTGAGGATTGAGGATTGAAGATAGAGGATTGAGGATTGAGGACTGAGGATTGAGGATTGAAGATTGAGGGTTGAGGATTGAGGATTGAGGATTGAGAATTGAGGATTGAGGATTGAGGGTTGAAGATTGAGGATTGGGTATTGAGGATTGAAGAATGAGGATTGAGGATTGAGGATTGAGGATTGAGGATTGCAGATTGAGTATTGAAGACTGAAGATTGACGGTTGAGGATTGAGGATTGAGGATTGAGCATTGAGGATTGAGGATTGAGGATTGAGGATTGAAGATTGAGTATTGAGGATTGAAGATTGAGGATTGAGGATTGAGGATTGAGGATTGAGGATTGAAGATTGAGGATTGGGGATTGAGGGTTGACGATTGAGGGTTGAGCATTGAGGAGTGAGTATTGAGGATTGAGGATTGAGGATTGAGGATTGAGTATTGAAGATTGAGGATTGATGATTGAGGATTGATGATTGAGGATTGAGGATTGAGGATTGTGGACTGAGGATTGAGGGTTGGGTATTGAGGATTGAAGAATGAGGATCGAGGATTGAGGAATGAGGATTGAGGATTGAAGACTGAGTATTGAGGATTGAGGGTTGAGGATTGAGGATTGAGGATTGAGGATTGATTATTGAGGATTGAGGATTGAGGATTGTAGATTGAGTATTGAGGATTGAAGATTGAGGATTGAGGATTGAGGATTGAGGATTGAGGATTGAAGAATGAGGATTGAGGATTCAGGATTGAGGATTGAGGATTGAGGACTGAAAATTGATTATTGATGATTGAAGATTGAGGATTGGGGATTGAGGTTTGAGGATTGAGGACGAGGACTGACGGTTGAGTATTGAGGTTGCAGGATTGAGGATTGAGGATTGAAGATTGAGGATTGAGGATTGAGGGTTGTGGATTGAGGACGAGGACTGAGGGTTGAATATTGATGTTTGAGGTCTGAGGATTGAGGATTGAGGATTGAGAATTGTGGATTGAGGATTGAGGGTTG
Organism: Calliopsis andreniformis; assembly: GCF_051401765.1. Lineage (NCBI taxonomy): Eukaryota > Metazoa > Arthropoda > Insecta > Hymenoptera > Andrenidae > Calliopsis > Calliopsis andreniformis. Next base: position 1,767,556 of record NW_027480510.1, on the reverse strand, counting down.
AAGATTGAGGATTGGGTATTGAGGATTGAAGAATGAGTATTGAGGATTGAGGATTGAGGATTGAGGATTGCAGATTGAGTATTGAAGACTGAAGATTGACGGTTGAGGATTGAGGATTGATGATTGAGCATTGAGGATTGAGGATTGAGGATTGAGGATTGAAGATTGAGTATTGAGGATTGAAGATTGAGGATTCAGGATTGAGGATTGAGGATTGAGGATTGAAGATTGAGGATTGGGGATTGAGGATTGACGATTGAGGGTTGAGTATTGAGGAGTGAGTATTGAGGATTGAGGATTGAGGATTGAGGATTGAGTATTGAAGATTGAGGATTGATGATTGAGGATTGATGATTGAGGATTGAGGATTGAGGATTGTGGACTGAGGATTGAAGATTGAGTATTGAGGATTGAAGAATGAGGATCGAGGATTGAGGAATGAGGATTGAGGATTGAAGACTGAGTATTGAGGATTGAGGGTTGAGGATTGAGGATTGAGGATTGAGGATTGATTATTGAGGATTGAGGATTGAGGATTGAAGATTGAGTATTGAGGATTGAAGATTGAGGATTGAGGATTGAGGATTGAGGATTGAGGATTGAAGAATGAGGATTGAGGATTCAGGATTGAGGATTGAGGATTGAGGACTGAAGATTGATTATTGATGATTGAAGATTGAGGATTGGGGATTGAGGTTTGAGGATTGAGGACGAGGACTGACGGTTGAGTATTGAGGTTGCAGGATTGAGGATTGAGGATTGAAGATTGAGGATTGAGGATTGAGGGTTGTGGATTGAGGACGAGGACTGAGGGTTGAATATTGATGATTGAGGTCTGAGGATTGAGGATTGAGGATTGAGAATTGTGGATTGAGGATTGAGGGTTGAAGATTGAGGATTGGGTATTGAGGATTGAAGAATGAGTATTGAGGATTGAGGATTGAGGATTGAGGATTGCAGATTGAGTATTGAAGACTGAAGATTGACGGTTGAGGATTGAGGATTGATGATTGAGCATTGAGGATTGAGGATTGAGGATTGAGGATTGAAGATTGAGTATTGAGGATTGAAGATTGAGGATTGAGGATTGAGGATTGAGGATTGAGGATTGAAGATTGAGGATTGGGGATTGAGGATTGACTATTGAGGGTTGAGTATTGAGGAGTGAGTATTGAGGATTGAGGATTGAGGATTGAGGATTGAGTATTGAAGATTGAGGATTGATGATTGAGGATTGATGATTGAGGATTGAGGATTGAGGATTGTGGACTGAGGATTGAAGATTGAGTATTGAGGATTGAAGAATGAGGATCGAGGATTGAGGAATGAGGATTGAGGATTGAAGACTGAGTATTGAGGATTGAGGGTTGAGGATTGAGGATTGAGGATTGAGGATTGATTATTGAGGATTGAGGATTGAGGATTGAAGATTGAGTATTGAGGATTGAAGATTGAGGATTGAGGATTGAGGATTGAGGATTGAGGATTGAAGAATGAGGATTGAGGATTCAGGATTGAGGATTGAGGATTGAGGACTGAAGATTGATTATTGATGATTGAAGATTGAGGATTGGGGATTGAGGTTTGAGGATTGAGGACGAGGACTGACGGTTGAGTATTGAGGTTGCAGGATTGAGGATTGAGGATTGAAGATTGAGGATTGAGGATTGAGGGTTGTGGATTGAGGACGAGGACTGAGGGTTGAATATTGATGTTTGAGGTCTGAGGATTGAGGATTGAGGATTGAGAATTGTGGATTGAGGATTGAGGGTTGAAGATTGAGGATTGGGTATTGAGGATTGAAGAATGAGTATTGAGGATTGAGGATTGAGGATTGAGGATTGCAGATTGAGTATTGAAGACTGAAGATTGACGGTTGAGGATTGAGGATTGATGATTGAGCATTGAGGATTGAGGATTGAGGATTGAGGATTGAAGATTGAGTATTGAGGATTGAAGATTGAGGATTGAGGATTGAGGATTGAGGATTGAGGATTGAAGATTGAGGATTGGGGATTGAGGATTGACGATTGAGGGTTGAGTATTGAGGAGTGAGTATTGAGGATTGAGGATTGAGGATTGAGGATTGAGTATTGAAGATTGAGGATTGATGATTGAGGATTGATGATTGAGGATTGAGGATTGAGGATTGTGGACTGAGGATTGAAGATTGAGTATTGAGGATTTAAGATTGGGGATTGAGGATTGAGGATTGAGGATGAAGGATGTGGGCTGAGGGTTGAGGATTGAGGTTTGATTATTGAATCCTGAGAATTCAGGATATTCTGTTGAGTATTGAGAATTGAGGATTGATGGTTGAGTATTGAGGACTGAGGATTGAGGATTGAAGATAGAGGATTGAGGATTGAGGACTGAGGATTGAGGATTGAAGATTGAGGGTTGAGGATTGAGGATTGAAGATTGAGGATTGAGGACTGAGGATTGAGGATTGAGGATTGAAGATTGAGGATTGGGGATTGATGATTGACGACTGAGGATTGAGGATTGAGGAATGAGGATTGAGGCTTGAGTATTGAGGACTGAGGGTTGAATATTGATGTTTGAGGTCTGAGGATTGAGGATTGAGGATTGAGAATTGAGGATTGACGATTGAGGATTGAAGATTGAGGATTGCAGATTGAGTATTGAGGATTGAAGATTGAGGGTTGAGGATTGAGTATTGAGGATTGAGCATTGAGTATTGAGGATTGAGGATTGAGGATTGAAGATTGAGTATTGAGTATTGAGGATTGAAGGTTGAGGATTGAGGACTGAGGATTGAGGACTGAGGATTGAAGATTGAGGATTGGGGATTGAGGATTGAGGATTGAGGATTGAGGGGTGAGGATTGAGGATTGAGGATTGAGTATTGAAGGTTGTATATTGATGAATGAAGATTGAGGATTGAGGATTGAGGGTTGTGGATTGAGGACGCGGTCTGAGGGTTGAGTATTGATGCCTGAGGTCTGAGGATAGAGGATTGGGGATTGCGAACTGAGGATTGAGGTTTGAGGATTGAAGATTGAGGATTGGGTATTGAGGATTGAGCATTGAGTATTGAGGATTGAGGATTGAGGATTGAAGATTGAGTATTGAGTATTGAGGATTGAAGATTGAGGATTGAGGACTGAGGATTGAGGATTGAGGATTGAAGATTGAGGATTGGGGATTGAGGATTGAGGATTGAGGATTGAGGATTGAGGATTGAGGATTGAGGATTGAAGATTGAATTTTGATGATTGAATATTGAGGACTGAGGATTGAGGTTTGTTGATTGTGGACGAGGACTGAGGGTTGAATATTGATGTTTGTGGTCTGAGGATTGAGGATTGAGGATTGAGGATTGAGAATTGAGGATTGAAGATTGAGGATTGATCATTGAGGACTGAGTCTTGAGGGTTGAGTGGTGAGAATTGATTTTTGTGGATAGAGATTTGAAGATTGCAGACTGAGTATTGTGTATTGAAAAATGTGAATTGAGTATATTCTATTGAGGATTGAGTATTGACAACTGATTGTTGAGGTCTGAGGGCTGAAGATTGAGGGTTCAGGGTTGAGGATTCAGAATTGAGATTTGAGGACCGAGGATTGTGGATTGAAGATTGAGTATTGAGGATTGAAGATTGAGAATTGAGGATTGAGGATTGAGGATTGAGGATGAGGGCTGAGGGTTGAGGATTGAGGTTTGAGGACTGAGGACTGAGGATTGATGATTGAGAATTGAGGATTGAGGATTGAGGGTTGACGATTGAGGATTGTGTATTGAGGATTGAAGAATGAGGATTGAGGATTCAGGATTGAAGATTGAGGATTGAAGATTGAGTACTGAGGATTGAAGATTGACGATCGGGGATTGAGAATTGAGGATTGAGTACTGAAGATTGAGGATTGGGGATTGAGGATTGACGATTGAGGATTGAGCATTGAGGATTGAGGATTGAGGATTGAGGATTGAGGATTGAAGATTGAGTATTGGGGATTGAAGATTGAGGATTGAGGATTGAGGATGGAGGATTGAAGAGAGAGGACTGAGTATTGAGGATTGAGTGTTGAGGATTGATGTTTGAGGATTGAGATTTGATTATTGAATTTTGTGGATTGAGTATTGAACCATGAGAATTCAGGATATTCTGTTGAGTATTGAGAATTGAGTATTGATGGTTGTGTAATGAGGATTGATGGTTGACGGTTGTGTGTTGAATATTGAGGATTGAGGATAGAGGATTGAGGATTGAGGATTGAGAATTGAAGATTGAGTATAGATGGTTGAAGATTGAGGATTGGGGATTGAGGTTTGAGGATTGAGGACGAGGACTGACGGTTGAGGTTTGAGGTTGGAGGATTGAGGATTGAGGATTGAGGATTGAGGATTGAGGATTGAGGATTGAGCATTGAGGATTGGAGATTGAGGACTGGGGAATGAGGATTGAAAATTGAGGATTAAGGGTTGAATATTGGGGATTGAGGATCTAGGATTGGCGATTGATTATTGAGGATTGAAGATTGAGGATTGAGGATTGAGTATTGAGAATTGAGGATTGAGAATTGAGGATGTGGACTGAGGGTTGAGGGTTGAGGTTTGAGGAATGAGGGTTGAGGGTTGAGGATTGAGGGTTGAGGATTGAGGATTGAGGATTGATGATTGAGTATTGAAGATTGAGTATTGATGACTGAGGATTGAGGATTGCGGATCGAGGATTGAGGATTGAGGATTGAAGATTGAGTATTGAGGATAGAAGATTGATGATTGAGGATGAGAATTGAGGATTGAGGATTGAAGATTGAGGATTGTGGATTGAGGATTGAGGATTGAGTATTGAGGATTGAAGATTGAATATTGGTGATTGAAGATTGAGGATTGAGGATTGAGGGTTGTGGACTGAGGACGAGGACTGAGGGTTGAATATTGATGTTTGAGGTCTGAGGATTGAGGATTGAGGATTGAGAATTGAGGATTGAGGATTGAGGGTTTAAGATTGAGGATTGGGTATTGAGGATTGAAGATTGAGGATTGAGAATTGCAGATTGAGTATTGAGGATTGAAGATTGACGGTTGGGGATTGAGGATTGAGCATTGAGGATTGAGGATTGAGTATTGAGGATTGAAGATTGAGTATTGAGGATTGAAGATTGAGGATTGAGGATTGAGGACTGAGGATTAAGGATTGAATATTGAGGATTGGGGATTGAGGATTGACGATTGAGGGTTGAGTATTGAGGAGTGAGAATTGAGGGTTGAGGATTGAAGGTTGAGGATTGAGGACCTAGGATTGGAGATTGATTATTGAGGATTGAAGATTGAGGATTGAGGGTTGAGTATTGAGAATTGACAATTGAGAATTGAGGATGAGGACTGAGGGTTGAGGATTGAGGTTTGAGGAATGAGGATTGAGGGTTGAGGATTGAGGATTGAGGATTGAGGATTGAGGATTGAGGATTGAGGATTGAGGATTGAGGATTGAAGATTGAGTATTGAGCATTGAAGATTGAGGATTGAGGACAGAGGATTGAGGATTGAGGATTGAAGATTGAGGATTGCGGATTGAGGATTGACGATTGAGGATTGAGTATTGAGGAGTGAGAATTGAGGATTGAGTATTGAAGATTGAGGATTGAGGACTGAGGATTGAGGATTGAGGACTGAGCATTGAGGATTGAAGATTGAGTATTGAGGATCGAAGATTGAGGATTGAGGATTGAGGATTGAGGATTGAGGATTGAGGATTGAAGATTGAGGATTGGGGACGGAGTGTTGAGGGCCGAGTGATGAGAATTGATGTTTGTGGATAGAGATTTGAAGATAGCAGATTGAGTTTCGAGTATTGAAAACTGTGAATTGATGATATTCTATTGAGGATTGAGGATTGACAACTGATTGTTGAGGACTGAGGGCTGAAGATTGAGGATTCGGGATTGAGGATTCAGGATTGAGGTTTGAGGTCATAGGATTGAGGATTGAGTATTGAGGATTGAGGATTGAGGATTGAGGATTGAAGATTGAGGATTGGTTGTTGAGGATTGAACATTGAGGATTGAGGATTGAGGATTGAGGATTGAGGATTGAGGATTGAGAATTGAAGATTGAGTATTGATGATTGAAGATTGAGGATTGGGGATTGAGGTTTGAGGATTGAGCACGAGGACTGACGGTTGCGGATTGAGGTTTGATGATTGAGGATTGAGGATTGAGGACTGAGGATTGCGGATTGAGGGTTGTGGATTGAGGACGAGGACTGAGGGTTGAGTATTGATGTTTGAGGTCTGAGGATTGATGATTGAGGATTGAGAATTGAGGATTGAGCATTGAGGATTGAAGATTGAGGATTGGGTATTGAGGATTGGAGAATGAGGATTGGGGATTGAGGATTGAGGATTGAGGTTTGAGGATTGTGTATTGAGGATTCAGAATTGAGGATTGAGGATTGAAGATTGAGTATTGAGGATTGAAGGTTGAGGATTGAGGATTGAGGATTGAAGATTGAGGATTGAAGGTTGAGGACTGAGTGTTGTGGGTTGAGTGATGAGAATTGATGTTTGTGGATTGAGACTTGAACATTGAAGAGTGGGGATTGAGTATTGAAAGCTGTGAATTGAGGATATTCTATTGAGGATTGGTGATTGACAATTGATTGTTGAGGACTGACTTCTGAATATTGAGGATTCAGGATTGAGGATTCCGGATTGAGGTTTGAGGACTGAGGATTGAGGGTTGAGGATTGAGGATTGAGGATTGACGCTTGAGGATTGAGGATTGAGGATGTAGGATTGAAGAGAGAGGACTGAGTATTGAGGATTGAGTGTTGAGAATTGATGTTTGAGGATTGAGATTTGATTATTGAATTTTGTGGATTGAGTATTGAACCATGAGAATTCAGGATACTCTATTGAGTACTGAGAATTGAGGATTGACGGTTAAGTATTGAGGATTGATGGTTGGCGGTTGTGTGTTGAATATTGAGGATTGAGGATAGAGGATTGAGGATTGAGGAATGAAAATTGAAGATTGAGTGTTGATGGTTGAAGATTGAGGATTGGTATTTGAGGTTTGAGGATTGAGGACGAGGACTGACGGTTGAGGTTTGAGGTTGGAGGATTGAGGATTGAGGATTGAGGACTGAGGATTGAGGATTGAGGATTGAGGATGGAGGATGTGGGCTGAGGGTTGAGGATTGAGGGTTGAGGATTGAGGATTGAGGATTGAGGATTGAGTATTGAAGATTGAGTATTGATGACTGAGGATTGAGGATTGCGGATCGAGGATTGAGGATTGAGGATTGAGGATTGAGGATTGAGCATTGAGGATTGGAGATTGAGGACTGGGGAATGAGGATTGAAAATTGAGGATTAAGGATTGAAGGTTGGGGATTGAGGATCTAGGATTGGAGATTGATTATTGAGGATTGAGGATTGGTGATTGAGTATTGAGGATTGAAGATTGGGGATTGAGGATTGAGGATTGAGGATTCAGGATTGAGGATTCCGGATTGAGGTTTGAGGACTGAGGATTGAGGGCTGAGTATTGAGGACGGAGGGTTGAATATTGATGTTTGAGGTCTGAGGATTGAGGATTGAGGATTGAGAATTGAGGATTGACGATTGAGGATTGAAGATTGAGGATTGCAGATTGAGTATTGAGGATTGAAGATTGAGGGTTGACGATTGAGTATTGAGGATTGAGCATTGAGTATTGAGGATTGAGGATTGAGGATTGAGGATTGAAGATTGAGGATTGGGTATTGAGGATTGAACATTGAGGATTGAGGATTGAGGATTGAGGATTGAGGATTGAGGATTGAGAATTGAAGATTGAGTATTGATGATTGAAGATTGAGGATTGGGGATTGAGGTTTGAGGATTGAGCACGAGGACTGACGGTTGCGGATTGAGGTTTGATGATTGAGGATTGAGGATTGAGGACTGAGGATTGCGGATTGAGGGTTGTGGATTGAGGACGAGGACTGAGGGTTGAGTATTGATGTTTGAGGTCTGAGGATTGATGATTGAGGATTGAGAATTGAGGATTGAGCATTGAGGATTGAAGATTGAGGATTGGGTATTGAGGATTGGAGAATGAGGATTGGGGATTGAGGATTGAGGATTGAGGTTTGAGGATTGTGTATTGAGGATTCAGAATTGAGGATTGAGGATTGAAGATTGAGTATTGAGGATTGAAGGTTGAGGATTGAGGATTGAGGATTGAAGATTGAGGATTGAAGGTTGAGGACTGAGTGTTGTGGGTTGAGTGATGAGAATTGATGTTTGTGGATTGAGACTTGAACATTGAAGAGTGGGGATTGAGTATTGAAAGCTGTGAATTGAGGATATTCTATTGAGGATTGGTGATTGACAATTGATTGTTGAGGACTGACTTCTGAATATTGAGGATTCAGGATTGAGGATTCCGGATTGAGGTTTGAGGACTGAGGATTGAGGGTTGAGGATTGAGGATTGAGGATTGACGCTTGAGGATTGAGGATTGAGGATGTAGGATTGAAGAGAGAGGACTGAGTATTGAGGATTGAGTGTTGAGAATTGATGTTTGAGGATTGAGATTTGATTATTGAATTTTGTGGATTGAGTATTGAACCATGAGAATTCAGGATACTCTATTGAGTACTGAGAATTGAGGATTGACGGTTAAGTATTGAGGATTGATGGTTGGCGGTTGTGTGTTGAATATTGAGGATTGAGGATAGAGGATTGAGGATTGAGGAATGAAAATTGAAGATTGAGTGTTGATGGTTGAAGATTGAGGATTGGTATTTGAGGTTTGAGGATTGAGGACGAGGACTGACGGTTGAGGTTTGAGGTTGGAGGATTGAGGATTGAGGATTGAGGACTGAGGATTGAGGATTGAGGATTGAGGATGGAGGATGTGGGCTGAGGGTTGAGGATTGAGGGTTGAGGATTGAGGGTTGAGGATTGAGGATTGAGTATTGAAGATTGAGTATTGATGACTGAGGATTGAGGATTGCGGATCGAGGATTGAGGATTGAGGATTGAGGATTGAGTATTGAGCATTGAGGATTGGAGATTGAGGACTGGGGAATGAGGATTGAAAATTGAGGATTAAGGATTGAAGGTTGGGGATTGAGGATCTAGGATTGGAGATTGATTATTGAGGATTGAGGATTGGTGATTGAGTATTGAGGATTGAAGATTGGGGATTGAGGATTGAGGATTGAGGATTCAGGATTGAGGATTCCGGATTGAGGTTTGAGGACTGAGGATTGAGGGCTGAGTATTGAGGACGGAGGGTTGAATATTGATGTTTGAGGTCTGAGGATTGAGGATTGAGGATTGAGAATTGAGGATTGACGATTGAGGATTGAAGATTGAGGATTGCAGATTGAGTATTGAGGATTGAAGATTGAGGGTTGACGATTGAGTATTGAGTATTGAGCATTGAGTATTGAGGATTGAGGATTGAGGATTGAGGATTGAAGATTGAGTATTGAGTATTGAGGATTGAAGATTGAGGATTGAGCACGAGGACTGACGGTTGCGGATTGAGGTTTGATGATTGAGGATTGAGGATTGAGGACTGAGGATTGCGGATTGAGGGTTGTGGATTGAGGACGAGGACTGAGGGTTGAGTATTGATGTTTGAGGTCTGAGGATTGATGATTGAGGATTGAGAATTGAGGATTGACGATTGAGGATTGAAGATTGAGGATTGCAGATTGAGTATTGAGGATTGAAGATTGAGGGTTGACGATTGAGTATTGAGGATTGAGCATTGAGTATTGAGGATTGAGGATTGAGGATTGAGGATTGAAGATTGAGGATTGGGTGTTGAGGATTGAACATTGAGGATTGAGGATTGAGGATTGAGGATTGAGGATTGAGGATTGAGAATTGAAGATTGAGTATTGATGATTGAAGATTGAGGATTGGGGATTGAGGTTTGAGGATTGAGCACGAGGACTGACGGTTGCGGATTGAGGTTTGATGATTGAGGATTGAGGATTGAGGACTGAGGATTGCGGATTGAGGGTTGTGGATTGAGGACGAGGACTGAGGGTTGAGTATTGATGTTTGAGGTCTGAGGATTGATGATTGAGGATTGAGAATTGAGGATTGAGCATTGAGGATTGAAGATTGAGGATTGGGTATTGAGGATTGGAGAATGAGGATTGGGGATTGAGGATTGAGGATTGAGGTTTGAGGATTGTGTATTGAGGATTCAGAATTGAGGATTGAGGATTGAAGATTGAGTATTGAGGATTGAAGGTTGAGGATTGAGGATTGAGGATTGAAGATTGAGGATTGAAGGTTGAGGACTGAGTGTTGTGGGTTGAGTGATGAGAATTGATGTTTGTGGATTGAGACTTGAACATTGAAGAGTGGGGATTGAGTATTGAAAGCTGTGAATTGAGGATATTCTATTGAGGATTGGTGATTGACAATTGATTGTTGAGGACTGACTTCTGAATATTGAGGATTCAGGATTGAGGATTCCGGATTGAGGTTTGAGGACTGAGGATTGAGGGTTGAGGATTGAGGATTGAGGATTGACGCTTGAGGATTGAGGATTGAGGATGTAGGATTGAAGAGGGAGGACTGAGTATTGAGGATTGAGTGTTGAGAATTGATGTTTGAGGATTGAGATTTGATTATTGAATTTTGTGGATTGAGTATTGAACCATGAGAATTCAGGATACTCTATTGAGTACTGAGAATTGAGGATTGACGGTTAAGTATTGAGGATTGATGGTTGGCGGTTGTGTGTTGAATATTGAGGATTGAGGATAGAGGATTGAGGATTGAGGAATGAAAATTGAAGATTGAGTGTTGATGGTTGAAGATTGAGGATTGGTATTTGAGGTTTCAGGATTGAGGACGAGGACTGACGGTTGAGGTTTGAGGTTGGAGGATTGAGGATTGAGGATTGAGGACTGAGGATTGAGGATTGAGGATTGAGGATGGAGGATGTGGGCTGAGGGTTGAGGATTGAGGGTTGAGGATTGAGGATTGAGGATTGAGGGTTGAGTATTGAAGATTGAGTATTGATGACTGAGGATTGAGGATTGCGGATCGAGGATTGAGGATTGAGGATTGAGGATTGAGTATTGAGCATTGAGGATTGGAGATTGAGGACTGGGGAATGAGGATTGAAAATTGAGGATTAAGGATTGAAGGTTGGGGATTGAGGATCTAGGATTGGAGATTGATTATTGAGGATTGAGGATTGGTGATTGAGTATTGAGGATTGAAGATTGGGGATTGAGGATTGAGGATTGAGGATTCAGGATTGAGGATTCCGGATTGAGGTTTGAGGACTGAGGATTGAGGGCTGAGTATTGAGGACGGAGGGTTGAATATTGATGTTTGAGGTCTGAGGATTGAGGATTGAGGATTGAGAATTGAGGATTGACGATTGAGGATTGAAGATTGAGGATTGCAGATTGAGTATTGAGGATTGAAGATTGAGGGTTGACGATTGAGTATTGAGTATTGAGCATTGAGTATTGAGGATTGAGGATTGAGGATTGAGGATTGAAGATTGAGTATTGAGTATTGAGGATTGAAGATTGAGGATTGAGGACTGAGGATTGAGGATTGAGGATTGAAGATTGAGGATTGGGGATTGAGGATTGAGGATTGAGGATTGAGCATTGAGGATTGAGGATTGAGTATTGAAGGTAGCATATTGATGAATGAAGATTGAGGATTGAGGATTGAGGATTGTGGATTGAGGACGCGGTCTGAGGGTTGAGTATTGATGCCTGAGGTCTGAGGATAGAGGATTGGGGATTGCGAACTGAGGATTGAGGATTGAGGATTGAAGATTGAGGATTGGGTATTGAGGATTGAGCACTGAGTATTGAGGATTGAGGATTGAGGATTGAAGATTGAGTATTGAGTATTGAGGATTGAAGATTGAGGATTGAGGACTGAGGATTGAGGATTGAGGATTGAAGATTCAGGATTGGGGATTGAGGATTGAGGATTGAGGATTGAGGATTGAGCATTGAGGATTGGAGATTGAGGACTGGGGAATGAGGATTGAAAATTGAGGATTAAGGGTTGAATATTGGGGATTGAGGATCTAGGATTGGCGATTGATTATTGAGGATTGAAGATTGAGGATTGAGGATTGAGTATTGAGAATTGAGAATTGAGAATTGAGGATGTGGACTGAGGGTTGAGGGTTGAGGTTTGAGGAATGAGGGTTGAGGGTTGAGGATTGAGGGTTGAGGATTGAGGATTGAGGATTGATGATTGAGTATTGAAGATTGAGTATTGATGACTGAGGATTGAGGATTGCGGATCGAGGATTGAGGATTGAGGATTGAAGATTGAGTATTGAGGATAGAAGATTGATGATTGAGGATGAGAATTGAGGATTGAGGATTGAAGATTGAGGATTGTGGATTGAGGATTGAGGATTGAGTATTGAGGATTGAAGATTGAATATTAGTGATTGAAGATTGAGGATTGAGGATTGAGGGTTGTGGACTGAGGACGAGGACTGAGGGTTGAATATTGATGTTTGAGGTCTGAGGATTGAGGATTGAGGATTGAGAATTGAGGATTGAGGATTGAGGGTTTAAGATTGAGGATTGGGTATTGAGGATTGAAGATTGAGGATTGAGGATTGCAGATTGAGTATTGAGGATTGAAGATTGACGGTTGGGGATTGAGGATTGAGGATTGAGCATTGAGGATTGAGGATTGAGTATTGAGGATTGAAGATTGAGTATTGAGGATTGAAGATTGAGGATTGAGGATTGAGGACTGAGGATTAAGGATTGAATATTGAGGATTGGGGATTGAGGATTGACGATTGAGGGTTGAGTATTGAGGAGTGAGAATTGAGGGTTGAGGATTGAAGGTTGAGGATTGAGGACCCAGGATTGGAGATTGATTATTGAGGATTGAAGATTGAGGATTGAGGGTTGAGTATTGAGAATTGACAATTGAGAATTGAGGATGAGGACTGAGGGTTGAGGATTGAGGTTTGAGGAATGAGGATTGAGGGTTGAGGATTGAGGATTGAGGATTGAGGATTGAGGATTGAGGATTGAGGATTGAGGATGGAGGATTGAAGATTGAGTATTGAGCATTGAAGATTGAGGATTGAGGACAGAGGATTGAGGATTGAGGATTGAAGATTGAGGATTGCGGATTGAGGATTGACGATTGAGGATTGAGTATTGAGGAGTGAGAATTGAGGATTGAGTATTGAAGATTGAGGATTGAGGACTGAGGATTGAGGATTGAGGACTGAGCATTGAGGATTGAAGATTGAGTATTGAGGATCGAAGATTGAGGATTGAGGATTGAGGATTGAGGATTGAGGATTGAGGATTGAAGATTGAGGATTGGGGACGGAGTGTTGAGGGCCGAGTGATGAGAATTGATGTTTGTGGATAGAGATTTGAAGATAGCAGATTGAGTTTCGAGTATTGAAAACTGTGAATTGATGATATTCTATTGAGGATTGAGGATTGACAACTGATTGTTGAGGACTGAGGGCTGAAGATTGAGGATTCAGGATTGAGGATTCAGGATTGAGGTTTGAGGTCATAGGATTGAGGATTGAGTATTGAGGATTGAGGATTGAGGATTGAGGATTGAAGATTGAGGATTGGGTATTGCGGATTGAACATTGAGGATTGAGGATTGAGGATTGAGGATTGAGGATTGAGGACTGAAGATTGAATATTGATGATTGAAGATTGAGGGTTGAGTATTGGTGGTTGTGGATTGAGGACGAGGACTGAGGGTTGAGTATTACTGTTTGAGGTCTGAGGATTGAGGATTGAGGATTGAGAATTGAGGATTGAGGATTGAGGATTGAAGATTGAGGGTTGGGTATTGAGGATTGAAGAATGAGGATCGAGTATTGAGGAATGAGGATTGAGGATTGAAGACTGAGTATTGAGGATTGAGGGTTGAGGATTGAGGATTGAGGATTGAGGATTGAGGATTGAGGATTGAGGATTGAAGATTGAGTATTGACGATTGAAGATTGAGGATTGAGGATTGAGGATTGAGGGTTGAGGATTGAAGAATGAGGATTGAGGATTCAGGATTGAGGATTGAGGATTGAGGACTGAAGATTGATTATTGATGATTGAAGATTGAGGATTGGGGATTGAGGTTTGAGGATTGAGGGCGAGGACTGACGGTTGAGGATTGAGGTTGCAGGATTGAGGATTGAGGATTGAGGACTGTGGATTGAGGATTGGGGGTTGTGGATTGAGGACGAGGACTGAGGGTTGAGTATTGACGTTTGAGGTCTGAGGATTGAGGATTGAGGATGGAGGATGTGGGCTGAGGGATGAGCATTGAGGTTTGAGTATTGAATCCTGAGAATTCAGGATATTCTGTTGAGTATTGAGGATTGAGGATTGATGGTTGGGTATTGAGGACTGAGGATTGATGATTGAAGGTTGAGAATTGAGGACTGAAGATTGGGGATTGAGGATTGAGAATTGAGGATTGACGGTGAGGTCTGAGGGTTGAGGATTGAGGATTGAGGATAGAAGATTGAGCATTGAGGATTGAAGATTGAGGATTGAGGATTGAGGATTGAGGATTGCGGATCGAGGATTGAGGATTGAGTATTGAAGATTGAGTATTGAGGATAGAAGATTCATAATTGAGGATGACAATTGAGGATTGAGGATTGAAGATTGAGGATTGTGGATTGAGGATTGCGGATTGAGTATTGAGGATAGAAGATTGAATATTGATGATTGAAGATTGAGGATTGAGGATTGAGGGTTGTGGATTGAGGACGAGGACTGAGGGTTGAATATTGATGTTTGAGGTCTGAGGATTGAGGATTGAGGATTGAGAATTGAGGATTGAGGATTGAGGGTTGAAGATTGAGGATTGGGTATTGAGGATTGAAGAATGAGGATTGAGGATTGAGGATTGAGGATTGAGGATTGCAGATTGAGTATTGAAGACTGAAGATTGACGGTTGAGGATTGAGGATTGAGGATTGAGCATTGAGGATTGAGGATTGAGGATTGAGGATTGAAGATTGAGTACTGAGGATTGAAGATTGAGGATTGAGGATTGAGGATTGAGGATTGAGGATTGAAGATTGAGGATTGGGGATTGAGGATTGACGATTGAGGGTTGAGTATTGAGGAGTGAGTATTGAGGATTGAGGATTGAGGATTGAGGATTGAGTATTGAAGATTGAGGATTGATGATTGAGGATTGATGATTGAGGATTGAGGATTGAGGAATGTGGACCGAGGATTGAAGATTGAGTATTGAGGATTTAAGATTGGGGATTGAGGATTGAGGATTGAGGATGAAGGATGTGGACTGAGGGTTGAGGATTGAGGTTTGATTATTGAATCCTGAGAATTCAGGATATTCTGTTGAGTATTGAGAATTGAGGATTGATGGTTGAGTATTGAACACTGAGGATTGAGGATTGAAGATAGAGGATTGAGGATTGAGCATTGAGGATTGAATATTGAGGATTGGGGACTGAGTGTTGAGGGTTGAATGATGAGTATTGATGTCTGTGGATAGAGATTTGAAGATAGCAGATTGAGTATAGAGTATTGAAAACAGTGAATTGATGATATTATATTGAGGATTGAGAATTGACAACTGATTGTTGAAGACTGAGGTCTGAAGGTTGAGGATTCAGGATTGAGGATTCAGGTTTGAGGTTTGAGGACTGAGGATTGAGGATTGAGGAGTGAGGATTGAGGATTGAGGATTGAAGATTGAGGATTGGGTATTGCGGATTGAACATTGAGGATTGAGGATTGAGGATTGAGGATTGAGGATTGAGGACTGAAGATTGAATATTGATGATTGAAGATTGAGGGTTGAGTATTGGTGGTTGTGGATTGAGGACGAGGACTGAGGGTTGAGTATTACTGTTTGAGGTCTGAGGATTGAGGATTGAGGATTGAGAATTGAGGATTGAGGATTGAGGATTGAAGATTGAGGGTTGGGTATTGAGGATTGAAGAATGAGGATCGAGTATTGAGGAATGAGGATTGAGGATTGAAGACTGAGTATTGAGGATTGAGGGTTGAGGATTGAGGATTGAGGATTGAGGATTGAGGATTGAGGATTGAGGATTGAAGATTGAGTATTGACGATTGAAGATTGAGGATTGAGGATTGAGGATTGAGGGTTGAGGATTGAAGAATGAGGATTGAGGATTCAGGATTGAGGATTGAGGATTGAGGACTGAAGATTGATTATTGATGATTGAAGATTGAGGATTGGGGATTGAGGTTTGAGGATTGAGGGCGAGGACTGACGGTTGAGGATTGAGGTTGCAGGATTGAGGATTGAGGATTGAGGACTGTGGATTGAGGATTGGGGGTTGTGGATTGAGGACGAGGACTGAGGGTTGAGTATTGACGTTTGAGGTCTGAGGATTGAGGATAGAGGATTGAGAATTGAGGATTGAGCATTGAGGATTGAAGATTGAGGATTGGGTATTGAGGATTGAAGAATGAGGATTGGGGACTGAGGATTGAGGATTGAGGTTTGAGGATTGAGTATTGAGGATTGAGGATTGAGAATTGAGAATTGAGGATGTGGACTGAGGGTTGAGGATTGAGGATCGAGGATTGAGGAATGAGGATTGAGGATTGAAGACTGAGTATTGAGGATTGAGGGTTGAGGATTGAGGGTTGAGGATTGAGGATTGAGGATTGAGGATTGAGGATTGAGGATTGAGGACTGAGGATTGAAGATTGAGTATTGAGGATTGAAGATTGGGGATTGAGGATTGAGGATTGAGGATGGAGGATGTGGGCTGAGGGATGAGGATTGAGGTTTGAGTATTGAATCCTGAGAATTCAGGATATTCTGTTGAGTATTGAGGATTGAGGATTGATGGTTGGGTATTGAGGACTGAGGATTGATGATTGAAGGTTGAGAATTGAGGACTGAAGATTGGGGATTGAGGATTGAGTATTGAGGATTGACGGTGAGGTCTGAGGGTTGAGGATTGAGGATTGAGGATAGAAGATTGAGCATTGAGGATTGAAGATTGAGGATTGAGGATTGAGGATTGAGGATTGCGGATCGAGGATTGAGGATTGAGTATTGAAGATTGAGTATTGAGGATAGAAGATTCATAATTGAGGATGACAATTGAGGATTGAGGATTGAAGATTGAGGATTGTGGATTGAGGATTGCGGATTGAGTATTGAGGATTGAAGATTGAATATTGATGATTGAAGATTGAGGATTGAGGATTGAGGGTTGTGGATTGAGGACGAGGACTGAGGGTTGAATATTGATGTTTGAGGTCTGACGATTGAGGATTGAGGATTGAGAATTGAGGACTGAGGATTGAGGGTTGAAGATTGAGGATTGGGTATTGAGGATTGAAGAATGAGGATTGAGGATTGAGGATTGAGGATTGAGGATTGCAGATTGAGTATTGAAGACTGAAGATTGACGGTTGAGGATTGAGGATTGAGGATTGAGCATTGAGGATTGAGGATTGAGGATTGAGGATTGAAGATTGAGTATTGAGGATTGAAGATTGAGGATTGAGGATTGAGGATTGAGGATTGAGGATTGAAGATTGAGGATTGGGGATTGAGGATTGACGATTGAGGGTTGAGTATTGAGGAGTGAGTATTGAGGATTGAGGATTGAGGATTGAGGATTGAGTATTGAAGATTGAGGATTGATGATTGAGGATTGATGATTGAGGATTGAGGATTGAGGAATGTGGACCGAGGATTGAAGATTGAGTATTGAGGATTTAAGATTGGGGATTGAGGATTGAGGATTGAGGATGAAGGATGTGGACTGAGGGTTGAGGATTGAGGTTTGATTATTGAATCCTGAGAATTCAGGATATTCTGTTGAGTATTGAGAATTGAGGATTGATGGTTGAGTATTGAGGACTGAGGATTGAGGATTGAAGATAGAGGATTGAGGATTGAGGACTGAGGATTGAGGATTGAAGCTTGAGGGTTGAGGATTGAGGATTGAAGATTGAGGATTGAGGACTGAGGATTGAGGATTGAGGATTGAAGATTGAGGATTGGGGATTGATGATTGACGACTGAGGATTGAGGATTGAGGAATGAGGATTGAGGCTTGAGTATTGAGGACTGAGGGTTGAATATTGATGTTTGAGGTCTGAGGATTGAGGATTGAGGATTGAGAATTGAGGATTGACGATTGAGGATTGAAGATTGAGGATTGCAGATTGAGTATTGAGGATTGAAGATTGTGGGTTGAGGATTGAGTATTGAGGATTGAGCATTGAGTATTGAGGATTGAGGATTGAGGATTGAAGATTGAGTATTGAGTATTGAGGATTGAAGATTGAGGATTGAGGACTGAGGATAGAAGATTGAGTATTGATGATTGAAGATTGAGGATTGGGGATTGAGGTTTGAGGATTGAGGACGAGGACTGACGGTTGGGGATTGAGGTTTGAGGATTGAGGATTGAGGATTGAGGACTGAGGATTGAGGATTGAGGGTTGTGGATTGAGGACGCGGACTGAGGGTTGAGTATTGACGTTTGAGGTCTGAGGAGTGAGGATTGAGGATTGAGAATTGAGGATTGAGAATTGAGGATTGAAGATTGAGGATTGGGTATTGAGGATTGAAGAATGAGGATTGGGGACTGAGGATTGAGGATTGAGGTTTGAGGATTGAGTATTGAGGATTGAGAATTGAGAATTGAGGATTGAAGATTGAGTATTGAGTATTGAAGATTGAGGATTGAGGATTGAGGATTGGGTATTGAGGATTGGAGAATGAGGACTGGCGATTGAGGATTGAGGATTGAGGTTTGAGGATTCAGTATTGAGGATTCAGAATTGAGGATTGAGGATTGAAGATTGAGTATTGAGGATTGAAGGTTGAGGATTGAGGATTGAGGATTGAAGATTGAGGATTGAAGGTTGAGGACTGAGTGTTGTGGGTTGAGTGATGAGAATTGATGTTTGTGGATTGAGACTTGAACATTGAAGAATGGGGATTGAGTATTGAAAGCTGTGAATTGAGGATATTCTATTGAGGATTGATTATTGACAATTGATTGTTCAGGACTGACTTCTGAAGATTGAGGATTCAGGATTGAGGATTCCGGATTGAGGTTTGAGGACTGAGGATTGAGGGTTGAGGATTGAGGATTGAGGATTGATGAATGGGGATTGAGTATTGAAAGCTGTGAATTGAGGATATTCTATTGAGGATTGATGATTGACTCTTGAATGTTGAGGACTGACGGCTGAAGATTGAGGATTCAGGATTGAGGGTTCCGGATTGAAGTTTGAGGACTGAGGATTGAGGGTTGAGGATTGAGGATTGAGGACTGAGGATTGAGGATTGAGGATTGAGCATTGAGGATTGGAGATTGAGGACTGGGGAATGAGGATTGAAAATTGAGGATTAAGGATTGAAGATTGGGGATTGAGAATCTAGGATTGGAGATTGATTATTGAGGATTGAAGATTGAGGATTGAGGATTCAGGATTGAGAATTGAGAATTGAGAATTGAGGATGTGGACTGAGGGTTGAGGGTTGAGGTATGAGGAATGAGGGTTGAGGGTTGAGGATTGAGGGTTGAGGATTGAGGATTGAGGATTGAGGATTGAGTATTGAAGATTGAGTATTGATGACTGAGGATTGAGGATTGAGGATTGAGGATTGAGGATTGAGGATTGAGGACTGAGGATTGAGGATTGAAGATTGAGGATTGGGGATTGAGGATTGACGATTGAGGGTTGAGTATTGAGGAGGGAGAATTGAGGATTGAGGATTGAAGGTTGAGGATTGAGGATTGAAGATTGAGTATTGATGATTGAAGATTGAGGATTGATGATTGAGAGTTGTCTATTGAGGACGAGGACTGACGATTGAGGATTTAGGTTTGAGGATTGTGGATAGAGGATTGAGAATGAGGGCTGAGGGTTGAGGATTGAGGTTTGAGTATAGAATCCTGAGAATTCAGGATATTCTATTGAGTATTGGGAATTGAGAATTGATGGTTGAGTATTGAGGATTGAGGATTGAGGATTGAGGATTGAGTATTGAATATTGAGGATTGATGATTGAGGATTGAGGATTGAGGATTGAGGATTGGTGATTGAGTATTGAGGATTGAAGATTGGGGATTGAGGATTGAGGATTGAGGATTGAGGAATGAGGATTGAGGCTTGAGTATTGAGGACTGAGGGTTGAATATTGATGTTTGTGGTCTGAGGATTGAGGATTGAGGATTGAGAATTGAGGATTGACGATTGAGGTTTGAAGATTGAGGATTGCAGATTGAGTATTGAGGATTGAAGATTGTGGGTTGAGGATTGAGTATTGAGGATTGAGCATTGAGTATTGAGGATTGAGGATTGGGGATTGAAGATTGAGTATTGAGTATTGAGGATTGAAGATTGAGGATTGAGGACTGAGGATTGAAGATTGAGTATTGATGATTGAAGATTGAGGATTGGGGATTGAGGTTTGAGGATTGAGGACGAGGACTGACGGTTGGGGATTGAGGTTTGAGGATTGAGGATTGAGGATTGAGGACTGAGGATTGAGGATTGAGGGTTGTGGATTGAGGACGAGGACTGAGGGTTGAGTATTGACGTTTGAGGTCTGAGGAGTGAGGATTGAGGATTGAGAATTGAGGATTGAGCATTGAGGATTGAAGATTGAGGATTGGGTATTGAGGATTGAAGAATGAGGATTGGGGACTGAGGATTGAGGATTGAGGTTTGAGGATTGAGTATTGAGGATTGAGAATTGAGAATTGAGGATTGAAGATTGAGTATTGAGTATTGAAGATTGAGGATTGAGGATTGAGGATTGAAGATTGAGGACTGAGTGTTGTGGGTTGAGTGATGAGTATTGATGTTTGTGGATTGAGATTTGACGATTGATGAATGGGGATTGAGTATCGAAAGCTGTGAATTGAGGATATTCTATTGAGGATTGATGATTGACACTTGAATGTTGAGGACTGACGGCTGAAGGTTGAGGATTCAGGATTGAGGATTCCGGATTGAAATTTGAGGACTGAGGATTGAGGGTTGAGGATTGAGGATTGAGGATTGACGCTTGAGGATTGAGGATTGAGGATTGAGGATTGAGGAATGTGGACCGAGGATTGAAGATTGAGTATTGAGGATTTAAGATTGGGGATTGAGGATTGAGGATTGAGGATGAAGGATGTGGACTGAGGGTTGAGGATTGAGGTTTGATTATTGAATCCTGAGAATTCAGGATATTCTGTTGAGTATTGAGAATTGAGGATTGATGGTTGAGTATTGAGGACTGAGGATTGAGGATTGAAGATAGAGGATTGAGGATTGAGGACTGAGGATTGAGGATTGAAGATTGAGGGTTGAGGATTGAGGATTGAAGATTGAGGATTGAGGACTGAGGATTGAGGATTGAGGATTGAAGATTGAGGATTGGGGATTGATGATTGACGACTGAGGATTGAGGATTGAGGAATGAGGATTGAGGCTTGAGTATTGAGGACTGAGGGTTGAATATTGATGTTTGAGGTCTGAGGATTGAGGATTGAGGATTGAGAATTGAGGATTGACGATTGAGGATTGAAGATTGAGGATTGCAGATTGAGTATTGACGATTGAAGATTGTGGGTTGAGGATTGAGTATTGAGGATTGAGCATTGAGTATTGAGGATTGAGGATTGAGGATTGAAGATTGAGTATTGAGTATTGAGGATTGAAGATTGAGGATTGAGGACTGTGGATAGAAGATTGAGTATTGATGATTGAAGATTGAGGATTGGGGATTGAGGTTTGAGGATTGAGGACGAGGGCTGACGGTTGGGGATTGAGGTTTGAGGATTGAGGATTGAGGATTGAGGACTGAGGATTGAGGATTGAGGGTTGTGGATTGAGGACGCGGACTGAGGGTTGAGTATTGACGTTTGAGGTCTGAGGAGTGAGGATTGAGGATTGAGAATTGAGGATTGAGGATTGAGGACTGAGGATTGAGGATTGAGGGTTGTGGATTGAGGACGAGGACTGACGATTGAGGATTTGGGTTTGAGGATTGTGGATAGAGGATTGAGAATGAGGGCTGAGGGTTGAGGATTGAGGTTTGAGTATAGAATGCTGAGAATTCAGGATATTCTATTGAGTATTGGGAATTGAGAATTGGTGGTTGAGTATTGAGGATTGAGGATTGAGGATTGAGGATTGAGTATTGAAGATTGAGGATTGATGATTGAGGATTGAGGATTGAGGATAGAGGATTGGTGGTTGAGTATTGAGGATTGAAGATTGGGGATTGAGAATTGAGGATTGAGGATTCAGGATTGAGGATTCCGGATTGAGGTTTGAGGACTGAGGATTGAGGGCTGAGTATTGAGGATTGAGGATTGACGCTTGAGGATTGAGGATTGAGGATGGAGGATTGAAGAGAGAGGACCGAGTATTGAGGATTCAGTGTTGAGAATTGATGTTTGAGGATTGAGATTTGATTATCCAATATTGATGATTGAGTATTGAATCATGAGTATTCAGGATATTCTATTGAGTATTGAGAACTGAGGATTGATGGTTGAGTATTGTGGATTCATGGTTGAGGGTTGTGTGTTGAATATTGAGGATTGAGGATTGAGGATTGAGGATTGAGGATTGAGAATCGAAGATTGAGGATTGAGGATTGAGGGTTGTGGATTGAGGACGAGGACTGAGGGTTGAGTATTGATGTTTGAGGTCTGAGGATAGAGGATTGAAGATAGAGAATTGAGGATTGAGGATTGAGGATTGAAGATTGAGGATTGAAGAATGAGGATTGATGATTGAGGATTGAGGATTGAGGATTGAGGATTGAAGATTGAGTATTGAGTATTGAAGATTGGGGATTGAAGATTGAGGATAGGGTATTGAGGATTGAACATTGAGGATTGATAGTTGGGGATTGAGGATTGAGGATTGAAGATTGAATATTAGTGATTGAAGATTGAGGATTGAGGATTGAGGGTTATGGATTGAGGACGAGGACTGAGGGTTGAGTATTGATGTTTGAAGTCTGAGGATTGAGGATTGAGGATTGATAATTGAGGATTGAGGATTGAGTAATGAAGATTGAGGATTCGGTATTGAGGATTGAAGAATGAGGATTGAGGATAGCAGATTGAGTATAGAGGACAGAAGATTGAGGATTGAGGATTGAGGATTGGGGATTGAGGATTGAGGATTGAGGATTGAAGATTGAATATTGAGCATTGAAGGTTGAGGATTGAGGATTGAGGATTGAGGATTGAGTACTGAAGATTGAGGATTGGGGATTGTGGATTGAAGATTGATTATTGGGGATTGAAGATTGGGGATTGAGGATTGAGGATTGAGGATTGAAGATTGAGTATTGAGGAATGAAGATTGAGGATTGCGGATTGTCGATTGAGGATTGAGGATGAGGGCTGAGGGTTGAAGATTGAGGTTTGAGGACTGGGGACTGAGGATTGAGGATTGAGAATTGAGGATTGAGGATTGAGGACTGAAGATTGACAATTGGGTATTGAGGATTGAAGAATGAGGATTGGGGATTGAGGATTGAGTATTGAGGATTAAAGGTTGAGTATTGAGGATTGAAGACTGTCGACTGAGGATAGAGGATTGATGATTGAGGATTGAGGGTTGAGGATTGATGATTGAGGATTGAATATTGAGGATCGAGGTTTGAGGTTTGAGGATTGAGGATTGAAGATTGAGGATTGGGGACTGAGTGTTGAGGGTTGAATGATGAGTATTGATGTTTGTGGATAGAGATTTGAAGATAGCAGATTGAGTATAGAGTATTGAAAACAGTGAATTGATGATATTATATTGAGGATTGAGAATTGACATCTGATTGTTGAAGACTGAGGTCTGAAGGTTGAGGATTCAGGATTGAGGATTCAGGATTGAGGTTTGAGGACTGAGGATTGAGGATTGAGGATTGAGGATTGAGGATTGAGGATTGAAGATTGAGGATTGGGTATTGCGGATTGAACATTGAGGATTGAGGATTGAGGATTGAGGATTGAGGACTGAAAATTGAACATTGTTGATTGAAGATTGAGGATTGAGGGTTGAGTATTACTGTTTGAGGTCTGAGGATTGAGGATTGAGGATTGAGAATTGAGGATTGAGGATTGAGGATTGAAGATTGAGGGTTGGGTATTGAGGATTGAAGAATGAGGATCGAGGATTGAGCAATGAGGATTGAGGATTGAAGACTGAGTATTGAGGATTGAGGGTTGAGGATTGAGAATTGAGGATTGAGCATTGAGGATTGAAGATTGAGGATTGGGTATTGAGGATTGAAGAATGAGGATTGGGGACTGAGGATTGAGGATTGAGGTTTGAGAATTGAGTATTGAGGATTGAGGATTGAGAATTGAGAACTGAGGATGTGGACTGAGGGTTGAGGATTGAGGTTTGAGGAATGAGGGTTGAGGGTTGAGGATTGAGGGTTGAGGATTGAGGATTGAGGATTGAGGATTGAGTATTGAAGATTGAGTATTGATGACTGAGGATTGAGGATTGAGGATTGAGGATTGAGGACTGAGGGTTGAAGATTGAGTATTGAGGATTGAAGATTGGGGATTGAGGATTGCGGATTGAGGATGGAGGATGTGGGCTGAGGGATGAGGATTGAGGTTTGAGTATCGAATCCTGAGAATTCAGGATATTCTGTTGAGTATTGAGGATTGAGGATTGATGGTTGAGTATTGAGGACTGAGGATTGAGGATTGAAGATTGAGAATTGAGGACTGAAGATTGGGGATTGAGGATTGAGAATTGAGGATTGACGGTGAGGTCTGAGGGTTGAGGATTGAGGATTGAGGATAGAAGATTGAGCATTGAGGATTGAAGATTGAGGATTGAGGATTGAGGATTGAGGATTGCGGATCGAGGATTGAGGATTGAGTATTGAAGATTGAGTATTGAGGATAGAAGATTCATAATTGAGGATGACAATTGAGGATTGAGGATTGCAGATTGAGGATTGTGGATTGAGGATTGAGGATTGAGTATTGAGGATTGAAGATTGAATATTGATGATTGAAGATTGAGGATTGAGGATTGAGGGTTGTGGATTGAGGACGAGGACTGAGGGTTGAATATTGATGTTTGAGGTCTGAGGATTGAGGATTGAGGTTTGAGGATTGAGGATTGAGGATTGAGGATTGAGGATTGAAGATTGAGGATTGGGGATTGAGGATTGATGATTGGGGGTTGAGTATTGAGGAGTGAGTATTGAGGATTGAGGATTGAGGATTGAGGATTGAGTATTGAAGATTGAGGATTGATGATTGAGGATTGATGATTGAGGATTGAGGATTGAGGGTTGTGGACTGAGGATTGAAGATTGAGTATTGAGGATTTAAGATTGGGGATTGAGGATTGAGGATTGAGGGTGAAGGATGTGGGCTGAGGGTTGAGGATTGAGGTTTGATTATTGAATCCTGAGAATTCAGGATATTCTGTTGAGTATTGAGAATTGAGGATTGATGGTTGAGTATTGAGGACTGAGGATTGTGGATTGAAGATAGAGGATTGAGGATTGAGGACTGAGGATTGAGGATTGAGGATTGAGGATTGGGGATTGAGTATTGAAGATTGAGGATTCGGTATTGAGGATTGAAGAATGAGGATTGAGGAGTGAGGACTGAGGATTGAGGATAGCAGATTGAGTATAGAGGACTGAAGATTGTGGATTGATGATTGAGGATTGGGGATCGAGTGTTGAGGATTGAGGATTGAAGATTGAGTATTGAGGATTGAAGATTGAGGATTGAGGATTGAGGATTGAGGATTGAGTACTGAAGATTGAGGATCGGGGATTGAGGATTGACGATTGTGGATTGAAGATTGAGTATTGGGGATTGAAGATTGAGGATTGAGGATTGAGGATTGAGGATTGAAGATTGAGTATTGAGGAATGAAGATTGAGGATTGCGGATTGTCGATTGAGGATTGAGGATGAGGGCTGAGGGTTGAAGATTGAGGTTTGAGGACTGGGGACTGAGGATCGAGGATTGAGAATTGAGGATTGAGGATTGAGGATTGAAGATTGAGAATTGGGTATTGAGGATTGAAGAATGAGGATTGGGGATTGAGGATTGAGTATTGAGGATTAAAGGTTGAGTATTGAGGATTGAAGACTGTCGATTGAGGATAGAGGATTGATGATTGAGGATTGAGGGTTGAGGATTGATGATTGAGGATTGAAGATTGAGTATTGAGGATTGAAGATTGAGGATTGAGGATTGAGGATTGAGGATTGAAGATTGAGGATTGAGGATTGAGGATGAGGGCTGAGGGTTGAGGATTGAGGTTTGAGGACTGAGGACTGAGGATTGAGGATTGAGAGTTTAGGATTGAGGATTGAGGATTGAAGATTGAGGATTGGGTATTGAGGATTGGAGAATGAGGATTGAGGAATGAGGATTGAGGATTGAGGATTGAAGATTGAGTATTGAGGATTGAAGCCTGACGATTGTGGATTAAGGATTGAGTATTGATTATTGAGGATTGAAGATTGAGGATTGGGGATTGAATATTGAGGATCGAGGATTGAGGATTGAGGATTGAGGATTGAAGATTGAGGATTGGGGACTGAGTGTTGTGGGTTGAATGATGAGTATTGATGTTTGTGGATAGAGGTTTGAAGATAGCAGATTGAGTATAGAGTATTGAAAACAGTGAATTGATGATATTATATTGAGGATTGAGAATTGACAACTGATTGTTGAAGACTGAGGTCTGAAGGTTGAGGATTCAGGATTAAGGATTCAGGTTTGAGGTTTGAGGACTGAGGATTGAGGATTGAGGATTGAGGATTGAGGATTGAGGATTGAAGATTGAGGATTGGGTATTGCGGATTGAACATTGAGGATTGAGGACTGAGGATTGAGGATTGAGGATTGAGGACTGAAGATTGAATATTGATGATTGAAGATTGAGGATTGAGTATTGATGGTTGTGGATTGAGGACGAGGACTGAGGGTTGAGTATTACTGTTTGAGGTCTGAGGATTGAGGATTGAGGATTGAGAATTGAGAATTGACGATTGAGGATTGAAGATTGAGGGTTGGGTATTGAGGATTGAAGAATGAGGATCGAGGACTGAGGAATGAGGATTGAGGATTGAAGACTGAGTATTGAGGATTGAGGGTTGAGGATTGAGGATTGAGGATTGAGGATTGAGGATTGAGGATTGAGGATTGAGGATTGAAGATTGAGTATTGAGGATTGAAGATTGAGGATTGAGGATTGAGGATTGAGGATTGAGGATTGAAGAATGAGGATTGAGGATTCAGGATTGAGGATTGAGGATTGAGGACTGAAGATTGATTATTGATGATTGAAGGTTGAGGATTGAAGATTGAGGGTTGGGTATTGAGGATTGAAGAATGAGGATCGAGGACTGAGGAATGAGGATTGAGGATTGAAGACTGAGTATTGAGGATTGAGGTTGCAGGATTGAGGATTGAGGATTGAAGATTGAGGATTGAGGATTGAGGGTTGTGGATTGAGGACGAGGACTGAGGGTTGAATATTGATGTTTGAGGTCTGAGGATTGAGGATTGAGCATTGAGGATTGAGGGTTGAGGATTGAGGATTGAGGATTGAGGATTGAGGATTGAGGATTGAGGATTGAGGATTGAGGATTGAGGATTGAGGATTGAAGATTGAGTATTGAGGATTGAAGATTGAGGATTGAGGATTGAGGATTGAGGATTGAGGATTGAAGAATGAGGATCGAGGACTGAGGAATGAGGATTGAGGATTGAAGACTGAGTATTGAGGATTGAGGTTGCAGGATTGAGGATTGAGGATTGAAGATTGAGGATTGAGGATTGAGGGTTGTGGATTGAGGACGAGGACTGAGGGTTGAATATTGATGTTTGAGGTCTGAGGATTGAGGATTGAGCATTGAGGATTGAGGATTGAGGATTGAGGATTGAAGATTGAGTATTGAGGATTGAAGATTGAGGATTGAGGATTGAGGATTGAGGATTGAAGATTGAGGATTGGGGATTGAGGATTGACGATTGAGGGTTGAGCATTGAGGAGTGAGTATTGAGGATTGAGGATTGAGGATTGAGGATTGAGTATTGAAGATTGAGGATTGATGATTGAGGATTGATGATTGAGGATTGAGTATTGAGGATTGTGGACTGAGGATTGAAGATTGAGTATTGAGGATTTAAGATTGGGGATTGAGGATTGAGGATTGAGGATGAAGGATGTGGGCTGACGGTTGAGGATTGAGGTTTGATTATTGAGTCCTGAGAATTCAGGATATTCTGTTGAGTACTGAGAATTGAGGATTGATGGTTGAGTATTGAGGACTGAGGATTGAGGATTGAAGATAGAGGATTGAGGATTGAGGACTGAGGATTGAGGATTGAAGATTGAGGGTTGAGGATTGAGGATTGAGGATTGAGAATTGAGGATTGAGGATTGAGGGTTGAAGATTGAGGATTGGGTATTGAGGATTGAAGAATGAGGATTGAGGATTGAGGATTGAGGATTGAGGATTGCAGATTGAGTATTGAAGACTGAAGATTGACGGTTGAGGATTGAGGATTGAGGATTGAGCATTGAGGATTGAGGATTGAGGATTGAGGATTGAAGATTGAGTATTGAGGATTGAAGATTGAGGATTGAGGATTGAGGATTGAGGATTGAGGATTGAAGATTGAGGATTGGGGATTGAGGGTTGACGATTGAGGGTTGAGCATTGAGGAGTGAGTATTGAGGATTGAGGATTGAGGATTGAGGATTGAGTATTGAAGATTGAGGATTGATGATTGAGGATTGATGATTGAGGATTGAGGATTGAGGATTGTGGACTGAGGATTGAGGGTTGGGTATTGAGGATTGAAGAATGAGGATCGAGGATTGAGGAATGAGGATTGAGGATTGAAGACTGAGTATTGAGGATTGAGGGTTGAGGATTGAGGATTGAGGATTGAGGATTGATTATTGAGGATTGAGGATTGAGGATTGAAGATTGAGTATTGAGGATTGAAGATTGAGGATTGAGGATTGAGGATTGAGGATTGAGGATTGAAGAATGAGGATTGAGGATTCAGGATTGAGGATTGAGGATTGAGGACTGAAGATTGATTATTGATGATTGAAGATTGAGGATTGGGGATTGAGGTTTGAGGATTGAGGACGAGGACTGACGGTTGAGTATTGAGGTTGCAGGATTGAGGATTGAGGATTGAAGATTGAGGATTGAGGATTGAGGGTTGTGGATTGAGGACGAGGACTGAGGGTTGAATATTGATGTTTGAGGTCTGAGGATTGAGGATTGAGGATTGAGAATTGTGGATTGAGGATTGAGGGTTGAAGATTGAGGATTGGGTATTGAGGATTGAAGAATGAGTATTGAGGATTGAGGATTGAGGATTGAGGATTGCAGATTGAGTATTGAAGACTGAAGATTGACGGTTGAGGATTGAGGATTGATGATTGAGCATTGAGGATTGAGGATTGAGGATTGAGGATTGAAGATTGAGTATTGAGGATTGAAGATTGAGGATTGAGGATTGAGGATTGAGGATTGAGGATTGAAGATTGAGGATTGGGGATTGAGGATTGACGATTGAGGGTTGAGTATTGAGGAGTGAGTATTGAGGATTGAGGATTGAGGATTGAGGATTGAGTATTGAAGATTGAGGATTGATGATTGAGGATTGATGATTGAGGATTGAGGATTGAGGATTGTGGACTGAGGATTGAAGATTGAGTATTGAGGATTTAAGATTGGGGATTGAGGATTGAGGATTGAGGATGAAGGATGTGGGCTGAGGGTTGAGGATTGAGGTTTGATTATTGAATCCTGAGAATTCAGGATATTCTGTTGAGTATTGAGAATTGAGGATTGATGGTTGAGTATTGAGGACTGAGGATTGAGGATTGAAGATAGAGGATTGAGGATTGAGGACTGAGGATTGAGGATTGAAGATTGAGGGTTGAGGATTGAGGATTGAAGATTGAGGATTGAGGACTGAGGATTGAGGATTGAGGATTGAAGATTGAGGATTGGGGATTGATGATTGACGACTGAGGATTGAGGATTGAGGAATGAGGATTGAGGCTTGAGTATTGAGGACTGAGGGTTGAATATTGATGTTTGAGGTCTGAGGATTGAGGATTGAGGATTGAGAATTGAGGATTGACGATTGAGGATTGAAGATTGAGGATTGCAGATTGAGTATTGAGGATTGAAGATTGAGGGTTGAGGATTGAGTATTGAGGATTGAGCATTGAGTATTGAGGATTGAGGATTGAGGATTGAAGATTGAGTATTGAGTATTGAGGATTGAAGGTTGAGGATTGAGGACTGAGGATTGAGGACTGAGGATTGAAGATTGAGGATTGGGGATTGAGGATTGAGGATTGAGGATTGAGGGGTGAGGATTGAGGATTGAGTATTGAAGGTTGTATATTGATGAATGAAGATTGAGGATTGAGGATTGAGGGTTGTGGATTGAGGACGCGGTCTGAGGGTTGAGTATTGATGCCTGAGGTCTGAGGATAGAGGATTGGGGATTGCGAACTGAGGATTGAGGATTGAGGATTGAAGATTGAGGATTGGGTATTGAGGATTGAGCATTGAGTATTGAGGATTGAGGATTGAGGATTGAAGATTGAGTATTGAGTATTGAGGATTGAAGATTGAGGATTGAGGACTGAGGATTGAGGATTGAGGATTGAAGATTGAGGATTGGGGATTGAGGATTGAGGATTGAGGATTGAGGATTGAGGATTGAGGATTGAGGATTGAAGATTGAATTTTGATGATTGAATATTGAGGACTGAGGATTGAGGTTTGTTGATTGTGGACGAGGACTGAGGGTTGAATATTGATGTTTGTGGTCTGAGGATTGAGGATTGAGGATTGAGGATTGAGAATTGAGGATTGAGGATTGAGGATTGAACATTGAGGACTGAGTCTTGAGGGTTGAGTGGTGAGAATTGATTTTTGTGGATAGAGATTTGAAGATTGCAGACTGAGTATTGTGTATTGAAAAATGTGAATTGAGTATATTCTATTGAGGATTGAGTATTGACAACTGATTGTTGAGGTCTGAGGGCTGAAGATTGAGGGTTCAGGGTTGAGGATTCAGAATTGAGATTTGAGGACCGAGGATTGTGGATTGAAGATTGAGTATTGAGGATTGAAGATTGAGAATTGAGGATTGAGGATTGAGGATTGAGGATGAGGGCTGAGGGTTGAGGATTGAGGTTTGAGGACTGAGGACTGAGGATTGATGATTGAGAATTGAGGATTGAGGATTGAGGGTTGACGATTGAGGATTGTGTATTGAGGATTGAAGAATGAGGATTGAGGATTGAGGATTGAAGATTGAGGATTGAAGATTGAGTACTGAGGATTGAAGATTGACGATCGGGGATTGAGAATTGAGGATTGAGTACTGAAGATTGAGGATTGGGGATTGAGGATTGACGATTGAGGATTGAGCATTGAGGATTGAGGATTGAGGATTGAGGATTGAGGATTGAAGATTGAGTATTGGGGATTGAAGATTGAGGATTGAGGATTGAGGATGGAGGATTGAAGAGAGAGGACTGAGTATTGAGGATTGAGTGTTGAGGATTGATGTTTGAGGATTGAGATTTGATTATTGAATTTTGTGGATTGAGTATTGAACCATGAGAATTCAGGATATTCTGTTGAGTATTGAGAATTGAGTATTGATGGTTGAGTAATGAGGATTGATGGTTGACGGTTGTGTGTTGAATATTGAGGATTGAGGATAGAGGATTGAGGATTGAGGATTGAGAATTGAAGATTGAGTATAGATGGTTGAAGATTGAGGATTGGGGATTGAGGTTTGAGGATTGAGGACGAGGACTGACGGTTGAGGTTTGAGGTTGGAGGATTGAGGATTGAGGATTGAGGACTGAGGATTGAGGATTGAGGATTGAGCATTGAGGATTGGAGATTGAGGACTGGGGAATGAGGATTGAAAATTGAGGATTAAGGGTTGAAGATTGGGGATTGAGGATCTAGGATTGGCGATTGATTATTGAGGATTGAAGATTGAGGATTGAGGATTGAGTATTGAGAATTGAGAATTGAGAATTGAGGATGTGGACTGAGGGTTGAGGGTTGAGGTTTGAGGAATGAGGATTGAGGGTTGAGGATTGAGGGTTGAGGATTGAGGATTGAGGATTGATGATTGAGTATTGAAGATTGAGTATTGATGACTGAGGATTGAGGATTGCGGATCGAGGATTGAGGGTTGTGGACTGAGGACGAGGACTGAGGGTTGAATATTGATGTTTGAGGTCTGAGGATTGAGGATTGAGGATTGAGAATTGAGGATTGAGGATTGAGGGTTTAAGATTGAGGATTGGGTATTGAGGATTGAAGATTGAGGATTGAGGATTGAGGATTGAGGGTTGAGGATTTCAGATTGAGTATTGAGGATTAAAGATTGACGGTTGAGGATTGAGGATTGAGGATTGAGCATTGAGGATTGAGGATTGAGTATTGAGGATTGAAGATTGAGTATTGAGGATTGAAGATTGAGGATTGAGGATTGAGGACTGAGGATTGAGGATTGAATATTGAGGATTGGGGATTGAGGATTGACGATTGAGGGTTGAGTATTGAGGAGTGAGGATTGAGGATTGAGGACTGAGGATTGAGGATTGAATATTGAGGATTGGGGATTGAGGATTGACGATTGAGGGTTGAGTATTGAGGAGTGAGAATTGAGGGTTGAGGATTGAGGATTGACGATTAAGGATTGAGGTTTGAGGATTGAGGATTGAGGAATGAAAATTGAAGATTGAGTATTGATGGTTGAAGATTGAGGATTGGTATTTGAGGTTTGAGGATTGAGGACGAGGACTGACGGTTGAGGTTTGAGGTTGGAGGATTGAGGATTGAGGATTGAGGACTGAGGATTGAGGATTGAGGATTGAGCATTGAGGATTGGAGATTGAGGAGTGGGGAATGAGGATTGAAAATTGAGGATTAAGGATTGAAGGTTGGGGATTGAGGATCTAGGATTGGAGATTGATTATTGAGGATTGAGGATTGGTGATTGAGTATTGAGGATTGAAGATTGGGGATTGAGGATTGAGGATTGAGGATTCAGGATTGAGGATTCCGGATTGAGGTTTGAGGACTGAGGATTGAGGGCTGAGTATTGAGGACTGAGGGTTGAATATTGATGTTTGAGGTCTGAGGATTGAGGATTGAGAATTGAGAATTGAGGATTGACGATTGAGGATTGAAGATTGAGGATTGCAGATTGAGTATTGAGGATTGAAGATTGAGGGTTGACGATTGAGTATTGAGGATTGAGCATTGAGTATTGAGGATTGAGGATTGAGGATTGAGGATTGAAGATTGAGTATTGAGTATTGAGGATTGAAGATTGAGGATTGAGGACTGAGGATTGAGGATTGAGGATTGAAGATTGAGGATTGGGGATTGAGGATTGAGGATTGAGGATTGAGGATTGAGGATTGAGGATTGAGTATTGAAGGTTGCATATTGATGAATGAAGATTGAGGATTGAGGATTGAGGATTGTGGATTGAGGACGCGGTCTGAGGGTTGAGTATTGATGCCTGAGGTCTGAGGATAGAGGATTGGGGATTGCGAACTGAGGATTGAGGATTGAGGATTGAAGATTGAGGATTGGGTATTGAGGATTGAGCACTGAGTATTGAGGATTGAGGATTGAGGGTTGAAGATTGAGTATTGAGTATTGAGGATTGAAGATTGAGGATTGAGGACTGAGGATTGAGGATTGAGGATTGAAGATTGAGGATTGGGGATTGAGGATTGAGGATTGAGGATTGAGGATTGAGCATTGAGGATTGGAGATTGAGGACTGAGGAATGAGGATTGAAAATTGAGGATTAAGGGTTGAATATTGGGGATTGAGGATCTAGGATTGGCGATTGATTATTGAGGATTGAAGATTGAGGATTGAGGATTGAGTATTGAGAATTGAGAATTGAGAAGCGAGGATGTGGACTGAGGGTTGAGGGTTGAGGTTTGAGGAATGAGGGTTGAGGGTTGAGGATTGAGGGTTGAGGATTGAGGATTGAGGATTGATGATTGAGTATTGAAGATTGAGTATTGATGACTGAGGATTGAGGATTGCGGATCGAGGATTGAGGATTGAGGATTGAAGATTGAGTATTGAGGATAGAAGATTGATGATTGAGGATGAGAATTGAGGATTGAGGATTGAAGATTGAGGATTGTGGATTGAGGATTGAGGATTGAGTATTGAGGATTGAAGATTGAATATTGGTGATTGAAGATTGAGGATTGAGGATTGAGGGTTGTGGACTGAGGACGAGGACTGAGGTTTGAATATTGATGTTTGAGGTCTGAGGATTGAGGATTGAGGATTGAGAATTGAGGATTGAGGATTGAGGGTTTAAGATTGAGGATTGGGTATTGAGGATTGAAGATTGAGGATTGAGGATTGCAGATTGAGTATTGAGGATTGAAGATTGACGGTTGGGGATTGAGGATTGAGGATTGAGCATTGAGGATTGAGGATTGAGTATTGAGGATTGAAGATTGAGTATTGAGGATTGAAGATTGAGGATTGAGGATTGAGGACTGAGGATTAAGGATTGAATATTGAGGATTGGGGATTGAGGATTGACGATTGAGGGTTGAGTATTGAGGAGTGAGAATTGAGGGTTGAGGATTGAAGGTTGAGGATTGAGGACCTAGGATTGGAGATTGATTATTGAGGATTGAAGATTGAGGATTGAGGGTTGAGTATTGAGAATTGACAATTGAGAATTGAGGATGAGGACTGAGGGTTGAGGATTGAGGTTTGAGGAATGAGGATTGAGGGTTGAGGATTGAGGATTGAGGATTGAGGATTGAGGATTGAGGATTGAGGATTGAGGATTGAGGATTGAAGATTGAGTATTGAGCATTGAAGATTGAGGATTGAGGACAGAGGATTGAGGATTGAGGATTGAAGATTGAGGATTGCGGATTGAGGATTGACGATTGAGGATTGAGTATTGAGGAGTGAGAATTGAGGATTGAGTATTGAAGATTGAGGATTGAGGACTGAGGATTGAGGATTGAGGACTGAGCATTGAGGATTGAAGATTGAGTATTGAGGATCGAAGATTGAGGATTGAGGATTGAGGATTGAGGATTGAGGATTGAGGATTGAAGATTGAGGATTGGGGACGGAGTGTTGAGGGCCGAGTGATGAGAATTGATGTTTGTGGATAGAGATTTGAAGATAGCAGATTGAGTTTCGAGTATTGAAAACTGTGAATTGATGATATTCTATTGAGGATTGAGGATTGACAACTGATTGTTGAGGACTGAGGGCTGAAGATTGAGGATTCAGGATTGAGGATTCAGGATTGAGGTTTGAGGTCATAGGATTGAGGATTGAGTATTGAGGATTGAGGATTGAGGATTGAGGATTGAAGATTGAGGATTGGGTGTTGAGGATTGAACATTGAGGATTGAGGATTGAGGATTGAGGATTGAGGATTGAGGATTGAGAATTGAAGATTGAGTATTGATGATTGAAGATTGAGGATTGGGGATTGAGGTTTGAGGATTGAGCACGAGGACTGACGGTTGCGGATTGAGGTTTGATGATTGAGGATTGAGGATTGAGGACTGAGGATTGCGGATTGAGGGTTGTGGATTGAGGACGAGGACTGAGGGTTGAGTATTGATGTTTGAGGTCTGAGGATTGATGATTGAGGATTGAGAATTGAGGATTGAGCATTGAGGATTGAAGATTGAGGATTGGGTATTGAGGATTGGAGAATGAGGATTGGGGATTGAGGATTGAGGATTGAGGTTTGAGGATTGTGTATTCAGGATTCAGAATTGAGGATTGAGGATTGAAGATTGAGTATTGAGGATTGAAGGTTGAGGATTGAGGATTGAGGATTGAAGATTGAGGATTGAAGGTTGAGGACTGAGTGTTGTGGGTTGAGTGATGAGAATTGATGTTTGTGGATTGAGACTTGAACATTGAAGAGTGGGGATTGAGTATTGAAAGCTGTGAATTGAGGATATTCTATTGAGGATTGGTGATTGACAATTGATTGTTGAGGACTGACTTCTGAAGATTGAGGATTCAGGATTGAGGATTCCGGATTGATGTTTGAGGACTGAGGATTGAGGGTTGAGGATTGAGGATTGAGGATTGACGCTTGAGGATTGAGGATTGAGGATGTAGGATTGAAGAGAGAGGACTGAGTATTGAGGATTGAGTGTTGAGAATTGATGTTTGAGGATTGAGATTTGATTATTGAATTTTGTGGATTGAGTATTGAACCATGAGAATTCAGGATACTCTATTGAGTACTGAGAATTGAGGATTGACGGTTAAGTATTGAGGATTGATGGTTGGCGGTTGTGTGTTGAATATTGAGGATTGAGGATAGAGGATTGAGGATTGAGGAATGAAAATTGAAGATTGAGTGTTGATGGTTGAAGATTGAGGATTGGTATTTGAGGTTTGAGGATTGAGGACGAGGACTGACGGTTGAGGTTTGAGGTTGGAGGATTGAGGATTGAGGATTGAGGACTGAGGATTGAGGATTGAGGATTGAGGATGGAGGATGTGGGCTGAGGGTTGAGGATTGAGGGTTGAAGATTGAGGATTGAGGATTGAGGATTGAGTATTGAAGATTGAGTATTGATGACTGAGGATTGAGGATTGCGGATCGAGGATTGAGGATTGAGGATTGAGGATTGAGGATTGAGCATTGAGGATTGGAGATTGAGGACTGGGGAATGAGGATTGAAAATTGAGGATTAAGGATTGAAGGTTGGGGATTGAGGATCTAGGATTGGAGATTGATTATTGAGGATTGAGGATTGGTGATTGAGTATTGAGGATTGTAGATTGGGGATTGAGGATTGAGGACTGAGGATTCAGGATTGAGGATTCCGGATTGAGGTTTGAGGACTGAGGATTGAGGGCTGAGTATTGAGGACGGAGGGTTGAATATTGATGTTTGAGGTCTGAGGATTGAGGATTGAGGATTGAGAATTGAGGATTGACGATTGAGGATTGAAGATTGAGGATTGCAGATTGAGTATTGAGGATTGAAGATTGAGGGTTGACGATTGAGTATTGAGGATTGAGCATTGAGTATTGAGGATTGAGGATTGAGGATTGAGGATTGAAGATTGAGTATTGAGTATTGAGGATTGAAGATTGAGGATTGAGGACTGAGGATTGAGGATTGAGGATTGAAAATTGAGGATTGGGGATTGAGGATTGAGGATTGAGGATTGAGGATTGAGGATTGAGGATTGAGTATTGAAGGTTGCATATTGATGAATGAAGATTGAGGATTGAGGATTGAGGATTGTGGATTGAGGACGCGGTCTGAGGGTTGAGTATTGATGCCTGAGGTCTGAGGATAGAGGATTGGGGATTGCGAACTGAGGATTGAGGATTGAGGATTGAAGATTGAGGATTGGGTATTGAGGATTGAGCACTGAGTATTGAGGATTGAGGATTGAGGATTGAAGATTGAGTATTGAGTATTGAGGATTGAAGATTGAGGATTGAGGACTGAGGATTGAGGATTGAGGATTGAAGATTGAGGATTGGGGATTGAGGATTGAGGATTGAGGATTGAGGATTGAGCATTGAGGATTGGAGATTGAGGACTGGGGAATGAGGATTGAAAATTGAGGATTAAGGGTTGAATATTGGGGATTGAGGATCTAGGATTGGCGATTGATTATTGAGGATTGAAGATTGAGGATTGAGGATTGAGTATTGAGAATTGAGAATTGAGAATTGAGGATGTGGACTGAGGGTTGAGGGTTGAGGATTGAGGGTTGAGGATTGAGGATTGAGGATTGATGATTGAGTATTGAAGATTGAGTATTGATGACTGAGGATTGAGGATTGCGGATCGAGGATTGAGGATTGAGGATTGAAGATTGAGTATTGAGGATAGAAGATTGATGATTGAGGATGAGAATTGAGGATTGAGGATTGAAGATTGAGGATTGTGGATTGAGGATTGAGGATTGAGTATTGAGGATTGAAGATTGAATATTGGTGATTGAAGATTGAGGATTGAGGATTGAGGGTTGTGGACTGAGGACGAGGACTGAGGGTTGAATATTGATGTTTGAGGTCTGAGGATTGAGGATTGAGGATTGAGAATTGAGGATTGAGGATTGAGGGTTTAAGATTGAGGATTGGGTATTGAGGATTGAAGATTGAGGATTGAGGATTGCAGATTGAGTATTGAGGATTGAAGATTGACGGTTGGGGATTGAGGATTGAGGATTGAGCATTGAGGATTGAGGATTGAGTATTGAGGATTGAAGATTGAGTATTGAGGATTGAAGATTGAGGATTGAGGATTGAGGACTGAGGATTAAGTATTGAATATTGAGGATTGGGGATTGAGGATTGACGATTGAGGGTTGAGTATTGAGGAGTGAGAATTGAGGGTTGAGGATTGAAGGTTGAGGATTGAGGACCTAGGATTGGAGATTGATTATTGAGGATTGGAGATTGAGGATTGAGGGTTGAGTATTGAGAATTGACAATTGAGAATTGAGGATGAGGACTGAGGGTTGAGGATTGAGGTTTGAGGAATGAGGATTGAGGGTTG
Organism: Calliopsis andreniformis; assembly: GCF_051401765.1. Classification (NCBI taxonomy): domain Eukaryota; kingdom Metazoa; phylum Arthropoda; class Insecta; order Hymenoptera; family Andrenidae; genus Calliopsis; species Calliopsis andreniformis. Next base: position 1,728,939 of record NW_027480510.1, on the reverse strand, counting down.
AGGATTGAGGATTGAGGATTGCGGATTGAGGATTGAGGATTGAGGATTGAGGATTGAGGATTGAAGATTGAGTATTGAGCATTGAAGATTGAGGATTGAGGACAGAGGATTGAGGATTGAGGATTGAAGATTGAGGATTGCGGATTGAGGATTGACGATTGAGGATTGAGTATTGAGGAGTGAGAATTGAGGATTGAGTATTGAAGATTGAGGATTGAGGACTGAGGATTGAGGATTGAGGACTGAGCATTGAGGATTGAAGATTGAGTATTGAGGATCGAAGATTGAGGATTGAGGATTGAGGATTGAGGATTGAGGATTGAGGATTGAAGATTGAGGATTGGGGACGGAGTGTTGAGGGCCGAGTGATGAGAATTGATGTTTGTGGATAGAGATTTGAAGATAGCAGATTGAGTTTCGAGTATTGAAAACTGTGAATTGATGATATTCTATTGAGGATTGAGGATTGACAACTGATTGTTGAGGACTGAGGGCTGAAGATTGAGGATTCAGGATTGAGGATTCAGGATTGAGGTTTGAGGTCATAGGATTGAGGATTGAGTATTGAGGATTGAGGATTGAGGATTGAGGATTGAAGATTGAGGATTGGGTGTTGAGGATTGAACATTGAGGATTGAGGATTGAGGATTGAGGATTGAGGATTGAGGATTGAGAATTGAAGATTGAGTATTGATGATTGAAGATTGAGGATTGGGGATTGAGGTTTGAGGATTGAGCACGAGGACTGACGGTTGCGGATTGAGGTTTGATGATTGAGGATTGAGGATTGAGGACTGAGGATTGCGGATTGAGGGTTGTGGATTGAGGACGAGGACTGAGGGTTGAGTATTGATGTTTGAGGTCTGAGGATTGATGATTGAGGATTGAGAATTGAGGATTGTGCATTGAGGATTGAAGATTGAGGATTGGGTATTGAGGATTGGAGAATGAGGATTGGGGATTGAGGATTGAGGATTGAGGTTTGAGGATTGTGTATTGAGGATTCAGAATTGAGGATTGAGGATTGAAGATTGAGTATTGAGGATTGAAGGTTGAGGATTGAGGATTGAGGATTGAAGATTGAGGATTGGAGGTTGAGGACTGAGTGTTGTGGGTTGAGTGATGAGAATTGATGTTTGTGGATTGAGACTTGAACATTGAAGAGTGGGGATTGAGTATTGAAAGCTGTGAATTGAGGATATTCTATTGAGGATTGGTGATTGACAATTGATTGTTGAGGACTGACTTCTGAAGATTGAGGATTCAGGATTGAGGATTCCGGATTGAGGTTTGAGGACTGAGGATTGAGGGTTGAGGATTGAGGATTGAGGATTGACGCTTGAGGATTGAGGATTGAGGATGTAGGATTGAAGAGAGAGGACTGAGTATTGAGGATTGAGTGTTGAGAATTGATGTTTGAGGATTGAGATTTGATTATTGAATTTTGTGGATTGAGTATTGAACCATGAGAATTCAGGATACTCTATTGAGTACTGAGAATTGAGGATTGACGGTTAAGTATTGAGGATTGATGGTTGGCGGTTGTGTGTTGAATATTGAGGATTGAGGATAGAGGATTGAGGATTGAGGAATGAAAATTGAAGATTGAGTGTTGATGGTTGAAGATTGAGGATTGGTATTTGAGGTTTGAGGATTGAGCACGAGGACTGACGGTTGAGGTTTGAGGTTGGAGGATTGAGGATTGAGGATTGAGGACTGAGGATTGAGGATTGAGGATTGAGGATGGAGGATGTGGGCTGAGGGTTGAGGATTGAGGGTTGAGGATTGAGGATTGAGGATTGAGGATTGAGTATTGAAGATTGAGTATTGATGACTGAGGATTGAGGATTGCGGATCGAGGAATGAGGATTGAGGATTGAAGAATGAGGATTGCGGATTGAGTATTGAGAATTGAGGATTGAAGATTGAGTATTGAGGATTGAAGATTGAGGATTGAGGATTGAGGATTGAGGATTGAGTATTGAAGGTTGAGGATTGAGGATTGAGGATCGAGGATTGAGGATAGAGAATTGAGGATTGAAGATTGAGGATTGAAGATTGAGGTTTGGGTATTGAGGACTGAAGAATGAGGATTGAGGATTGAGGATTGAGGATTGAGGATTGAGGATTGAGGATTGAAGGTTCAGTATTGAGGATCGAAGACTGAGAATTGAGGATTGAGGATTGAACATCGAGGACTGAGTGCTGAGGGTTGAGTGATGAAAATTGATGTTTGTGGATGCAGGCTGGAAGATTGCAGATTGAGTATTGAGTATTGAAAGCTGTGAATTGAGGATATTCTATTGAGGATTGAGGAATGACAACTGATTGTTGAGGACTGAGGGCTGAAGATTGAGGATTCAGGATTGAGGATTCAGAGTTGAGGTTTGAGGACTGAGGATTGAGGATTGAGGATTGAGGATTGAGCATGGAGGATTGAAGATTGAGGACTGGGGAATGAGGATTGAAGATTGAGGATTAAGGATTGAAGATTGGGGATTGAGGACCTAGGATTGGAAATTGATTATTGAGGATTGAAGATTGAGGATTGAGGTTAGAGTATTGAGGATGGAGGATGTGGGCTGAGGGTTGAGGATTCAGGTTTGAGTATTGAATCCTGAAAATTCAGGATATTCTGTTGAGTATTGAGAATTGAGGATTGATGGTTGAGTATTGAGGGCTGAGGATTGAGGATTGAAGACTGAGAATTGAGGACTGAAGATTGGGGATTGAGGATTGAGAATTGAGGATTGCCGGTGAGGTCTGAGGGTTGAGGATTGAGGATTGAGGATAGAAGATTGAGCATTGAGGATTGAACATTGAGGATTGAGGATTGAGGATTGAGAATTGAGAATTGAGAGTTGAGGATGTGGACTGAGGGTTGAGGGTTGAGGTTTGAGGAATGAGGGTTGAGGGTTGAGGATTGAGGGTTGAGGATTGAGGATTGAGGATTGAGGATTGAGTATTGAAGATTGAGTATTGATGACTGAGGATTGAGGACTGAGGATTCAGGATTGAATATTGAGGATTGGGGATTGAGGATTGACGATTGAGGGTTGAGTATTGAGGAGTGAGAATTGAGGATTGAGGATTGAAGGTTGAGGATTGAGGATTGAAGATTGAGTATTGATGATTGAAGATTGAGGATTGGTGATTGAGTGTTGTCTATTGAGGACGAGGACTGACGATTGAGGATTTAGGTTTGAGGATTGTGGATAGAGGATTGAGAATGAGGGCTGAGGGTTGAGGATTGAGGTTTGAGTATAGAATCCTGAGAATTCAGGATATTCTATTGAGTATTGGGAATTGAGAATTGATGGTTGAGTATTGAGGATTGAGGATTGAAGAATGAGGATTGCGGATTGAGTATTGAGGATTGAGGATTGAATATTGAGTATTGAGGATTGAAGATTGAGGATTGAGGATTGAGGATTGAGGATTGAGTATTGAAGGTTGAGGATTGAGGATTGAGGATCGAGGATTGAGGATAGAGAATTGAGGATTGAAGATTGAGGATTGAAGATTGAGGTTTGGGTATTGAGGATTGAAGAATGAGGATTGAGGATTGAGGATTGAGGATTGAGGATTGAGGATTGAGGATTGAAGGTTCAGTATTGAGGATCGAAGACTGAGAATTGAGGATTGAGGATTGGGGACTGTGTGTTGAGGGTTGAGTGATGAGAATTGATGTTTGTGGATAGAGATTTGAAGGTTGCAGATTGAGTATTGAGTATTGAAAACTGTGAATTGATGATATTCTATTGAGGACTGAGGATTGACGTCTGATTGTTGGGGTCTGAGGTCTGAAGATTGAGGATTCAGGATTGAGGATTCAGGATATAGGTTTGAGGACTGAGGATTGAGGATTGAGGATTGAGGCTTGATGATTGAGGATTGAGGATTGAAGATTGAGGATTGAGGATTGAGGATGAGGGCTGAAGGTTGAGGGTTGAGGTTTGAGGACTGAGGACTGAGGATTGAGGATTGAGAGTTTAGGATTGAGGATTGAGGATTGAAGATTGAGGATTGGGTATTGAGGATTGGAGATTGAGGATTGAGGAATGAGGATTGAGGATTGAGGATTGAATATTGAGGATTGGGGACTGAGTGTTGAGGGTTGAATGATGAGTATTGATGTCTGTGGATAGAGATTTGAAGACAGCAGATTGAGTATAGAGTATTGAAAACAGTGAATTGATGATATTATATTGAGGATTGAGAATTGACAACTGATTGTTGAAGACTGAGGTCTGAAGGTTGAGGATTCAGGATTGAGGATTCAGGTTTGAGGTTTGAGGACTGAGGATTGAGGATTGAGGATTGAGGATTGAGGATTGAGGATTGAAGATTGAGGATTGGGTATTGCGGATTGAACATTGAGGATTGAGGATTGAGGATTGAGGATTGAGGATTGAGGACTGAAGATTGAATATTGATGATTGAAGATTGAGGGTTGAGTATTGGTGGTTGTGGATTGAGGACGAGGACTGAGGGTTGAGTATTACTGTTTGAGGTCTGAGGATTGAGGATTGAGGATTGAGAATTGAGGATTGAGGATTGAGGATTGAAGATTGAGGGTTGGGTATTGAGGATTGAAGAATGAGGATCGAGTATTGAGGAATGAGGATTGAGGATTGAAGACTGAGTATTGAGGATTGAGGGCTGAGGATTGAGGATTGAGGATTGAGGATTGAGGATTGAGGATTGAGGATTGAAGATTGAGTATTGACGATTGAAGATTGAGGATTGAGGATTGAGGATTGAGGGTTGAGGATTGAAGAATGAGGATTGAGGATTCAGGATTCAGGATTGAGGATTGAGGACTGAAGATTGATTATTGATGATTGAAGATTGAGGATTGGGGATTGAGGTTTGAGGATTGAGGGCGAGGACTGACGGTTGAGGATTGAGGTTGCAGGATTGAGGATGGAGGATGTGGGCTGAGGGATGAGGATTGAGGTTTGAGTATTGAATCCTGAGAATTCAGGATATTCTGTTGAGTATTGAGGATTGAGGATTGATGGTTGGGTATTGAGGACTGAGGATTGATGATTGAAGGTTGAGAATTGAGGACTGAAGATTGGGGATTGAGGATTGAGAATTGAGGATTGACGGTGAGGTCTGAGGGTTGAGGATTGAGGATTGAGGATAGAAGATTGAGCATTGAGGATTGAAGATTGAGGATTGAGGATTGAGGATTGAGGATTGCGGATCGAGGATTGAGGATTGAGTATTGAAGATTGAGTATTGAGGATAGAAGATTCATAATTGAGGATGACAATTGAGGATTGAGGATTGAAGATTGAGGATTGTGGATTGAGGATTGCGGATTGAGTATTGAGGATTGAAGATTGAATATTGATGATTGAAGATTGAGGATTGAGGATTGAGGGTTGTGGATGAGGACGAGGACTGAGGGTTGAATATTGATGTTTGAGGTCTGAGGATTGAGGATTGAGGATTGAGAATTGAGGATTGAGGATTGAGGGTTGAAGATTGAGGATTGGGTATTGAGGATTGAAGAATGAGGATTGAGGATTGAGGATTGAGGATTGAGGATTGCAGATTGAGTATTGAAGACTGAAGATTGACGGTTGAGGATTGAGGATTGAGGATTGAGCATTGAGGATTGAGGATTGAGGATTGAGGATTGAAGATTGAGTATTGAGGATTGAAGATTGAGGATTGAGGATTGAGGATTGAGGATTGAGGATTGAAGATTGAGGATTGGGGATTGAGGATTGACGATTGAGGGTTGAGTATTGAGGAGTGAGTATTGAGGATTGAGGATTGAGGATTGAGGATTGAGTATTGAAGATTGAGGATTGATGATTGAGGATTGATGATTGAGGATTGAGGATTGAGGAATGTGGACCGAGGATTGAAGATTGAGTATTGAGGATTTAAGATTGGGGATTGAGGATTGAGGATTGAGGATGAAGGATGTGGACTGAGGGTTGAGGATTGAGGTTTGATTATTGAATCCTGAGAATTCAGCATATTCTGTTGAGTATTGAGAATTGCGGATTGATGGTTGAGTATTGAGGACTGAGGATTGAGGATTGAAGATAGAGGATTGAGGATTGAGGACTGAGGATTGAGGATTGAAGCTTGAGGGTTGAGGATTGAGGATTGAAGATTGAGGATTGAGGACTGAGGATTGAGGATTGAGGATTGAAGATTGAGGATTGGGAATTGATGATTGACGACTGAGGATTGAGGATTGAGGAATGAGGATTGAGGCTTGAGTATTGAGGACTGAGGGTTGAATATTGATGTTTGAGGTCTGAGGATTGAGGATTGAGGATTGAGAATTGAGGATTGACGATTGAGGATTGAAGATTGAGGATTGCAGATTGAGTATTGAGGATTGAAGATTGTGGGATGAGGATTGAGTATTGAGGATTGAGCATTGAGTATTGAGGATTGAGGATTGAGGATTGAAGATTGAGTATTGAGTATTGAGGATTGAAGATTGAGGATTGAGGACTGAGGATAGATGATTGAGTATTGATGATTGAAGATTGAGGATTGGGGATTGAGGTTTGAGGATTGAGGACGAGGACTGACGGTTGGGGATTGAGGTTTGAGGATTGAGGATTGAGGATTGAGGACTGAGGATTGAGGATTGAGGGTTGTGGATTGAGGACGCGGACTGAGGGTTGAGTATTGACGTTTGAGGTCTGAGGAGTGAGGATTGAGGATTGAGAATTGAGGATTGAGAATTGAGGATTGAAGATTGAGGATTGGGTATTGAGGATTGAAGAATGAGGATTGGGGACTGAGGATTGAGGATTGAGGTTTGAGGATTGAGTATTGAGGATTGAGAATTGAGAATTGAGGATTGAAGATTGAGTATTGAGTATTGAAGATTGAGGATTGAGGATTGAGGATTGGGTATTGAGGATTGGAGAATGAGGACTGGCGATTGAGGATTGAGGATTGAGGTTTGAGGATTGAGTATTGAGGATTCAGAATTGAGGATTGAGGATTGAAGATTGAGTATTGAGGATTGAAGGTTGAGGATTGAGGATTGAGGATTGAAGATTGAGGATTGAAGGTTGAGGACTGAGTGTTGTGGGTTGAGTGATGAGAATTGATGTTTGTGGATTGAGACTGGAACATTGAAGAATGGGGATTGAGTATTGAAAGCTGTGAATTGAGGATATTCTATTGAGGATTGATGATTGACAATTGATTGTTGAGGACTGACTTCTGAAGATTGAGGCTTCAGGATTGAGGATTCCGGATTGAGGTTTGAGGACTGAGGATTGAGGGTTGAGGGTTGAGGATTGAGGATTGAGGATTGATGAATGGGGATTGAGTATTGAAAGCTGTGAATTGAGGATATTCTATTGAGGATTGATGATTGACTCTTGAATGTTGAGGACTGACGGCTGAAGATTGAGGATTCAGGATTGAGGGTTCCGGATTGAAGTTTGAGGACTGAGGATTGAGGGTTGAGGATTGAGGATTGAGGACTGAGTGTTGTGGATTGAGTGATGAGTATTGATGTTTGTGGATTGAGATTTGACGATTGATGAATGGGGATTGAGTATTGAAAGCTGTGAATTGAGGATATTCTATTGAGGATTGATGATTGACTCTTGAATGTTGAGGACTGACGGCTGAAGATTGAGGATTCAGGATTGAGGGTTCCGTATTGAAGTTTGAGGACTGAGGATTGAGGGTTGAGGATTGAGGATTGAGGATTGGCGCTTGAGGATTGAGGATTGAGGATGGAGGATTGAAGAGAGAGTACTGAGTATTGAGGATTGAGTGTTGAGAATTGATGTTTGAGGATTGAGATTTGATTATTGAATTTTGTGGATTGAGTATTGAACCATGAGAACACAGGATATTCTGTTGAGTATTGAGAATTGAGTATTGATGGTTGAGTAATGAGGATTGATGGTTGACGGTTGTGTGTTGAATATTGAGGATTGAGGATAGAGGATTGAGGATTGAGGATTGAAAATTGAAGATTGAGTATTGATGATTGAAGATTGAGGATTGATGATTGAGAGTTGTCTATTGAGGACGAGGACTGACGATTGAGGATTTAGGTTTGAGGATTGTGGATAGAGGATTGAGAATGAGGGCTGAGGGTTGAGGATTGAGGTTTGAGTATAGAATCCTGAGAATTCAGGATATTCTATTGAGTATTGGGAATTGAGAATTGATGGTTGAGTATTGAGGATTGAGGATTGAGGATTGAGGATTGAGTATTGAAGATTGAGGATTGATGATTGAGGATTGAGGATTGAGGATTGAGGATTGGTGATTGAGTATTGAGGATTGAAGATTGGGGATTGAGGATTGAGGATTGAGGATTGAGGAATGAGGATTGAGGCTTGAGTATTGAGGACTGAGGGTTGAATATTGATGTTTGAGGTCTGAGGATTGAGGATTGAGGATTGAGAATTGAGGATTGACGATTGAGGATTGAAGATTGAGGATTGCAGATTGAGTATTGAGGATTGAAGATTGTGGGTTGAGGATTGAGTATTGAGGATTGAGCATTGAGTATTGAGGATTGAGGATTGAGGATTGAAGATTGAGGATTGGGTACTGAGGATTGAGGATTGAGGTTTGAGGATTGAGTATTGAGGATTGAGAATTGAGAATTGAGGATTGAAGATTGAGTATTGAGTATTGAAGATTGAGGATTGAGGATTGAGGATTGAAGATTGAGGACTGAGTGTTGTGGGTTGAGTGATGAGTATTGATGTTTGTGGATTGAGATTTGACGATTGATGAATGGGGATTGAGTATTGGAAGCTGTGAATTGAGGATATTCTATTGAGGATTGATGATTGACACTTGAATGTTGAGGACTGACGGCTGAAGATTGAGGATTCAGGATTGAGGATTCCGGATTGAAGTTTGAGGACTGAGGATTGAGGGTTGAGGATTGAGGATTGAGGATTGACGCTTGAGGACTGAGGATTGAGGATTGAGGATTGAGCATTGAGGATTGGAGATTGAGGACTGGGGAATGAGGATTGAAAATTGAGGATTAAGGATTGAAGATTCGGGATTGAGGATCTAGGATTGGCGATTGATTATTGAGGATTGAAGATTGAGGATTCAGGATTGAGTATTGAGAATTGAGAATTGAGAATTGAGGATGTGGGCTGAGGGTTGAGGTTGAGGTTGGAGGATTGAGGATTGAGGATTGAGGACTGAGGGTTGAGGATTGAGGATTGAGGATTGAGGACTGAGGATTGAGGATTGAGGATTGAGGATTGAGGATTGAGGATTGAGGATTGAGGATTGAGGATTGAGGATTGAGGATTGAAGATTGAGTATTGAGCATTGAAGATTGAGGATTGAGGATTGAAGATTGAGGATTGCGGATTGAGGATTGACGATTGAGGATTGAGTATTGAGGAGTGAGGATTGAGGATTGAGTATTGAAGATTGAGGATTGAGGATTGAAGATTGAGTATAGATGATTGAAGATTGAGGACTGAGGATTGAGTGTTGAGGATTGAGGGCGAGGATTGACGATTGAGGATTGAGGTTTGAGGATTGAGCATTGTGGATTGAGGACTGAGGATTGAGGATTGAGGGTTGAGCATTGAGGATTGAAGATTGAGTATTGAGGATCGAAGATTGAGGATTGAGGATTGAGGATTGAGGATTGAGGATTGAGGATTGAAGATTGAGCATTGGGGACGGAGTGTTGAGGGTCGAGTGATGAGAATTGATGTTTGTGGATAGAGATTTGAAGATTGCAGATTGAGTTTTGAGTATTGAAAACTGTGAATTGATGATATTCTATTGAGGATTGAGGATTGACAACTGATTGTTGAGGACTGAGGGCTGAAGGTAGGGGATTCAGGATTGAGTATTCAGGATTGAGGTTTGAGGTCATAGGATTGAGGATTGAGGATTGAGGATTGAGGATTGAGGATTGAGGATTGAAGATTGAGGATTGGGTGTTGAGGATTGAACATTGGGGATTGAGGATTGAGGATTGAGGATTGAGGATTGAGGATTGAGAATTGAAGATTGAGTATTGATGATTGAAGATTGAGGATTGGGGATTGAGGTTTGAGGATTGAGCACGAGGACTGACGGTTGCGGATTGAGGTTTGAGGATTGAGGATTGAGGATTGAGGACTGAGGATTGCGGATTGAGGGTTGTGGATTGAGGACGAGGACTGAGGGTTGAGTATTGATGTTTGAGGTCTGAGGATTGATGATTGGGGATTGAGAATTGAGGATTGAGCATTGAGGATTGAAGATTGAGGATTGGGTATTGAGGATTGGAGAATGAGGATTGGCGATTGAGGATTGAGGATTGAGGTTTGAGGATTGAGTATTGAGGATTCAGAATTGAGGATTGAGGATTGAAGATTGAGGACTGAGGATTGAGGGTTGAGGATTGAGGATTGAGGACTGAGTGTTGTGGGTTGAGTGATGAGTATTGATGTTTGTGGATTGAGATTTGACGATTGATGAATGGGGATTGAGTATTGAAAGCTGTGAATTGAGGATATTCTATTGAGGATTGATGATTGACTCTTGAATGTTGAGGACTGACGGCTGAAGATTGAGGATTCAGGATTGAGGATTCCGGATTGAAGTTTGAGGACTGAGGATTGAGGGTTGAGGATTGAGGATAGAGGATTGACGCTTGAGGATTGAGGATAGAGAATGGAGGATTGAAGAGAGAGGACTGAGTGTTGAGGATTGTGTGTTGAGAACTGATGCTTGAGGATTGAGATTTGATTATTGAATTTTGTGGATTGAGTATTGAACCATGAGAACTCAGGATATTCTGTTGTGTATTGAGAATTGAGTATTGATGGTTGAGTAATGAGGATTGATGGTTGACGGTTGTGTGTTGAATATTGAGGATTGAGGATAGAGGATTGAGGATTGAGGATTGAAAATTGAAGATTGAGTATTGATGGTTGAAGATTGAGGATTGAGGATTGAGGATTGAGGACAGAGGATTGAGGATTGAGGGTTGTGGATTGAGTACGAGGACTGAGGGTTGAGTATTGACGTTTGAGGTCTGAGGAGTGAGGATTGAGGATTGAGAATTGAAGATTGAGGGTTGGGTATTGAGGATTGAAGAATGAGGATCGAGGATTGAGGAATGAGGATTGAGGATTGAAGACTGAGTATTGAGGATTGAGGGTTGAGGATTGAGGATTGAGGATTGAGGATTGAGGATTGAGGATTGGGGATTGAAGATTGAGTATTGAGGATTGAAGATTGAGGATTGAGGATTGAGGATTGAGGATTGAGGATTGAAGATTGAGGATTGAGGATTGAGGATTGACGATTGAGGATTGAAGATTGATGATTGGGTATTGAGGATTGAAGAATGAGGACTGAGGATTCAGAATTGAGGATTGAGGATTGAGGATTGAGGATTGAGGATTGAAGATTGAGGATTGAGGATTGAGGATTGAGGATTGAGGATTGAAGATTGAGGATTGGGTATTGAGTATTGAAGAATGAGGATTGAGGGTTCAGGATTGAGGATTGAGGATTGAGGACTGAAGATTGATTATTGATGATTGAAGATTGAGGATTGAGGATTGAGAATTGAGAATTGAGCATTGAGTATTGAAGATTGAGGATTGGGTATTGAGGATTGAAGAATGAGGATTGGGGCCTGAGGATTGAGGATTGAGGTTTGAGGATTGAGTACTGAGGATTGAGGATGGAGAATTGAGAATTGAGTATGTGGACTGAGGGTTGAGGATTGAGGTTTGAGGAATGAGGGTTGAGGGTTGAGGATTGAGGGTTGAGGATTGAGGATTGAGGATTGAGGATTGAGTATTGAAGATTGAGTATTGATGACAGAGAATTGAGGATTGAGGATTGAGGATTGAGGACTGAGGATTGAAGATTGAGTATTGAGGATTGAAGATTGGGGATTGAGGATTGAGGATTGAGGATGGAGGATGTGGGCTGAGGGTTGAGGATTGAGGTTTGAGTATTGAATCCTGAGAATTCAGGATATTCTGTTGAGTATTGAGAATTGAGGATTGATGGTTGAGTATTGAGGACTGAGGATTGAGGATTGAAGATTGAGAATTGAGGACTGAAGATTGGGGATTGAGGATGGAGAATTGAGGATTGACGGTGAGGTCTGAGGGTTGAGGATTGAGGATTGAGGATAGAAGATTGAGCATTGAGGATTGAAGATTGAGGATTGAGGATTGAGGATTGAGAATTGAGAATTGAGAATTGAGGGTGTGGACTGAGGGTTGAGGGTTGAGGTTTGAGGAATGAGGGTTGAGGGTTGAGGATTGAGGGTTGAGGATTGAGGATTGAGGATTGAGGATTGAGTATTGAAGATTGAGTATTGATGACTGAGGATTGAGGATTGCGGATCGAGGATCGAGGATTGAGGATTGAAGAATGAGGATTGCGGATTGAGTATTGAGGATCGAGGATTGAAGATTGAGTATTGAGGATTGAAGATTGAGGATTGAGGATTGAGGATTGAGGATTGAGTATTGAAGGTTGAGGATTGAGGATTGAGGATCGAGGATTGAGGATAGAGAATTGAGGATTGAAGATTGAGGATTGAAGATTGAGGTTTGGGTATTGAGGACTGAAGAATGAGGATTGAGTATTGAGGATTGAGGATTGAGGATTGAGGATTGAAGGTTCAGTATTGAGGATCGAAGACTGAGAATTGAGGATTGAGGATTGAACACCGAGGACTGAGTGCTGAGGGTTGAGTGATGAAAATTGATGTTTGTGGATGCAGGTTGGAAGATTGCAGATTGAGTATTGAGTATTGAAAGCTGTGAATTGAGGATATTCTATTGAGGATTGAGGAATGACAACTGATTGTTGAGGACTGAGGGCTGAAGATTGAGGATTCAGGATTGAGGATTCAGAGTTCAGGTTTGAGGACTGAGGATTGAGGATTGAGGATTGAGGATTGAGCATGGAGGATTGAAGATTGAGGACTGGGGAATGAGGATTGAAGATTGAGGATTAAGGATTGAAGATTGGGGATTGAGGACCTAGGATTGGAGATTGATTATTGAGGATTGAAGATTGAGGATTGAGGTTAGAGGATTGAGGATGGAGGATGTGGGCTGAGGGTTGAGGATTGAGGTTTGAGTATTGAATCCTGAGAATTCAGGATATTCTGTTGAGTATTGAGAATTGAGGATTGATGGTTGAGTATTGAGGACTGAGGATTGAGGATTGAAAATTGAGAATTGAGGACTGAAGATTGGGGATTGAGGATTGAGAATTGAGGATTGACGGTGAGATCTGAGGGTTGAGGATTGAGGATTCAGGATAGAAGATTGAGCATTGAGGATTGAAGATTGAGGATTGAGGATTGAGGATTGAGAATTGAGAATTGAGGATTGAGGATGTGGACTGAGGGTTGAGGGTTGAGGTTTGAGGAATGAGGGTTGAGGGTTGAGGATTGAGGGTTGAGGATTGAGGATTGAGCATGGAGGATTGAAGATTGAGGACTGGGGAATGAGGATTGAAGATTGAGGATTAAGGATTGAAGATTGGGGATTGAGGACCTAGGATTGGAGATTGATTATAGAGGATTGAAGAGTGGGGATTGAGGGTTGAGTATTGAGAATTGAGAATTGAGAATTGAGGATGAGGACTGAGGATTGAGGGTTGAGGATTGATGATTGAGGATTGAGGGTTGAGGATTGATGATTGAGTATTGAGGTTTGAATGTTGAGGATTGAGGATTGAGGATTGAAGATTGAGGATTGGGGACTGAGTGTTGAGGGTTGAGTGATGAGAATTGATGTTTGTGGATAGAGATTTGAAGGTTGCAGATTGAGCATTGAGTATTGAAAACTGTGAATTGATGATATTCTATTGAGGATTGAGGATTGACGTCTGATTGTTGGGGTCTGAGGACTGAAGATTGAGGATTCAGGATTGAGGATTCAGGATTGAGGTTTGAGGACTGAGGATTGAGGATTGAGGATTGAGGCTTGATGATTGAGGATTGAGGATTGAAGATTGAGGATTGAGGATTGAGGATGAGGGCTGAAGGTTGAGGATTGAGGTTTGAGGACTGAGGACTGAGGATTGAGGATTGAGAGTTTAGGATTGAGGATTGAGGATTGAAGATTGAGGATTGGGTATTGAGGATTGGAGAATGAGGATTGAGGAATGAGGATTGAGGATTGAGGATTGAAGATTGAGTATTGAGGACTGAAGCCTGACGATTGAGGATTAAGGATTGATTATTGAGGATGGAGGATTGAAGATTGAGTATTGGGGATTGAATATTGAGGATCGAGGATTGAGGATTGAGGATTGAGGATTGAAGATTGAGGATTGGGGACTGAGTGTTGAGGGTTGAATGATGAGTATTGATGTTTGTGGATAGAGATTTGAAGATAGCAGATTGAGTATAGAGTATTGAAAACAGTGAATTGATGATATTATATTGAAGATTGAGAATTGACAACTGATTGTTGAAGACTGAGGTCTGAAGGTTGAGGATTCAGGATTGAGGATTCAGGCTTGAGGTTTGAGGACTGAGGATTGAGGATTGAGGATTGAGGATTGAGGATTGAGGATTGAAGATTGAGGATTGGGTATTGCGGATTGAGGATTGATGATTGAGGATTGAGGATTGAGGATTGTGGACTGAGGATTGAAGATTGAGTATTGAGGATTTAAGATTGGGGATTGAGGATTGAGGATTGAGGATGAAGGATGTGGACTGAGGGTTGAGGATTGAGGTTTGATTATTGAATCCTGAGAATTCAGGATATTCTGTTGAGTATTGAGAATTGAGGATTGACGGTTGAGTATTGAGGACTGAGGATTGAGGATTGAAGATAGAGGATTGAGGATTGAGGACTGAGGATTGAGGATTGAAGATTGAGGGTTGAGGATTGAGGATTGAAGATTGAGGATTGAGGACTGAGGATTGAGGATTGAGGATTGAAGATTGAGGATTGGGGATTGATGATTGACGACTGAGGATTGAGGATTGAGGAATGAGGATTGAGGCTTGAGTATTGAGGACTGAGGGTTGAATATTGATGTTTGAGGTCTGAGGATTGAGGATTGAGGATTGAGAATTGAGGATTGACAATTGAGGATTGAAGATTGAGGATTGCAGATTGAGTATTGAGGATTGAAGATTGAGGGTTGAGGATTGAGTATTGAGGATTGAGCATTGAGTATTGAGGATTGAGGATTGAGGATTGAAGATTGTGTATTGAGTATTGAAGATTGAGGATTGAGGATTGAGGATTGAAGATTGAGGACTGAGTGTTGTGGGTTGAGTGATGAGTATTGATGTTTGTGGATTGAGATTTGACGATTGATGAACGGGGATTGAGTATTGAAAGCTGTGAATTGAGGATATTCTATTGAGGATTGATGATTGACTCTTGAATGTTGAGGACTGACGGCTGAAGATTGAGGATTCAGGATTGAGGATTCCGGATTGAAGTTTGAGGACTGAGGATTGAGGGTTGAGGATTGAGGATTGAGGATTGACGCTTGAGGATTGAGGATAGAGAATGGAGGATTGAAGAGAGAGGACTGAGTGTTGAGGATTGTGTGTTGAGAACTGATGCTTGAGGATTGAGATTTGATTATTGAATTTTGTGGATTGAGTATTGAACCATGAGAACTCAGGATATTCTGTTGTGTATTGAGAATTGAGTATTGATGGTTGAGTAATGAGGATTGATGGTTGACGGTTGTGTGTTGAATATTGAGGATTGAGGATAGAGGATTGAGGATTGAGGATTGAAAATTGAAGATTGAGTATTGATGGTTGAAGATTGAGGATTGAGGATTGAGGATTGAGGACAGAGGATTGAGGATTGAGGGTTGTGGATTGAGTACGAGGACTGAGGGTTGAGTATTGACGTTTGAGGTCTGAGGAGTGAGGATTGAGGATTGAGAATTGAGGATTGAGCATTGAGGATTGAAGATTGAGGATTGGGTGTTGAGGATTGAAGAATGAGGATTGGGGACTGAGGATTGAGGATTGAGGTTTGAGGATTGAGTATTGAGGATTGAGAATTGAGAATTGAGGATTGAAGATTGAGTATTGAGGATTGAAGATTGAGTATTGATGATTGAAGATTGAGGATTGATGATTGAGTGTTGTCTATTGAGGACGAGGACTGACGATTGAGGATTTGGGTTTGAGGATTGTGGATAGAGGATTGAGAATGAGGGCTGAGGGTTGAGGATTGAGGTTTGAGTATAGAATCCTGAGAATTCGGGATATTCTATTGAGTATTGGGAATTGAGAATTGGTGGTTGAGTATTGAGGATTGAGGATTGAGGATTGAGGATTGAGTATTGAAGATTGAGGATTGATGATTGAGGATTGAGGATTGAGGATAGAGGATTGGTGATTGAGTATTGAGGATTGAAGATTGGGGATTGAGAATTGAGGATTGAGGATTCAGGATTGAGGATTCCGGATTGAGGTTTGAGGACTGAGGATTGAGGGCTGAGTATTGACGATTGAGGATTGACGCTTGAGGATTGAGGATTGAGGATGGAGGATTGAAGAGAGAGGACCGAGTATTGAGGATTCAGTGTTGAGAATTGATGTTTGAGGATTGAGATTTGATTATTCAATATTGATGATTGAGTATTGAATCATGAGTATTCAGGATATTCTATTGAGTATTGAGAACTGAGGATTGATGGTTGAGTATTGTGGATTCATGGTTGAGGGTTGTGTGTTGAATATTGAGGATTGAGGATTGAGGATTGAGGATTGAGGATTGAGAATCGAAGATTGAGGATTGAGGATTGAGGGTTGTGGATTGAGGACGAGGACTGAGGGTTGAGTATTGATGTTTGAGGTCTGAGGATAGAGGATTGAAGATAGAGAATTGAGGATTGAGGATTGAGGATTGAAGATTGAGGATTGAAGAATGAGGATTGATGATTGAGGATTGAGGATTGAGGATTGAGGATTGAAGATTGAGTATTGAGTATTGAAGATTGAGGATTGAAGATTGAGGATAGGGTATTGAGGATTGAACATTGAGGATTGATAGTTGGGGATTGAGGATTGAGGATTGAAGATTGAATATTAGTGATTGAATATTGAGGATTGAGGATTGAGGGTTATGGATTGAGGACGAGGACTGAGGGTTGAGTATTGATGTTTGAAGTCTGAGGATTGAGGATTGAGGATTGATAATTGAGGATTGAGGATTGAGTAATGAAGATTGAGGATTCGGTATTGAGGATTGAAGAATGAGGATTGAGGATAGCAGATTGAGTATAGAGGACAGAAGATTGAGGATTGAGGATTGAGGATTGGGGATTGAGGATTGAGGATTGAGGATTGAAGATTGAATATTGAGCATTGAAGGTTGAGGATTGAGGATTGAGGATTGAGGATTGAGTACTGAAGATTGAGGAGTGGGGATTGTGGATTGAAGATTGATTATTGGGGATTGAAGATTGGGGATTGAGGATTGAGGATTGAGGATTGAAGATTGAGTATTGAGGAATGAAGATTGAGGATTGCGGATTGTCGATTGAGGATTGAGGATGAGGGCTGAGGGTTGAAGATTGAGGTTTGAGGACTGGGGACTGAGGATTGAGGATTGAGAATTGAGGACTGAGGATTGAGGACTGAAGATTGACAATTGGGTATTGAGGATTGAAGAATGAGGATTGGGGATTGAGGATTGAGTATTGAGGATTAAAGGTTGAGTATTGAGGATTGAAGACTGTCGACTGAGGATAGAGGATTGATGATTGAGGATTGAGGGTTGAGGATTGATGATTGAGGATTGAATATTGAGGATCGAGGATTGAGGTTTGAGGATTGAGGATTGAAGATTGAGGATTGGGGACTGAGTGTTGAGGGTTGAATGATGAGTATTGATGTTTGTGGATAGAGATTTGAAGATAGCAGATTGAGTATAGAGTATTGAAAACAGTGAATTGATGATATTATATTGAGGATTGAGAATTGACAACTGATTGTTGAAGACTGAGGTCTGAAGGTTGAGGATTCAGGATTGAGGATTCAGGTTTGAGGTTTGAGGACTGAGGATTGAGGATTGAGGATTGAGGATTGAGGATTGAGTATTGAAGATTGAGGATTGGGTATTGCGGATTGAACATTGAGGATTGAGGATTGAGGATTGAGGGTTGAGGATTGAGGACTGAAGATTGAATATTGATGATTGAAGATTGAGAATTGAGGATTGAGGATTGAGGATTGAGGATGAGGGCTGAGGGTTGAGGATTGAGGTTTGAGGACTGAGGACTGAGGATTGATGATTGAGAATTGAGGATTGAGGATTGAGGGTTCACGATTGAGGATTGTGTATTGAGGATTGAAGAATGAGGATTGAGGATTGAGGATTGAAGATTGAGGATTGAAAATTGAGTATTGAGGATTGAAGATTGACGATCGGGGATTGAGAATTGAGGATTCAGTACTGAAGATTGCGGATTGGGGATTGAGGATTGACGATTGAGGATTGAGCATTGAGGACTGAGGATTGAGGATTGAGGATTGAGGATTGAAGATTGAGTATTGGGGATTGAAGATTGAGGATTGAGGATTGAGGATGGAGGATTGAAGAGAGAGGACTGAGTATTGAGGATTGAGTGTTGAGAATTGATGTTTGAGGATTGAGATTTGATTATTGAATTTTGTGGATTGAGTATTGAACCATGAGAATTCAGGATATTCTGTTGAGTATTGAGAATTGAGTATTGATGGTTGAGTAATGAGCATTGATGGTGGACGGTTGTGTGTTGAATATTGAGGATTGAGGATTGAGGTTTGAGGATTGAGGACGAGGACTGACGGTTGAGGTTTGAGGTTGGAGGATTGAGGATTGAGGATTGAGGACTGAGGATTGAGGATTGAGGATTGAGCATTGAGGATTGGAGATTGAGGACTGGGAAATGAGGATTGAAAATTGAGGATTAAGGATTGAAGATTGGGGATTGAGGATCTAGGATTGGCGATTGATTATTGAGGATTGAAGATTGAGGATTGAGGATTGAGTATTGAGAATTGATAATTGAGAATTGAGGATGTGGACTGAGGGTTGAGGGTTGAGGTTGGAGGATTGAGGATTGAGGATTGAGGACTGAGGATTGAGGATTGAGGATTGAGGATTGAGGACTGAGGATTGAGGATCGAGGATTGAGGATTGAGGATTGAGGATTGAGGATTGAGGATTGAGGATTGAGGATTGAAGATTGAGTATTGAGCATTGAATATTGAGGATTGAGGATTGAAGATTGAGGATTGCGGATTGAGGATTGACGATTGAGGATTGAGTATTGAGGAGTGAGAATTGAGGATTGAGTATTGAAGATTGAGGATTGAGGATTGAAGGTTGAGTATAGATGATTGAAGATTGAGGACTGAGGATTGAGTGTTGAGGATTGAGGACGAGGATTGACGATTGAGGATTGAGGTTTGAGGATTGAGCATTGTGGATTGAGGACTGAGGATTGAGATTGAGGATTCAGCATTGAGGATTGAAGATTGAGTATTGAGGATCGAAGATTGAGGATTGAGGATTGAGGATTGAGGATTGAGGATTGAGGATTGAAGATTGAGGATTGGGGACGGAGTGTTGAGGGTAGAGTGATGAGAATTGATATTTGTGGATAGAGATTTGAAGATTGCAGATTGAGTTTTGAGTATTGAAAACTGTGAATTGATGATATTCTATTGAGGATTGAGGATTGACAACTGATTGTTGAGGACTGAGGGCTGAAGATTGAGGATTCAGGATTGAGTATTCAGGATTGAGGTTTGAGGTCATAGGATTGAGGATTGAGGATTGAGGATTGAGGATTGAGGATTGAGGATTGAAGATTGAGGATTGGGTGTTGAGGATTGAACATTGAGGATTGAGGATTGCGGATTGAGGGTTGTGGATTGAGAACGAGGACTGAGGGTTGAGTATTGACGTTTGTGGTCTGAGGAGTGAGGATTGAGGATTGAGAATTGAGGATTGAGCATTGAGGATTGAAGATTGAGGATTGGGTATTGAGGATTGAAGAATGAGGATTGGGGACCGAGGATTGAGGATTGAGGTTTGAGGATTGAGTATTGAGGATTGAGAATTGAGAATTGAGGATTGAAGATTGAGTATTGAGGATTGAAGATTGAGGATTGAGGATTGAGGATTGAAGATTGAGGACTGAGTGTTGTGGGTTGAGTGATGAGAATTGATGTTTGTGGATTGAGATTTGAAGATTGAAGAATGGGGATTGAGTATTGAAAACTGTGAATTGAGGATATTCTATTGAGGATTGAGGATTGACAATTGGTTTTTGATGACTGAGGGCTGAAGATTGAGGATTCAGGATTGAGGATTCATAATTGAGGTTTGAGGACTGAGGACTGAGGGTTGAGGATTGAGAATTGAGGATTGAGGATTGAGGATTGAAGATTGAGGATTGGGTATTAAGGATTGAAGAATGAGGGTTGAGGATTGAGGATTGAGTATTGAGGATTAAAGGTTGAGTATTGAGGATTGAAGACTGACGATTGAGGATAGAGGATTGAGGATTGAGGATTGAGGATTGAGGATTGAGGATTGGAGATTGAGTATTGAGGATTGAAGATTGAGGATTGAGGATTGAGGATCGAAGATTGAGAATTGAGGATTGAGGATTGAACATCGAGGACTGAGTGCTGAGGCTTGAGTGATGAAAATTGATGTTTGTGGCTACAGGTTGGAAGATTGCAGATTGAGTATTGAGTATTGAAAGCTGTGAATTGAGGATATTCTATTGAGGATTGAGGAATGACAACTGATTGTTGAGGACTGAGGGCTGAAGATCGAGGATTCAGGATTGAGGATTCAGAATTGCGGTTTGAGGACAGAGGATTGAGGATTGAAGATTGAGGTTTGAGGATTGACGCTTGAGGATTGAGGATTGAGGATGAGGGATTGAAGATAGAGGACTGAGTATTGAGGATTGAATGTTGAGAATTGATGTTTGAGGATTGAGATTTGATTATTGAATTTTGTGGATTGAGTAATGAACCATGAGCATTCAGGATATTCTATTGAGTATTGAGAATTGAGCATTGATGGTTGAGAATTGAGGATTGGTGGTTGTCGGTTGTGTGTTGAATATTGAGGATTGAACATTGAGGACTGAGTGTTCAGGGTTGAGTGATGAGAATTGATGTTTGTGGATAGAGATTTGAAGATTGCAGACTGAGTATTGAGTAATGAAAACTGTGAATTGATGATATTCTATTGAGGATTGAGGATTGACAACTGATTGTAGAGGACTGAGGTCTGAAGATTGAGGATTCAGGATTCAGGATTCAGGAATGAGGATTGAGGAATGAGGATTGAGGATTGAGGATTGAGGATTGAGGATTGATGATTGAAGATTGAGGATTGAGGATTGAGGATTGACGATTGAGGATTGAGGATTGGCGATTGAGGATTGAGGATAGAGGATTGAGGATTGACGATTGAGGATTGAGGATTGAGGATTGAGGATTGAGGATTGAGGATTGAGTATTGAGGATTGAGGGTTGAGGATTGTGGATTGCGGATTGAGGATTGAGGATTGATGATTGAGGATTGAGGATTGAGTATTGAGGAATGAGGGTTGAGGATTGAGGATTGATGTTTGAGGACTGAGGATTGAGGATTGAGGATTGAGGTTTGAGGACTGAGGATTGTGGAATGAGGGTTGATGGCTGCAGGTTGATGATTGAAGGTAGAGAATTGAGGATTGAGTGTTGAGGATTGAGAATTGAGGATTGAGAATTGAATATTGAGGATTGAGTATTGGGGATAGAATATTGTGGACTGAGTGTTGAGGATTGGGTGTTGAGTATTGATGTTTGAGGATTGAGATCTGAATGTTGTAGATTGTGGATTGAGTATTTAAAACTGAGAATTAAGGATATACTGTTGAGGATTGAGAATTGAGGATTTAGGATTGAGGATTGATGATTGAGGATTGAGGATTGAGGATTGAGGATTGAGGATTCAGGATTCAGGATTGAGGATTGAGGAGTGAGGATTGAGGATTGAGGATCGAGGATTGAGGATTGAGGATTGAGGATTGAGGATTGGGGATAGAGGATTGAGGATTGAGGATTGAGAATCGAGGATTGAGGATTGAGGATTGAGGATAGAGGATTGAGGATTGACGATTGATTATTGAGGATTGAGGATTGAGGATTGAGGATTGAGGATTGGGGATTGAGGATTGAGGATCGAGGATTGAGGATTGAGGATTGAGTGTTGAGGATTGAGGATTGAGGATTGGTGATTGAGGATTGAGAATTGAGGATTAAGGATTCAGGATTGAGGATTGAGGATTGAGGATTGAGGATTGAGGATTGAGGGTTGAGGATTGAGGATTTTGGATTGAGGATTGAGGATTGAGGATTGATGATTGAGGATTGAGGATTGAGGATTGAGGAATGAGGGCTGAGGATTGAGGGTTGAGAATTGAGGATTGAGCATTGAGTATCGTGGATTGAAGTTTGAAGTCTGAGGATTGAGGATTGAGGATTGAGTATTGATGATTGAGGATTGAGGATTGAGGATTGAGGAATGAGGATTGAGGAATGAGGATGAGGTCTGAGGGTTGAGGGTTGAGGTTTGGGTATTGAATCCTGAGAATTCAGGATATTCTATTGAGTATAGAGAATTGAGTATTGATGGTTGAGTATTGAGGATTGAGGATTCAGGATTGAAGGTTCAGTATTGAGGATAGAAGATTGATTATTGAGGATCGAAGATTGAGGATTGAAGATTGAGAATTGAGAATTGAGAATTGAGGATGAGGACTGAGGGTTGAGGATTGAGGTTTGAGGAATGCGGATTGAGGATTGAGGATTGAAGATTGAGGATTGAGGATTGAGGATTGAGGACTGAGGATTGAGGATTGGGGACTGAGAATTGAAGATTGAGGGTTGAGTATCGAGGATTGAGGATAGAGGATTGAGGATTGAGGATTGAGGATTGAGGATTGATGATTAAGGATTGAGGATTGCAGATTGAGTATTGCGGATTGAAGATTGAGGATTGAGGATAGAGGATTGAGGATTGAGGATTGGGGATTGAGGATTGAGCATTGAGTATTGAGGATTGAAGATTGAGGATTGAGGATTGAGGATTGAGGATTGAGGATTGAGGATTGAAGATTGAGGATTGAAGATTGAGGATTGAGGATTGAAGATTGAGGATTGGGGATTGAGGATTGACGATTGAGGATTGAGTATTGAGGATTGAGAGTTGAGGATTGAGGATTGAGGATTGGGGATTGAGGATTGAAGAGAGAGGACTGAGTGTTGAGGATTGAGTGTTGCGAATTGATGTTTGAGGATTGAGATTTGATTATTGAATATTGTGGATTGAGTATTGAACCATGGGAATTCAGGATATTCTATTCAGTATTGAGAATTGAGGATTGATGGTTGAGTATTAAGGATTGATGGTTGAGGGTTGTGTGTTGAATATTGAGAATCGAGGAATGAGAATTGAGGATTGGGGATTGAGGATTGAGGACGAGGACTGACGGCTGAGGGTTGAGGTTTGAGGACTGAGGATTGAAGATTGAGGACTGAGGATTGAGGATTGAGGATTGAGCGCTGAGGATTGAGGACTGAGGATGAGGTCTGAGTGTTGAGGATTGAGGCTTGAGGACTGAGGACTGAGGATTGAGGATTGAGAATTGAGGATAGAGGATTGAGGATTGAAGATTGAGGATTGGGTATTGAGGATTGAAGAATGAGGATTGAGGATTGAGGATTGAGGATTGAGGATTGAGGATTGAAGATTGAGTGTTGAGGATTGAAGACTCACGACTGAGGGCAGAGGATTGTGGATGGAGCATTGAGGATTGAAGATTGAGGACTGGGGATTGAGGATTGAGGATTGAGTATTGAGGATTGAGAATTGAGGATTGACGATTGAGGATTGAGTATTGAGGATTGAAGATTTAGGATTGAGGATTGAGGATTGAAGATTGAGGACTGAGTGTTGATGATTGAGTGATGAGAATTGATGTTTGTGGATTGAGATTTGAAGATTGAAGGATGGGGATTCAGTATTAAATGCTGTGAATTGAGGATATTCTATTGAGGATTGAGGATTGACAATTGATTTTTGAGGACTGATGGCTGAAGATTGAGGATTCAGGATTGTGGATTCGAGATTGAGGTTTGAGGACTGAGGATTGAGGGTTGAGGATTGAGGATTGAGGATTGACGCTTGAGGATTGAGTGTTGAGGATGGAGGATTGAAGAGAGAGGACTGAGTGTTGAGGATTGAGCGTTGAGAATTGATGTTTGAGGATTGAGATTTGATTATTGAATATTGTGGATTGAGTATTGAACCATGAGAATTCAGGATATTCTATTGAGTATTGAGAATTGAGGATTGATGATTGAGTATTGAGGATTGATGGTTGAGGGATGAGTGTTGAATATTGAGGATTGAGGATTGAGCATTGAGGATTGAGGATTGAGGATTGAAGATTGAGTATTGATGATTGAAGGTGGGAGGAATGAGGATTGAAGGTTGAGGATTGAGGACGAGTTCTGACGGTGGAGGATTGAGGCTTGAGGATCGGGTGTTGAGGATTGAAGAATGAGTATTGAGGATTGAGGATTGAGTATTGAGGATTGAAGACTGAGTGTTGAGGGTTGAGTGATGAGGATTGATGTTTGTGGATAGAGATTTGAAGATTGCATATTGAGTATTGAGTATTGAAAGCTGTGAATTGATGATATTCTATCGAGGATTGAGGATTGACAACTGATTGTTGAGGACTGAGGGCTGAAGATTGAGGATTCAGTATGGAGGACCCAGGATTGTGGTTTGAGGACTAAGGATTGAGGATTGAGGATTGAGGATTGAGAATTGAAGATAGAGGATTGAGTATTGAGGGTTGTGGGTTGAGGACGAGGACTGAGGGCTGAGCATTGATGTCTGTGTGTCTGAGGATTGAGGATTGAGGATTGAGAATTGAGTATTGAGGATTGAGGAATGAAGATTGTGGATTGGGTATTGAGGATTGAAGAATGAGGATTGAGGATTGAGGATTGAGGTTTGAGGATTGAAGATTGAGTATTGAGGATTGAAGATTGAGGATTGAGGATTGAGTATTGAAGATTGAGGATTTGGGACTGAGGATTGAAGATTGAGTATTGAGGATTGAGGATTGAGGATTGAGGATTGAGGATTGAGGATTGAAGATTGAGGATTGGGTATTGAGGATTGCTGAATGAGGATTGAGGATTGAGGATTGAGGATTGAGGATTGAAGATTGAGTACTGAGGATTGAAGATTGACGACTGAGGATTGAGGATTGAGGATTGAAGATTGAGGATTGGGTATTGCGGATTGAACATTGAGGATTGAGGATTGAGTATTGAGGATTGAGGATTGAGGACTGAAGATTGAATATTGATGATTGAAGATTGAGGATTGAGGATTGATGGTTGTGGATTGAGGACGAGGACGGAGGGTTGAGTATTGCTGCTTGAGGTATGAGGATTCAGGATTGAGGATCGAGAATTGAGGATTGAGGATTGAGGATTGAAGATTGAGGATCGGGTATTGAGGATTGAAGAATGAGGATAGAGGGTTGAGGATTGAGTATTGAGGATTGAAGATTGAGTATTGAGGATTGAGTATTGAAGATTGAGGATTTGGGACTGAGGATTGATGATTGAGGATTGAGGATTGAGGATTGAGGATTGAGGGTTGAGGATTGAGGATTGAAGATTGAGGATTGGGTGTTGAGGATTGAAGAATGGGGATTGAGGAATAAGCATTGAAGGTTGAGTATTGAGGATTGAAGTTTGAGGATTGTGGATTGAGGATTGAGCATTGAGGATTGAATATTGAGGATTGGGGACCGAGTGTTGGGGGTTGAGTGATGAGAATTGATGTTTGTGGATAGAGATTTGAAGATTGCAGATTGAGTATTGAGTAATGAAAACTGTGAATTGATGATATTCTATTGAGGATTGAGTATTGACAACTGATTGTAGAGAACTGAGGGCTGAAGATTGAGGATTCAGGATTCAGGACACAAGATTGAGGTTTGAGGACTGAGGATTGAGGATTGAGGATTGAGGATTGAGGATTGATGTTTGAAGATTGAGGATTGAAGATTGAGGACTGAGGATTGAGGACTGAGGATTGTGGATGAGGGCTGAGGGTTGAGGATTCAGATTTGAGGACTGAGGACTGAGGATTGAGGATTGAGAATTGAGGATTGAGGATTGAGGATTGAAGATTGAGGATTGAGGATTGGGGATTGAGGATTGGGGATTGAGGATTGAAGATTGAGTATTGATGATTGAAGATTGAGGATTGAGTATTCAGGATTGAAGATTAAGATTGAGAATTCAGGATTGAGGATTGAGGATTGAAGATTGAGGATTGGGGACTGAGTATTGAGGGTTGAGTGATGAGAATTGTTGTTTGTGGATAGAGATCTGAAGATTGCAGATTGAGAATTGAGTATTGAAAACTGTGAATTGTGGTTATTCTATTGAGGATTGAGGATTGACAACTGATTGTTGCGGACTCAGGGCTGAAGATTGAGGATTTAGGATTGAGGATTCAGGATTGAGGTTTGAGGACTGAGGATTGAGGATTGAGGATTGAGGATTGAGGATTGAGGATTGAAGACTGAGGATTGGGTATTGAGGATTGAACATTGAGGGTTGAGTGTTGAGGATTGAGGATTGAGGATTGAGGACTGAAGGTTGAATATTAATGATTGAAGATTGAGGATTGAGGCATTGAGTGTTGTGAATTGAGGACGAGGACTGAGGGTTGAGTATTGATGTTTGGAGTCTGAGGATTGAGGATTGAGGATTGAGAATTGAGAATTGAGGATTGAGGATTGAAGATTGAGGATACGGTATTGAGGATTGAAGTATGAGGATTGAGGAGTGAGGACTGAGGATTGAGTATTGCAGATTGAGCATTGAGGATTGAAGATTGAGGATTGAGGATTGAGGATTGAGGATTGATGATTGAGGATTGAGGATTGAAGATTGAGTATTGAGGATTGAAGATTGAGGATTGAGGATTGATGATTCAGGATTTAGGGTGAGTGCTGAGGGTTGAGGATTAAGGTTTGAGGACTGAGGACTGAGGATTGAGGATTGAGAGTTGAGGATTGAGTGTTGAAGATTGACGATTGAGGATTGGGTAATGAGGATTGAAGAATGAGGATTGAGGATTGAGGATTGAGGATTGAGGATTGAAGATTGAGTATTCAGGATTGGAGATTGACGATTGAGGATTGAGAATTGATGATCGAGTGTTGAGGATTGAGGATTGAAGATTGAGTACTGAGGATTGAAGATTGAGGGTTGAGGATTGAGGATTGATGGTTGAGTATTGAGGATTGAGGATTGAGGATTGAAGATTGAGTATTGAAGATTGAAGATTGAGGATTGAGGATTGAGGATTGAGGATGTGGTCTGAGGGTTGAGGGTTGTGGTTTGAGGACTGAGGTCTGAGGATAGAGGATTGAGGATTGAGGATTCAGGATTGAGTATTGAGGGTAGACGACTGAGGCTTGAGGATTGAGTATTGAGGATTGAGGATTGAGGATTGAAGACTGAGTACCGAGGGATAAGGATTGTGTGTTGAGAATTGTTGTTTGTAGATACAGATTTGAATATTGTAGATTGAGTATTGAAAACTGAGTTTTGAGGATATTTTGTTGACGATTGGTGATTGATTATTGAGGATTGAGGATTGAGGATCGAGGATTGATGGTTGAGGATTGAGGATTGATTATTGAGGATTGAGGATTGAGGATTCAGGATTGAGGATTGAGGATTGAGGATTGAGTATTGAGGCTTGAGGATTGAGGATTGAGGATTGTGGATTGAGGATTGATTGTTGCGTATTGAGGATTGAAAATTTGTGATTGGGGATTGAGGATTGAGGATTGAGGGTTGAGGACAGAGGGCTGAGTATTGAGTGTCGTGAATAGAGGATTGAGCATTGAATATTGAGGATTGAAGTATGAGGAATGAGGATTGAGGATTGACGATTGAGGATTGAGGATCGAGAATTGAGGATTGAGGATTGTGAATCGAAGATTGAGGATTGAGGATTGATGATTGAAGATTGGGGACAGAGTGTTGTGAATTGAGTGTTGAGAATTGATGTTTGAGGATTGAGATTTGAAGATTGAAGGTTATGGATTGAGTATTGAAAGCTGAGAATTGACGATATTCTATTGGGGATTGAGCATTGAGAATTGAACATTGAGGATTGATATTTTGGGATTGAGATTTGACGATTGAAGGCTCAGGATTGAGTATTAAATACTGAAAATTGACGATATTCTATTGAAGATAGAGGATTCAGTATTAAGGATTGAGGATTGAGGATTGGTGGTTCAGGATTGAGGATTGACAATTGAGGATTGAGGATCGAGGATTGAGGATTGAGGATTGAGGAATGATATTTGAAGATTGAGGATTGAGTATTGTTAATTGAGGATCGAGGATTGCACATTGAGGATAGAGGTTTGTGGATTGAGATTTGAAAATGGAGGATACAGGATAGAGTATTGAAAACTGCAAGGTTAAAATATTCTATTGAAGATTGAGGATTGAGTATCGAGGATTGAGGATTGAGGATTGGTCGTTGAGGATTGAGGATTGAGGATTGAGGATTGAGGATTAAAGATTGAGGATTGAGATTTGGGGATTGAGATTTGAAGATTGAAGATTCAGGATTGAGTATTGAAAACTGAAAATTGACGATTTTCTATTGAAGATTGAGGATTGAGTAATGAGGATAGAGGATTGAGGATTGATGGTTCAGGATTGAGGATTGACGATTGAGGATTGAGGGTTGAGGATTGAGGATTCAGGACTGAAGCTTGAGGACTGAGGATTGAGCATTGAGCTTTGAAGATTGAGGATTGGGGATTGACGGTCGAGGTTTCAGGATTGACGATTGGGGATTGAGGATGAGGGCTGAGGATTGAGGATTCCGGATTGAGATTCGAGGACTGAGGATTGATGGTTGAGTATTGAGGATTGATGGTTGAGGGTTGTGTGTTGAATATTGCGGATTGAGGATTGAGGATTGAGGATTGAAGATTGAGGATTGGGGATTGAGGATTGACGATTGAGGATTTAGTATTGAGTATTGAGAATTGAGGATTGAGGATTGAGGGTTGTGTATTGAGGATTGAAGGTTGAGGATTGAGGATTGAGGATTGAAGATTGAGGACAGAGTATTGAGGGTTGAGTGATGAGAATTGATGTTTGTAGATAGAGATCTGAAGATTGCAGATTGAGAATTGAGTATTGAAAACTGTGAATTGTGGATATTCTATTGAGGATTGACAACTGATTGTTGCGCACTCAGGGCTGAAGATTGAGGATTCAGGATTGAGGATTCAGGATTGAGGATTGAGGATTGAAGATTGAGGATTGAGGATAGAGGATTGAGGATTGAGGATTGAGGATTGAGGATTGAGGATTGAGTATTGAGGATTGATGATTGAGGTTTGAGGATTGAGGATTGAGGATTGAGGATTGAGGACTGAGGATTGACGATTGAGAATTGAAGATTGAGGATTGATGACTGAGGATTGAGGATTGAGGATTGAGGATTGAGGATTGAGGAATGAGGATCGGGTCTGAGGGTTGAGGGTTTAGGTTTGAGTATTGAATCCTGAGAATTCAGGATATTCTATTGAGTATAGAGAATTGAGTATTGATGGTTGAGTATTGAGGATTGAGGATTCAGGATTGAAGGTTGAGTATTGAGGATAGAAGATTGATTATTGAGGATCGAAGGTTGAGGATTGAGGATTGAGAATTGAGAATTGAGAATTGAGGATTAGGACTGAGGGTTGAGGATTGAGGTTTGAGGAATGCGGATTGAGGATTGAGGATTGAAGATTGAGGATTGAGGATTGAGGATTGAGGACAGAGGATTGAGGATTGGGGACTGAGAATTGAAGATTGAGGGTTGAGTATCGAGGATTGAGGATTGAGGATTGAGGATTGAGGATTGAGGATTGAAGATTGATGATTAAGAATTGAGGATTGCAGATTGAGTATTGAGGATTGAAGATTGAGGATTGAGGATAGAGGATTGAGGATTGAGGATTGAGGATTGAGGATTGAGCATTGAGTATTGAGGATTGAAGATTGAGGATTGAGGATTGGGGATTGAGGATAGAGGATTGAGGATTGAAGGTTGAGGATTGAAGATTGATGACTGAGGATTGAGGATTGAGGATTGAGGATTGAGGATTGAGGAATGAGGATGAGGTCTGAGGGTTGAGGGTTGAGGTTTGGGTATTGAATCCTGAGAATTCAGGATATTCTATTGAGTATAGAGAATTGAGTATTGATGGTTGAGTATTGAGGATTGAGGATTCAGGATTGAAGGTTCAGTATTGAGGATAGAAGATTGATTATTGACGATCGAAGGTTGAGGATTGAGGATTGAGAATTGAGAATTGAGAATTGAGGATGAGGACTGAGGGTTGAGGATTGAGGTTTGAGGAATGCGGATTGAGGATTGAGGATTGAAGATTGAGGATTGAGGATTGAGGATTGAGGACTGAGGATTGAGGATTGGGGACTGAGAATTGAAGATTGAGGGTTGAGTATCGAGGATTGAGGATTGAGGATTGAGGATTGAGGATTGAGGATTGAGGATTGATGATTAAGGATTGAGGATTGCAGATTGAGTATTGCGGATTGAAGATTGAGGATTGAGGATAGAGGATTGAGGATTGAGGATTGGGGATTGAGGATTGAGCATTGAGTATTGAGGATTGAAGATTGAGGATTGAGGATTGAGGATTGAGCATTGAGGATTGAGGATTGAAGATTGAGGATTGAAGATTGAGGATTGAGGATTGAAGATTGAGGATTGGGGATTGAGGATTGACGATTGAGGATTGAGTATTGAGGATTGAGAGTTGAGGATTGAGGATTGAGGATTGAGGATTGAGGATTGAAGAGAGAGGACTGAGTGTTGAGGATTGAGTGTTGCGAATTGATGTTTGAGGATTGAGATTTGATTATTGAATATTGTGGATTGAGTATTGAACCATGGGAATTCAGGATATTCTATTCAGTATTGAGAATTGAGGATTGATGGTTGAGTATTAAGGATTGATGGTTGAGGGTTGTGTGTTGAATATTGAGAATCGAGGAATGAGAATTGAGGGTTGAGGATTGAGGATTGCAGATTGTGTATTGATGATCGAAGATTGAGGATTGAGAATTGAGGATTGGGGATTGAGGATTGAGGACGAGGACTGACGGCTGAGGGTTGAGGTTTGAGGATTGAGGATTGAAGATTGAGGACTGAGGATTGAGGATTGAGGATTGAGCGTTGAGGATTGAAGATTGAGTATTGAGGATTGAAGATTGAGGATTGACGATTGAGGATTGACGATTGAGGATTGAAGATTGAGGATTGGGTATTGCGGATTGAACATTGAGGAATGAGGATTGATGATTGAGGTTTGAGGATTGAGGACTGAAGTTTGAATATTGATGATTGAAGATTGAGGATTGAGGATTGATGGTTGTGGATTGAGGACGAGGACTGAGGGCTGAGTATTGCTGTTTGAGGTCTGTGGATTCAGGATTGAGGATCGAGAATTGAGGATTGAGGATTGAGGATTGAAGATTGAGGATCGGGTATTGAGGGTTGTGGGTTGAGGACGAGGACTGAGGGCTGAGCATTGATGTCTGTGTGTCTGAGGATTGAGGATTGAGGATTGAGAATTGAGTATTGAGGATTGAGGAATGAAGATTGTGGATTGGGTATTGAGGATTGAAGAATGAGGATTGAGGATTGAGGATTGAGGATTGAGGATTGAAGATTGAGTATTGAGGATTGAAGATTGAGGATTGAGGATTGAGTATTGAAGATTGAGGATTTGGGACTGAGGATTGAAGATTGAGTATTGAGGATTGAGGATTGAGGATTGAGGATTGAGGATTGAGGATTGAAGATTGAGGATTGGGTATTGAGTATTGCTGAATGAGGATTGAGGATTGAGGATTGAGGATTGAGGATTGAAGATTGAGTACTGAGGATTGAAGATTGACGACTGAGGATTGAGGATTGAGGATTGAAGATTGAGGATTGGGTATTGCGGATTGAACATTGAGGATTGAGGATTGAGTATTGAGGATTGAGGATTGAGGACTGAAGATTGAATATTGATGATTGAAGATTGAGGATTGAGGATTGATGGCTGTGGATTGAGGACGAGGACGGAGGGTTGAGTATTGCTGCTTGATGTATGAGGATTCAGGATTGAGGATCGAGAATTGAGGATTGAGGATTGAGGATTGAAGATTGAGGATCGGGTATTGAGGATTGAAGAATGAGGATAGAGGATTGAGGATTGAGTATTGAGGATTGAAGTTTGAGGATTGTGGATTGAGGATTGAGCATTGAGGATTGAATATTGAGGATTGGGGACCGAGTGTTGGGGGTTGAGTGATGAGAATTGATGTTTGTGGATAGAGATTTGAAGATTGCAGATTGAGTATTGAGTAATGAAAACTGTGAATTGATGATATTCTATTGAGGATTGAGTATTGACAACTGATTGTAGAGAACTGAGGGCTGAAGATTGAGGATTCAGGATTCAGGACACAAGATTGAGGTTTGAGGACTGAGGATTGAGGATTCAGGATTGAGGATTGAGGATTGATGTTTGAAGATTGAGGATTGAAGATTGAGGACTGAGGATTGAGGACTGAGGATTGTGGATGAGGGCTGAGGGTTGAGGATTCAGATTTGAGGACTGAGGACTGAGGATTGAGGATTGAGAATTGAGGATTGAGGATTGAGGATTGAAGATTGAGGATTGAGGATTGAGGATTGAGGATTGGGGATTGAGGATTGAAGATTGAGTATTGATGATTGAAGATTGAGGATTGAGGATTGAGCGTTGAGGATTGAGGACGAGGACTGACGGTTGAGGATTGATGTTTGAGGATTGAGGATTCAGAATTGGGGACTGATGATTGAGGATTGAGGACTGAGCATTGAGGAATGATGATTGAGGACTGAGGATTGAGGATTGAAGATTGAGTATTGAGGATTGAAGATTGAGGATTGAGGATTGAGGGTTGAGGATTGTGGATGAGGGCTGACGGTTGAGGATTGAGTTTTGAGGACTGAGGATTGAGGATTGAGGATTGAGAATTGAGGATTGAGGATTGATGATTGAAGATTAAGGATTGTGTATTGAGGATTGAAGAATGAGGATTGAGGATTGAGAATTGAGGATTGAGGATTGAAGATTGAGTATTGAGGATTGAAGATTGACGATTGAGGATTGAGAATTGAGGATTGAGGATTGAGGAATGAGTATTGAAGATTAAGTATTGAGGATTGAAGTTTGAGGATTGTGGATTTAGGATTGAGTATTGCGGATTGAATATTGTGGATTGGGGACTGAGTGTTGAGGGCAGCGTGATGAGAATTGATGTTTGTGTATAGAGATTTTAAGGTTGCAGGTTGAGTATTGAGTAATGAAAACTGTGAATTGATGATATTCTATTGAGGATTGAGGTTTGACTACTGATTGTAGAGGACTGAGGCCTGAAGGTTGAGGATTCAGGATTCAGGATTCAGGACTGAGGTTTGAGGACTGAGGATTGAGGATTGAGGATTGAGGATTGAAGAATGAGGATTGAGGATTGAGAATTGAGGATTGAGGATTGAAGATTGAGTATTGAGGATTGAAGATTGACGATTGAGGATTGAGAATTGAGGATTGAGGATTGAGGAATGAGTATTGAAGATTAAGTATTGAGGATTGAAGTTTGAGGATTGTGGATTGAGGATTGAGTATTGCGGATTGAATATTGTGGATTGGGGACTGAGTGTTGAGGGCTGCGTGATGAGAATTGATGTTTGTGTATAGAGATTTTAAGGTTGCAGGTTGAGTATTGAGTAATGAAAACTGTGAATTGATGATATTCTATTGAGGATTGAGGTTTGACTACGGATTGTAGAGGACTGAGGCCTGAAGGTTGAGGATTCAGGATTCAGGATTCAGGACTGAGGTTTGAGGACTGAGGATTGAGGATTGAGGATTGAGGATTGAGAATTGATGATTGAAGATTGAGGATTGAGGATTGAGGGTTGTGGATTGATGATTGAAGATTAAGGATTGTGTATTGAGGATTGAAGAATGAGGATTGAGTATTGAGGATTGAGGATTGAGGATTGAGGATAGAGGATTGAGGATTGAGGATTGAGGTTTGAGGATTGAGTATTGAGGATTGAAGAATGAGGATTGAGGGTTGAGGATTGAGGATTGAGGATTGACGCTTGAGGATTGAGGATTGAGGATGGAGGATTGAAGAGAGAGGACTGAGTATTGAGGATTGAGTGTTGAGAATTGATGTTTGAGGATTGAGATTTGATTATTGAATTTTGTGGATTGAGTATTGAACCATGAGAATTCAGGATATTCTATTCAGTATTGAGAATTGAGGATTGATGATTGAGTATTGAGGATTGATGGTTGAGGGATGAGTGTTGAATATTGAGGATTGAGGATTGAGCATTGAGGATTGAGGATTGAGGATTGAAGATTGAGTATTGATGATTGAAGGTGGGAGGAATGAGGATTGATGGTTGAGGATTGAGGACGAGTTCTGACGGTGGAGGATTGAGGCTTGAGGATTGTAGTTGAGGATTGAGAATGAGGGCTGAGGGTTGAGGATTGAGGTTTGCGTATAGAATCCTGAGAATTCTGGCTATTCTATTGAGTATTGAGAGTTGAGGATTGATGGTTGAGTATTTAGGATTGAGGATTGAGGATTGAGGATTGAGTATAGAAGATTGAGGACTGATGATTGAGGATTGATGATTGAGCATTGAGGATTGAGGATTGAGGATTGAAGATTGAGTATTGAGGATTGAAGATTGAGGATTGACGATTGAGGATTGACGATTGAGGATTGAAGATTGAGGATTGGGTATTGCGGATTGAACATTGAGGAATGAGGATTGATGATTGAGGTTTGAGGATTGAGGACTGAAGTTTGAATATTGATGATTGAAGATTGAGGATTGAGGATTGATGGTTGTGGATTGAGGACGAGGACTGAGGGCTGAGTATTGCTGTTTGAGGTCTGTGGATTCAGGATTGAGGATCGAGAATTGAGGATTGAGGATTGAGGATTGAAGATTGAGGATCGGGTGTTGAGGATTGAAGAATGAGTATTGAGGATTGAGGATTGAGTATTGAGGATTGAAGACTGAGTGTTGAGGGTTGAGTGATGAGGATTGATGTTTGTGGATAGAGACTTGAAGATTGCATATTGAGTATTGAGTATTGAAAGCTGTGAATTGATGATATTCTATCGAGGATTGAGGATTGACAACTGATTGTTGAGGACTGAGGGCTGAAGATTGAGGATTCAGTATGGAGGACCCAGGATTGTGGTTTGAGGACTAAGGATTGAGGATTGAGGATTGAGGATTGAGAATTGAAGATAGAGGATTGAGTATTGAGGGTTGTGGGTTGAGGACGAGGACTGAGGGCTGA
Source organism: Calliopsis andreniformis (assembly GCF_051401765.1). Taxonomy (NCBI): domain Eukaryota; kingdom Metazoa; phylum Arthropoda; class Insecta; order Hymenoptera; family Andrenidae; genus Calliopsis; species Calliopsis andreniformis. The sequence goes on along the minus strand of NW_027480510.1, from coordinate 1,693,389 downwards.
GCATTGATGTCTGTGTGTCTGAGGATTGAGGATTGAGGATTGAGAATTGAGTATTGAGGATTGAGGAATGAAGATTGTGGATTGGGTATTGAGGATTGAAGAATGAGGATTGAGGATTGAGGATTGAGGTTTGAGGATTGAAGATTGAGTATTGAGGATTGAAGATTGAGGATTGAGGATTGAGTATTGAAGATTGAGGATTTGGGACTGAGGATTGAAGATTGAGTATTGAGGATTGAGGATTGAGGATTGAGGATTGAGGATTGAGGATTGAAGATTGAGGATTGGGTATTGAGGATTGCTGAATGAGGATTGAGGATTGAGGATTGAGGATTGAGGATTGAAGATTGAGTACTGAGGATTGAAGATTGACGACTGAGGATTGAGGATTGAGGATTGAAGATTGAGGATTGGGTATTGCGGATTGAACATTGAGGATTGAGGATTGAGTATTGAGGATTGAGGATTGAGGACTGAAGATTGAATATTGATGATTGAAGATTGAGGATTGAGGATTGATGGTTGTGGATTGAGGACGAGGACGGAGGGTTGAGTATTGCTGCTTGAGGTATGAGGATTCAGGATTGAGGATCGAGAATTGAGGATTGAGGATTGAGGATTGAAGATTGAGGATCGGGTATTGAGGATTGAAGAATGAGGATAGAGGGTTGAGGATTGAGTATTGAGGATTGAAGATTGAGTATTGAGGATTGAGTATTGAAGATTGAGGATTTGGGACTGAGGATTGATGATTGAGGATTGAGGATTGAGGATTGAGGATTGAGGGTTGAGGATTGAGGATTGAAGATTGAGGATTGGGTGTTGAGGATTGAAGAATGGGGATTGAGGAATAAGCATTGAAGGTTGAGTATTGAGGATTGAAGTTTGAGGATTGTGGATTGAGGATTGAGCATTGAGGATTGAATATTGAGGATTGGGGACCGAGTGTTGGGGGTTGAGTGATGAGAATTGATGTTTGTGGATAGAGATTTGAAGATTGCAGATTGAGTATTGAGTAATGAAAACTGTGAATTGATGATATTCTATTGAGGATTGAGTATTGACAACTGATTGTAGAGAACTGAGGGCTGAAGATTGAGGATTCAGGATTCAGGACACAAGATTGAGGTTTGAGGACTGAGGATTGAGGATTGAGGATTGAGGATTGAGGATTGATGTTTGAAGATTGAGGATTGAAGATTGAGGACTGAGGATTGAGGACTGAGGATTGTGGATGAGGGCTGAGGGTTGAGGATTCAGATTTGAGGACTGAGGACTGAGGATTGAGGATTGAGAATTGAGGATTGAGGATTGAGGATTGAAGATTGAGGATTGAGGATTGGGGATTGAGGATTGGGGATTGAGGATTGAAGATTGAGTATTGATGATTGAAGATTGAGGATTGAGTATTCAGGATTGAAGATTAAGATTGAGAATTCAGGATTGAGGATTGAGGATTGAAGATTGAGGATTGGGGACTGAGTATTGAGGGTTGCGTGATGAGAATTGTTGTTTGTGGATAGAGATCTGAAGATTGCAGATTGAGAATTGAGTATTGAAAACTGTGAATTGTGGTTATTCTATTGAGGATTGAGGATTGACAACTGATTGTTGCGGACTCAGGGCTGAAGATTGAGGATTTAGGATTGAGGATTCAGGATTGAGGTTTGAGGACTGAGGATTGAGGATTGAGGATTGAGGATTGAGGATTGAGGATTGAAGACTGAGGATTGGGTATTGAGGATTGAACATTGAGGGTTGAGTGTTGAGGATTGAGGATTGAGGATTGAGGACTGAAGGTTGAATATTAATGATTGAAGATTGAGGATTGAGGCATTGAGTGTTGTGAATTGAGGACGAGGACTGAGGGTTGAGTATTGATGTTTGGAGTCTGAGGATTGAGGATTGAGGATTGAGAATTGAGAATTGAGGATTGAGGATTGAAGATTGAGGATACGGTATTGAGGATTGAAGTATGAGGATTGAGGAGTGAGGACTGAGGATTGAGTATTGCAGATTGAGCATTGAGGATTGAAGATTGAGGATTGAGGATTGAGGATTGACGATTGATGATTGAGGATTGAGGATTGAAGATTGAGTATTGAGGATTGAAGATTGAGGATTGAGGATTGATGATTCAGGATTTAGGGTGAGTGCTGAGGGTTGAGGATTAAGGTTTGAGGACTGAGGACTGAGGATTGAGGATTGAGAGTTGAGGATTGAGTGTTGAAGATTGACGATTGAGGATTGGGTAATGAGGATTGAAGAATGAGGATTGAGGATTGAGGATTGAGGATTGAGGATTGAAGATTGAGTATTCAGGATTGGAGATTGACGATTGAGGATTGAGAATTGATGATCGAGTGTTGAGGATTGAGGATTGAAGATTGAGTACTGAGGATTGAAGATTGAGGGTTGAGGATTGAGGATTGATGGTTGAGTATTGAGGATTGAGGATTGAGGATTGAAGATTGAGTATTGAAGATTGAAGATTGAGGATTGAGGATTGAGGATTGAGGATGTGGTCTGAGGGTTGAGGGTTGTGGTTTGAGGACTGAGGTCTGAGGATAGAGGATTGAGGATTGAGGATTCAGGATTGAGTATTGAGGGTAGACGACTGAGGCTTGAGGATTGAGTATTGAGGATTGAGGATTGAGGATTGAAGACTGAGTACCGAGGGATAAGGATTGTGTGTTGAGAATTGTTGTTTGTAGATACAGATTTGAATATTGTAGATTGAGTATTGAAAACTGAGTTTTGAGGATATTTTGTTGACGATTGGTGATTGATTATTGAGGATTGAGGATTGAGGATCGAGGATTGATGGTTGAGGATTGAGGATTGATTATTGAGGATTGAGGATTGAGGATTCAGGATTGAGGATTGAGGATTGAGGATTGAGTATTGAGGCTTGAGGATTGAGGATTGAGGATTGTGGATTGAGGATTGATTGTTGCGTATTGAGGATTGAAAATTTGTGATTGGGGATTGAGGATTGAGGATTGAGGGTTGAGGACAGAGGGCTGAGTATTGAGTGTCGTGAATAGAGGATTGAGCATTGAATATTGAGGATTGAAGTATGAAGAATGAGGATTGAGGATTGACGATTGAGGATTGAGGATCGAGAATTGAGGATTGAGGATTGTGAATCGAAGATTGAGGATTGAGGATTGATGATTGAAGATTGGGGACAGAGTGTTGTGAATTGAGTGTTGAGAATTGATGTTTGAGGATTGAGATTTGAAGATTGAAGGTTATGGATTGAGTATTGAAAGCTGAGAATTGACGATATTCTATTGGGGATTGAGCATTGAGAATTGAACATTGAGGATTGATATTTTGGGATTGAGATTTGACGATTGAAGGCTCAGGATTGAGTATTAAATACTGAAAATTGACGATATTCTATTGAAGATAGAGGATTCAGTATTAAGGATTGAGGATTGAGGATTGGTGGTTCAGGATTGTGGATTGACAATTGAGGATTGAGGATCGAGGATTGAGGATTGAGGATTGAGGAATGATATTTGAAGATTGAGGATTGAGTATTGTTAATTGAGGATCGAGGATTGCACATTGAGGATAGAGGTTTGTGGATTGAGATTTGAAAATGGAGGATACAGGATAGAGTATTGAAAACTGCAAGGTTAAAATATTCTATTGAAGATTGAGGATTGAGTATCGAGGATTGAGGATTGAGGATTGGTCGTTGGGGATTGAGGATTGAGGATTGAGGATTGAGGATTAAAGATTGAGGATTGAGATTTGGGGATTGAGATTTGAAGATTGAAGATTCAGGATTGAGTATTGAAAACTGAAAATTGACGATTTTCTATTGAAGATTGAGGATTGAGTAATGAGGATGGAGGATTGAGGATTGATGGTTCAGGATTGAGGATTGACGATTGAGGATTGAGGGTTGAGGATTGAGGATTCAGGACTGAAGCTTGAGGACTGAGGATTGAGCATTGAGCTTTGAAGATTGAGGATTGGGGATTGAGGGTCGAGGTTTCAGGATTGACGATTGGGGATTGAGGATGAGGGCTGAGGATTGAGGATTCCGGATTGAGATTCGAGGACTGAGGATTGATGGTTGAGTATTGAGGATTGATGGTTGAGGGTTGTGTGTTGAATATTGCGGATTGAGGATTGAGGATTGAGGATTGAAGATTGAGGATTGGGGATTGAGGATTGACGATTGAGGATTTAGTATTGAGTATTGAGAATTGAGGATTGAGGATTGAGGGTTGTGTATTGAGGATTGAAGGTTGAGGATTGAGGATTGAGGATTGAAGATTGAGGACAGAGTATTGAGGGTTGAGTGATGAGAATTGATGTTTGTGGATAGAGATCTGAAGATTGCAGATTGAGAATTGAGTATTGAAAACTGTGAATTGTGGATATTCTATTGAGGATTGACAACTGATTGTTGCGCACTCAGGGCTGAAGATTGAGGATTCAGGATTGAGGATTCAGGATTGAGGATTGAGGATTGAAGATTGAGGATTGAGGATAGAGGATTGAGGATTGAGGATTGAGGATTGAGGATTGAGGATTGAGTATTGAGGATTGATGATTGAGGTTTGAGGATTGAGGATTGAGGATTGAGGATTGAGGACTGAGGATTGACGATTGAGAATTGAAGATTGAGGATTGATGACTGAGGATTGAGGATTGAGGATTGAGGATTGAGGATTGAGGAATGAGGATCGGGTCTGAGGGTTGAGGGTTTAGGTTTGAGTATTGAATCCTGAGAATTCAGGATATTCTATTGAGTATAGAGAATTGAGTATTGATGGTTGAGTATTGAGGATTGAGGATTCAGGATTGAAGGTTGAGTATTGAGGATAGAAGATTGATTATTGAGGATCGAAGGTTGAGGATTGAGGATTGAGAATTGAGAATTGAGAATTGAAGATTAGGACTGAGGGTTGAGGATTGAGGTTTGAGGAATGCGGATTGAGGATTGAGGATTGAAGATTGAGGATTGAGGATTGAGGATTGAGGACAGAGGATTGAGGATTGGGGACTGAGAATTGAAGATTGAGGGTTGAGTATCGAGGATTGAGGATTGAGGATTGAGGATTGAAGATTGATGATTAAGAATTGAGGATTGCAGATTGAGTATTGAGGATTGAAGATTGAGGATTGAGTATAGAGGATTGAGGATTGAGGATTGAGGATTGAGGATTGAGCATTGAGTATTGAGGATTGAAGATTGAGGATTGAGGATTGGGGATTGAGGATTGAGGATTGAGGATTGAAGGTTGAGGATTGAAGATTGATGACTGAGGATTGAGGATTGAGGATTGAGGATTGAGAATTGAGAATTGAGAATTGAGGATGAGGACTGAGGGTTGAGGATTGAGGTTTGAGGAATGCGGATTGAGGATTGAGGATTGAAGATTGAGGATTGAGGATTGAGGATTGAGGACTGAGGATTGAGGATTGGGGACTGAGAATTGAAGATTGAGGGTTGAGTATCGAGGATTGAGGATTGAGGATTGAGGATTGAGGATTGAGGATTGAGGATTGATGATTAAGGATTGAGGATTGCAGATTGAGTATTGCGGATTGAAGATTGAGGATTGAGGATAGAGGATTGAGGATTGAGGATTGGGGATTGAGGATTGAGCATTGAGTATTGAGGATTGAAGATTGAGGATTGAGGATTGAGGATTGAGGATTGAGCATTGAGGATTGAGGATTGAAGATTGAGGATTGAAGATTGAGGATTGAGGATTGAAGATTGAGGATTGGGGATTGAGGATTGACGATTGAGGATTGAGTATTGAGGATTGAGAGTTGAGGATTGAGGATTGAGGATTGAGGATTGAGGATTGAAGAGAGAGGACTGAGTGTTGAGGATTGAGTGTTGCGAATTGATGTTTGAGGATTGAGATTTGATTATTGAATATTGTGGATTGAGTATTGAACCATGGGAATTCAGGATATTCTATTCAGTATTGAGAATTGAGGATTGATGGTTGAGTATTAAGGATTGATGGTTGAGGGTTGTGTGTTGAATATTGAGAATCGAGGAATGAGAATTGAGGGTTGAGGATTGAGGATTGCAGATTGTGTATTGATGATCGAAGATTGAGGATTGAGAATTGAGGATTGGGGATTGAGGATTGAGGACGAGGACTGACGGCTGAGGGTTGAGGTTTGAGGATTGAGGATTGAAGATTGAGGACTGAGGATTGAGGATTGAGGATTGAGCGTTGAGGATTGAAGATTGAGTATTGAGGATTGAAGATTGAGGATTGACGATTGAGGATTGACGATTGAGGATTGAAGATTGAGGATTGGGTATTGCGGATTGAACATTGAGGAATGAGGATTGATGATTGAGGTTTGAGGATTGAGGACTGAAGTTTGAATATTGATGATTGAAGATTGAGGATTGAGGATTGATGGTTGTGGATTGAGGACGAGGACTGAGGGCTGAGTATTGCTGTTTGAGGTCTGTGGATTCAGGATTGAGGATCGAGAATTGAGGATTAAGGATTGAGGATTGAAGATTGAGGATCGGGTATTGAGGGTTGTGAATTGAGGACGAGGACTGAGGGTTGAGTATTGATGTTTGGAGTCTGAGGATTGAGGATTGAGGATTGAGAATTGAGAATTGAGGATTGAGGATTGAAGATTGAGGATACGGTATTGAGGATTGAAGTATGAGGATTGAGGAGTGAGGACTGAAGATTGAGTATTGCAGATTGAGCATTGAGGATTGAAGATTGAGGATTGAGGATTGAGGATTGAGGATTGATGATTGAGGATTGAGGATTGAAGATTGAGTATTGAGGATTGAAGATTGAGGATTGAGGATTAATGATTCAGGATTTAGGGTGAGTGCTGAGGGTTGAGGATTAAGGTTTGAGGACTGAGGACTGAGGATTGAGGATTGAGAGTTGAGGATTGAGTGTTGAGGATTGACGATTGAGGATTGGGTAATGAGGATTGAAGAATGAGGATTGAGGATTGAGGATTGAGGATTGAGGATTGAAGACTGAGGACCGAGGGATAAGGATTGTGTGTTGAGAATTGTTGTTTGTAGATACAGATTTGAATATTGTAGATTGAGTATTGAAAACTGAGTTTTGAGGATATTTTGTTGACGATTGGGGATTGATTATTGAGGATTGAGGATTGAGGATCGAGGATTGATGGTTGAGGATTGAGGATTGAGGGTTGAGGATTGAGGACTGAGGTTTGAGTCCTGAGGATTGACGATCGAGGTTTGAAGATTGAGGATTGATGATTGAGGATCGAGGGTGCAGGATTGAGGATAGAAGATTGTGGATTGAGTATTGAGGATTGAGGATTGAAGACTGAGGACTGAGGGTGAGGATTGTGTGCTGAGAAGTCTTGTTTGTAGATTCAGATTTGAAGATTGACGATTGAGTATTGAAAACTGAGAGTTGAGGATATTTTATTGAGGACTGAGGATTGAGGATTGAGGATTCAGGATTGAGGATTGAGGATTGAGGATTGAGTATTGAGGCTTGAGGATTGAGGATTGAGGATTGTGGATTGAGGATTGATTGTTGCGTATTGAGGATTGAAAATTTGTGATTGGGGATTGAGGATTGAGGATTGAGGGTTGAGGACAGAGGGCTGAGTATTGAGTGTCGTGAATAGAGGATTGAGCATTGAATATTGAGGATTGAAGTATGAGGAATGAGGATTGAGGATTGACGATTGAGGATTGAGGATTGAGAATTGAGGATTGAGGATTGTGAATCGAAGATTGAGGATTGAGGATTGATGATTGAAGATTGGGGACAGAGTGTTGTGAATTGAGTGTTGAGAATTGATGTTTGAGGATTGAGATTTGAAGATTGAAGGTTATGGATTGAGTATTGAAAGCTGAGAATTGACGATATTCTATTGGGGATTGAGCATTGAGAATTGAACATTGAGGATTGATATTTTGGGATTGAGATTTGACGATTGAAGGCTCAGGATAGAGTATTAAATACTGAAAATTGACGATATTCTATTGAGGATAGAGGTTTCAGTATTAAGGATTGAGGATTGAGGATTGGTGGTTCAGGATTGAGGATTGACAATTGAGGATTGAGGATCGAGGATTGAGGATTGAGGATTGAGGATTGTTAATTGAGGATCGAGGATTGCACATTGAGAATAGAGGTTTGTGGATTGAGATTTGAAAATGGAGGATACAGGATAGAGTATTGAAAACTGCAAGGTTAAAATATTCTATTGAAGATTGAGGATTGAGTATCGAGGATTGAGGATTGAGGATTGGTCGTTGAGGATTGAGGATTGAGGATTGAGGATTGAGGATTAAAGATTGAGGATTGAGATTTGGGGATTGAGATTTGAAGATTGAAGATTCAGGATTGAGTATTGAAAACTGAAAATTGACGATTTTCTATTGAAGATTGAGGATTGAGTAATGAGGATAGAGGATTGAGGATTGATGGTTCAGGATTGAGGATTGACGATTGAGGATTGAGGGTTGAGGATTGAGGATTCAGGACTGAAGCTTGAGGACTGAGGATTGAGCATTGAGCTTTGAAGATTGAGGATTGGGGATTGAGGGTCGAGGTTTCAGGATTGACGATTGGGGATTGAGGATGAGGGCTGAGGATTGAGGATTCCGGATTGAGATTCGAGGACTGAGGATTGATGGTTGAGTATTGAGGATTGATGGTTGAGGGTTGTGTGTTGAATATTGCGGATTGAGGATTGAGGATTGAGGATTGAGGATTGAAGATTGAGGATTGGGGATTGAGGATTGACGATTGAGGATTTAGTATTGAGTATTGAGAATTGAGGATTGAGGATTGAGGGTTGTGTATTGAGGATTGAAGGTTGAGGATTGAGGATTGAGGATTGAAGATTGAGGACAGAGTATTGAGGGTTGAGTGATGAGAATTGATGTTTGTGGATAGAGATCTGAAGATTGCAGATTGAGAATTGAGTATTGAAAACTGTGAATTGTGGATATTCTATTGAGGATTGACAACTGATTGTTGCGCACTCAGGGCTGAAGATTGAGGATTCAGGATTGAGGATTCAGGATTGAGGTTTGAGGACTGAGGATTGAGGATTGGGGATTGAAGATTGAGGATTGAAGACAGAGGATTGTGTATTGAGGATTGAACATTGAGGATTGACGGTTGAGGATTGAGGATTGAGGATTGAGGATTGAGGATTGAAGATTGAATATTAATGATTGATGATTGAGGATTCAGGATTGAGGGTTGTGAACTGAGGACGAGAACTGAGGGTTGAGTATTGATGTTTGAAGTCTGAGGATTGAGGATTGAGGATTGAGAATTGAGGATTGAGGATTGAGGATTGAAGATTGAGGATTCGGTATTGAGGATTGAAGTATGAGGATTGAGGAGTGAGGACTGAGGATTGAGTATTGCAGATTGAGCATTGAGGATTGAAGATTGAGGATTGAGGATTGAGGATTGAGGATTGATGATTGAGGATTGAGGATTGAAGATTGAGTATTGAGGATCGAAGATTGAGGATTGAGGATTGAGGATTGAAGATTGAGGATTGGGGATTGAGGATTGACGATTGAGGATTGAGCATTGAGGATTGAGAATTGAGGATTGAGGATTGAAGATTGAGTATTGAGGATTGAAGTTTGAGGATTGAGGATTGAGGATTGAAGATTGAGGACTGAGTGTTGAGGGATGAGAGATGAGAATTGGTGTTTGTGGATTGAGATTTGAAGATTGAAGAATGGGGATTGAGTATTGAAAACTGTGAATCGAGGATATTCTATTGAGGATTGAGTATTGACTACTGATTGTTGTGGACTGACGGCTGAAGATTGAGGACTCAGGATTGAGGATTCATAATTGAGGTTTGAGGACTGAGGATTGAGGATTGAAGATTTAGTATTGAGGATTGAAGATTGAGGATTGCGGATTGTCGATTGAGGATTGACGATGAGGGCTGAGGGTTGAGGATTGAGGTTTGAGGCCTGAGGACTGAGGATTGAGGATTGAGCATTGTGGATTGAGGATTGAGGATTGAAGATTGAGGATTGGGTATTAAGGATTGAAGAATGAGGATAGACGATTGAGGATTGAGTATTGAGGATTAAAGGTTGAGTATTGAGGATTGAAGACTGACGATTGAGGATAGAGGATTGAGGATTGAGGATTGTGTATTGAGGATTGAAGATTGAGGATTGAGGATTTAGGATTGAAGATTGATTACTGAGTGTTGACGGTTGAGTGATGAGGATTGATGTTTGTGGATTGAGATTTGATGATTGAAGAATGGGGATTGAGTATTGAAAACTGTGAATTGAGGATATTCTGTTGAGGATTGAGGATTGACAATTGATTTTTGAGGACTGAGGGCTGACGATTGAGGATTCAGGATTGAGGATTCGGGATTGAGGTTTGAGGACTGAGAATTGAGGGTTGAGGATTGAGGATTGAGAATTGAAGATTGAGGATTGAGTATTAAGGGTTGTGGATTGAGGACGAGGACTGTGGGTTAAGTATTGATGTTTGAGGTCTGAGGATTGAGGATTGAGGATTGAGAATTGAGGATTGAGGATTGAGGATTGAAGATTGAGGATTGGGTATTGAGGATTGAAGAATGAGGGTTGAGGATTGAGGATTGAGGATTGAGGATTGAAGATTGAGTATTGAGGATTGAAGGTTGAGGATTGAGGATTGAGTATTGAAGGTTGAGGATTTGGGTTCTGCGGATTGAAGATTGAGGATTGAGGATTGAGGATTGAGGATTGAGAATTGAGGATTGAGGATTGAAAATTGAGGATTGGGAATTGAGGATTGAAGAATGAGGATTGAGGACTGAGGATTGAGGATTGAGGATTGAGGATTGAGGATTGAGTATTGAGGATTGAAGATTGACGATTGAGGATTGAGAATCGAGGATTGAGGATTGAGGATTCAGGATTGAGGATTGAAGATTGAGTATTGAGTATTGAAGATTGAGGATGGAGGATTGAAGATTGAGTATTGAGTATTGAAAATTGAGGACCGACGATTGAGGATTGAGGATTGAAGATTGATGATTGGGGACTGAGTGTTGAGGGTTGAATGATGAGAACTGATGTTTGTGGATAGAGATTTGCTAATTGCAGATTGAGTATTGCGTATTGAAAACTGTGAATTGATGACATTCTATTGAGGATTGAGAATTACACAACTGATTGTTGAGGACTGAGGTCTGAAGATTGAGGATTCAGGATTGAGGATTCAGGTTTGAGGTGTGAGGACTGAGGATTGAGGATTGAGGATTGAGGATTGAGGATTGTGGATTGAGGATTGAGGATTGAAGATTGAGGATTGGGTATTGCGGATTGAACATTGAGGATTGAGGATAGAGGATTGAGGATTGAGGATTGGGGATTGAGGATTGAGCATTGCGTATTGAGGATTGAGGATGGAGGATTGAAGATTGAGAACTGAGTATTGAAGATTGAGGATCGACGATTGAGGATTGAGGATTGAAGATTGAGGATTGGGGACTGAGGGTTGAGGGTTGAATGATGAGAATTGATGTTTGTGGATAGAGATTTGAAGATTGCAGGTTGAGTATTGAGTATTGAAAACTGTGAATTGATGATATACTATTGAGGATAGAGGATCGACAACTGATTGTTGAGGACTGAAGGCTGAAGATTGAGGATTCAGGATTGAGGATTGAGGATTGGGGATTGAGGATTGAAGATTGAGGATTGGGGTTGAGGGTTGACGTTTGGGGATTGAGCACTGAGGATTGAGAATTCAGGATTGAGGATTGAAGATTGAGTATTGAGGATTGTAGATTGAGGATTGAGGATTGAGGGTTGAAGATTGAGGACTGAGGATTGAGGGATGAGTGATGAGGATTGATGTTTGTGGATTGAGATTTGAAGATCGAAGAATGGGGATTGAGTATTGAAAACTGTGAATTGAGGATATTCTATTGAGGTCTGAGGATTGACAATTGATTGATGAGGACCGAGGACTGAGGATTGAGGATTGAGGTTTGAGGACTGAGGACGAGTACTGACGGTTGAGGATTGAGGTTTGAGGATTGTGGATCGAGGATTGAGGATGAGGTCTGAGGGTTGAGGGTTGAGGTTTGGGTATTGAATCCTGAGAACTCAGGATATTCTATTGAGTATAGAGAATTGAGTATTGATGGTTGAGCATTGAGGATTGAGGATTCAGGATTGAAGGTTCAGTATTGAGGATAGAAGATTGATTATTGAGGATCGAATATTGAGGATTGAGGATTGAGAATTGAGAATTGAGAATTGAGAATTGAGGATGAGGACTGAGGGTTGAGGATTGAGGTTTGAGGAATGCGGATTGAGGATTGAGGATTGAAGATTGAGGATTGAGGATTGAGGATTGAGGACTGAGGATTGAGGATTGGGGACTGAGAATTGAAGATTGAGGGTTGAGTATCGAGGATTGAGGATTGAGGATTGAGGATTGAGGATTGAGGATTGAGGATTGATGATTAAGGATTGAGGATTGCAGATTGAGTATTGCGGATTGAAGATTGAGGATTGAGGATAGAGGATTGAGGATTGAGGATTGGGGATTGAGGATTGAGCATTGCGTATTGAGGATTGAAGATTGAGGATTGAGGATTGAGGATTGAGGATTGAGGATTGAGGATTGAAGATTGAGGATTGAAGATTGAGGATTGAGGATTGAAGATTGAGGATTGGGGATTGAGGATTGACGATTGAGGATTCAGTATTGAGGATTGAGAGTTGTGGATTGAGGATTGAGGATTGAGGATTAAGGATTGAAGAGAGAGGACTGAGTGTTGATGATTGAGTGTTGCGAATTGATGTTTGAGGATTGAGATTTGATTATTGAATTTTGTGGATTGAGTATTGAACCATGGGAATTCAGGATATACTATTCAGTATTGAGAATTGAGGATTGATGGTTGAGTATTGAGGATTGAGGATTGAGCGTTGAGGATTGAGGACTGAGGATGAGGTCTGAGTGTTGAGGATTGAGGCTTGAGGACTGAGGACTGAGGATTGAGGATTGAGAATTGAGGATAGAGGATTGAGGATTGAAGATTGAGGATTGGGTATTGAGGATTGAAGAATGACGATTGAGGATTGAGGATTGAGGATTGAGGATTGAAGATTGAGTGTTGAGGATTGAAGACTTACGACTGAGGGCTGAGGATTGTGGATGGAGCATTGAGGATTGAAGATTGAGGACTGGGGATTGAGGATTGAGGATTGAGTATTGAGGATTGAGAATTGAGGATTGACGATTGAGGATTGAGGATTGAGTATTGAAGATTGAGGATTTGGGACTGAGGATTGAAGATTGAGTATTGAGTATTGAGGATTGAGGATTGAGGATAGAGGATTGAGGATTGAGGATTGGGTATTGAGGATTGCTGAATGAGGATTGAGGATTGAGGATTGAGGATTGAGGATTGAAGATTGAGTACTGAGGATTGAAGATTGACGATTGAGGATTGAGGATTGAGGATTGGGTATTGCGGATTGGGTATTGCGGATTGAACATTGAGGATTGAGGATTGAGGATTGAGGATTGAGGATTGAGGACTGAAGATTGAATATTGATGATTGAAGATTGAGGATTGAGGATTGATGGTTGTGGATTGAGGACGAGGACGGAGGGTTGAGTATTGCTGCTTGAGGTATGAGGATTCAGTATTGAGGATCGAGAATTGAGGATTGAGGATTGACGATTGAAGATTGAGGATCGGGTATTGAGGATTGAAGAATGAGGATAGAGGATTGAGGATTGAGTATTGAGGATTGAAGATTGAGTATTGAGGATTGAGTATTGAAGATTGAGGATTTGGGACTGAGGATTGATGATTGAGGATTGAGGATTGAGGATTGAGGATTGAGGGTTGAGGATTGAGGATTGAAGATTGAGGATTGGGTGTTGAGGATTGAAGAATGGGGATTGAGGAATAAGCATTGAAGGTTGGGTATTGAGGAATGAAGTTTGAGGATTGTGGATTGAGGATTGAGCATTGAGGATTGAATATTGAGGATTGGGGACTGAGTGTTGGGGGTTGAGTGATGAGAATTGATGTTTGTGGATAGAGATTTGAAGATTGCAGATTGAGTATTGAGTAATGAAAACTGTGAATTGATGATATTCTATTGAGGATTGAGTATTGACAACTGATTGTAGAGAACTGAGGGCTGAAGATTGAGGATTCAGGATTCAGGACTCAAGATTGAGGTTTGAGGACTGAGGATTGAGGATTGAGGATTGAGGATTGAGGATTGATGTTTGAAGATTGAGGATTGAAGATTGAGGTCTGAGGATTGAGGGCTGAGGATTGTGGATGAGGGCTGAGGGTTGAGGATTGAGATTTGAGGACTGAGGACTGAGGATTGAGGATTGAGTATTGAGGATTGAGGATTGAGGATTGAAGATTGAGGATTGAGGATTGAGGATTGAGGATTGAGGATTGAAGATTGAGTATTGATGATTGAAGATTGAGGATTGAGGATTGAGCGTTGAGGATTGAGGACGAGGACTGACGGTTGAGGATTGATGTTTGAGGATTGAGGATTCAGAATTGAGGACTGATGATTGAGGATTGAGGACTGAGCATTGAGGAATGATGATTGAGAACTGAGGATTGGGGATTGAAGATTGAGTATTGAGGATTGAAGATTGAGGATTGAGGATTGAGGGTTGAGGATTGTGGATGAGGGCTGAGGGTTGAGGATTGAGTTTTGAGGACTGAGGATTGAGGATTGAGGATTGAGAATTGAGGATTGAGGATTGATGATTGAAGATTAAGGATTGTGTATTGAGGATTGAAGAATGAGGATTGAGGATTGAGAATTGAGGATTGAGGATTGAAGATTGAGTATTGAGGATTGAAGATTGACGATTGAGGATTGAGAATTGAGGATTGAGGATTGAGGAATGAGCATTGAAGATTAAGTATTGAGGATTGAAGTTTGAGGATTGTGGATTGAGGATTGAGTATTGCGGATTGAATATTGTGGATTGGGGACTGAGTGTTGAGGGCTGCGTGATGAGATTGATGTTTGTGTATAGAGATTTGAAGGTTGCAGGTTGAGTATTGAGTAATGAAAACTGTGAATTGATGATATTCTATTGAGGATTGAGGTTTGACTACTGATTGTAGAGGACTGAGGGCTGAAGGCTGAGGATTCAGGGTTCAGGATTCAGGACTGAGGTTTGAGGACTGAGGATTGAGGATTGAGGATTGAGGATTGAGGATTGAGAATTGATGATTGAAGATTGAGGATTGAGGATTGAGGGTTGTGGATTGATGATTGAAGATTAAGGATTGTGTATTGAGGATTGAAGAATGAGGATTGAGGATTAAGGATTGAGGATTGAGGATTGAGGATAGAGGATTGAGGATTGAGGATTGAGGATTGAGGATTGAGTATTGAGGATTGAGTATTGAGGATTGAAGATTGACGATTGAGGATTGAGAATCGAGGATTGAGGATTGAGGATTCAGGATTGAGGATTGAAGATTGAGTATTGAGGATTGAAGATTGAGGATGGAGGATTGAAGATTGAGTATTGAGTATTGAAGATTGAGGACCGACGATTGAGGATTGAGGATTGAAGATTGATGATTGGGGACTGAGTGTTGAGGGTTGAATGATGAGAACTGATGTTTGTGGATAGAGATTTGCTAATTGCAGATTGAGTATTGCGTATTGAAAACTGTGAATTGATGACATTCTATTGAGGATTGAGAATTGACAACTGATTGTTGAGGACTGAGGTCTGAAGATTGAGGATTCAGGATTGAGGATTCAGGTTTGAGGTGTGAGGACTGAGGATTGAGGATTGAGGATTGAGGATTGAGGATTGTGGATTGAGGATTGAGGATTGAAGATTGAGGATTGGGTATTGCGGATTGAACATTGAGGATTGAGGATTGAGGATTGAGGATTGAGGATTGAGGACTGAAGATAGAATATTGATGATTGAAGATTGAGGATTGAGGATTGATGGTTCTGGATTGAGGACGAGGACTGAGGGTTGAGTATTGCTGTTTGAGGTCTGAGGATTCAGGATTGAGGATTGTGAATTGAGGATTGAGGATTGAGGATTGAAGATTGAGGATGTGGTGTTGAGGATTGAAGAAGGAGGATTGAGGACTGAGGATTGAGGATTGAGGATTGAAGATTGAGTATTGAGGATTGAGTATTGAAGATTGAGGATTTGGGACTGAGGATTGATGATTGAAGATTGAGGATTGAGGATTGAGGATTGAGGGTTGAGGATTGAGTATTGAAGATTGAGGATTGGGTATTGAGGATTGAAGAATGAGGATTGAGAAATAAGCATTGAAGATTGAGTATTGAGGATTGAGTATTGAGAATTGAATATTGAGGATTGGCGACTGAGTGTTGGGGGTTGAGTGATGAGAATTGATGTTTGTGGATAGAGATTTGAAGATTGCAGATTGAGTATTGAGTAATAAAAACAGTGAATTGATGATATTCTATTGAGGATTGAGGATTGACAACTGATTGTTGAGGCCTGAGGGCTGAAGATTGAGGATTCAGGATTCAGGATTCTGGATTGAGGTTTGAGGACTGAGGATTGAGGATTGAGGATTGAGGATTGAGGATTGATGATTGAAGATTGAGGATTGAGGATTGTGTGTTGTGGATTGAGGATTGAGGATTGAGGATTGAGGATTGATGATTGAGGATTGAGGATTGAGGATTGAGGATTGAAGATTGAGTGTTGAGGATTGAAGACTTACGACTGAGGGCTGAGGATTGTGGATGGAGCATTGAGGATTGAAGATTGAGGACTGGGGATTGAGGATTGAGGATTGAGTATTGAGGATTGAGAATTGAGGATTGACGATTGAGGATTGAGGATTGAGTATTGAAGATTGAGGATTTGGGACTGAGGATTGAAGATTGAGTATTGAGGATTGAGGATTGAGGATTGAGGATAGAGGATTGAAGATTGACGATTGGGTATTGAGGATTGCTGAATGAGGATTGAGGATTGAGGATTGAGGATTGAGGATTGAAGATTGAGTACTGAGGATTGAAGATTGACGATTGAGGATTGAGGATTGAGGATTGAAGATTGAGGATTGGGTATTGCGGATTGAACATTGAGGATTGAGGATTGAGGATTGAGGATTGAGGATTGAGGACTGAAGATTGAATATTGATGATTGAAGATTGAGGATTGAGGATTGATGGTTGTGGATTGAGGACGAGGACGGAGGGTTGAGTATTGCTGCTTGAGGTATGAGGATTCAGTATTGAGGATCGAGAATTGAGGATTGAGGATTGAGGATTGAAGATTGAGGATCGGGTATTGAGGATTGAAGAATGAGGATAGAGGATTGAGGATTGAGTATTGAGGATTGAACATTGAGTATTGAGGATTGAGTATTGAAGATTGAGGATTTGGGACTGAGGATTGATGATTGAGGATTGAGGATTGAGGATTGAGGATTGAGGATTGAGGATTGAAGATTGAGGATTGAGGATTGAGGATTGAGGATTGAGGATTGAGGATTGAAGATTGAGTATTGATGATTGAAGATTGAGGATTGAGGATTGAGCGTTGAGGATTGAGGACGAGGACTGACGGTTGAGGATTGATGTTTGAGGATTGAGGATTCAGAATTGAGGACTGATGATTGAGGATTGAGGACTGAGCATTGAGGAATGATGATTGAGAACTGAGGATTGGGGATTGAAGATTGAGTATTGAGGATTGAAGGTTGAGGATTGAGGATTGAGGGTTGAGGATTGTGGATGAGGGCTGAGGGTTGAGGATTGAGTTTTGAGGACTGAGGATTGAGGATTGAGGATTGAGAATTGAGGATTGAGGATTGATGATTGAAGATTAAGGATTGTGTATTGAGGATTGAAGAATGAGGATTGAGGATTGAGAATTGAGGATTGAGGATTGAAGATTGAGTATTGAGGATTGAAGATTGACGATTGAGGATTGAGAATTGAGGATTGAGGATTGAGGAATGAGCATTGAAGATTAAGTATTGAGGATTGAAGTTTGAGGATTGTGGATTGAGGATTGAGTATTGCGGATTGAATATTGTGGATTGGGGACTGAGTGTTGAGGTCTGCGTGATGAGATTGATGTTTGTGTATAGAGATTTGAAGGTTGCAGGTTGAGTATTGAGTAATGAAAACTGTGAATTGATGATATTCTATTGAGGATTGAGGTTTGACTACTGATTGTAGAGGACTGAGGGCTGAAGGTTGAGGATTCAGGGTTCAGGATTCAGGACTGAGGTTTGAGGACTGAGGATTGAGGATTGATGATTGAGGATTGAGAATTGATGATTGAAGATTGAGGATTGAGGATTGAGGGTTGTGGATTGATGATTGAAGATTAAGGATTGTGTATTGAGGATTGAAGAATGAGGATTGAGGATTAAGGATTGAGGATTGAGGATTGAGGATAGAGGATTGAGGATTGAGGATTGAGGATTGAGGATTGAGTATTGAGGATTGAGTATTGAGGATTGAAGATTGACGATTGAGGATTGAGAATCGAGGATTGAGGATTGAGGATTCAGGATTGAGGATTGAAGATTGAGTATTGAGGATTGAAGATTGAGGATGGAGGATTGAAGATTGAGTATTGAGTATTGAAGATTGAGGACCGACGATTGAGGATTGAGGATTGAAGATTGATGATTGGGGACTGAGTGTTGAGGGTTGAATGATGAGAACTGATGTTTGTGGATAGAGATTTGCTAATTGCAGATTGAGTATTGCGTATTGAAAACTGTGAATTGATGACATTCTATTGAGGATTGAGAATTGACAACTGATTGTTGAGGACTGAGGTCTGAAGATTGAGGATTCAGGATTGAGGATTCAGGTTTGAGGTGTGAGGACTGAGGATTGAGGATTGAGGATTGAGGATTGAGGATTGTGGATTGAGGATTGAGGATTGAAGATTGAGGATTGGGTATTGCGGATTGAACATTGAGGATTGAGGATTGAGGATTGAGGATTGAGGACTGAAGATAGAATATTGATGATTGAAGATTGAGGATTGAGGATTGATGGTTCTGGATTGAGGACGAGGACTGAGGGTTGAGTATTGCTGTTTGAGGTCTGAGGATTCAGGATTGAGGATTGTGAATTGAGGATTGAGGATTGAGGATTGAAGATTGAGGATTGGGTGTTGAGGATTGAAGAAGGAGGATTGAGGACTGAGGATTGAGGATTGAGGATTGAAGATTGAGTATTGAGGATTGAGTATTGAAGATTGAGGATTTGGGACTGAGGATTGATGATTGAGGATTGAGGATTGAGGATTGAGGATTGAGGGTTGAGGATTGAGGATTGAAGATTGAGGATTGGGTATTGAGGATTGAAGAATGAGGATTGAGAAATAAGCATTGAAGATTGAGTATTGAGGATTGAGTATTGAGAATTGAATATTGAGGATTGGCGACTGAGTGTTGGGGGTTGAGTGATGAGAATTGATGTTTGTGGATAGAGATTTGAAGATTGCAGATTGAGTATTGAGTAATAAAAACAGTGAATTGATGATATTCTATTGAGGATTGAGGATTGACAACTGATTGTTGAGGCCTGAGGGCTGAAGATTGAGGATTCAGGATTCAGGATTCTGGATTGAGGTTTGAGGACTGAGGATTGAGGATTGAGGATTGAGGATTGAGGATTGATGATTGAAGATTGAGGATTGAGGATTGAGTGTTGTGGATTGAGGATTGAGGATTGAGGATTGAGGATTGATGATTGAGGATTGGGGTCGAGGGTTGACGTTTGGGGATTGAGCATTGAGGATTGAGAATTCAGGATTGAGGATTGAAGATTGAGTATTGATGATTGAAGATTGAGGATTGAGGATTGAGGGTTGAAGATCGAGGACTGAGTATTGGGGGTTGAGTGATGAGGATTGATGTTTGTGGATTGAGATTTGAAGATCGAAGAATGGGGATTGAGTATAGAAAACTGTGAATTGAGGACATTCTATTGAGGTCTGAGGATTGACAATTGATTGATGAGGACCGAAGGCTGAAGATTGAGGATTCAGGATTGAGGATTCCGGATTGAGGTTCGAGGACTGAGGATTGAGGATTGAGGTTTGAGGATTGAGGACCAGTACTGACGGTTGAGGATTGAGGTTTGAGGATTGTGGATTGAGGATTGAGAATGAGGGCTGAGGGTTGAGGATTGAGGATTGAGTATAGAATCCTGAGAATTCAGGATATTCTATTGAGTATTGAGAATTGAGGATTGATGGTTGAGTATTAAGGATTGAGTATTGAGGATTGAGGATTGAGGATTGAGGATTGAGGATTGAGGATGGAGGATTGAAGATTGAGTACTGAGTATTGAAGATTGAGGATCGACGATTGAGGATTGAGGATTGAAGATTGAGGATTGGGGACTGAGGGTTGAGGGCTGAATGATGAGAATTGATGTTTGTGGATAGAGATTTGAAGATTGCAGGTTGAGTATTGAGTATTGAAAACTGTGAATTGATGATATACTATTGAGGATAGAGGATCGACAACTGATTGTTGAGGACTGAAGGCTGAAGATTGAGGATTCAGGATTGAGGATTGAGGATTGGGGATTGAGGATTGAAGATTGAGGATTGGGGTTGAGGGTTGACGTTTGGGGATTGAGCACTGAGGATTGAGAATTCAGGATTGAGGATTGAAGATTGAGTATTGAGGATTGTAGATTGAGGATTGAGGATTGAGGGTTGAAGATTGAGGACTGAGGATTGAGGGATGAGTGATGAGGATTGATGTTTGTGGATTGAGATTTGAAGATCGAAGAATGGGGATTGAGTATTGAAAACTGTGAATTGAGGATATTCTATTGAGGTCTGAGGATTGACAATTGATTGATGAGGACCGAGGGCTGAAGATTGAGGATTCAGGATTGAGGATTCCGGATTGAGGTTCGAGGACTGAGGATTGAGGATTGGGGTTTGAGGATTGAGGACGAGTACTGACGGTTGAGGATTGAGGTTTGAGGATTGTGGATCGAGGATTGAGGATGAGGTCTGAGGGTTGAGGGTTGAGGTTTGGGTATTGAATCCTGAGAATTCAGGATATTCTATTGAGTATAGAGAATTGAGTATTGATGGTTGAGCATTGAGGATTGAGGATTCAGGATTGAAGGTTCAGTATTGAGGATAGAAGATTGATTATTGAGGATCGAATATTGAGGATTGAGGATTGAGAATTGAGAATTGAGAATTGAGAATTGAGGATGAGGACTGAGGGTTGAGGATTGAGGTTTGAGGAATGCGGATTGAGGATTGAGGATTGAAGATTGAGGATTGAGGATTGAGGATTGAGGACTGAGGATTGAGGATTGGGGACTGAGAATTG
Organism: Calliopsis andreniformis; assembly: GCF_051401765.1. Taxonomy (NCBI): domain Eukaryota; kingdom Metazoa; phylum Arthropoda; class Insecta; order Hymenoptera; family Andrenidae; genus Calliopsis; species Calliopsis andreniformis. The sequence continues at coordinate 1,672,008 of NW_027480510.1, read as the reverse complement.
AAGATTGAGGGTTGAGTATCGAGGATTGAGGATTGAGGATTGAGGATTGAGGATTGAGGATTGAGGATTGATGATTAAGATTTGAGGATTGCAGATTGAGTATTGCGGATTGAAGATTGAGGATTGAGGATAGAGGATTGAGGATTGAGGATTGGGGATTGAGGATTGAGCATTGCGTATTGAGGATTGAAGATTGAGGATTGAGGATTGAGGATTGAGGATTGAGGATTGAGGATTGAGTATTGAGGATTGAAGATTGAGGATTGAGGATTGAGGATTGAAGATTGGGGATCGAGGATTGACGATTGAGGATTGAGAATTGAGGATTGAGGATTGAAGATTGAGGATTGAGGATTGAGGATTGAGAATTGAGGATTGAGGATGTGGTCTGAGGGTTGAGGGTTGTGGTTTGAGGACTGAGGATTGAGGATTGAGGACTGAGGATTGAGGATTGAGGATTGAGCATTGAGGATTGAAGATTGAGGAATGGGGATTGAGGATTGATGATAGAGGATTAAGGATTGAGGATCGGGGATTGAGGATCTAGGATTGGAGATTGATTATTGACCATTGAGGATTGAGGATTGAGGATTGAGGATTGAAGATTGAGGATTGTGTTTTGCGGATTGAACATTGAGGATTGAGGATTGAGGATTGAGGATTGGGTATTGCGGATTGAAGAATGTGGCTTGAGGATTGAGGATTGAGGATTGAGGATTGGAGGTTGAGGATTGAGGATTGAGGATTGAGGATTGAATATTGAGAATTGAGGATTGAAGATTGAGGATTGAGGATTGAGGGTTGAGGATTGAGGACGTGGACTGACGGTTGAGGATTGAGGTTTGAGGATTGAGGATTGAGGATTGAGGACTGAGGATTGAGGATTGAGGATTGAGCATTGAGGATTGAAGATTGAGGAATGGGGATTGAGGATTGATGATAGAGGATTAAGGATTGAGGATTGGGGATTGAGGATCTAGGATTGGAGATTGATTATTGAGGATTGAAGATTGAGGATTGAGGATTGAGGATTGAGAATTGAGAATTGAGTGTGAGGACTGAGGGTTGAGGATTGAGGTTAGAGGAACGAGGATTGAGGATTGAGGATTGAGGACTGAAGGTTGAGTATTGAGGATTGAAGATTGAGGTTTGAGGACTGAGTGTTGAGGATTGAGGATTGAGGATTGAGGATTGAGCATTGAAGATTAAATATTAATGATTGAAGGTTGAGGATTGAGGATTGAGGGTTGTGGATTGAGGACGAGGACTGAGGGTTGAGTATTGGTGTTTGAAGTCTGAGGATTGAGGATTGAGGATTGAGAATTGAGGATTGAGGATTGAGGATTGAAGATTGAGGATTGAGGATTGAGGATTGAGGACTGAAGGTTGAATATTCAAGATTGAAGATTGAGGATTCAGTATTGATGGTTGTGGATTGAGGACGAGGACTGAGGGTTGAGTATTGCTGTTTGAGGTCTGAGGATTGAGGATTGAGGATTGAGAATTGAGGATTGAGGATAGAGGATTGAAGATTGAGGATTGGGTATTGAGGATTGAAGAATGAGTATTGATGATTGAAGATGGGAGGATTGAGGATTGAGAATTGAGGATTGAGGATAGAGGATTGAAGATTGAGGATTGGGTATTGAGGATTGAAGAATGAGTATTGAGGATTGAGGATTGGGGATTGAGGATTGAGGATTGAAGATTGAGGATTAGGGACTGAGTATTCAGGGTTGAGTGATGAGAATTGATGTTTGTGGATAGAGATCTGAAGATTGCAGATTGAGTATTGAGTATTGAAAACTGTGGATTGAGGATATTCTATTGAGGATTGAGGATTGACAACTGGTTGTTGAGGACTCAGGGCTGAAAATTGAGGATTCAGGATTGAGGATTCAGGATTGAGGTTTGAGGACTGAGGATTGAGGATTGAGGATTGAAGATTGAGTATTGATGATTGAAGATGGGAGGATTGAGGATTGAGGGTTGAGGATTCAGGACGAGGACTGACGGTTGAGGTTTGAGGAGTGAGGATTGAGAATTGAGGATTGAGGATTGAAGATTAAGTATTGAGGATTGAAGATTGAGGATTGAGGATTGAGGATTGAGGATTGAAGGTTGAGTATTGAGGATTGAAGATTGAGGTTTGAGGACTGAGTGTTGAGGATTGAGGATTGAGGATTGAGGATTGAGCATTGAAGATTAAATATTAATGATTGAAGGTTGAGGATTGAGGATTGAGGGTTGTGGATTGAGGACGAGGACTGAGGGTTGAGTATTGGTGTTTGAAGTCTGAGGATTGAGGATTGAGGATTGAGAATTGAGGATTGAGGATTGAGGATTGAAGATTGAGGATTCGGTATTGGGGATTGAAGAATGAGGATTTGGGAGTGAGGGCTGAGGATTGAGGATTGCAGTTTGAGTATTGAGGATTGAAGATTGAGGATTGAGGATTGAAGATTGAGGATTGAGGATTGAGGATTGAGGATTGAAGATTGAGCATTGAGGATTGAGAATTGAGGATTGAGGATTGAAGATTGAGTATTGAGGATTGAAGATTGAGGTTTGAGGATTGAGGAATGAGGATTGGGGACTGAGTGTTTAGGGTTGCGTGATGAGAATTGATGTTTGTGGATACAGATTTGAAGATTGCAGGTTGAGTATTGAGCATTGAAACCTGTGAAATGAGGATATTCTATTGAGGATTGAGGATTGACAACTGATTGTTGAGGACTGAGGGCTGAAGATTCAGGATACAGGATTGAGGATTCAGGATTGAGGTTTGAGGACTGAGGATTGAGGACTGAGGATTGACGATTGAGGTTTGAGGATTGAGGATTGAAGATTGAGGATTGGGTATTGAGGATTGAACATTGAGGATTGAGGATTGAGTATTGAGGATTGAGGATTGGGGACTGAGTGTTGAGGATTGAGTATTGAAGATTGAGGATTTGGGACTGAGGATTGATGATTGAGGATTGAGGATTGAGGATTGAGGATTGAGGGTTGAGGATTGAGGATTGAAGATTGAGGATTGGGTATTGAGGATTGAAGAATGAGGATTGAGAAATAAGCATTGAAGATTGAGTATTGAGGATTGAGTATTGAGAATTGAATATTGAGGATTGGCGACTGAGTGTTGGGGGTTGAGTGATGAGAATTGATGTTTGTGGATAGAGATTTGAAGATTGCAGATTGAGTATTGAGTAATAAAAACAGTGAATTGATGATATTCTATTGAGGATTGAGGATTGACAACTGATTGTTGAGGCCTGAGGGCTGAAGATTGAGGATTCAGGATTCAGGATTCTGGATTGAGGTTTGAGGACTGAGGATTGAGGATTGAGGATTGAGGATTGAGGATTGATGATTGAAGATTGAGGATTGAGGATTGAGTGTTGTGGATTGAGGATTGAGGATTGAGGATTGAGGATTGATGATTGAGGATTGGGGTCGAGGGTTGACGTTTGGGGATTGAGCATTGAGGATTGAGAATTCAGGATTGAGGATTGAAGATTGAGTATTGAGGATTGAAGATTGAGGAATGAGGATTGAGGGTTGAAGATCGAGGACTGAGTATTGAGGGTTGAGTGATGAGGATTGATGTTTGTGGATTGAGATTTGAAGATCGAAGAATGGGGATTGAGTATAGAAAACTGTGAATTGAGGACATTCTATTGAGGTCTGAGGATTGACAATTGATTGATGAGGACCGAAGGCTGAAGATTGAGGATTCAGGATTGAGGATTCCGGATTGAGGTTCGAGGACTGAGGATTGAGGATTGAGGTTTGAGGATTGAGGACCAGTACTGACGGTTGAGGATTGAGGTTTGAGGATTGTGGATTGAGGATTGAGAATGAGGGCTGAGGGTTGAGGATTGAGGATTGAGTATAGAATCCTGAGAATTCAGGATATTCTATTGAGTATTGAGAATTGAGGATTGATGGTTGAGTATTAAGGATTGAGTATTGAGGATTGAGGATTGAGGATTGAGGATTGAGGATTGAGGATTGAGGATTGAGGATTGGGTATTGCGGATTGGGTATTGCGGATTGAACATTGAGGATTGAGGATTGAGGATTGAGGATTGAGGATTGAGGACTGAAGATTGAATATTGATGATTGAAGATTGAGGATTGAGGATTGATGGTTGTGGATTGAGGACGAGGACGGAGGGTTGAGTATTGCTGCTTGAGGTATGAGGATTCAGTATTGAGGATCGAGAATTGAGGATTGAGGATTGACGATTGAAGATTGAGGATCGGGTATTGAGGATTGAAGAATGAGGATAGAGGATTGAGGATTGAGTATTGAGGATTGAAGATTGAGTATTGAGGATTGAGTATTGAAGATTGAGGATTTGGGACTGAGGATTGATGATTGAGGATTGAGGATTGAGGATTGAGGATTGAGGGTTGAGGATTGAGGATTGAAGATTGAGGATTGGGTGTTGAGGATTGAAGAATGGGGATTGAGGAATAAGCATTGAAGGTTGGGTATTGAGGAATGAAGTTTGAGGATTGTGGATTGAGGATTGAGCATTGAGGATTGAATATTGAGGATTGGGGACTGAGTGTTGGGGGTTGAGTGATGAGAATTGATGTTTGTGGATAGAGATTTGAAGATTGCAGATTGAGTATTGAGTAATGAAAACTGTGAATTGATGATATTCTATTGAGGATTGAGTATTGACAACTGATTGTAGAGAACTGAGGGCTGAAGATTGAGGATTCAGGATTCAGGACTCAAGATTGAGGTTTGAGGACTGAGGATTGAGGATTGAGGATTGAGGATTGAGGATTGATGTTTGAAGATTGAGGATTGAAGATTGAGGTCTGAGGATTGAGGGCTGAGGATTGTGGATGAGGGCTGAGGGTTGAGGATTGAGATTTGAGGACTGAGGACTGAGGATTGAGGATTGAGTATTGAGGATTGAGGATTGAGGATTGAAGATTGAGGATTGAGGATTGAGGATTGAGGATTGAGGATTGAAGATTGAGTATTGATGATTGAAGATTGAGGATTGAGGATTGAGCGTTGAGGATTGAGGACGAGGACTGACGGTTGAGGATTGATGTTTGAGGATTGAGGATTCAGAATTGAGGACCGATGATTGAGGATTGAGGACTGAGCATTGAGGAATGATGATTGAGAACTGAGGATTGGGGATTGAAGATTGAGTATTGAGGATTGAAGATTGAGGATTGAGGATTGAGGGTTGAGGATTGTGGATGAGGGCTGAGGGTTGAGGATTGAGTTTTGAGGACTGAGGATTGAGGATTGAGGATTGAGAATTGAGGATTGAGGATTGATGATTGAAGATTAAGGATTGTGTATTGAGGATTGAAGAATGAGGATTGAGGATTGAGAATTGAGGATTGAGGATTGAAGATTGAGTATTGAGGATTGAAGATTGACGATTGAGGATTGAGAATTGAGGATTGAGGATTGAGGAATGAGCATTGAAGATTAAGTATTGAGGATTGAAGTTTGAGGATTGTGGATTGAGGATTGAGTATTGCGGATTGAATATTGTGGATTGGGGACTGAGTGTTGAGGGCTGCGTGATGAGATTGATGTTTGTGTATAGAGATTTGAAGGTTGCAGGTTGAGTATTGAGTAATGAAAACTGTGAATTGATGATATTCTATTGAGGATTGAGGTTTGACTACTGATTGTAGAGGACTGAGGGCTGAAGGCTGAGGATTCAGGGTTCAGGATTCAGGACTGAGGTTTGAGGACTGAGGATTGAGGATTGAGGATTGAGGATTGAGAATTGATGATTGAAGATTGAGGATTGAGGATTGAGGGTTGTGGATTGATGATTGAAGATTAAGGATTGTGTATTGAGGATTGAAGAATGAGGATTGAGGATTAAGGATTGAGGATTGAGGATTGAGGATAGAGGATTGAGGATTGAGGATTGAGGATTGAGGATTGAGTATTGAGGATTGAGTATTGAGGATTGAAGATTGACGATTGAGGATTGAGAATCGAGGATTGAGGATTGAGGATTCAGGATTGAGGATTGAAGATTGAGTATTGAGGATTGAAGATTGAGGATGGAGGATTGAATATTGAGTATTGAGTATTGAAGATTGAGGACCGACGATTGAGGATTGAGGATTGAAGATTGATGATTGGGGACTGAGTGTTGAGGGTTGAATGATGAGAACTGATGTTTGTGGATAGAGATTTGCTAATTGCAGATTGAGTATTGCGTATTGAAAACTGTGAATTGATGACATTCTATTGAGGATTGAGAATTGACAACTGATTGTTGAGGACTGAGGTCTGAAGATTGAGGATTCAGGATTGAGGATTCAGGTTTGAGGTGTGAGGACTGAGGATTGAGGATTGAGGATTGAGGATTGAGGATTGTGGATTGAGGATTGAGGATTGAAGATTGAGGATTGGGTATTGCGGATTGAACATTGAGGATTGAGGATTGAGGATTGAGGATTGAGGATTGAGGACTGAAGATAGAATATTGATGATTGAAGATTGAGGATTGAGGATTGATGGTTCTGGATTGAGGACGAGGACTGAGGGTTGAGTATTGCTGTTTGAGGTCTGAGGATTCAGGATTGAGGATTGTGAATTGAGGATTGAGGATTGAGGATTGAAGATTGAGGATTGGGTGTTGAGGATTGAAGAAGGAGGATTGAGGACTGAGGATTGAGGATTGAGGATTGAAGATTGAGTATTGAGGATTGAGTATTGAAGATTGAGGATTTGGGACTGAGGATTGATGATTGAAGATTGAGGATTGAGGATTGAGGATTGAGGGTTGAGGATTGAGTATTGAAGATTGAGGATTGGGTATTGAGGATTGAAGAATGAGGATTGAGAAATAAGCATTGAAGATTGAGTATTGAGGATTGAGTATTGAGAATTGAATATTGAGGATTGGCGACTGAGTGTTGGGGGTTGAGTGATGAGAATGGATGTTTGTGGATAGAGATTTGAAGATTGCAGATTGAGTATTGAGTAATAAAAACAGTGAATTGATGATATTCTATTGAGGATTGAGGATTGACAACTGATTGTTGAGGCCTGAGGGCTGAAGATTGAGGATTCAGGATTCAGGATTCTGGATTGAGGTTTGAGGACTGAGGATTGAGGATTGAGGATTGAGGATTGAGGATTGATGATTGAAGATTGAGGATTGAGGATTGTGTGTTGTGGATTGAGGATTGAGGATTGAGGATTGAGGATTGATGATTGAGGATTGAGGATTGAGGATTGAGGATTGAAGATTGAGTGTTGAGGATTGAAGACTTACGACTGAGGGCTGAGGATTGTGGATGGAGCATTGAGGATTGAAGATTGAGGACTGGGGATTGAGGATTGAGGATTGAGTATTGAGGATTGAGAAATGAGGATTGACGATTGAGGATTGAGGATTGAGTATTGAAGATTGAGGATTTGGGACTGAGGATTGAAGATTGAGTATTGAGGATTGAGGATTGAGGATTGAGGATAGAGGATTGAAGATTGACGATTGGGTATTGAGGATTGCTGAATGAGGATTGAGGATTGAGGATTGAGGATTGAGGATTGAAGATTGAGTACTGAGGATTGAAGATTGACGATTGAGGATTGAGGATTGAGGATTGAAGATTGAGGATTGGGTATTGCGGATTGAACATTGAGGATTGAGGATTGAGGATTGAGGATTGAGGATTGAGGACTGAAGATTGAATATTGATGATTGAAGATTGAGGATTGAGGATTGATGGTTGTGGATTGAGGACGAGGACGGAGGGTTGAGTATTGCTGCTTGAGGTATGAGGATTCAGTATTGAGGATCGAGAATTGAGGATTGAGGATTGAGGATTGAAGATTGAGGATCGGGTATTGAGGATTGAAGAATGAGGATAGAGGATTGAGGATTGAGTATTGAGGATTGAACATTGAGTATTGAGGATTGAGTATTGAAGATTGAGGATTTGGGACTGAGGATTGATGATTGAGGATTGAGGATTGAGGATTGAGGATTGATGGTTGAGGATTGAGGATTGAAGATTGAGGATTGGGTGTTGAGGATTGAAGAATGGGGATTGAGGAATAAGCATTGAAGGTTGGGTATTGAGGAATGAAGTTTGAGGATTGTGGATTGAGGATTGAGCATTGAGGATTGAATATTGAGGATTGGGGACTGAGTGTTGGGGGTTGAGTGATGAGAATTGATGTTTGTGGATAGAGATTTGAAGATTGCAGATTGAGTATTGAGTAATGAAAACTGTGAATTGATGATATTCTATTGAGGATTGAGTATTGACAACTGATTGTAGAGAACTGAGGGCTGAAGATTGAGGATTCAGGATTCAGGACTCAAGATTGAGGTTTGAGGACTGAGGATTGAGGATTGAGGATTGAGGATTGAGGATTGATGTTTGAAGATTGAGGATTGAAGATTGAGGACTGAGGATTGAGGGCTGAGGATTGTGGATGAGGGCTGAGGGTTGAGGATTGAGATTTGAGGACTGAGGACTGAGGATTGAGGATTGAGTATTGAGGATTGAGGATTGAGGATTGAAGATTGAGGATTGAGGATTGAGGATTGAGGATTGAGGATTGAGGATTGAAGATTGAGTATTGATGATTGAAGATTGAGGATTGAGGATTGAGCGTTGAGGATTGAGGACGAGGACTGACGGTTGAGGATTGATGTTTGAGGATTGAGGATTCAGAATTGAGGACTGATGATTGAGGATTGAGGACTGAGCATTGAGGAATGATGATTGAGAACTGAGGATTGGGGATTGAAGATTGAGTATTGAGGATTGAAGGTTGAGGATTGAGGATTGAGGGTTGAGGATTGTGGATGAGGGCTGAGGGTTGAGGATTGAGTTTTGAGGACTGAGGATTGAGGATTGAGGATTGAGAATTGAGGATTGAGGATTGATGATTGAAGATTAAGGATTGTGTATTGAGGATTGAAGAATGAGGATTGAGGATTGAGAATTGAGGATTGAGGATTGAAGATTGAGTATTGAGGATTGAAGATTGACGATTGAGGATTGAGAATTGAGGATTGAGGATTGAGGAATGAGCATTGAAGATTAAGTATTGAGGATTGAAGTTTGAGGATTGTGGATTGAGGATTGAGAATTGCGGATTGAATATTGTGGATTGGGGACTGAGTGTTGAGGTCTGCGTGATGAGATTGATGTTTGTGTATAGAGATTTGAAGGTTGCAGGTTGAGTATTGAGTAATGAAAACTGTGAATTGATGATATTCTATTGAGGATTGAGGTTTGACTACTGATTGTAGAGGACTGAGGGCTGAAGGTTGAGGATTCAGGGTTCAGGATTCAGGACTGAGGTTTGAGGACTGAGGATTGAGGATTGATGATTGAGGATTGAGAATTGATGATTGAAGATTGAGGATTGAGGATTGAGGGTTGTGGATTGATGATTGAAGATTAAGGATTGTGTATTGAGGATTGAAGAATGAGGATTGAGGATTAAGGATTGAGGATTGAGGATTGAGGATAGAGGATTGAGGATTGAGGATTGAGGATTGAGGATTGAGTATTGAGGATTGAGTATTGAGGATTGAAGATTGACGATTGAGGATTGAGAATCGAGGATTGAGGATTGAGGATTCAGGATTGAGGATTGAAGGTTGAGTATTGAGGATTGAAGATTGAGGATGGAGGATTGAAGATTGAGTATTGAGTATTGAAGATTGAGGACCGACGATTGAGGATTGAGGATTGAAGATTGATGATTGGGGACTGAGTGTTGAGGGTTGAATGATGAGAACTGATGTTTGTGGATAGAGATTTGCTAATTGCAGATTGAGTATTGCGTATTGAAAACTGTGAATTGATGACATTCTATTGAGGATTGAGAATTGACAACTGATTGTTGAGGACTGAGGTCTGAAGATTGAGGATTCAGGATTGAGGATTCAGGTTTGAGGTGTGAGGACTGAGGATTGAGGATTGAGGATTGAGGATTGAGGATTGTGGATTGAGGATTGAGGATTGAAGATTGAGGATTGGGTATTGCGGATTGAACATTGAGGATTGAGGATTGAGGATTGAGGATTGAGGATTGAGGACTGAAGATAGAATATTGATGATTGAAGATTGAGGATTGAGGATTGATGGTTCTGGATTGAGGACGAGGACTGAGGGTTGAGTATTGCTGTTTGAGGTCTGAGGATTCAGGATTGAGGATTGTGAATTGAGGATTGAGGATTGAGGATTGAAGATTGAGGATTGGGTGTTGAGGATTGAAGAAGGAGGATTGAGGACTGAGGATTGAGGATTGAGGATTGAAGATTGAGTATTGAGGATTGAGTATTGAAGATTGAGGATTTGGGACTGAGGATTGATGATTGAGTATTGAGGATTGAGTATTGAGAATTGAATATTGAGGATTGGCGACTGAGTGTTGGGGGTTGAGTGATGAGAATTGATGTTTGTGGATAGAGATTTGAAGATTGCAGATTGAGTATTGAGTAATAAAAACAGTGAATTGATGATATTCTATTGAGGATTGAGGATTGACAACTGATTGTTGAGGCCTGAGGGCTGAAGATTGAGGATTCAGGATTCAGGATTCTGGATTGAGGTTTGAGGACTGAGGATTGAGGATTGAGGATTGAGGATTGAGGATTGATGATTGAAGATTGAGGATTGAGGATTGAGTGTTGTGGATTGAGGATTGAGGATTGAGGATTGAGGATTGATGATTGAGGATTGGGGTCGAGGGTTGACGTTTGGGGATTGAGCATTGAGGATTGAGAATTCAGGATTGAGGATTGAAGATTGAGTATTGATGATTGAAGATTGAGGATTGAGGATTGAGGGTTGAAGATCGAGGACTGAGTATTGGGGGTTGAGTGATGAGGATTGATGTTTGTGGATTGAGATTTGAAGATCGAAGAATGGGGATTGAGTATAGAAAACTGTGAATTGAGGACATTCTATTGAGGTCTGAGGATTGACAATTGATTGATGAGGACCGAAGGCTGAAGATTGAGGATTCAGGATTGAGGATTCCGGATTGAGGTTCGAGGACTGAGGATTGAGGATTGAGGTTTGAGGATTGAGGACCAGTACTGACGGTTGAGGATTGAGGTTTGAGGATTGTGGATTGAGGATTGAGAATGAGGGCTGAGGGTTGAGGATTGAGGATTGAGTATAGAATCCTGAGAATTCAGGATATTCTATTGAGTATTGAGAATTGAGGATTGATGGTTGAGTATTAAGGATTGAGTATTGAGGATTGAGGATTGAGGATTGAGGATTGAGGATTGAGGATGGAGGATTGAAGATTGAGTACTGAGTATTGAAGATTGAGGATCGACGATTGAGGATTGAGGATTGAAGATTGAGGATTGGGGACTGAGGGTTGAGGGCTGAATGATGAGAATTGATGTTTGTGGATAGAGATTTGAAGATTGCAGGTTGAGTATTGAGTATTGAAAACTGTGAATTGATGATATACTATTGAGGATAGAGGATCGACAACTGATTGTTGAGGACTGAAGGCTGAAGATTGAGGATTCAGGATTGAGGATTGAGGATTGGGGATTGAGGATTGAAGATTGAGGATTGGGGTTGAGGGTTGACGTTTGGGGATTGAGCACTGAGGATTGAGAATTCAGGATTGAGGATTGAAGATTGAGTATTGAGGATTGTAGATTGAGGATTGAGGATTGAGGGTTGAAGATTGAGGACTGAGGATTGAGGGATGAGTGATGAGGATTGATGTTTGTGGATTGAGATTTGAAGATCGAAGAATGGGGATTGAGTATTGAAAACTGTGAATTGAGGATATTCTATTGAGGTCTGAGGATTGACAATTGATTGATGAGGACCGAGGGCTGAAGATTGAGGATTCAGGATTGAGGATTCCGGATTGAGGTTCGAGGACTGAGGATTGAGGATTGGGGTTTGAGGATTGAGGACGAGTACTGACGGTTGAGGATTGAGGTTTGAGGATTGTGGATCGAGGATTGAGGATGAGGTCTGAGGGTTGAGGGTTGAGGTTTGGGTATTGAATCCTGAGAATTCAGGATATTCTATTGAGTATAGAGAATTGAGTATTGATGGTTGAGCATTGAGGATTGAGGATTCAGGATTGAAGGTTCAGTATTGAGGATAGAAGATTGATTATTGAGGATCGAATATTGAGGATTGAGGATTGAGAATTGAGAATTGAGAATTGAGAATTGAGGATGAGGACTGAGGGTTGAGGATTGAGGTTTGAGGAATGCGGATTGAGGATTGAGGATTGAAGATTGAGGATTGAGGATTGAGGATTGAGGACTGAGGATTGAGGATTGGGGACTGAGAATTGAAGATTGAGGGTTGAGTATCGAGGATTGAGGATTGAGGATTGAGGATTGAGGATTGAGGATTGAGGATTGATGATTAAGGATTGAGGATTGCAGATTGAGTATTGCGGATTGAAGATTGAGGATTGAGGATAGAGGATTGAGGATTGAGGATTGGGGATTGAGGATTGAGCATTGCGTATTGAGGATTGAAGATTGAGGATTGAGGATTGAGGATTGAGGATTGAGGATTGAGGATTGAGTATTGAGGATTGAAGATTGAGGATTGAGGATTGAGGATTGAAGATTGGGGATCGAGGATTGACGATTGAGGATTGAGAATTGAGGATTGAGGATTGAAGATTGAGGATTGAGGATTGAGGATTGAGAATTGAGGATTGAGGATGTGGTCTGAGGGTTGAGGGTTGTGGTTTGAGGACTGAGGATTGAGGATTGAGGACTGAGGATTGAGGATTGAGGATTGAGCATTGAGGATTGAAGATTGAGGAATGGGGATTGAGGATTGATGATAGAGGATTAAGGATTGAGGATCGGGGATTGAGGATCTAGGATTGGAGATTGATTATTGACCATTGAGGATTGAGGATTGAGGATTGAGGATTGAAGATTGAGGATTGTGTTTTGCGGATTGAACATTGAGGATTGAGGATTGAGGATTGAGGATTGGGTATTGCGGATTGAAGAATGTGGCTTGAGGATTGAGGATTGAGGATTGAGGATTGGAGGTTGAGGATTGAGGATTGAGGATTGAGGATTGAATATTGAGAATTGAGGATTGAAGATTGAGGATTGAGGATTGAGGGTTGAGGATTGAGGACGTGGACTGACGGTTGAGGATTGAGGTTTGAGGATTGAGGTTAGAGGAACGAGGATTGAGGATTGAGGATTGAGGACTGAGTATTGACGATTCAGTATTGAAGATTGAGGATTGATGATTGAGGATTGAGGATTGAGGATTGAGGATTGAAGATTGAGGATTGAGGATTGAGGATTGAGGACTGAAGGTTGAATATTCATGATTGAAGATTGAGGATTCAGTATTGATGGTTGTGGATTGAGGACGAGGACTGAGGGTTGAGTATTGCTGTTTGAGGTCTGAGGATTGAGGATTGAGGATTGAGAATTGAGGATTGAGGATAGAGGATTGAAGATTGAGGATTGGGTATTGAGGATTGAAGAATGAGTATTGATGATTGAAGATGGGAGGATTGAGGATTGAGAATTGAGGATTGAGGATAGAGGATTGAAGATTGAGGATTGGGTATTGAGGATTGAAGAATGAGTATTGAGGATTGAGGATTGGGGATTGAGGATTGAGGATTGAAGATTGAGGATTAGGGACTGAGTATTCAGGGTTGAGTGATGAGAATTGATGTTTGTGGATAGAGATCTGAAGATTGCAGATTGAGTATTGAGTATTGAAAACTGTGGATTGAGGATATTCTATTGAGGATTGAGGATTGACAACTGGTTGTTGAGGACTCAGGGCTGAAAATTGAGGATTCAGGATTGAGGATTCAGGATTGAGGTTTGAGGACTGAGGATTGAGGATTGAGGATTGAAGATTGAGTATTGATGATTGAAGATGGGAGGATTGAGGATTGAGGGTTGAGGATTCAGGACGAGGACTGACGGTTGAGGTTTGAGGAGTGAGGATTGAGAATTGAGGATTGAGGATTGAAGATTAAGTATTGAGGATTGAAGATTGAGGATTGAGGATTGAGGATTGAGGATTGAAGGTTGAGTATTGAGGATTGAAGATTGAGGTTTGAGGACTGAGTGTTGAGGATTGAGGATTGAGGATTGAGGATTGAGCATTGAAGATTAAATATTAATGATTGAAGGTTGAGGATTGAGGATTGAGGGTTGTGGATTGAGGACGAGGACTGAGGGTTGAGTATTGGTGTTTGAAGTCTGAGGATTGAGGATTGAGGATTGAGAATTGAGGATTGAGGATTGAGGATTGAAGATTGAGGATTCGGTATTGGGGATTGAAGAATGAGGATTTGGGAGTGAGGGCTGAGGATTGAGGATTGCAGTTTGAGTATTGAGGATTGAAGATTGAGGATTGAGGATTGAAGATTGAGGATTGAGGATTGAGGATTGAGGATTGAAGATTGAGCATTGAGGATTGAGAATTGAGGATTGAGGATTGAAGATTGAGTATTGAGGATTGAAGATTGAGGTTTGAGGATTGAGGAATGAGGATTGGGGACTGAGTGTTTAGGGTTGCGTGATGAGAATTGATGTTTGTGGATACAGATTTGAAGATTGCAGGTTGAGTATTGAGCATTGAAACCTGTGAAATGAGGATATTCTATTGAGGATTGAGGATTGACAACTGATTGTTGAGGACTGAGGGCTGAAGATTCAGGATACAGGATTGAGGATTCAGGATTGAGGTTTGAGGACTGAGGATTGAGGACTGAGGATTGACGATTGAGGTTTGAGGATTGAGGATTGAAGATTGAGGATTGGGTATTGAGGATTGAACATTGAGGATTGAGGATTGAGTATTGAGGATTGAGGATTGGGGACTGAGTGTTGAGGATTGAGTATTGAAGATTGAGGATTTGGGACTGAGGATTGATGATTGAGGATTGAGGATTGAGGATTGAGGATTGAGGGTTGAGGATTGAGGATTGAAGATTGAGGATTGGGTATTGAGGATTGAAGAATGAGGATTGAGAAATAAGCATTGAAGATTGAGTATTGAGGATTGAGTATTGAGAATTGAATATTGAGGATTGGCGACTGAGTGTTGGGGGTTGAGTGATGAGAATTGATGTTTGTGGATAGAGATTTGAAGATTGCAGATTGAGTATTGAGTAATAAAAACAGTGAATTGATGATATTCTATTGAGGATTGAGGATTGACAACTGATTGTTGAGGCCTGAGGGCTGAAGATTGAGGATTCAGGATTCAGGATTCTGGATTGAGGTTTGAGGACTGAGGATTGAGGATTGAGGATTGAGGATTGAGGATTGATGATTGAAGATTGAGGATTGAGGATTGAGTGTTGTGGATTGAGGATTGAGGATTGAGGATTGAGGATTGATGATTGAGGATTGGGGTCGAGGGTTGACGTTTGGGGATTGAGCATTGAGGATTGAGAATTCAGGATTGAGGATTGAAGATTGAGTATTGAGGATTGAAGATTGAGGAATGAGGATTGAGGGTTGAAGATCGAGGACTGAGTATTGAGGGTTGAGTGATGAGGATTGATGTTTGTGGATTGAGATTTGAAGATCGAAGAATGGGGATTGAGTATAGAAAACTGTGAATTGAGGACATTCTATTGAGGTCTGAGGATTGACAATTGATTGATGAGGACCGAAGGCTGAAGATTGAGGATTCAGGATTGAGGATTCCGGATTGAGGTTCGAGGACTGAGGATTGAGGATTGAGGTTTGAGGATTGAGGACCAGTACTGACGGTTGAGGATTGAGGTTTGAGGATTGTGGATTGAGGATTGAGAATGAGGGCTGAGGGTTGAGGACTGAGGATTGAGTATAGAATCCTGAGAATTCAGGATATTCTATTGAGTATTGAGAATTGAGGATTGATGGTTGAGTATTAAGGATTGAGTATTGAGGATTGAGGATTGAGGATTGAGGATTGAGGATTGAGGATGGAGGATTGAAGATTGAGTACTGAGTATTGAAGATTGAGGATCGACGATTGAGGATTGAGGATTGAAGATTGAGGATTGGGGACTGAGGGTTGAGGGTTGAATGATGAGAATTGATGTTTGTGGATAGAGATTTGAAGATTGCAGGTTGAGTATTGAGTATTGAAAACTGTGAATTGATGATATACTATTGAGGATAGAGGATCGACAACTGATTGTTGAGGACTGAAGGCTGAAGATTGAGGATTCAGGATTGAGGATTGAGGATTGGGGATTGAGGATTGAAGATTGAGGATTGGGGTTGAGGGTTGACGTTTGGGGATTGAGCACTGAGGATTGAGAATTCAGGATTGAGGATTGAAGATTGAGTATTGAGGATTGTAGATTGAGGATTGAGGGTTGAGGGTTGAAGATTGAGGACTGAGGATTGAGGGATGAGTGATGAGGATTGATGTTTGTGGATTGAGATTTGAAGATCGAAGAATGGGGATTGAGTATTGAAAACTGTGAATTGAGGATATTCTATTGAGGTCTGAGGATTGACAATTGATTGATGAGGACCGAGGGCTGAAGATTGAGGATTCAGGATTGAGGATTCCGGATTGAGGTTCGAGGACTGAGGATTGAGGATTGAGGTTTGAGGATTGAGGACGAGTACTGACGGTTGAGGATTGAGGTTTGAGGATTGTGGATCGAGGATTGAGGATGAGGTCTGAGGGTTGCGGGTTGAGGTTTGGGTATTGAATCCTGAGAATTCAGGATATTCTATTGAGTATAGAGAATTGAGTATTGATGGTTGAGCATTGAGGATTGAGGATTCAGGATTGAAGGTTCAGTATTGAGGATAGAAGATTGATTATTGAGGATCGAATATTGAGGATTGAGGATTGAGAATTGAGAATTGAGAATTGAGAATTGAGGATGAGGACTGAGGGTTGAGGATTGAGGTTTGAGGAATGCGGATTGAGGATTGAGGATTGAAGATTGAGGATTGAGGATTGAGGATTGAGGACTGAGGATTGAGGATTGGGGACTGAGAATTGAAGATTGAGGGTTGAGTATCGAGGATTGAGGATTGAGGATTGAGGATTGAGGATTGAGGATTGAGGATTGAGGATTGAAGATTGAGGATTGAAGATTGAGGATTGAGGATTGAAGATTGAGGATTGGGGATTGAGGATTGACGATTGAGGATTCAGTATTGAGGATTGAGAGTTGTGGATTGAGGATTGAGGATTGAGGATTAAGGATTGAAGAGAGAGGACTGAGTGTTGATGATTGAGTGTTGCGAATTGATGTTTGAGGATTGAGATTTGATTATTGAATTTTGTGGATTGAGTATTGAACCATGGGAATTCAGGATATACTATTCAGTATTGAGAATTGAGGATTGATGGTTGAGTATTGAGGATTGAGGATTGAGCGTTGAGGATTGAGGACTGAGGATGAGGTCTGAGTGTTGAGGATTGAGGCTTGAGGACTGAGGACTGAGGATTGAGGATTGAGAATTGAGGATAGAGGATTGAGGATTGAAGATTGAGGATTGGGTATTGAGGATTGAAGAATGAGGATTGAGGATTGAGGATTGAGGATTGAGGATTGAAGATTGAGTGTTGAGGATTGAAGACTTACGACTGAGGGCTGAGGATTGTGGATGGAGCATTGAGGATTGAAGATTGAGGACTGGGGATTGAGGATTGAGGATTGAGTATTGAGGATTGAGAATTGAGGATTGACGATTGAGGATTGAGGATTGAGTATTGAAGATTGAGGATTTGGGACTGAGAATTGAAGATTGAGTATTGAGGATTGAGGATTGAGGATTGAGGATAGAGGATTGAAGATTGAGGATTGGGTATTGAGGATTGCTGAATGAGGATTGAGGATTGAGGATTGAGGATTGAGGATTCAAGATTGAGTACTGAGGATTGAAGATTGACGATTGAGGATCGAGGATTGACGATTGAGGATTGAGAATTGAGGATTGAGGATTGAGGATTGAAGATTGAGTATTGAGGATTGAAGATTGAGGATTGAGGATTGAGGATTGATGGTTGAGTATTGAGGATTGAGGATTGAGGATTGAAGATTGAGTATTGAAGATTGAAGATTGAGGATTGAGGATTGAGGATTGAGAATTGAGGATTGAGGATGTGGTCTGAGGGTTGAGGGTTGTGGTTTGAGGACTGAGGATTGAGGATTGAGGACTGAGGATTGAGGATTGAGGATTGAGCATTGAGGATTGAAGATTGAGGAATGGGGATTGAGGATTGATGATAGAGGATTAAGGATTGAGGATCGGGGATTGAGGATCTAGGATTGGAGATTGATTATTGACCATTGAGGATTGAGGATTGAGGATTGAGGATTGAAGATTGAGGATTGTGTTTTGCGGATTGAACATTGAGGATTGAGGATTGAGGATTGAGGATTGGGTATTGCGGATTGAAGAATGTGGCTTGAGGATTGAGGATTGAGGATTGAGGATTGGAGGTTGAGGATTGAGGATTGAGGATTGAGGATTGAATATTGAGAATTGAGGATTGAAGATTGAGGATTGAGGATTGAGGGTTGAGGATTGAGGACGTGGACTGACGGTTGAGGATTGAGGTTTGAGGATTGAGGATTGAGGATTGAGGACTGAGGATTGAGGATTGAGGATTGAGCATTGAGGATTGAAGATTGAGGAATGGGGATTGAGGATTGATGATAGAGGATTAAGGACTGAGGATTGGGGATTGAGGATCTAGGATTGGAGATTGATTATTGAGGATTGAAGATTGAGGATTGAGGATTGAGGATTGAGAATTGAGAATTGAGTGTGAGGACTGAGGGTTGAGGATTGAGGTTAGAGGAACGAGGATTGAGGATTGAGGATTGAGGACTGAGTATTGACGATTCAGTATTGAAGATTGAGGATTGATGATTGAGGATTGAGGATTGAGGATTGAGGATTGAAGATTGAGGATTGAGGATTCAGGATTGAGGACTGATGGTTGAATATTCATGATTGAAGATTGAGGATTCAGTATTGATGGTTGTGGATTGAGGACGAGGACTGAGGGTTGAGTATTGCTGTTTGAGGTCTGAGGATTGAGGATTGAGGATTGAGAATTGAGGATTGAGGATAGAGGATTGAAGATTGAGGATTGGGTATTGAGGATTGAAGAATGAGTATTGAGGATTGAGGATTGGGGATTGAGGATTGAGGATTGAAGATTGAGGATTAGGGACTGAGTATTCAGGGTTGAGTGATGAGAATTGATGTTTGTGGATAGAGATCTGAAGATTGCAGATTGAGTATTGAGTATTGAAAACTGTGGATTGAGGATATTCTATTGAGGATTGAGGATTGACAACTGGTTGTTGAGGACTCAGGGCTGAAAATTGAGGATTCAGGATTGAGGATTCAGGATTGAGGTTTGAGGACTGAGGATTGAGGATTGAGGATTGAAGATTGAGTATTGATGATTGAAGATGGGAGGATTGAGGATTGAGGGTTGAGGATTCAGGACGAGGACTGACGGTTGAGGTTTGAGGAGTGAGGATTGAGAATTGAGGATTGAGGATTGAAGATTAAGTATTGAGGATTGAAGATTGAGGATTGAGGATTGAGGATTGAGGATTGAAGGTTGAGTATTGAGGATTGAAGATTGAGGTTTGAGGACTGAGTGTTGAGGATTGAGGATTGAGGATTGAGGATTGAGCATTGAAGATTAAATATTAATGATTGAAGGTTGAGGATTGAGGATTGAGGGTTGTGGATTGAGGACGAGGACTGAGGGTTGAGTATTGGTGTTTGAAGTCTGAGGATTGAGGATTGAGGATTGAGAATTGAGGATTGAGGATTGAGGATTGAAGATTGAGGATTCGGTATTGGGGATTGAAGAATGAGGATTTGGGAGTGAGGGCTGAGGATTGAGGATTGCAGTTTGAGTATTGAGGATTGAAGATTGAGGATTGAGGATTGAAGATTGAGGATTGAGGATTGAGGATTGAGGATTGAAGATTGAGCATTGAGGATTGAGAATTGAGGATTGAGGATTGAAGATTGAGTATTGAGGATTGAAGATTGAGGTTTGAGGATTGAGGATTGAGGATTGGGGACTGAGTGTTTAGGGTTGCGTGATGAGAATTGATGTTTGTGGATACAGATTTGAAGATTGCAGGTTGAGTATTGAGCATTGAAACCTGTGAAATGAGGATATTCTATTGAGGATTGAGGATTGACAACTGATTGTTGAGGACTGAGGGCTGAAGATTCAGGATACAGGATTGAGGATTCAGGATTGAGGTTCGAGGACTGAGGATTGAGGATTGAGGTTTGAGGATTGAGGACGAGTACTGACGGTTGAGGATTGAGGTTTGAGGATTGTGGATTGAGGATTGAGAATGAGGGCTGAGGGTTGAGGATTGAGGATTGAGTATAGAATCCTGAGAATTCAGGATATTCTATTGAGTATTGAGAATTGAGGATTGATGGTTGAGTATTAAGGATTGAGTATTGAGGATTGAGGATTGAGGATTGAGGATTGAGGATTGAGGATGGAGGATTGAAGATTGAGTACTGAGTATTGAAGATTGAGGATCGACGATTGAGGATTGAGGATTGAAGATTGAGGATTGGGGACTGAGGGTTGAGGGTTGAATGATGAGAATTGATGTTTGTGGATAGAGATTTGAAGATTGCAGGTTGAGTATTGAGTATTGAAAACTGTGAATTGATGATATACTATTGAGGATAGAGGATCGACAACTGATTGTTGAGGACTGAAGGCTGAAGATTGAGGATTCAGGATTGAGGATTGAGGATTGGGGATTGAGGATTGAAGATTGAGGATTGGGGTTGAGGGTTGACGTTTGGGGATTGAGCACTGAGGATTGAGAATTCAGGATTGAGGATTGAAGATTGAGTATTGAGGATTGTAGATTGAGGATTGAGGGTTGAGGGTTGAAGATTGAGGACTGAGGATTGAGGGATGAGTGATGAGGATTGATGTTTGTGGATTGAGATTTGAAGATCGAAGAATGGGGATTGAGTATTGAAAACTGTGAATTGAGGATATTCTATTGAGGTCTGAGGATTGACAATTGATTGATGAGGACCGAGGGCTGAAGATTGAGGATTCAGGATTGAGGATTCCGGATTGAGGTTCGAGGACTGAGGATTGAGGATTGAGGTTTGAGGATTGAGGACGAGTACTGACGGTTGAGGATTGAGGTTTGAGGATTGTGGATCGAGGATTGAGGATGAGGTCTGAGGGTTGAGGGTTGAGGTTTGGGTATTGAATCCTGAGAATTCAGGATATTCTATTGAGTATAGAGAATTGAGTATTGATGGTTGAGCATTGAGGATTGAGGATTCAGGATTGAAGGTTCAGTATTGAGGATAGAAGATTGATTATTGAGGATCGAATATTGAGGATTGAGGATTGAGAATTGAGAATTGAGAATTGAGAATTGAGGATGAGGACTGAGGGTTGAGGATTGAGGTTTGAGGAATGCGGATTGAGGATTGAGGATTGAAGATTGAGGATTGAGGATTGAGGATTGAGGACTGAGGATTGAGGATTGGGGACTGAGAATTGAAGATTGAGGGTTGAGTATCGAGGATTGAGGATTGAGGATTGAGGATTGAGGATTGAGGATTGAGGATTGATGATTAAGGATTGAGGATTGCAGATTGAGTATTGCGGATTGAAGATTGAGGATTGAGGATAGAGGATTGAGGATTGAGGATTGGGGATTGAGGATTGAGCATTGCGTATTGAGGATTGAAGATTGAGGATTGAGGATTGAGGATTGAGGATTGAGGATTGAGGATTGAAGATTGAGGATTGAAGATTGAGGATTGAGGATTGAAGATTGAGGATTGGGGATTGAGGATTGACGATTGAGGATTCAGTATTGAGGATTGAGAGTTGTGGATTGAGGATTGAGGATTGAGGATTAAGGATTGAAGAGAGAGGACTGAGTGTTGATGATTGAGTGTTGCGAATTGATGTTTGAGGATTGAGATTTGATTATTGAATTTTGTGGATTGAGTATTGAACCATGGGAATTCAGGATATACTATTCAGTATTGAGAATTGAGGATTGATGGTTGAGTATTGAGGATTGAGGATTGAGCGTTGAGGATTGAGGACTGAGGATGAGGTCTGAGTGTTGAGGATTGAGGCTTGAGGACTGAGGACTGAGGATTGAGGATTGAGAATTGAGGATAGAGGATTGAGGATTGAAGATTGAGGATTGGGTATTGAGGATTGAAGAATGAGGATTGAGGATTGAGGATTGAGGATTGAGGATTGAAGATTGAGTGTTGAGGATTGAAGACTTACGACTGAGGGCTGAGGATTGTGGATGGAGCATTGAGGATTGAAGATTGAGGACTGGGGATTGAGGATTGAGGATTGAGTATTGAGGATTGAGAATTGAGGATTGACGATTGAGGATTGAGGATTGAGTATTGAAGATTGAGGATTTGGGACTGAGGATTGAAGATTGAGTATTGAGGATTGAGGATTGAGGATTGAGGATAGAGGATTGAAGATTGAGGATTGGGTATTGAGGATTGCTGAATGAGGATTGAGGATTGAGGATTGAGGATTGAGGATTGAAGATTGAGTACTGAGGATTGAAGATTGACGATTGAGGATTGAGGATTGAGGATTGAAGATTGAGGATTGGGTATTGCGGATTGAACATTGAGGATTGAGGATTGAGGATTGAGGATTGAGGATTGAGGACTGAAGATTGAATATTGATGATTGAAGATTGAGGATTGAGGATTGATGGTTGTGGATTGAGGACGAGGACGGAGGGTTGAGTATTGCTGCTTGAGGTATGAGGATTCAGTATTGAGGATCGAGAATTGAGGATTGAGGATTGAGGATTGAAGATTGAGGATCGGGTATTGAGGATTGAAGAATGAGGATAGAGGATTGAGGATTGAGTATTGAGGATTGAAGATTGAGTATTGAGGATTGAGTATTGAAGATTGAGGATTTGGGACTGAGGATTGATGATTGAGGATTGAAGATTGAGGATTGAGGATTGAGGGTTGAGGATTGAGGATTGAAGATTGAGGATTGGGTGTTGAGGATTGAAGAATGGGGATTGAGGAATAAGCATTGAAGGTTGGGTATTGAGGAATGAAGTTTGAGGATTGTGGATTGAGGATTGAGCATTGAGGATTGAATATTGAGGATTGGGGACTTAGTGTTGGGGGTTGAGTGATGAGAATTGATGTTTGTGGATAGAGATTTGAAGATTGCAGATTGAGTATTGAGTAATGAAAACTGTGAATTGATGATATTCTATTGAGGATTGAGTATTGACAACTGATTGTAGAGAACTGAGGGCTGAAGATTGAGGATTCAGGATTCAGGACTCAAGATTGAGGTTTGAGGACTGAGGATTGAGGATTGAGGATTGAGGATTGAGGATTGATGTTTGAAGATTGAGGATTGAAGATTGAGGACTGCGGATTGTGGGCTGAGGATTGTGGATGAGGGCTGAGGGTTGAGGATTGAGATTTGAGGACTGAGGACTGAGGATTGAGGATTGAGTATTGAGGATTGAGGATTGAGGATTGGGGATTGAGGATTGAAGATTGAGGATTGGGGTTGAGTGTTGACGTTTGGGGATTGAGCACTGAGGATTGAGAATTCAGGATTGAGGATTGAAGATTGAGTATTGAGGATTGTAGATTGAGGATTGAGGATTGAGGGTTGAAGATTGAGGACTGAGGATTGAGGGATGAGTGATGAGGATTGATGTTTGTGGATTGAGATTTGAAGATCGAAGAATGGGGATTGAGTATTGAAAACTGTGAATTGAGGATATTCTATTGAGGTCTGAGGATTGACAATTGATTGATGAGGACCGAGGGCTGAAGATTGAGGATTCAGGATTGAGGATTCCGGATTGAGGTTCGAGGACTGAGGATTGAGGATTGAGGTTTGAGGATTGAGGACGAGTACTGACGGTTGAGGATTGAGGTTTGAGGATTGTGGATCGAGGATTGAGGATGAGGTCTGAGGGTTGAGGGTTGAGGTTTGGGTATTGAATCCTGAGAATTCAGGATATTCTATTGAGTATAGAGAATTGAGTATTGATGGTTGAGCATTGAGGATTGAGGATTCAGGATTGAAGGTTCAGTATTGAGGATAGAAGATTGATTATTGAGGATCGAATATTGAGGATTGAGGATTGAGAATTGAGAATTGAGAATTGAGAATTGAGGATGAGGACTGAGGGTTGAGGACTGAGGTTTGAGGAATGCGGATTGAGGATTGAGGATTGAAGATTGAGGATTGAGGATTGAGGATTGAGGACTGAGGATTGAGGATTGGGGACTGAGAATTGAAGATTGAGGGTTGAGTATCGAGGATTGAGGATTGAGGATTGAGGATTGAGGATTGAGGATTGAGGATTGATGATTAAGGATTGAGGATTGCAGATTGAGTATTGCGGATTGAAGATTGAGGATTGAGGATAGAGGATTGAGGATTGAGGATTGGGGATTGAGGATTGAGCATTGCGTATTGAGGATTGAAGATTGAGGATTGAGGATTGAGGATTGAGGATTGAGGATTGAGGATTGAAGATTGAGGATTGAAGATTGAGGATTGAGGATTGAAGATTGAGGATTGGGGATTGAGGATTGACGATTGAGGATTCAGTATTGAGGATTGAGAGTTGTGGATTGAGGATTGAGGATTGAGGATTAAGGATTGAAGAGAGAGGACTGAGTGTTGATGATTGAGTGTTGCGAATTGATGTTTGAGGATTGAGATTTGATTATTGAATTTTGTGGATTGAGTATTGAACCATGGGAATTCAGGATATACTATTCAGTATTGAGAATTGAGGATTGATGGTTGAGTATTGAGGATTGAGGATTGAGCGTTGAGGATTGAGGACTGAGGATGAGGTCTGAGTGTTGAGGATTGAGGCTTGAGGACTGAGGACTGAGGATTGAGGATTGAGAATTGAGGATAGAGGATTGAGGATTGAAGATTGAGGATTGGGTATTGAGGATTGAAGAATGAGGATTGAGGATTGAGGATTGAGGATTGAGGATTGAAGATTGAGTGTTGAGGATTGAAGACTTACGACTGAGGGCTGAGGATTGTGGATGGAGCATTGAGGATTGAAGATTGAGGACTGGGGATTGAGGATTGAGGATTGAGTATTGAGGATTGAGAATTGAGGATTGACGATTGAGGATTGAGGATTGAGTATTGAAGATTGAGGATTTGGGACTGAGGATTGAAGATTGAGTATTGAGGATTGAGGATTGAGGATTGAGGATAGAGGATTGAAGATTGAGGATTGGGTATTGAGGATTGCTGAATGAGGATTGAGGATTGAGGATTGAGGATTGAGGATTGAAGATTGAGTACTGAGGATTGAAGATTGACGATTGAGGATTGAGGATTGAGGATTGAAGATTGAGGATTGGGTATTGCGGATTGAACATTGAGGATTGAGGATTGAGGATTGAGGATTGAGGATTGAGGACTGAAGATTGAATATTGATGATTGAAGATTGAGGATTGAGGATTGATGGTTGTGGATTGAGGACGAGGACGGAGGGTTGAGTATTGCTGCTTGAGGTATGAGGATTCAGTATTGAGGATCGAGAATTGAGGATTGAGGATTGAGGATTGAAGATTGAGGATCGGGTATTGAGGATTGAAGAATGAGGATAGAGGATTGAGGATTGAGTATTGAGGACTGAAGATTGAGTATTGAGGATTGAGTATTGAAGATTGAGGATTTGGGACTGAGGATTGATGATTGAGGATTGAGGATTGAGGATTGAGGGTTGAGGATTGAGGATTAAAGATTGAGGATTGGGTGTTGAGGATTGAAGAATGGGGATTGAGGAATAAGCATTGAAGGTTGGGTATTGAGGAATGAAGTTTGAGGATTGTGGATTGAGGATTGAGCATTGAGGATTGAATATTGAGGATTGGGGACTGAGTGTTGGGGGTTGAGTGATGAGAATTGATGTTTGTGGATAGAGATTTGAAGATTGCAGATTGAGTATTGAGTAATGAAAACTGTGAATTGATGATATTCTATTGAGGATTGAGTATTGACAACTGATTGTAGAGAACTGAGGGCTGAAGATTGAGGATTCAGGATTCAGGACTCAAGATTGAGGTTTGAGGACTGAGGATTGAGGATTGAGGATTGAGGATTGAGGATTGATGTTTGAAGATTGAGGATTGAAGATTGAGGACTGAGGATTGAGGGCTGAGGATTGTGGATGAGGGCTGAGGGTTGAGGATTGAGATTTGAGGACTGAGGACTGAGGATTGAGGATTGAGTATTGAGGATTGAGGATTGAGGATTGAAGATTGAGGATTGAGGATTGAGGATTGAGGATTGAGGATTGATGTTTGAAGATTGAGGATTGAAGATTGAGGACTGAGGATTGAGGGCTGAGGATTGTGGATGAGGGCTGAGGGTTGAGGATTGAGATTTGAGGACTGAGGACTGAGGATTGAGGATTGAGTATTGAGGATTGAGGATTGAGGATTGAAGTTTGAGGATTGTGGATTGAGGATTGAGTATTGCGGATTGAATATTGTGGATTGGGGACTGAGTGTTGAGGGCTGCGTGATGAGATTGATGTTTGTGTATAGAGATTTGAAGGTTGCAGGTTGAGTATTGAGTAATGAAAACTGTGAATTGATGATATTCTATTGAGGATTGAGGTTTGACTACTGATTGTAGAGGACTGAGGGCTGAAGGTTGAGGATTCAGGGTTCAGGATTCAGGACTGAGGTTTGAGGACTGAGGATTGAGGATTGAGGATTGAGGATTGAGAATTGATGATTGAAGATTGAGGATTGAGGATTGAGGGTTGTGGATTGATGATTGAAGATTAAGGATTGTGTATTGAGGATTGAAGAATGAGGATTGAGGATTAAGGATTGAGGATTGAGGATTGAGGATAGAGGATTGAGGATTGAGGATTGAGGATTGAGGATTGAGGATTGAAGACTGAGGATTGGGTATTGAGGATTGAACATTGAGGGTTGAGGGTTGAGGATTGAGGATTGAGGATTGAGGACTGAAGATTGAATATTGATGATTGAAGATTGAGGATTGAGGCATTGAGTGTTGTGAATTGAGGACGAGGACTGAGGGTTGAGTATTGATGTTTGGAGTCTGAGGATTGAGGATTGAGGATTGAGAATTGAGGATTGAGGATTGAGGATTGAAGATTGAGGATACGGTATTGAGGATTGAAGTATGAGGATTGAGGAGTGAGGACTGAGGATTGAGTATTGCAGATTGAGCATTGAGGATTGAAGATTGAGGATTGAGGATTGAGGATTGAGGATTGATGATTGAGGATTGAGGATTGAAGATTGAGTATTGAGGATTGAAGATTGAGGATTGAGGATTGATGATTCAGGATTTAGGGTGAGGGCTGAGGGTTGAGGATTAAGGTTTGAGGACTGAGGACTGAGGATTGAGGATTGAGAGTTGAGGATTGAGTGTTGAGGATTGACGATTGAGGATTGGGTAATGAGGATTGAAGAATGAGGATTGAGGATTGAGGATTGAGGATTGAGGATTGAAGATTGAGTATTCAGGATTGGAGATTGACGATTGAGGATTGAGAATTGATGATCGAGTGTTGAGGATTAAGGATTGAAGATTGAGTACTGAGGATTGAAGATTGAGGGTTGAGGATTGAGGATTGATGGTTGAGTATTGAGGATTGAGGATTGAGGATTGAAGATTGAGTATTGAAGATTGAAGATTGAGGATTGAGGATTGAGGATTGAGGATTGAGGATTGAGGATGTGGTCTGAGGGTTGAGGGTTGTGGTTTGAGGACTGAGGTCTGAGGATAGAGGATTGAGGATTGAGGATTGAAGATTGAGGACTGGGTATTGAGGATTGAAGAATGAGGATTGAGGATTGAGGATTGAGGATTGAGGATTGAAGATTGAGTGTTGAGGATTGAAGACTTACGACTGAGGGCTGAGGATTGTGGATGGAGCATTGAGGATTGAAGATTGAGGACTGGGGATAGAGGATTGAGGATTGAGTATTGAGGATTGAGAATTGAGGACTGACGATTGAGGATTGAGTATTGAGGATTGAAGATTTAGGATTGAGGATTGAGGATTGAAGATTGAGGACTGAGTGTTGATGGTTGAGTGATGAGAATTGATGTTTGTGGATTGAGATTTGAAGATTGAAGGATGGGGATTCAGTATTAAAAGCTGTGAATTGAGGATATTCTATTGAGGATTGAGGATTGACAATTGATTTTTGAGGACTGAGGGCTGAAGATTGAGGATTTAGGATTGTGGATTCGAGATTGAGGTTTGAGGACTGAGGATTGAGGGTTGAGGATCGAGGATTGAGGATTGACGCTTGAGGATTGAGTGTTGAGGATGGAGGATTGGAGAGAGAGGACTGAGTGTTGAGGATTGAGCGTTGAGAATTGATGTTTGAGGATTGAGATTTGATTATTGAATATTGTGGACTGAGTATTGAACCATGAGAATTCAGGATATTCTATTGAGTATTGAGAATTGAGGATTGATGATTGAGTATTGAGGATTGATGGTTGAGGGATGAGTGTTGAATATTGAGGATTGAGGATTGAGCATTGAGGATTGAGGATTGAGGATTGAAGATTCAGTATTGATGATTGAAGGTGGGAGGAATGAGGATTGATGGTTGAGGATTGAGGACGAGTTCTGACGGTGGAGGATTGAGGCTTGAGGATTGTGGATTGAGGATTGAGAATGAGGGCTGAGGGTTGAGGATTGAGGTTTGCGTATAGAATCCTGAGAATTCTGGCTATTCTATTGAGTATTGAGAATTGAGGATTGATGGTTGAGTATTTAGGATTGAGGATTGAGGATTGAGGATTGAGTATAGAAGATTGAGGACTGATGATTGAGGATTGATGATTGAGCATTGAGGATTGAGGATTGAGGATTGAAGATTGAGTATTGAGGATTGAAGATTGAGGATTGACGATTGAGGATTGACGATTGAGGATTGAAGATTGAGGATTGGGTATTGCGGATTGAACATTGAGGAATGAGGATTGATGATTGAGGATTGAGGATTGAGGACTGAAGTTTGAATATTGATGATTGAAGATTGAGGATTGAGGATTGATGGTTGTGGATTGAGGACGAGGACTGAGGGCTGAGTGTTGCTGTTTGAGGTCTGTGGATTCAGGATTGAGGATCGAGAATTGAGGATTGAGGATTGAGGATTGAAGATTGAGGATCGGGTATTGAGGATTGAAGAATGAGTATTGAGGATTGAGGATTGAGTATTGAGGATTGAAGACTGAGTGTTGAGGGTTGAGTGGTGAGGATTGATGTTTGTGCATAGAGATTTGAAGATTGCATATTGAGTATTGAGTATTGAAAGCTGTGAATTGATGATATTCTATCGAGGATTGAGGATTGACAACTGATTGTTGAGGACTCAGGGCTGAAGATTGAGGATTCAGGATTGAGGATTCAGGATTGAGGTTTGAGGACTGAGGATTGAGGATTGAGGATTGAAGATTGAGTATTGATGATTGAAGATGGGAGGATTGAGGATTGAGGGTTGAGGATTCAGGACGAGGACTGACGGTTGAGGATTGAGGACTGAGGATTGAGAATTGAGGATTGAGGATTGAAGATTAAGTATTGAGGATTGAAGATTGAGGATTGAGGATTGAGGATTGAGGATTGAAGATTGAGTATTGAGGATTGAGGATTGAGGATTGAGGATGAGGGCTGAGGGTTGAGGGTAGCGGTTTGAGGATTGAGTATTGAGGATTGAGGATAGAGGATTGAGGATTGAGGATTGGGTATTGAGGATTGAAGAATGAGGATTGAGGATTGAGGATTGAGGATCGAGGATTGAAGACTGAGTATTGAGGATTGAAGATTGAGGATTGATGATTGAGGATTGAGGATTGCGTATTGAGGATTGAGGATTGCATATTGAGTATTGAGGATTGAAGATTGAGGATTGAGAATTGAGGATTGAGGATTGAGGATTGAAGATTGAGGATTGGGGATTGAGGATTGACGATTGAGGATTGAGGATTGAAGATTGTGGATTGAGGATTGAGGATTGAGGATTGAGGATTGATGATTGAGGATTGGGGACTGAGTGTTGAGGGTTGAATGATGAGAATTGATGTATGTGGATAGAGATTTGAAAATTGCAGATTGAGTATTGAGTATTGAAAACTGTGAATTGATGATGTTCTATTGAGGATTGAGAATTGACAACTGATTGTTGAGGACTGAGGTCTGAAGGTTGAGGATTCAGGATTGAGGATACAGGTTTGAGGTTCGAGGACTGAGGATTGAGGATTGAGGATTGAGGATTGAGGATTGAAGATTGAGGATTGCGTTTTGCGGATTGAACATTGAGGATTGAGGATTGAGGATTGAGGATTGGGTATTGCGGATTGAAGAATGTGGATTGAGGATTGAGGATTGAGGATTGAGGATTGAAGATTGAGGATTGAGGATTGAGGATTGAGGATTGAATATTGAGTATTGAGGATTGAAGATTGAGGATTGAGGATTGAGTGTTGAGGATTGAGGACGTGGACTGACGGTTGAGGATTGAGGTTTGAGGATTGAGGACGTGGACTGACGGTTGAGGATTGAGGTTTGAGGACTGAGGATTGAGGATTGAGGACTGAGGATTGAGGATTGAGGATTGAGCATTGAGGATTGAAGATTGAGGAATGGGGATTGAGGATTGATGATAGAGGATTAAGGATTGAGGATTGGGGATTGAGGATCTAGGATTGGAGATTGATTATTGAACATTGAGGATTGAGGATTGAGGATTGAGGATTGAAGATTGAGGATTGTGTTTTGCGGATTGAACATTGAGGATTGAGGATTGAGGATTGAGGATTGGGTATTGCGGATTGAAGAATGTGGCTTGAGGATTGAGGATTGAGGATTGAGGATTGTAGATTGAGGATTGAGGATTGAGGATTGAGGATTGAATATTGAGAATTGAGGATTGAAGATTGAGGATTGAGGATTGAGGGTTGAGGATTGAGGACGTGGACTGACGGTTGAGGATTGAGGTTTGAGGATTGAGGATTGAGGATTGAGGACTGAGGATTGAGGATTGAGGATTGAGCATTGAGGATTGAAGATTGAGGAATGGGGATTGAGGATTGATGATAGAGGATTAAGGATTGAGGATTGGGGATTGAGGATCTAGGATTGGAGATTGATTATTGAGGATTGAAGATTGAGGATTGAGGATTGAGGATTGAGAATTGAGAATTGAGTGTGAGGAGTGAGGGTTGAGGATTGAGGTTAGAGGAACGAGGATTGAGGATTGAGGATTGAGGACTGAGGATTGACGATTCAGTATTGAAGATTGAGGATTGATTACTCAGGATTGAGGATTGAGGATTGAGGATTGACGCTTGAGGATTGAGGATTAAGGATGGAGGATTGAAGAGAGAGGACTGAGTGTTGAGGATTGCGCGTTGTGAATTGATGTTTGAGGATTGAGATTTGATTATTGAATATTGTGGATTGAGTATTGAACCATGAGAATTCAGGATATTCTTTTGAGTATTGAAAATTGAGGATTGATCGTTGAGTATTGAGGATTGATGGTTGAGGGTTGTGCGCTGAATATTGTGGATTGAGGATTGAAGATTGAGGATTGAGGATTGAGGATTGAAGATTGAGTATTGATGATTGATGATTGAGGATTGAGGATTGAGGGTTGAGGTTTGAGAACGAGGACTGACGGTTGAGGATTTAGGTTTGAGGATTGAGGATTGAGGATTGAGGACTGAAGGTTGAATATTCATGATTGAAGATTGAGGATTCAGTATTGATGGTTGTGGATTGAGGACGAGGACTGAGGGTTGAGTATTGCTGTTTGAGGTCTGAGGATTGAGGATTGAGGATTGAGAATTGTGGATTGAGGATAGAGGATTGAAGATTGTGGATTGGGTATTGAGGATTGATGAATGAGGATTGAGGATTGAGGATTGAGGATTGAGGATTGAGCATTGAGGATTGAAGATTGAGGACTGGGGATTGAGAATTGATGATAGAGGATTAAGGATTGAGGATTGGGGATTGAGGATCTAGGATTGGAGATTGATTATTGAGGATTGAATATTGATGATTGAGGATTGAGGATTGAGAATTGAGAATTGAGTGTGAGGACTGAGGGTTGAGGATTGAAGTTTGAGGAACGAGGATTGAGGATTGAGGATTGAGGATTGAAGATTGAGGATTGTGTTTTGCGGATTGAACATTGAGGATTGAGGATTGAGGATTGAGGATTGGGTATTGCGGATTGAAGAATGTGGCTTGAGGATTGAGGATTGAGGATTGAGGATTGAAGATTGAGGATTGAGGATTGAGGATTGAGGATTGAATATTGAGAATTGAGGATTGAAGATTGAGGATTGAGGATTGAGGGTTGAGGATTGAGGACGTGGACTGACGGTTGAGGATTGAGGTTTGAGGATTGAGGATTGAGGATTGAGGACTGAGGATTGAGGATTGAGGATTGAGCATTGAGGATTGAAGATTGAGGAATGGGGATTGAGGATTGATGATAGAGGATTAAGGATTGAGGATTGGGGATTGAGGATCTAGGATTGGAGATTGATTATTGAGGATTGAAGATTGAGGATTGAGGATTGAAGATTGAGAATTGAGAATTGAGTGTGAGGAGTGAGGGTTGAGGATTGAGGTTAGAGGAACGAGGATTGAGGATTGAGGATTGAGGACTGAGGATTGACGATTCAGTATTGAAGATTGAGGATTGATTACTGAGGATTGAGGATTGAGGATTGAGGATTGACGCTTGAGGATTGAGGATTGAGGATGGAGGATTGAAGAGAGAAGACTGAGTGTTGAGGATTGCGCGTTGTGAATTGATGTTTGAGGATTGAGATTTGATTATTGAATATTGTGAATTGAGTATTGAACCATGAGAATTCAGGATATTCTTTTGAGTATCGAAAATTGAGGATTGATCGTTGAGTATTGAGGATTGATGGTTGAGGGTTGTGCGTTGGATATTGTGGATTGAGGATTGAAGATTGAGGATTGAGGATTGAGGATTGAAGATTGAGTATTGATGATTGATGATTGAGGATTGAGGATTGAGGGTTGAGGTTTGAGAACGAGGACTGACGGTTGAGGATTTAGGTTTGAGGATTGAGGATTGAGGATTGAGGACTGAAGGTTGAATATTCATTATTGAAGATTGAGGATTCAGTATTGATGGTTGTGGATTGAGGACGAGGACTGAGGGTTGAGTATTGCTGTTTGAGGTCTGAGGATTGAGGATTGAGGATTGAGAATTGAGGATTGAGGATAGAGGATTGAAGATTGAGGACTGAAGGTTGAATATTCATGATTGAAGATTGAGGATTCAGTATTGATGGTTGTGGATTGTGGACGAGGACTGAGGGTTGAGTATTGCTGTTTGAGGTCTGAGGATTGAGGATTGAGGATTGAGAATTGAGGATTGAGGATAGAGGATTGAAGATTGAGGATTGGGTATTGAGGATTGAAGAATGAGGATTGAGGATTGAGGATTGAGGATTGAGGATTGAGGATTGAGCATTGAGGATTGAAGATTGAGGACTGGGGATTGAGAATTGATGATAGAGGATTAAGGATTGAGGATTGGGGATTGAGGATCTAGGATTGGAGATTGATTATTGAGGATTGAAGATTGATGATTGAGGATTGAGGATTGAGAATTGAGAATTGAGTGTGAGGACTGAGGGTTGAGGATTGAGGTTTGAGGAACGAGGATTGAGGATTGAGGATTGAGGATTGAAGATTGAGGATTGTGTTTTGCGGATTGAACATTGAGGATTGAGGATTGAGGATTGAGGATTGGGTATTGCGGATTGAAGAATGTGGCTTGAGGATTGAGGATTGAGGATTGAGGATTGAAGATTGAGGATTGAGGATTGAGGATTGAGGATTGAATATTGAGAATTCAGGATTGAAGATTGAGGATTGAGGATTGAGGGTTGAGGATTGAGGACGTGGACTGACGGTTGAGGATTGAGGTTTGAGGATTGAGGATTGAGGATTGAGGACTGAGGGTTGAGGATTGAGGATTGAGCATTGAGGATTGAAGATTGAGGAATGGGGATTGATGATTGATGATAGAGGATTAAGGATTGAGGATTGGGGATTGAGGATCTAGGATTGGAGATTGATTATTGAGGATTGAAGATTGAGGATTGAGTATTGAGGATTGAGAATTGAGAATTGAGTGTGAGGAGTGAGGGTTGAGGATTGAGGTTAGAGGAACGAGGATTGAGGATTGAGGATTGAGGACTGAGGATTGACGATTCAGTATTGAAGATTGAGGATTGATTACTGAGGATTGAGGATTGAGGATTGAGGATTGACGCTTGAGGATTGAGGATTGAGGATGGAGGATTGAAGAGAGAGGACTGAGTGTTGAGGATTGCGCGCTGTGAATTGATGTTTGAGGATTGAGATTTGATTATTGAATATTGTGGATTGAGTATTGAACCAGGAGAATTCAGGATATTCTTTTGAGTATTGAAAATTGAGGATTGATCGTTGAGTATTGAGGATTGATGGTTGAGGGTTGTGCGTTGAATATTGTGGATTGAGGATTGAAGATTGAGGATTGAGGATTGAGGATTGAAGATTGAGTATTGATGATTGATGATTGAGGATTGAGGATTGAGGATTGAGGGTTGAGGTTTGAGAACGAGGACTGACGGTTGAGGATTTAGGTTTGAGGATTGAGGATTGAGGATTGAGGACTGAAGGTTGAATATTCATTATTGAAGATTGAGGATTCAGTATTGATGGTTGTGGATTGAGGACGAGGACTGAGGGTCGAGTATTGCTGTTTGAGGTCTGAGGATTGAGGATTGAGGATTGAGAATTGAGGACTGAGGATTGAGGATTGAGGATTGAGGACTGAAGATTGAGGATTGAGGATTGAGCATTGAGGATTGAAGATTGTGGACTGAGGATTGAGGATTGAAGATTGAGTATTGAGGATTGAAGATTGAGGATTGAGGATTGAGGATTGAGGATTGAGGATGAGGGCTGAAGGTTGAGGATTGAGGTTTGAGGACTGAGGACTGTGGATTGAGGATTGAGAATTGAGGATTGAGGATTGAGGGTTGAAGATTGAGTATTGAGGATTGAAGATTAAGATTGAGGATTGAGGATTGAGGATTGAGGATTGAGGATTGAAGATTGAGGATTAGGGACTGAGTATTCAGGGTTGAGTGATGAGAATTGATGTTTGTGGATAGAGATCTGAAGATTGCAGATTGTGCATTGAGTATTGAAATCTGTGAATTGAGGATATTCTACTGAGGATTGAGGATTGACTACTGATTGTTGAGGACTGAGGGCTGAAGATTGAGGACTCAGGATTGAGGAACCAGAATTGAGGTTTGTGGACTGGGGATTGAGGATTGAAAATTGAGGATTGAGGATTGAGCATTGAAGATTGAGGATTTGGGACTGAGGATTGAAGATTGAGGATTGAGGATTGAGGATTGAGGATTGAGGATTGAGGATTGAGGATTGAAGATTGAGGATTGGGTATTGAGGGTTGAGGATTGAGGGTTGAGGTTTGAGGACGAGGACTGACGGTTGAGGATTGAGGATTGAGGATTGACGCTTGAGGATTGAGGATTGAGGATGGAGGATTGAAGAGAGAGGACTGAGTGTTGAGGATTGCGTGTTGAGAATTGATGTTTGAGGATTGAGATTTGATTATTGAATATTGTGGATTGAGTATTGAACCATGAGAATTCAGGATATTCTTTTGGGTATTGAGAATTGAGGATTGATGGTTGAGTATTGAGGATTGATGGTTGAAGGTTGTGCGTTTAAATTGAGGATTGAGGATTGAGGATTGAGGATTGAGGATAAAGGATTGAAGATTGAGTATTGATGATTGAAGATTGAGGATTGAGGATTGAGTGTTGAGGTTTGTTTACGAGGACTGACGGTTGAGGATTGAGGTTTTGATTATTGAGGATTGAGGATTGAGGACTGAAGATTGAATATTGATTATTGAAGATTGTGGATTCAGTATTGATGGTTGTGGATTGAGGACGAGGACTGTGGGTTGTGTATTGCTGTTTGAGGTCTGAGGATTGAGGATTGAGGATTGAGAATTGAGGATTGAGGATTGAGGATTTATGAATGAGGATTGAGGAGTGAGGATTGAGAATTGAGGATTGAGGATTGAAGATTAAGTATTGAGGATTGAAGGTTGAGGATTGAGGATTGAAGATTGAGGATTGAAGATTGAGTATTGAGGATTGAAGATTGTGGTTTGAGGACTGAGTGTTGAGGATTGAGGATTGAGGATTGAGGATTGAGGATTGAAGATTGAATATTAATGATTGAAGATTGAGGATTGAGGATTGAGGGTTGTGGATTGAGGACGAGGACTGTGGGTTGAGTATTGGTGTTTGAAGTCTCAGGATTGAGGATTGAGGATTGAGAATTGAGGATTCAGGATTGAGGTATGAAGATTGAGGATTCGGTATTGGGGATTGAAGAATGAGGATTGGGGAGTGAGGGCTGAGGATTGAGGATTGCAGTTTGAGTATTGAGGATTGAATATTGAGGATTGAGGATTGAAGATTGAGGATTGAGGATTGAGGATTGAGGATTGAAGATTGAGCATTGAGGATTGAGAATTGAGGATTGAGGATTGAAGATTGAGTATTGAGGATTGAAGATTGAGGTTTGAGGATTGAGGATTGAAGATTGAGGACTGAGTGTTGAGGGTTGCGTGATGAGAATTGATGTTTGTGGATTGAGATTTGAAGATTGAAGAATGGGGCTTGAGTATTGAAAACTGTGAATTGAGGATATTCTATTGAGGATTGAGTATTGACAATTGATTGTTGAGGTCTTATGGCTGAAGATTGAGGATTCAGGATTGAGGATTCGTGGTGGAGGTTTGAGGACTGAGGATTGAGGGTTGAGGATTGAGGATTGAGGATTGACGCTTGAGGATTGAGGATTGAGGATGGAGGATTGATGAGAGAGGACTGAGTGTTGAGGATTGAGTGTTTAGGATTGATGTTTGAGGATTGAGATTTGATTATTGAATATTGTGGATTGAGTATTGAACCATGAGAATTCAGGATATTCCTTTGAGTATTGAAAATTGAGGATTGATCGTTGAGTATTGAGGATTGATGGTTGAGGGTTGTGCGTTGAATATTGTGGATTGAGGATTGAAGATTGAGGATTGAGGATTGAGGATTGAAGATTGAGTATTGATGATTGATGATTGAGGATTGAGGATTGAGGGTTGAGGTTTGAGAACGAGGACTGACGGTTGAGGATTTAGGTTTGAGGGTTGAGGATTGAGGATTGAGGACTGAAGGTTGAATATTCATGATTGAAGATTGAGGATTCAGTATTGATGGTTGTGGATTGAGGACGAGGACTGAGGGTTGAGTATTGCTGTTTGAGGTCTGAGGATTGAGGATTGAGGATTGAGAATTGAGGATTGAGGATAGAGGATTGAAGATTGAGGATTGGGTAATGAGGATTGAAGAATGAGGATTGAGGATTGAGGATTGAGGATTGAGGATTGAGCATTGAGGATTGAAGATTGAGGACTGGGGATTGAGAATTGATGATAGAGGATTAAGGATTGAGGATTGGGGATTGAGGATCTAGGATTGGAGATTGATTATTGAGGATTGAAGATTGATGATTGAGGATTGAGGATTGAGAATTCAGAATTGAGTGTGAGGACTGAGGGTTGAGGATTGAGGTTTGAGGAACGAGGATTGAGGATTGAGGATTGAGGATTGAAGATTGAGGATTGTGTTTTGCGGATTGAACATTGAGGATTGAGGTTGAGGATTGAGGATTGGGTATTGCGGATTGAAGAATGTGGCTTGAGGATTGAGGATTGAGGATTGAGGATTGAAGATTGAGGATTGAGGATTGA
Organism: Calliopsis andreniformis; assembly: GCF_051401765.1. Classification (NCBI taxonomy): domain Eukaryota; kingdom Metazoa; phylum Arthropoda; class Insecta; order Hymenoptera; family Andrenidae; genus Calliopsis; species Calliopsis andreniformis. Next base: position 1,634,034 of record NW_027480510.1, on the reverse strand, counting down.
GGATTGAGGATTGAATATTGAGAATTGAGGATTGAAGATTGAGGATTGAGGATTGAGGGTTGAGGATTGAGGACGTGGACTGACGGTTGAGGATTGAGGTTTGAGGATTGAGGATTGAGGATTGCGGACTGAGGATTGAGGATTGAGGATTGAGCATTGAGGATTGAAGATTGAGGAATGGGGATTGATGATTGATGATAGAGGATTAAGGATTGAGGATTGGGGATTGAGGATCTAGGATTGGAGATTGATTATTGAGGATTGAAGATTGAGGATTGAGGATTGAGGATTGAGAATTGAGAATTGAGTGTGAGGAGTGAGGGTTGAGGATTGAGGTTAGAGGAACGAGGATTGAGGATTGAGGATTGAGGACTGAGGATTGACGATTCAGTATTGAAGATTGAGGATTGATTACTGAGGATTGAGGATTGAGGATTGAGGATTGAAGCTTGAGGATTGAGGATTGAGGATGGAGGATTGAAGAGAGAGGACTGAGTGTTGAGGATTGCGCGTTGTGAATTGATGTTTGAGGATTGAGATTTGATTATTGAATATTGTGGATTGAGTATTGAACCATGAGAATTCAGGATATTCTTTTGAGTATTGAAAATTGAGGATTGATCGTTGAGTATTGAGGATTGATGGTTGAGGGTTGTGCGTTGAATATTGTGGATTGAGGATTGAAGATTGAGGATTGAGGATTGAGGATTGAAGATTGAGTATTGATGATTGATGATTGAGGATTGAGGATTGAGGGTTGAGGTTTGAGAACGAGGACTGACGGTTGAGGATTTAGGTTTGAGGATTGAGGATTGAGGATTGAGGACTGAAGGTTGAATATTCATTATTGAAGATTGAGGATTCAGTATTGATGGTTGTGGATTGAGGACGAGGACTGAGGGTTGAGTATTGCTGTTTGAGGTCTGAGGATTGAGGATTGAGGATTGAGAATTGAGGACTGAGGATTGAGGATTGAGGATTGAGGACTGAAGATTGAGGATTGAGGATTGAGCATTGAGGATTGAAGATTGTGGACTGAGGATTGAGGATTGAAGATTGAGTATTGAGGATTGAAGATTGAGGATTGAGGATTGAGGATTGAGGATTGAGGATTGAGGATGAGGGCTGAAGGTTGAGGATTGAGGTTTGAGGACTGAGGACTGTGGATTGAGGATTGAGAATTGAGGATTGAGGATTGAGGGTTGAAGATTGAGTATTGAGGATTGAAGATTAAGATTGAGGATTGAGGATTGAGGATTGAGGATTGAGGATTGAAGATTGAGGATTAGGGACTGAGTATTCAGGGTTGAGTGATGAGAATTGATGTTTGTGGATAGAGATCTGAAGATTGCAGATTGTGCATTGAGTATTGAAATCTGTGAATTGAGGATATTCTACTGAGGATTGAGGATTGACTACTGATTGTTGAGGACTGAGGGCTGAAGATTGAGGACTCAGGATTGAGGAACCGGAATTGAGGTTTGTGGACTGGGGATTGAGGATTGAAAATTGAGGATTGAGGATTGAGCATTGAAGATTGAGGATTTGGGACTGAGGATTGAAGATTGAGGATTGAGGATTGAGGATTGAGGATTGAGGATTGAGGATTGAGGATTGAAGATTGAGGATTGGGTATTGAGGGTTGAGGATTGAGGTTTGAGGACGAGGACTGACGGTTGAGGATTGAGGATTGAGGATTGACGCTTGAGGATTGAGGATTGAGGATGGAGGATTGAAGAGAGAGGACTGAGTGTTGAGGATTGCGTGTTGAGAATTGATGTTTGAGGATTGAGATTTGATTATTGAATATTGTGGATTGAGTATTGAACCATGAGAATTCAGGATATTCTTTTGGGTATTGAGAATTGAGGATTGATGGTTGAGTATTGAGGATTGATGGTTGAGGGTTGTGCGTTTAAATTGAGGATTGAGGATTGAGGATTGAGGATTGAAGATTGAGTATTGATGATTGAAGATTGAGGATTGAGGATTGAGTGTTGAGGTTTGTTTACGAGGACTGACGGTTGAGGATTGAGGTTTTGATTATTGAGGATTGAGGATTGAGGACTGAAGATTGAATATTGATTATTGAAGATTGTGGATTCAGTATTGATGGTTGTGGATTGAGGACGAGGACTGAGGGTTGTGTATTGCTGTTTGAGGTCTGAGGATTGAGGATTGAGGATTGAGAATTGAGGATTGAGGATTGAGGATTTATGAATGAGGATTGAGGAGTGAGGATTGAGAATTGAGGATTGAGGATTGAAGATTAAGTATTGAGGATTGAAGGTTGAGGATTGAGGATTGAAGATTGAGGATTGAAGATTGAGTATTGAGGATTGAAGATTGAGGTTTGAGGACTGAGTGTTGAGGATTGAGGATTGAGGATTGAGGATTGAGGATTGAAGATTGAATATTAATGATTGAAGATTGAGGATTGAGGATTGAGGGTTGTGGATTGAGGACGAGGACTGAGGGTTGAGTATTGGTGTTTGAAGTCTCAGGATTGAGGATTGAGGATTGAGAATTGAGGATTCAGGATTGAGGATTGAAGATTGAGGATTCGGTATTGGGGATTGAAGAATGAGGATTGGGGAGTGAGGGCTGAGGATTGAGGATTGCAGTTTGAGTATTGAGGATTGAATATTGAGGATTGAGGATTGAAGATTGAGGATTGAGGATTGAGGATTGAGGATTGAAGATTGAGCATTGAGGATTGAGAATTGAGGATTGAGGATTGAAGATTGAGTATTGAGGATTGAAGATTGAGGTTTGAGGATTGAGGATTGAAGATTGAGGACTGAGTGTTGAGGGTTGCGTGATGAGAATTGATGTTTGTGGATTGAGATTTGAAGATTGAAGAATGGGGCTTGAGTATTGAAAACTGTGAATTGAGGATATTCTATTGAGGATTGAGTATTGACAATTGATTGTTGAGGTCTTATGGCTGAAGATTGAGGATTCAGGATTGAGGATTCGTGGTGGAGGTTTGAGGACTGAGGATTGAGGGTTGAGGATTGAGGATTGAGGATTGACGCTTGAGGATTGAGGATTGAGGATGGAGGATTGATGAGAGAGGACTGAGTGTTGAGGATTGAGTGTTTAGGATTGATGTTTGAGGATTGAGATTTGATTATTGAATATTGTGGATTGAGTATTGAACCATGAGAATTCAGGATATTCTTTTGAGTATTGAAAATTGAGGATTGATCGTTGAGTATTGAGGATTGATGGTTGAGGGTTGTGCGTTGAATATTGTGGATTGAGGATTGAAGATTGAGGATTGAGGATTGAGGATTGAAGATTGAGTATTGATGATTGATGATTGAGGATTGAGGATTGAGGGTTGAGGTTTGAGAACGAGGACTGACGGTTGAGGATTTAGGTTTGAGGGTTGAGGATTGAGGATTGAGGACTGAAGGTTGAATATTCATGATTGAAGATTGAGGATTCAGTATTGATGGTTGTGGATTGAGGACGAGGACTGAGGGTTGAGTATTGCTGTTTGAGGTCTGAGGATTGAGGATTGAGGATTGAGAATTGAGGATTGAGGATAGAGGATTGAAGATTGAGGATTGGGTAATGAGGATTGAAGAATGAGGATTGAGGATTGAGGATTGAGGATTGAGGATTGAGCATTGAGGATTGAAGATTGAGGACTGGGGATTGAGAATTGATGATAGAGGATTAAGGATTGAGGATTGGGGATTGAGGATCTAGGATTGGAGATTCATTATTGAGGATTGAAGGTTGATGATTGAGGATTGAGGATTGAGAATTGAGAATTGAGTGTGAGGACTGAGGGTTGAGGATTCAGGTTTGAGGAACGAGGATTGAGGATTGAGGATTGAGGACTGAGTATTGACGATTCAGTATTGAAGATTGAGGATTGATGATTGAGGATTGAGGATTGAGGATTGAGGATTGAAGATTGAGGATTGAGGATTGAGGATTGAGGATTGAGTACTGAGGATTGAGGATTGAGGATTGAGGATTGAGGATTGAAGGTTCAGTATTGAGGATTGAAGATTGAGAATTGAGGATTGAGGATTGAACATTGAGGACTGAGTGTTGAGGGTTGAGTGATGAGAATTGATGTTTGTGGATAGTGGTTTGAAGATTGCAGATCGAGCATTGAGTGTTGAAAACTGTGAATTGAGGATAGTCAACTGAGGATTGAGGATTGACTACTGATTGTTGAGGACTGAGGGCTGAAGATTGAGGACTCAGGATTGAGGATTCAGAATTGAGGTTTGTGGACTGAGGATTGAGGATTGAAGATTGAGGATTGAGGATTGAGGATTGAAGATTGAGGATTGGGTGTTGAGGATTGAAGAATGAGGATTGAGGAATGAGGATTGAGAATTGAGGATTGAAGATTGAGTATTGAGGATTGAAGCCTGGCGATTGAGGATTGAGTATTGAGGATTGACGATTGAGGATGGAGGATTGAAGGCTGAGTATTGAGGATTGAAGATTGAGGATCGAGGATTGAGGATTGAGGATTGAGTATTGAAGATTGACGATTGGGGACTGAGTGTTGAGGGTTGAATGATGAGAATTGATGTTTGTGGATAGTGATTTGAAAATTGCAGATTGAGTATTGAGTATTGAAAACTGTGAACTGATGATATTCTATTGAGGATTGATAATTGACAACTGATTGTTGAGGACTGAGGTCTGAAGATTGAGGATTCAGGATTGAGGATACAGGTTTGTGGTTCGAGGACTGAGGATTGAGGATTGAGGATCGAGGATTGAGGATTGAGGATTGAGGATTGAGGCTTGAAGATTGAGGATTGGGTATTGCGGATTGAACATTGAGGATTGAGGATTGAGCATTTAGGATTGAGGATTGAGGATTGAGGACTGAAGATTGAATATTGATGATTGAAGATTGAGGATTGAGTATTGATGGTTGTGGATTGAGGACGAGGACTGAGGGTTGAGTATTGCTGTTTGAGGTCTGAGGATTGAGGATTGAGGATTGAGGATTGAAGATTGAATATTGATGATTGAAGATTGAGGATTGAGTATTGATGGTTGTGGATTGAGGACGAGGACTGAGGGTTGAGTATTGCTGTTTGAGGTCTGAGGATTGAGGATTGAGGATTGAGGATTGAGAATTGAGGATTGAGGATTGCGGATTGAGGATTGAGGATTGCATATTGAGTATTGAGGATTGAGGATTGAGGATTGAGGATTGAGAATTGCGGATTGAGGATTGAGGACTGCATATTGAGTATTGAGGATTGAAGATTGAGGATTGAGAATTTAGGATTGAGGATTGAGGATTGAAGATTGAGGATTGGGGATTGAGGATTGACGATTGAGGATTGGGTATTGAGGATTGAGAATTGAGGATTGATTATTGAAGATTGAGTATTGAGGATTGAAGATTGAGGATTGAGGATTGAGGATTGAAGATTGAGGATTGAGGATTGAGGATTGAGGATTGAATATTGAGTATTGAGGACTGAATAATGAGGATTGAGGATTGAGGTTTGAGGATTGAGGACGTGGACTGACGGTTGAGGATTGAGGTTTGAGGATTGAGGGTTGAGGATTGAGGACTGAGGATTGAGGATTGAGGATTGAGCATTGAGGATTGAAGATTGAGGACTGGGGATTGAGGATTGATGATAGAGGATTAACGATTGAGGATTGGGGATTGAGGATCTAGAATTGGAGATTGATTATTGAGGATTGAAGATAGATGATTGAGGATTGAGGATTGAGGATTGAGAATTGAGTGTGAGGACTGAGGGTTGAGTATTGCTGTTTGAGGTCTGAGGATTGAGCATTGAGGATTGAGAATTGAGGATTGAGGATAGAGGATTGAGGATTGAGGATTGAGAATTGAGGATTGAGAATTGAGGATTGAGGATAGAGGATTGAGGATTGAGGATTGAGCATTGAGGATTGAAGATTGTGGACTGAGGATTGAGGATTGAAGATTGAGTATTGAGGATTGAAGATTGAGGATTCAGGATTGAGGATTGAGGACTGAGGATGAGGGCTGAAGGTTGAGGATTGAGGTTTGAGTACTGAGGACTGAGGATTGAGGATTGAGAATTGAGGATTGAGGATTGAGGATTGAAGATTGAGTATTTAGGATTGAAGATTAAGATTGAGGATTGAGTATTGAGGATTGAGGATTGAGGATTGAAGATTGAGGATTAGGGACTGAGTATTCAGGGTTGAGTGATGAGAATTGATGTTTGTGGATAGAGATCTGAAGATTGCAGATTGTGCATTGAGTATTGAAATCTGTGAATTGAGGATATTCTACTGAGGATTGAGGATTGACTACTGATTGTTGAGGACTGAGGGCTGAAGATTGAGGACTCAGGATTGAGGAACCAGAATTGAGGTTAGTGGACTGGGGATTGAGGATTGAAAATTAAGGATTGAGGATTGAGCATTGAAGATTGAGGATTTGGGACTGAGGATTGAAGATTGAGGATTGAGGATTGAGGATTGAGGATTGAGGATTGAGGATTGAGGATTGAAGATTGAGGATGGGGTATTGAGGGTTGAGGATTGAGGGTTGAGGTTTGAGGACGAGGACTGAGGGTTGAGGATTGAGGATTGAGGATTGAGGATTGAGGATTGAGGATTGAAGATTGAGTATTTAGGATTGAAGATTAAGATTGAGGATTGAGGATTGAGGATTGAGGATTGAGGATTGAAGATTGAGGATTAGGGACTGAGTATTCAGGGTTGAGTGATGAGAATTGATGTTTGTGGATAGAGATCTGAAGATTGCAGATTGTGCATTGAGTATTGAAATCTGTGAATTGAGGATATTCTACTGAGGATTGAGGATTGACTACTGATTGTTGAGGACTGAGGGCTGAAGATTGAGGACTCAGGATTGAGGAACCAGAATTGAGGTTAGTGGACTGGGGATTGAGGATTGAAAATTGAGGATTGAGGATTGAGCATTGAAGATTGAGGATTTGGGACTGAGGATTGAAGATTGAGGATTGAGGATTGAGGATTGAGGATTGAGGATTGAGGATTGAGGATTGAGGATTGAGGATTGAGGATTGAAGATTGAGTATTGATGATTGAAGATTGAGGATTGAGGATTGAGTGTTGAGGTTTGTGGACGAGGACTGACGGTTGAGGATTGAGGTTTTGATTATTGAGGATTGAGGATTGAGGATTGAGGATTGAGGATTGAGGATTGAAGATTGAGTATTGAGGATTGAAGATTGACGATTGAGGATTGAGGATTGAGGATTGAGGATTGAGGATTGAGGATTGAGGATTGAAGATTGAGTATTGATGATTGAAGATTGAGGATTGAGTATTGAGGATTGAGGACTGCGGACTGAGGATTGAGGATTGCAGACTGAGTATTGAGGATTGAAGATTGAGGATTGAGGATTGAGTATTGAGGATTGAGGATATAGGATGAGTGCTGAGTGTTGAGGGTAGAGGTTTGAGGATTGAGGACTGAGGATTGAGGATTGAGAATTGAGGATTGAGGATTGAGGATTGAAGTTTGAGGATTGAGGATTGAGGATGAGGGCTGAGGGTTGAGGATTGAGGTTTGTGGACTGAGGACTGAGCATTGAGGTGTGAGAGTTGAGGATTGAGGATTGAGGATTGAAGATTGAGGATTGGGTGCTGAGGATTGAAGAATGAGGATTGAGGAATGAGGATTGAGGGTTGAGGATTGAGGATTGAGGATTGAGGATTGATGATTGAGGATTGGGGACTGAGTGTTGAGGGTTGAGTAATGAGAATTGATGTTTGTGGATACAGATTTGAAGATTGCAGGTTGAGTATTGAGCATTGAAACCTGTGAATTGAGGATATTCTATTGAGGATTGAGGATTGACAACTGATTGTTGAGGACTGAGGGCTGAAGATTCAGGATACAGGATTGAGTATTCAGGATTGAGGTTTCAGGACTGAGGATTGAGGATTGAGGATTGAGGATTGAGGATTGAAGATTGAGGATTGGGGACTGAGTGTTGAGGGCTGAGTGATGAGAATTGATGTTTGTGGATAAGGATTTGAAGATTGCAGATTGAGTATTGAGTATTGAAACCTGTGAAATGAGGATATTCTATTGTGGATTGAGGATTGACAGCTGATTGTTGAGGACTGAGGGCTGAAGATTGAGGATTCAGGATTGAGGATTCAGGATTGAGGTTTGAGGACTGAGGATTGAGGACTGAGGATTGACGATTGAGGTTTGAGTATTGAGGATTGAAGATTGAGGATTGGGTATTGAGTATTGAACATTGAGGATTGAGGATTGAGTATTGAGGATTGAGGGTTGGGGACTGAGTGTTGAGGGTTGAATGATGAGAATTGATGTTTGTGGATAGAGATTTGAAAATTGCAGATTGAGTATTGAGTATTGAAAACTGTGAATTGATGATGTTCTATTGAGGATTGAGAATTGACAACTGATTGTTGAGGACTGAGGTCTGAAGATTGAGGATTCAGGATTGAGGATACAGGTTTGAGGTTCGAGGACTGAGGATTGAGGATTTAGGATTGAGGATTGAGGATTGAAGATTGAGGATTGTGTTTTGCGGATTGAACATTGAGGATTGAGGATTGAGGATTGAGGATTGGGTATTGCGGATTGAAGAATGTGGATTGAGGATTGAGGTTTGAGGATTGAGGATTGAAGATTGAGGATTGAGGATTCAGGATTGAGGATTGAATATTGAGTATTGAGGATTGAAGATTGAGGATTGAGGATTGAGGGTTGAGGATTGAGGACGTGGACTGACGGTTGAGGATTGAGGTTTGAGGATTGAGGATTGAGGATTGAGGACTGAGGATTGAGGATTGAGGATTGAGCATTGAGGATTGAAGATTGACGAATGGGGATTGAGGATTGATGATAGAGGATTAAGGATTGAGGATTGGGGATTGAGGATGGAGGATTGAAGAGAGAGGACTGAGTGTTGAGGATTGCGCGTTGTGAATTGATGTTCGAGGATTGAGCTTTGATTATTGAATATTGTGGATTGAGTATTGAACCATGAGAATTCAGGATATTCTTTTGAGTATTGAAAATTGAGGATTGACCGTTGAGTATTGAGGATTGATGGTTGAGGGTTGTGCGTTGAATATTGTGGATTGAGGATTGAAGATTGAGGATTGAGGATTGAGGATTGAAGATTGAGGATTGAATATTGAGTATTGAGGATTGAAGATTGAGGATTGAGGATTGAGGGTTGAGGATTGAGGACGTGGACTGACGGTTGAGGATTGAGGTTTGAGGATTGAGGACGTGGACTGACGGTTGAGGATTGAGGTTTGAGGACTGAGGATTGAGGATTGAGGACTGAGGATTGAGGATTGAGGATTGAGCATTGAGGATTGAAGATTGAGGAATGGGGATTGAGGATTGATGATAGAGGATTAAGGATTGAGGATTGGGGATTGAGGATCTAGGATTGGAGATTGATTATTGAACATTGAGGATTGAGGATTGAGGATTGAGGATTGAAGATTGAGGATTGTGTTTTGCGGATTGAACATTGAGGATTGAGGATTGAGGATTGAGGATTGGGTATTGCGGATTGAAGAATGTGGATTGAGGATTGAGGATTGAGGATTGAGGATTGAAGATTGAGGATTGAGGATTGAGGATTGAGGATTGAATATTAAGAATTGAGGATTGAAGATTGAGGATTGAGGATTGAGTGTTGAGGATTGAGGACGTGGACTGACGGTTGAGGGTTGAGGTTTGAGGATTGAGGATTGAGGATTGAGGACTGAGGATTGAGGATTGAGGATTGAGCATTGAGGACTGAAGATTGAGGAATGGGGATTGAGGATTGATGATAGAGGATTAAGGATTGAGGATTGGGGATTGAGGATCTAGGATTGGAGATTGATTATTGAGGATTGAAGATTGAGGACTGAGGATTGAGGATTGAGGATTGCGGACTGAGGATTGATGATTGAGGATTGAGGACTGAGGATTGAGGATTGAGGATTGAGCATTGAGGATTGAAGATTGTGGACTGCAGATTGAGGATTGAAGATTGAGTATTGAGGATTGAAGATTGAGGATTGAGGATTGAGGATTGAGGATTGAGGATGAGGGCTGAAGGTTGAGGATTGAGGTTTGAGGACTGAGGACTGAGGATTGAGGATTGAGAATTGAGGATTGAGGATTGAGGATTGAAGATTGAGTATTGAGGATTGAAGATTAAGATTGAGGATTGAGGATTGAGGATTGAGGATTGAGGACTGAAGATTGAGGGTTAGGGACTGAGTATTCAGGGTTGAGTAATGAGAATTGATGTTTGTGGATAGAGATCTGAAGATTGCAGATTGAGCATTGAGTATTGAAATCTGTGAATTGAGGATATTCTACTGAGGATTGAGGATTGACTACTGATTGTTGAGGACTGAGGGCTGAAGATTGAGGACTCAGTATTGAGGAACCAGAATTGAGGTTTGTGGACTGAGGATTGAGGATTGAAAATTGAGGATTGAGGATTGAGCATTGAAGATTGAGGATTTGGGACTGAGGATTGAAGATTGAGCATTGAGGATTGAGGATTGAGGATTGAGGATTGAGGATTGAGGATTGAGGACTGAAGATTGAATATTGATTATTGAAGATTGTGGATTCAGTATTGATGGTTGTGGATTGAGGACGAGGACTGAGGGTTGTGTATTGCTGTTTGAGGTCTGAGCATTGAGGATTGAGGATTGAGAATTGAGGATTGAGGATTGAGGATTTATGAATGAGGATTGAGGATTGAGGATTGAAGATTGAGGATTGATGATTGAGGATTTAGGGTTGAGGATTGAGGATTGAAGATTGAGGATAAAGGATTGAGGATTGGGGATAGGGGATCTAGGATTGGAGATTGATTATTGAGGATTGAAGATTGAGTGTTGAGGATTGAGGATTGAGAATTGAGAATTGAGGATGAGGACTGAGGGTTGAGGATTGAGGTTTGAGTTACGAGGATTGAGGATTGAGGATTGAGGACTGAGGATTAACGATTGAGTATTGAAGATAGAGGATTGATGACTGAGGATTGAGGATTGAGGATTGAGGATTGAAGATCCAGTATTGATGATTGAAGATTGAGAATTGAGGATTGAGGATTGAACATTGAGGACTGAGTGATGAGGGTTGAGTGATGAGAATTGATATTTGTGGATAGAGATTTGAAGAATGCAGATTGGGTATTGAGTATTGGAAACTGTAAATTGAGGATATTCTATTGAGGATTGAGAAGTGACAACTGATTGTTGAGGACTGAGGGCTGAAGATTGTGGATTCAGGACTGAGAATTCAGAATTGATGATTGAGGACTGAGGACTGATGATTGAAGATTGAGTATTGAGGATTGAAGATTGAGGATTAAGGATTGAGGATTGGGGATTGAGGATCTAGGATTGGTAATTGATTATTGAGGATTGAAGATTGAGTGTTGAGGATTGAGGATTGAGAATTGAGAATTGAGGATGAGGACTGAGGGTTGAGGATTGAGGTTTGAGGTACGAGGATTGAGGATTGAGGATTGAGGACTGAGGATTGACGATTGAGTATTGAAGATTGAGGATTGATGACTGAGGATTGAGGATTGAGGATTGATGATTGCGGATTGAGTATTGAAAGTTGAGTATTGAGGATTGAATGTTAAGGATTGAGGATTGAGGATTGGGGATTGAAGATTGAGTATTGAGGATTGAAGAATGAGGATTGAGGATTGACGATTGAGGATTGAGGATTGAGGTTTGAGGATAGACGATAAGGGCTGAGGGTTGAGGATTGAGGTTTGAGGTCTGAGGACAGAGGATTGAGGATTGAGAATTGAGGATTGAGGATTGAGCATTGAAGATTGAGGATTGGGTATTGAGGATTGAAGAATGAGGATTGAGGATTGAGGATTGAGGATTGGCGACTGAGGACTGAAGATTCAGGATTAAGGATTGAGGATTGAGGATTGAGGATTGAGGATTGAAGATTCAGTATTGAGGATTGAAGATTGAGAATTGAGGATTGAGGATTGAACATTGAGGACTGAGTGTTGAGGGTTGAGTGATGAGAATTGACATTTGTGGATAGAGATTTGAAGATTGCAGATTGAGTATTCAGTACTGGAAACTGTAAATTGAGGATATTCTATTGAGGATTGAGAATTGACAACTGATTGTTGAGGACTGTGGGCTGAAGATTGAGGATTCAGGACTGAGAATTCGGAATTGATGATTGAGGACTGAGGACTGATGATTGAAGATTGAGTATTGAGGATTGAAGATTGAGGATTAAGGATTGAGGATTGGGGATTGAGGATCTAGGATTGAGAATTGATTATTGAGGATTGAAGATTGAGGATTGAGGATTGAGGATTGAGGATTGAGAATTGAGGATTGAGGATTGGGGATTGAAGATTGAGGATTGAGGATTGGGTATTGAGGATTGAAGAATGAGGATTGAGGATTGAGGGTTCAGGATTGAGCATTGAAGATTGAGTATTGAGGATTGAAGACTGACGATTGAGGATTGAGGGTTGAGGATTGAGGATTGAGAATTCAGGATTGATGATTGAGTATTGAGGATTGAAGGTTGAGTATTGAGGATTGAGGATTGAGGATTGAGGATTGAGGATTGAGTATTGAAGATTGAGGATTGGAGATTGAGGATTGAGTGTTGAGGATTGAAGGTTGAGGATTGATGATTCAGGATTGATTATTGAGGATTGAAGATTGAGGATTGAGGATTGAGGATTGAGGATTGAGAATTGAGGATTGAGGATTGGGGATTGAAGATTGAGGATTGAGGATTGGGGTCTGAGGATTGAGGATTGAGGACTGAGGATTGAGGATTGAAGATTGAGTATTGAGGATTGAAGATTGAGGATTGAGGTTGGGGATTGAGGATTGAGGATGAGGGCTGAGGGTTGAGGATTGAGGTTTGAGGACTGAGGTCTGAGGATTGAGTATAGAGAATTGAGGATTGAGGATTGAGAATTGAAGATTGAGGATTGGGTATTGAGGATTGAAGAATGAGGATTGAGGATTGAGGGTTCAGGATTGAGCATTGAAGATTGAGTATTGCGGATTGAAGACTGACGATTGAGGATTGAGGGTTGAGGATTGAGGATTGAGAATTGAGGATTGAAGATTGAGTATTGATGATTGAAGATTCAGGATTGAGTATTGAGGGTTGAGGGTTGAGGACGAGGACTGGCGGTTGAGGATTGTGGTTTGAGGACTGAGGATTGAGGATTGAGAATTGAGGATGAGGACTGAGGTTTGGGGATTGAGGTTTGAGGAATGACGATTGTGGATTGGCGGATTGAGTATTGAAGATTGAGGACTGAGGACTGGGGATTGAGTATGGAGGATTGAGGATTGAGTATTGAGGATTGAGCATTGAAGATTGAGTATTGATGATTGAAGATTGCGGATTGATTATTGATGGTTGAGGAATGATGACGAGGGCAGAGGGTTGAGGATTGAGGACTGAGGATTGAGGATTGAGGACTGGGCATTGAGGATTGAAGATTGAGGACTGGGGATTGAGGATTGAAGATTGAGGATTAAGGATTGAGGTTTGGGGATTGGGGATCTAGGATTGGAGATTGATTATTGAGGATTGAAGCTTGAGTGTTGGGGATTGAGGATTGAGGATTGAGGATTGAGATTTGAGAATGAGGCCTGAGGGTTGAGGATTGAGGTTTGACGTACGAGGATTGAGGATTGAGGATTGAGGACTGAGGATTGACGATTGAGGATTGTGGACTGAGTGTTGAGGGTTGAGTGATGAGAATTAATGTTTGTGGATAGAGATTTGAAGATTGCAGATTGAGTATCGAGTATTGAAAACTGTGAATAGAGGATATTCTATTGAGGATTGAGGATTGACAATTGATAGTCGAGGACTGAGGGCTGAAGATTGAGGATTCAGGATTGAGGATTCAGAATTGAGGATAAGGACTGAGGGTTGAGGATTCAGGTTTGAGGAATGAGGATTGAGGATTGAGGATTGAGGATTGAAGATTGAGTATTGATGATTGAAGATTGAGGTTTGAGGATTGAGGGTTGAGGATTGAGGACGAGGACTGACAGTTGAGGATTGTGGTTTGAGGATTGAGGGTTGAGGATTGAGAATTGAGGATGTGGACTCAGGTTTGAGGATTGATGACTGAGGATTGAGGATTGAGGATTGATGATTGCGGATTGAGGATTGAAGATTGAGTATTGAGGATTGAAGATTGAGGGTTAAGGATTGAGGATTGAGATGGAGAATTGAGGATGAGGACTGAGGATTGAGGATTGAGTATTGAAGATTGAGTATTGAGGATTGATGATTGAGGATTGAGCATTGACGACTGAGGATTGAGGATTGAGGTTTGAAGATTGACGATGAGGGCTGAGGGTTGTGGATTGGGGTTCGAGGTCTGAGGTCTGAGTGGTTGAGGATTGAGAATTGTGGATTGAGGATTGAGGATTGAAGATTGAGGATTGATGATTGAGGATTTAGGGTTGAGGATTGAGGATTGAGGATTTAGGATTGAAAATTGAGTATTGAGGATTGAAGGTTGAGGACAGAGGAATAAGGATTGAGGATTGAGGATGAGGGCTGATGGTTGAGGATTGAGGTTTGAGGACTGAGGACTGAGGATTGAGGATTGAGAATTGAGGATAGAGGATTGAGGATTGAAGATTGAGGATTGGGTATTGAGGATCGAAGAATGAGGATTGAGGATTGAGGATTGAGGTTTGAGGTACGAGGATTGAGGATTGAGGATTGAGGAGTGAGGATTGACGATTCAGTATTGAGGACTGAGGATTGACCATTGAGTATTGAAGATTGAGGATTGATGACTGAGTGTTGAGGATTGAGGTATGATGATTGCGGATTGAGTATTGAAAATTGGGTATTGAGGATTGAATATTGAGGATTGAGGATTGAGGATTGAGGATTGAAGATTGAGTATTGAGGATTGAAGATTGAGGATTGAGGATTGACGATTGAGGATTGAGGTTTGAGGTTTGAGGACTGACGATGAGCACTGAGGGTTGAGGATTGAGGTTTGAGGTCTGAGGACTGAGGATTGAGGATTGAGAGTTGAGGATTGAGGATTGAGGATTGAAGATTGAGGATTGGGTATTGAGGACTGAAGAATGAGGATTGAGGATTGAGGATTGAGGATTGGGGTCTGAGGATTGAGGATTGAGGATTGAGGATTGAGGATTGAAGGTTCAGTATTGAGGATTGAAGATTGAGAGCTGAGGATTGAGGATTGAACATTGAGGACTGAGTGTTGATGGTTGAGTGATGAGAATTGATGTTTGTGGATAGAGATTTGAAGATTGCAGATTGCGTATTGGGTATTGAAAACTGTGAATTGTGGATATTCTGTTGAGGATTGAGGATTGACAACTGATTGTTGAGGACAGAGGGCTGAAGATTGAGGATTCAGGATTGAGGATTCAGAATTGAGGATTGAGAATTGAGGATTGAGGATTGTGGATTGAGGATTGAAGATTGGGGATTGTGGATTGAGGGTTGTGGATTGAGGACGAGGACTGAGGGTTGAGTATTGATGATTGAAGATTGCGGATTGATTATTGAGGGTTGATGATTGACGACGAGGTCTGAGGGTTGAGGATTGAGTACTGAGGATTGAGGATGGAGGTTTGGGCATTGAGGATTGAAGATTGAGGACTGGGGATTGACGATTGAAGATTGAGGATAAAGGATTCAGGATTGGGGATAGGGGATCTAGGATTGGAGATTGATTATTGAGGTTTGAAGATTGAGTGTTGAGGATTGAGGATTGAGAATTGAGAATTGAGGATGAGGACTGAGGGTTGAGGATTGAGGTTTGAGTTACGAGGATTGAGGATTGAGGATTGAGGACTGAGGATTAACGATTGAGTATTGAAGATAGAGGATTGATGACTGAGGATTGAGGATTGAACATTGAGGACTGAGTGATGAGGGTTGAGTGATGAGAATTGATATTTGTGGATAGAGATTTGAAGATTGCAGATTGGGTATTGAGTATTGGAAACTGTAAATTGAGGATATTCTATTGAGGATAGAGTATTGACAACTGATTGTTGAGGACTGAGGGCTGAAGATTGTGGATTCAGGACTGAGAATTCAGAATTGATGATTGAGGACTGAGAACTGATGATTGAAGATTGAGTATTAAGGATTGAAGATTGAGGATTAAGGATTGAGGATTGCGGATTGAGGATCTAGGATTGAGAATTGATTATTGAGGATTGAAGATTGAGTGTTGAGGATTGAGGATTGAGAATTGAGAATTGAGGATGAGGAATGAGGGTTGAGGATTGAGGTTTGAGGTACGAGGATTGAGGATTGAGGATTGAGGACTGAGGACTGAGGATTGACGATTGTGTATTGAAGATTGAGGATTGATGACTGAGGATTGAGGATTGAGGATTGATGATTTCGGATTGAGTATTAAAAATTGAGTATTGAGGATTGAATATTGAGGATTGAGGGTTGAGGATTGGGGATTGAAGGTTGAGTATTGAGGATTGAAGAATGAGGATTGAGGATTGACGATTGAGGATTGAGGATTGAGGTTTGAGGATAGACGATAAGGGCTGAGGGTTGAGGATTGAGGTTTGATGTCTGAGGACTGAGGATTGAGTATTGAGAATTGAGGATTGAGGATTGAGCATTGAAGATTGAGGATTGGGTATTGAGGATTGAAGAATGAGGATTGAGGATTGAGGATTGAGGATTGGCGACTGAGGACTGAAGATTCAGGATTAAGGATTGAGGATTGAGGATTGAGGATTGAGGATTGAAGATTCAGTATTGAGGATTGAAGATTGAGAGTTGAGGATTGAGGATCGAACATTGAGGACTGAGTGTTTATGGTTGAGTGATGAGAACTGATGTTTGCGGATAGAGATTTGAAGATTGCAGATTGAGTATTGGGTATTGAAAACTGTGAATTGTGGATATTCTGTTGAGGATTGAGGATTGACAACTGATTGTTGAGGACTGAAGGCTGAAGATTGAGGATTCAGGATTGAGGATTCAGAATTGAGGTTTGAGGACTGAGGATTGAGGATTGAAGATTGAGTATTGAGGATTGAAGATTGAGGATTGAGGTTGGGGATTGAGGATTGAGGATGAGGGCTGAGGGTTGAGGATTGAGGTTTGAGGACTGAGGTCTGAGGATTGAGTATAGAGAACTGAGGATTGAGGATTGAGAATTGGAGATTGAGGATTGGGTATTGAGGATTGAAGAATGAGGATTGAGGATTGAAGGTTCAGGATTGAGCATTGAAGATTGAGTATTGAGGATTGAAGACTGACGATTGAGGATAGAGGGTTGAGGATTGAGGATTGATAATTGAGGATTGATGATTGAGTATTGAGGATTGAAGGTTGAGGATTGAGGATTGAGGATTGAGGATGAGGACTGAGGATTGAGGATTGAGGATTGAAGATTGAGTATTGAGGATTGATGATTGAGGATTGAGCATTGACGATTGAGGATTGAGGATTGAGGTTTGAAGATTGACGATGAGGGCTGAGGGTTGAGGATTGAGGTTCGAGGTCTGAGGTCTGAGTGGTTGAGGATTGAGAATTGTGAATTGAGGATTGAGGATTGAAGATTGAGGATTGATGATTGAGGATTTAGGGTCGAGGATTGAGGATTGAGGATTGAGGATTGAAAATTGAGTATTGAGGATTGAAGGTTGAGGACAGAGGAATAAGGATTGAGGATTGAGGATGAGGGCTGATGGTTGAGGATTGAGGTTTGAGGACTGAGGACTGAGGATTGAGGATTGAGAATTGAGGATTGAGGATTGAGGATTGAATATTGAGGATTGGGTATTGAGGATTGAAGAATGAGGATTGAGGATTGAGGATTGAGGTTTGAGGTACGAGGATTGAGGATTGAGGATTGAGGACTGAGGATTGACGATTGAGTATTGAGGACTGAGGATTGACCATTGAGTATTGAAGATTGAGGATTGATGACTGAGTATTGAGGATTGAGGTATGATGATTGCGGATTGAGTATTGAAAATTGGGTATTGAGGATTGAATATTGAGGATTGAGGATTGAGGATTGAGGATTGAAGATTGAGTATTAAGGATTGAAGATTGAGGATTGAGGATTGACGATTGAGGATTGAGGATTGAGGTTTGAGGACTGACGATGAGGACTGAGGGTTGAGGATTGAGGTTTGAGGTCTGAGGACTGAGGATTGAGGATTGAGGTTTGAAGATTGACGATGAGGGCTGAGGGTTGTGGATTGGGGTTCGAGGTCTGAGGTCTGAGTGGTTGAGGATTGAGAATTGTGGATTGAGGATTGAGGATTGAAGATTGAGGATTGATGATTGAGGATTTAGGGTTGAGGATTGAGGATTGAGGATTGAGGATTGAAAATTGAGTATTGAGGATTGAAGGTTGAGGACAGAGGAATAAGGATTGAGGATTGAGGATGAGGGCTGATGGTTGAGGATTGAGGTTTGAGGACTGAGGACTGAGGATTGAGGATTGAGAATTGAGGATAGAGGATTGAGGATTGAAGATTGAGGATTGGGTATTGAGGATCGAAGAATGAGGATTGAGGATTGAGGATTGAGGTTTGAGGTACGAGGATTGAGGATTGAGGATTGAGGACTGAGGATTGACGATTCAGTATTGAGGACTGAGGATTGACCATTGAGTATTGAAGATTGAGGATTGATGACTGAGTGTTGAGGATTGAGGTATGATGATTGCGGATTGAGTATTGAAAATTGGGTATTGAGGATTGAATATTGAGGATTGAGGATTGAGGATTGAGGATTGAAGATTGAGTATTGAGGATTGAAGATTGAGGATTGAGGATTGACGATTGAGGATTGAGGTTTGAGGTTTGAGGACTGACGATGAGCACTGAGGGTTGAGGATTGAGGTTTGAGGTCTGAGGACTGAGGATTGAGGATTGAGAGTTGAGGATTGAGGATTGAGGATTGAAGATTGAGGATTGGGTATTGAGGACTGAAGAATGAGGATTGAGGATTGAGGATTGAGGATTGGGGTCTGAGGATTGAGGATTGAGGATTGAGGATTGAGGATTGAAGGTTCAGTATTGAGGATTGAAGATTGAGAGCTGAGGATTGAGGATTGAACATTGAGGACTGAGTGTTGATGGTTGAGTGATGAGAATTGATGTTTGTGGATAGAGATTTGAAGATTGCAGATTGCGTATTGGGTATTGAAATCTGTGAATTGTGGATATTCTGTTGAGGATTGAGGATTGACAACTGATTGTTGAGGACAGAGGGCTGAAGATTGAGGATTCAGGATTGAGGATTCAGAATTGAGGATTGAGAATTGAGGATTGAGGATTGTGGATTGAGGATTGCAGATTGGGGATTGTGGATTGAGGGTTGTGGATTGAGGACGAGGACTGAGGGTTGAGTATTGATGATTGAAGATTGCGGATTGATTATTGAGGGTTGATGATCGACGACGAGGTCTGAGGGTTGAGGATTGAGTACTGAGGATTGAGGATGGAGGTTTGGGCATTGAGGATTGAAGATTGAGGACTGGGGATTGACGATTGAAGATTGAGGATAAAGGATTCAGGATTGGGGATAGGGGATCTAGGATTGGAGATTGATTATTGAGGTTTGAAGATTGAGTGTTGAGGATTGAGGATTGAGAATTGAGAATTGAGGATGAGGACTGAGGGTTGAGGATTGAGGTTTGAGTTACGAGGATTGAGGATTGAGGATTGAGGACTGAGGATTAACGATTGAGTATTGAAGATAGAGGATTGATGACTGAGGATTGAGGATTGAACATTGAGGACTGAGTGATGAGGGTTGAGTGATTAGAATTGATATTTGTGGATAGAGATTTGAAGATTGCAGATTGGGTATTGAGTATTGGAAACTGTAAATTGAGGATATTCTATTGAGGATTGAGAATTGACAACTGATTGTTGAGGACTGAGGGCTGAAGATTGTGGATTCAGGACTGAGAATTCAGAATTGATGATTGAGGACTGAGAACTGATGATTGAAGATTGAGTATTAAGGATTGAAGATTGAGGATTAAGGATTGAGGATTGGGGATTGAGGATCTAGGATTGAGAATTGATTATTGAGGATTGAAGATTGAGTGTTGAGGATTGAGGATTGAGAATTGAGAATTGAGGATGAGGACTGAGGGTTGAGGATTGAGGTTTGAGGTACGAGGATTGAGGATTGAGGATTGAGGACTGAGGACTGAGGATTGGCGATTGTGTATTGAAGATTGAGGATTGATGACTGAGGATTGAGGATTGAGGATTGATGATTTCGGATTGAGTATTAAAAATTGAGTATTGAGGATTGAATATTGAGGATTGAGGGTTGAGGATTGGGGATTGAAGGTTGAGTATTGAGGATTGAAGAATGAGGATTGAGGATTGACGATTGAGGATTGAGGATTGAGGTTTGAGGATAGACGATAAGGGCTGAGGGTTGAGGATTGAGGTTTGATGTCTGAGGACTGAGGATTGAGTATTGAGAATTGAGGATTGAGGATTGACCATTGAAGATTGAGGATTGGGTATTGAGGATTGAAGAATGAGGATTGAGGATTGAGGATTGAGGATTGGCGACTGAGGACTGAAGATTCAGGATTAAGGATTGAGGATTGAGGATTGAGGATTGAGGATTGAAGATTCAGTATTGAGGATTGAAGATTGAGAGTTGAGGATTGAGGATCGAACATTGAGGACTGAGTGTTTATGGTTGAGTGATGAGGACTGATGTTTGCGGATAGAGATTTGAAGATTGCAGATTGAGTATTGGGTATTGAAAACTGTGAATTGTGGATATTCTGTTGAGGATTGAGGATTGACAACTGATTGTTGAGGACTGAAGGCTGAAGATTGAGGATTCAGGATTGAGGATTCAGAATTGAGGTTTGAGGACTGAGGATTGAGGATTGAAGATTGAGTATTGAGGATTGAAGATTGAGGATTGAGGTTGGGGATTGAGGATTGAGGATGAGGGCTGAGGGTTGAGGATTGAGGTTTGAGGACTGAGGTCTGAGGATTGAGTATAGAGAACTGAGGATTGAGGATTGAGAATTGGAGATTGAGGATTGGGTATTGAGGATTGAAGAATGAGGATTGAGGATTGAAGGTTCAGGATTGAGCATTGAAGATTGAGTATTGAGGATTGAAGACTGACGATTGAGGATTGAGGGTTGAGGATTGAGGATTGAGAATTGAGGATTGATGATTGAGTATTGAGGATTGAAGGTTGAGGATTGAGGATTGAGGATTGAGGATGAGGACTGAGGATTGAGGATTGAGGATTGAAGATTGAGTATTGAGGATTGATGATTGAGGATTGAGCATTGACGATTGAGGATTGAGGATTGAGGTTTGAAGATTGACGATGAGGGCTGAGGGTTGAGGATTGAGGTTCGAGGTCTGAGGTCTGAGTGGTTGAGGATTGAGAATTGTGAATTGAGGATTGAGGATTGAAGATTGAGGATTGATGATTGAGGATTTAGGGTCGATGATTGAGGATTGAGGATTGAGGATTGAAAATTGAGTATTGAGGATTGAAGGTTGAGGACAGAGGAATAAGGATTGAGGATTGAGGATGAGGGCTGATGGTTGAGGATTGAGGTTTGAGGACTGAGGACTGAGGATTGAGGATTGAGAATTGAGGATTGAGGATTGAGGATTGAATATTGAGGATTGGGTATTGAGGATTGAAGAATGAGGATTGAGGATTGAGGATTGAGGTTTGAGGTACGAGGATTGAGGATTGAGGATTGAGGACTGAGGATTGACGATTGAGTATTGAGGACTGAGGATTGACCATTGAGTATTGAAGATTGAGGATTGATGACTGAGTATTGAGGATTGAGGTATGATGATTGCGGATTGAGTATTGAAAATTGGGTATTGAGGATTGAATATTGAGGATTGAGGATTGAGGATTGAGGATTGAAGATTGAGTATTGAGGATTGAAGATTGAGGATTGAGGATTGACGATTGAGGATTGAGGATTGAGGTTTGAGGACTGACGATGAGGACTGAGGGTTGAGGATTGAGGTTTGAGGTCTGAGGACTGAGGATTGAGGATTGAGGTTTGAAGATTGACGATGAGGGCTGAGGGTTGTGGATTGGGGTTCGAGGTCTGAGGACTGAGTGGTTGAGGATTGAGAATTGTGGATTGAGGATTGAGGATTGAAGATTGAGGATTGATGATTGAGGATTTAGGGTTGAGGATTGAGGATTGAGGATTGAGGATTGAAAATTGAGTATTGAGGATTGAAGGTTGAGGACAGAGGAATAAGGATTGAGGATTGAGGATGAGGGCTGATGGTTGAGGATTGAGGTTTGAGGACTGAGGACTGAGGATTGAGGATTGAGAATTGAGGATAGAGGATTGAGGATTGAAGATTGAGGATTGGGTATTGAGGATCGAAGAATGAGGATTGAGGATTGAGGATTGAGGTTTGAGGTACGAGGATTGAGGATTGAGGATTGAGGACTGAGGATTGACGATTCAGTATTGAGGACTGAGGATTGACCATTGAGTATTGAAGATTGAGGATTGATGACTGAGTGTTGAGGATTGAGGTATGATGATTGCGGATTGAGTATTGAAAATTGGGTATTGAGGATTGAATATTGAGGATTGAGGATTGAGGATTGAGGATTGAAGATTGAGTATTGAGGATTGAAGATTGAGGATTGAGGATTGACGATTGAGGATTGAGGTTTGAGGTTTGAGGACTGACGATGAGCACTGAGGGTTGAGGATTGAGGTTTGAGGTCTGAGGACTGAGGATTGAGGATTGAGAGTTGAGGATTGAGGATTGAGGATTGAAGATTGAGGATTGGGTATTGAGGACTGAAGAATGAGGATTGAGGATTGAGGATTGAGGATTGGGGTCTGAGGATTGAGGATTGAGGATTGAGGATTGAGGATTGAAGGTTCAGTATTGAGGATTGAAGATTGAGAGCTGAGGATTGAGGATTGAACATTGAGGACTGAGTGTTGATGGTTGAGTGATGAGAATTGATGTTTGTGGATAGAGATTTGAAGATTGCAGATTGCGTATTGGGTATTGAAAACTGTGAATTGTGGATATTCTGTTGAGGATTGAGGATTGACAACTGATTGTTGAGGACAGAGGGCTGAAGATTGAGGATTCAGGATTGAGGATTCAGAATTGAGGATTGAGAATTGAGGATTGAGGATTGTGGATTGAGGATTGAAGATTGGGGATTGTGGATTGAGGGTTGTGGATTGAGGACGAGGACTGAGGGTTGAGTATTGATGATTGAAGATTGCGGATTGATTATTGAGGGTTGATGATTGACGACGAGGTCTGAGGGTTGAGGATTGAGTACTGAGGATTGAGGATGGAGGTTTGGGCATTGAGGATTGAAGATTGAGGACTGGGGATTGACGATTGAAGATTGAGGATAAAGGATTCAGGATTGGGGATAGGGGATCTAGGATTGGAGATTGATTATTGAGGTTTGAAGATTGAGTGTTGAGGATTGAGGATTGAGAATTGAGAATTGAGGATGAGGACTGAGGGTTGAGGATTGAGGTTTGAGTTACGAGGATTGAGGATTGAGGATTGAGGACTGAGGATTAACGATTGAGTATTGAAGATAGAGGATTGATGACTGAGGATTGAGGATTGAACATTGAGGACTGAGTGATGAGGGTTGAGTGATGAGAATTGATATTTGTGGATAGAGATTTGAAGATTGCAGATTGGGTATTGAGTATTGGAAACTGTAAATTGAGGATATTCTATTGAGGATTGAGAATTGACAACTGATTGTTGAGGACTGAGGGCTGAAGATTGTGGATTCAGGACTGAGAATTCAGAATTGATGATTGAGGACTGAGAACTGATGATTGAAGATTGAGTATTAAGGATTGAAGATTGAGGATTAAGGATTGAGGATTGGGGATTGAGGATCTAGGATTGAGAATTGATTATTGAGGATGAAGATTGAGTGTTGAGGATTGAGGATTGAGAATTGAGAATTGAGGATGAGACTGAGGGTTGAGGATTGAGGTTTGAGGTACGAGGATTGAGGATTGAGGATTGAGGACTGGGGACTGAGGGTTGTCGATTGTGTATTGAAGATTGAGGATTGATGACTGAGGATTGAGGATTGAGGATTGATGATTTCGGATTGAGTATTAAAAATTGAGTATTGAGGATTGAATATTGAGGATTGAGGGTTGAGGATTGGGGATTGAAGGTTGAGTATTGAGGATTGAAGAATGAGGATTGAGGATTGACGATTGAGGATTGAGGATTGAGGTTTGAGGATAGACGATAAGGGCTGAGGGTTGAGGATGAGGTTTGATGTCTGAGGACTGAGGATTGAGTATTGAGAATTGAGGATTGAGGATTGAGCATTGAAGATTGAGGATTGGGTATTGAGGATTGAAGAATGAGGATTGAGGATTGAGGATTGAGGATTGGCGACTGAGGACTGAAGATTCAGGATTAAGGATTGAGGATTGAGGATTGAGGATTGAGGATTGAAGATTCAGTATTGAGGATTGAAGATTGAGAGTTGAGGATTGAGGATCGAACATTGAGGACTGAGTGTTTATGTTTGAGTAATGAGAACTGATGTTTGCGGATAGAGATTTGAAGATTGCAGATTGAGTATTGGGTATTGAAAACTGTGAATTGTGGATATTCTGTTGAGGATTGAGGATTGACAACTGATTGTTGAGGACTGAAGGCTGAAGATTGAGGATTCAGGATTGAGGATTCAGAATTGAGGTTTGAGGACTGAGGATTGAGGATTGAAGATTGAGTATTGAGGATTGAAGATTGAGGATTGAGGTTGGGGATTGAGGATTGAGGATGAGGGCTGAGGGTTGAGGATTGAGGTTTGAGGACTGAGGTCTGAGGATTGAGTATAGAGAACTGAGGATTGAGGATTGAGAATTGGAGATTGAGGATGGTATTGAGGATTGAAGAATGAGGATTGAGGATTGAAGGTTCAGGATTGAGCATTGAAGATTGAGTATTGAGGATTGAAGACTGACGATTGAGGATTGAGGGTTGAGGATTGAGGATTGAGAATTGAGGATTGATGATTGAGTATTGAGGATTGAAGGTTGAGGATTGAGGATTGAGGATTGAGGATGAGGACTGAGGATTGAGGATTGAGGATTGAAGATTGAGTATTGAGGATTGATGATTGAGGATTGAGCATTGACGATTGAGGATTGAGGATTGAGGTTTGAAGATTGACGATGAGGGCTGAGGGTTGAGGATTGAGGTTCGAGGTCTGAGGTCTGAGTGGTTGAGGATTGAGAATTGTGAATTGAGGATTGAGGATTGAAGATTGAGGATTGATGATTGAGGATTTAGGGTCGAGGATTGAGGATTGAGGATTGAGGATTGAAAATTGAGTATTGAGGATTGAAGGTTGAGGACAGAGGAATAAGGATTGAGGATTGAGGATGAGGGCTGATGGTTGAGGATTGAGGTTTGAGGACTGAGGACTGAGGATTGAGGATTGAGAATTGAGGATTGAGGATTGAGGATTGAATATTGAGGATTGGGTATTGAGGATTGAAGAATGAGGATTGAGGATTGAGGATTGAGGTTTGAGGTACGAGGATTGAGGATTGAGGATTGAGGACTGAGGATTGACGATTGAGTATTGAGGACTGAGGATTGACCATTGAGTATTGAAGATTGAGGATTGATGACTGAGTATTGAGGATTGAGGTATGATGATTGCGGATTGAGTATTGAAAATTGGGTATTGAGGATTGAATATTGAGGATTGAGGATTGAGGATTGAGGATTGAAGATTGAGTATTGAGGATTGAAGATTGAGGATTGAGGATTGACGATTGAGGATTGAGGATTGAGGTTTGAGGACTGACGATGAGGACTGAGGGTTGAGGATTGAGGTTTGTGGTCTGAGGTCTGAGGATTGAGGATTGAGGTTTGAAGATTGACGATGAGGGCTGAGGGTTGTGGATTGGGGTTCGAGGTCTGAGGTCTGAGTGGTTGAGGATTGAGAATTGTGGATTGAGGATTGAGGATTGAAGATTGAGGATTGATGATTGAGGATTTAGGGTTGAGGATTGAGGATTGAGGATTGAGGATTGAAAATTGAGTATTGAGGATTGAAGGTTGAGGACAGAGGAATAAGGATTGAGGATTGAGGATGAGGGCTGATGGTTGAGGATTGAGGTTTGAGGACTGAGGACTGAGGATTGAGGATTGAGAATTGAGGATAGAGGATTGAGGATTGAAGATTGAGGATTGGGTATTGAGGATCGAAGAATGAGGATTGAGGATTGAGGATTGAGGTTTGAGGTACGAGGATTGAGGATTGAGGATTGAGGACTGAGGATTGACGATTCAGTATTGAGGACTGAGGATTGACCATTGAGTATTGAAGATTGAGGATTGATGACTGAGTGTTGAGGATTGAGGTATGATGATTGCGGATTGAGTATTGAAAATTGGGTATTGAGGATTGAATATTGAGGATTGAGGATTGAGGATTGAGGATTGAAGATTGAGTATTGAGGATTGAAGATTGAGGATTGAGGATTGACGATTGAGGATTGAGGTTTGAGGTTTGAGGACTGACGATGAGCACTGAGGGTTGAGGATTGAGGTTTGAGGTCTGAGGACTGAGGATTGAGGATTGAGAGTTGAGGATTGAGGATTGAGGATTGAAGATTGAGGATTGGGTATTGAGGACTGAAGAATGAGGATTGAGGATTGAGGATTGAGGATTGGGGTCTGAGGATTGAGGATTGAGGATTGAGGATTGAGGATTGAAGGTTCAGTATTGAGGATTGAAGATTGAGAGCTGAGGATTGAGGATTGAACATTGAGGACTGAGTGTTGATGGTTGAGTGATGAGAATTGATGTTTGTGGATAGAGATTTGAAGATTGCAGATTGCGTATTGGGTATTGAAAACTGTGAATTGTGGATATTCTGTTGAGGATTGAGGATTGACAACTGATTGTTGAGGACAGAGGGCTGAAGATTGAGGATTCAGGATTGAGGATTCAGAATTGAGGATTGAGAATTGAGGATTGAGGATTGTGGATTGAGGATTGAAGTATGGGGATTGTGGATTGAGGGTTGTGGATTGAGGACGAGGACTGAGGGTTGAGTATTGATGATTGAAGATTGCGGATTGATTATTGAGGGTTGATGATTGACGACGAGGTCTGAGGGTTGAGGATTGAGTACTGAGGATTGAGGATGGAGGTTTGGGCATTGAGGATTGAAGATTGAGGACTGGGGATTGACGATTGAAGATTGAGGATAAAGGATCCAGGATTGGGGATAGGGGATCTAGGATTGGAGATTGATTATTGAGGTTTGAAGATTGAGTGTTGAGGATTGAGGATTGAGAATTGAGAATTGGGGATGAGGACTGAGGGTTGAGGATTGAGGTTTGAGTTACGAGGATTGAGGATTGAGGATTGAGGACTGAGGATTAACGATTGAGTATTGAAGATAGAGGATTGATGACTGAGGATTGAGGATTGAACATTGAGGACTGAGTGATGAGGGTTGAGTGATGAGAATTGATATTTGTGGATAGAGATTTGAAGATTGCAGATTGGGTATTGAGTATTGGAAACTGTAAATTGAGGATATTCTATTGAGGATTGAGAATTGACAACTGATTGTTGAGGACTGAGGGCTGAAGATTGTGGATTCAGGACTGAGAATTCAGAATTGATGATTGAGGACTGAGAACTGATGATTGAAGATTGAGTATTGAGGATTGAAGATTGAGGATTAAGGATTGAGGATTGGGGATTGAGGATCTAGGATTGAGAATTGATTATTGAGGATTGAAGATTGAGTGTTGAGGATTGAGGATTGAGAATTGAGGATTGAGGATGAGGACTGAGGGTTGAGGATTGAGGTTTGAGGTACGAGGATTGAGGATTGAGGATTGAGGACTGAGGACTGAGGATTGACGATTGTGTATTGAAGATTGAGGATTGATGACTGAGGATTGAGGATTGAGGATTGATGATTTCGGATTGAGTATTAAAAATTGAGTATTGAGGATTGAATATTGAGGATTGAGGGTTGAGGATTGGGGATTGAAGGTTGAGTATTGAGGATTGAAGAATGAGGATTGAGGATTGACGATTGAGGATTGAGGATTGAGGTTTGAGGATAGACGATAAGGGCTGAGGGTTGAGGATTGAGGTTTGATGTCTGAGGACTGAGGATTGAGTATTGAGAATTGAGGATTGAGGATTGAGCATTGAAGATTGAGGATTGGGTATTGAGGATTGAAGAATGAGGATTGAGGATTGAGGATTGAGGATTGGCGACTGAGGACTGAAGATTCAGGATTAAGGATTGAGGATTGAGGATTGAGGATTGAGGATTGAAGATTCAGTATTGAGGATTGAAGATTGAGAGTTGAGGATTGAGGATCGAACATTGAGGACTGAGTGTTTATGGTTGAGTGATGAGAACTGATGTTTGCGGATAGAGATTTGAAGATTGCAGATTGAGTATTGGGTATTGAAAACTGTGAATTGTGGATATTCTGTTGAGGATTGAGGATTGACAACTGATTGTTGAGGACTGAGGGCTGAAGATTGAGGATTCAGGATTGAGGATTCAGGATTGAGGTTTGAGGACTGAGGATTGAGGATTGAAGATTGAGTATTGAGGATTGAAGATTGAGGATTGAAGATTGAGGATTGAGGATTGACGATTGAGGATTGAGGATTGAGGTTTGAGGACTGACGATGAGGACTGAGGGTGAGGATTGAGGTTTGAGGTCTGAGGACTGAGGATTGAGGATTGAGAGTTGAGGATTGAGGATTGAGAGTTGAGGATTGAGGATTGAGGATTGAAGATTGAGGATTGGGTATTGAGGACTGAAGAATGAGGATTGAGGATTGAGGATTGAAGATTGAGGATTGATGATTGAGGATTTAGGGTTGAGGATTGAGGATTGAAGATTGAGGATAAAGGATTGAGGATTGGGGATAGGGGATCTAGGATTGGAGATTGATTATTGAGGATTGAAGATTGAGTGTTGAGGATTGAGGATTGAGAATTGAGAATTGAGGATGAGGACTGAGGGTTGAGGATTGAGGTTTGAGTTACGAGGATTGAGGATTGAGGATTGAGGACTGAGATTAACGATTGAGTATTGAAGATAGAGGATTGATGACTGAGGATTGAGGATTGAGGATTGAGGATTGAAGATCCAGTATTGATGATTGAAGATTGAGAATTGAGGATTGAGGATTGAACATTGAGGACTGAGTGATGAGGGTTGAGTGATGAGAATTGATATTTGTGGATAGAGATTTGAAGATTGCAGATTGGGTATTGAGTATTGGAAACTGTAAATTGAGGATATTCTATTGAGGATTGAGAATTGACAACTGATTGTTGAGGACTGAGGGCTGAAGATTGTGGATTCAGGACTGAGAATTCAGAATTGATGATTGAGGACTGAGAACTGATGATTGAAGATTGAGTATTGAGGATTGAAGATTGAGGATTAAGGATTGAGGATGGGGATTGAGGATCTAGGATTGAGAATTGATTATTGAGGATTGAAGATTGAGTGTTGAGGATTGAGGATTGAGAATTGAGAATTGAGGATGAGGACTGAGGGTTGAGGAATGAGGTTTGAGGTACGAGGATTGAGGATTGAGGATTGAGGACTGAGGACTGAGGATTGACGATTGTGTATTGAAGATTGAGGATTGATGACTGAGGATTGAGGATTGAGGATTGATGATTTCGGATTGAGTATTAAAAATTGAGTATTGAGGATTGAATATTGAGGATTGAGGGTTGAGGATTGGGGATTGAAGGTTGAGTATTGAGGATTGAAGAATGAGGATTGAGGATTGACGATTGAGGATTGAGGATTGAGGTTTGAGGATAGACGATAAGGGCTGAGGGTTGAGGATTGAGGTTTGATGTCTGAGGACTGAGGATTGAGTATTGAGAATTGAGGATTGAGGATTGAGCATTGAAGATTGAGGATTGGGTATTGAGGATTGAAGAATGAGGATTGAGGATTGAGGATTGAGGATTGGCGACTGAGGACTGAAGATTCAGGATTAAGGATTGAGGATTGAGGATTGAGGATTGAGGATTGAAGATTCAGTATTGAGGATTGAAGATTGAGAGTTGAGGATTGAGGATCGAACATTGAGGACTGAGTGTTTATGGTTGAGTGATGAGAACTGATGTTTGCGGATAGAGATTTGAAGATTGCAGATTGAGTATTGGGTATTGAAAACTGTGAATTGTGGATATTCTGTTGAGGATTGAGGATTGACAACTGATTGTTGAGGACTGAGGGCTGAAGATTGAGGATTCAGGATTGAGGATTCAGAATTGAGGTTTGAGGACTGAGGATTGAGGATTGAAGATTGAGTATTGAGGATTGAAGATTGAGGATTGAGGTTGGGGATTGAGGATTGAGGATGAGGGCTGAGGGTTGAGGATTGAGGTTTGAGGACTGAGGTCTGAGGATTGAGTATAGAGAACTGAGGATTGAGGATTGAGAATTGGAGATTGAGGATTGGGTATTGAGGATTGAAGAATGAGGATTGAGGATTGAAGGTTCAGGATTGAGCATTGAAGATTGAGTATTGAGGATTGAAGACTGACGATTGAGGATTGAGGGTTGAGGATTGAGGATTGAGAATTGAGGATTGATGATTGAGTATTGAGGATTGAAGGTTGAGGATTGAGGATTGAGGATTGAGGATTGAGGATTGAGGATTGAGTATTGAAGATTGAGGATTGAAGATTGAGGATTGAGGATTGAGGATTGAGGATTGAGGACTGAGGATTGAGGATTGAGGATTGAGCATTGAGGATTGAAGGTTGAGGACTGGGGTTTGAGGATTCAAAATTGAGGATTAAGGATTGAGGATTGAAGATTGAGGTTTGAGGGATGAGGATTGAGGATTGAGGATTGAGTATTGAAGATTGAGGATTGTTGATTGAGGATTTAGGATTGAGGATTGAGGATTGAGGGTTGAGGATTGAAAATTGAGTATTGAGAATTGAAGGTTGAGGACAGAGGAATAAGGATTGAGGATTGAGGGTGAGGGCTGATGGTTGAGGATTGAGGTTTGAGGACTGAGGACTGAGGATTGAGGATTGAGAATTGAGGATTGAGGATTGAGGATTGAAGATTCAGGATTGGGTATCGAGGATTGAAGAATGAGGATTGAGGAATGAGGATTGAGGTTTGAGGTACGAGGATTGAGGATTGAGGATTGAGAATTGAGGATTGAGGATTGAGGATTGAAGATTGAGGATTGAGGATTGGGTATTGAGGATTGAAGAATGAGGATTGAGGATTGAGGGTTCAGGATTGAGCATTGAAGATTGAGTATTGAGGATTGAAGACTGACGATTGAGGATTGAGGGTTGAGGATTGAGGACTGAGAATTGAGGATTGATGATTGAGTATTGAGGATTGAAGGTTGAGTATTGAGGATTGAGGATTGAGGATTGAGGATTGAGGATTGAGTATTGAAGATTGAGGATTGAAGATTGAGGATTGAGTGTTGAGGATTGAAGGTTGAGGATTGATGATTGAGGATTGAGGATTGAGTATTGAAGGTTGAGGATTGATGATTGAGTATTGAGGATTGAAGGTTGAGTATTGAGGATTGAGGATTGAGGTTTGAGGATTGAGGATTGAGGGTTGAGGATTGAGGATTGAGAATTGAGGATTGATGATTGAGTATTGAGGATTGAAGGTTGAGGATTGAGGATTGAGGATTGAGGATTGAGGATTGAGGATTGTGTATTGAAGATTGAGGATTGAAGATTGAGTATTGAGGATTGAGGATTGAGGATTGAGGACTGAGAATTGAGGGTTGAGGATTGAGCATTGAGGATTGAAGGTTGAGGACTGGGGTTTGAGGATTCAAAATTGAGGATTAAGGATTGAGGATCGAAGATTGAGGTTTGAGGGATGAGGATTGAGGATTGAGGATTGAGGATTGAAGATTGAGAATTGAGAATGAGGCCTGAGGGTTGAGGATTGAGGTTTGAGGTACGAGGATTGAGGATTGAGGATTGAGGACTGAGGATTGACGGTTGAGGATTGGGGACTGAGTGTTGAGGGTTGAGTGATGAGAATTAATGTTTGTGGATAGAGATTTGAAGATTGCAGATTGATTATCGAGTATTGAAAACTGTGAATAGAGGATATTCTATTGAGGATTGAGGTTTGACAATTGATAGTCGAGGACTGAGGGCTGAAGATTGAGGATTCAGGATTGAGGATTCAGAATTGAGGTTTGAGGACTGAGGATTGAGGATTGAAGATTGAGTATTGAGGATTGAAGATTGAGGATTGAGGATTGAGGATGGAGGATTGAAGAGAGAGGACTGAGTGTTGAGGATTGAGAGTTGACAATTGATGTTTGAGGGTTGAGATTTGATTATTGATTTTTGTGGATTGAGTATTGAACGATGAGAATTCAGGGTATTCTATTGAGTATTGAGAATTGAGGATTGATTGTTGAGTATTGAGGACTGATGGTTGAGGGTTTTGTGTTGAATATTGAGGATTGCGGATTGAGGATTGAGGATTGAGGATTGAGGATTGAGGATTGAAGATTGAGTATTGAGGATTGAAGGTTGGGTATTGAGGATTGAGGATTGAGGATTGAGGATTGAAGATTGAGGATTGGGGATTCAGGACTGACGATTGAGGATTGAGTATTGACGATTGAGAATTGTGGATTGAGGATTGAAGGTTGAGTATTGAGGATTGAAGGTTGAGGATTGAGGATTGAGGATTGAGGATTGAGGACTAAGGATTGAGGATTGAGGATTGCGCATTGAGGATTGAAGATTGGGGACTGGGGAATGAGGATTGAAGATTGAGGATTAAGGATTGAGGATTGGGCATTGGGGATCTAGGATTGGAGATTGATTATTGAGGATTGAAGATTGAGGGTTAAGGATTGAGGATTGAGATGGAGAATTGAGGATGAGGACTGGGGATTGAGGATTGAGGATTGAAGATTGAGTATTGAGGACTGATGACTGAGGATTGAGCATTGACGATTGAGGATTGAGGATTGAGGTTTGAAGATTGCCGATGAGGGCTGAGGGTTGAGGATTGAGGATCGAGGTCTGAGGTCTGAGGGTTGAGGATTGAGAATTGGTTATTGAGGATTGAAGATTGAGGGTTGAGGATTGAGGGTTGAGAATTGAGAATTGAGGATGGGGACTGAGGGTTGAGGATTGAGGTTTGATATACGAGGATTGAGGATTGAGGATTGTGGACTGAGGATTGACGATTGAGTATTGGAGATTGAGGATTGATGACTGAGGATTGAGGATTGAGGATTGATGATTGCGGATTGAGGATTGAAGATTGAGTATTGAGGATTGAATATTGAGGATTGAGGATTGAGGGTTGAGGATTGAAGATTGAGAATTGACGATTGAGGAATGAAGATTGAGTAATGAGGATTGAAGGTTGAGGATTGAGGATTGAGGATAGAATATTGAGGACTGATTGTTGAGGGTTGAGAGATGAGAATTGATGTTTGCGGATGGAGATTTGAAGATTGAAGATTGAGGATTGAGTATTGAAAACTGAGAATTCAGGATATTTTACTGAGTATTGAGAATTGAGGATTGATGGTTGAGTATTGAGGATTGATGGTTGAGGGTTGTGTGATGAATATTGAGGATTGTCGGATTGAGTAATGAAGATTGAGGACTGAGGACTGGGGATTGAGTATTGAGGATTGAGGATTGAGTATTGAGGATTGAGGATTGAAAATTGAATATTGATGATTGAAGATTGCGGATTGATTATTGAGGGTTGAGGATTGATGACGAGGGCTGAGGGTTGAGGATTGAGGACTGAGGATTGAGGATTGAGGACTGGGCATTGAGGATTGAAGATTGAGGACTGGGGATTGAGGATTGAAGATTGAGGATTAAGGATTGAGGATTGGGGCTTGGGGATCTAGGATTGGAGATTGATTATTGAGGATTGAAGCTTGAGGGTTGAGGATTGAGGATTGAGGATTGAGGATTGAGGTTTGAGGATTGACGATGAGGGCTGAGGGTTGAGGATTGAGGTTTGAGGTCTGAGGACTGAGGATTGAGGATTGAGAATTGAGTATTGAGGATTGAGGATTGAAGATTGAGGATTGGGTATTGAGGATTGAAGGATGAGGATTGAGGATTGAGGATTGAGGATTGGGGACTGAGGGTTGAATATTCAGGAATGAGGATTGAGGATTGAGGATTGAGGATTGAGGATTGAAGATACAGTATTGAGGATCGAAGATTGAGAATTGAGGATTGAGGATTGAACATTGAGGACTGAGTGTTGACGGTTGAGTGATGAGAGTTGATGTTTGTGGATAGAGATTTGAAGATTGCAGATTGGGTATTGAGTATTGAAAACTGTGAATTGAGGATATTATACTGAGGATTGAGAATTGACAACTGATTGTTGAGGACTGAGGGCTGAAGATTGAGGTTTCAGGATTGAGAATTCAGAATTGAGGATTGAGGACTGAGGACCGAGGATTGTAGATTGAGGATTGAGGATTGAAGATTGAGGACTGAGGTTTGAGGATTGAGGTTTGAGGAATGAGGATTGAGGATTGAGGATTGAGGATTGAGGATTGAGGATTGAGTATTGAAGAATAAGGATCGAGGATTGAGGATTGAGGATTGAGGATTGAAGATTGAGTATTGAGGATTGAAGATTGAGGATTGAGGATTGAGGATTGAGGATTGAGGATTGAGGATTGAGGATTGAAGATTGAGGATTGGGGACTGAGTGTTGAGGGTTGAGTGATGAGAATTTATGTTTGTGGATAGAGATTGGTAGATTGCAGATTGAGTATCGAGTATTGAAAACTGTGAATTGAGGATATTCTATTGAGGATTGAGGATTGACAATTGATAGTCGAGGACTGAGGGCTGAAGATTGAGGATTCAGGATTGAGGATTCAGAATCGAGGTTTGAGGACTGAGGATTGAGGATTGAAGATTGAGTATTGAGGATTGAAGATTGAGGATTGAGGATTGAGGATGGAGGATTGAAGAGAGAGGACTGAGTGTTGAGGATTGAGAGTTGAGAATTGATGTTTGAGGGTTGAGATTTGATTATTGATTTTTGTGGATTGAGTATTGAACGATGAGAATTCAGGGTATTCTATTGAGTATTGAGAATTGAGGATTGATTGTTGAGTATTGAGGATTGATCGTTGAGGGTTTTGTGTTGAATATTGAGGATTGAGGATTGAGGATTGAGGATTGAGGATTGAGGATTGAGGATTGAAGATTGAGTATTGAGGATTGAAGGTTCAGTATTGAGGATTGAGGATTGAGGATTGAGGATTGAAGATTGAGGATTGGGGATTGAGGATTGACGATTGAGGATTGAGTATTGACGATTGAGAGTTGAGGATTGAGGATTGAAGATTGAGTATTGAGGATTGAAGATTGAGGATTGAGGATTGAGGATTGAGGATTGAGGACTGAGGATTGAGGATTGAGGATTGAGCATTGAGGATTGAATATTGGGGACTGGGAATTGAGGATTGAAGATTGAGGATTAAGGATTGAGGATTGGGGATTGGGGATCAAGGAATGAAGATTGAGTATCGAGCATTGATGATTGAGGATTGAGCATTGACGATTGAGGATTGAGGATTGAGGTTTGAAGATTGACGATGAGGGCTGAGGGTTGTGGATTGAGGTTCGAGGTCTGAGGTCTGAGGGTTGAGGATTGAGAATTGAGTATTGAGGATTGAGGATTGAAGATTGAGGATTGAGGATTGAGGATTGAGAATTGAGGATGAGGACTGAGGTTTGAGGATTGAGGTTTGAGGAATGAGGATTGAGGATTGAGGATTGAGGATTGAGGATTGAGGATTGGGTATTGAAGGTTGAGGATTGATGACTGAGGATTGAGGGTTGCGGATTGACGATTGAGGATTGGGGATTGAGGGTTGAAGGTTGAGTGTTTAGTATTGAAGGTTGAGTATTGACGATTGAGGATTGAGGATTGAGGATGATGACTGAGGTTTGAGGTTTGAGGTTTTAGTATTGAATCCCGAGAATTCAGGATGTTCTATTGAGTATTGAGAATTGAGGATTGATGGTTTAGTATTGAGGATTCAGGATTGAGGATTGAGGATTGAGTATTGAAGATTGAGGATTGATGATTGAGGATTTAGGATTAAGGATTGAGGATTGAGGATTGAGGATTGAAAATTGAGTATTGAGGATTGAAGGTTGAGGACAGAGGAATAAGGATTGAGGATTGAGGATGAGGGCTGATGGTTGAGGATTGAGGTTTGAGGACTGAGGACTGAGGATTGAGGATTGAGAATTGAGGATTGAGGATTGAGGATTGAAGATTGAGGATTGGGTATTGAGGATTGAAGAATGAGGATTGAGGATTGAGGATTGAGGTTTGAGGTACGAGGATTGAGGATTGAGGATTGAGGATTGAGGACTGAGGATTGACGATTCAGTATTGAGGACTGAGGATTGACCATTGAGTATTGAAGATTGAGGATTGATGACTGAGGATTGAGGATTGAGGTATGATGATTGCGGATTGAGTATTGAAAATTCGGTATTGAGGATTGAATATTGAGGATTGAGGATTGAGGATTGGGGATTGAAGATTGAGTATTGAGGATTGAAGATTGAGGATTGAGGATTGACGATTGAGGATTGAGGATTGAGGTTTGAGGACTGACGATGAGGACTGAGGGTTGAGGATTGAGGTTTGAGGTCTGAGGACTGAGGATTGAGGATTGAGAGTTGAGGATTGAGGATTGAGGATTGAAGATTGAGGATTGGGTATTGAGGTTTGAAGAATGACGGTTGAGGATTGAGGTTTGAGGATTGGGGTCTGAGGATTGAGGATTGAGGATTGAGGATTGAGGATTGAAGATTCAGTATTGAGGATTGAAGATTGAGGGTTGAGGATTGAGGGTTGAACATTGAGGACTGAGTGTTGATGGTTGAGTGATGAGAATTGATGTTTGTGGATAGAGATTTGAAGATTGCAGATTGAGTATTGGGTATTGAAAACTGTGAATTGTGGATATTCTGTTGAGGATTGAGGATTGACAACTGATTGTTGAGGACTGAGGGCTGAAGATTGAGGATTCAGGATTGAGGATTCAGAATTGAGGATTGAGGATTGAGGGTTGAGGATTGAGGATTGAGGATTGAAGATTGGGGATTGTGGTTTGAGGGTTCTGGATTGAGGACGAGGACAGAGGGTTGAGTATTGATGATTGAAGATTGCGGATTGATAATTGAGGGTTGAGGATTGAGGACGAGGTCTGAGGGTTGAGGATTGAGTACTGAGGATTGAGGATGGAGGTTTGGGCATTGAGGATTGAAGATTGTGGACTGGGGATTGAGGATTGAAGATTGAGTATAAAGGATTGAGGATTGGGGATAGGGGATCTAGGATTGGAGATTGATTATTGAGGATTGAAGATAGAGTGTTGAGGATTGAGGATTGAGAATTGAGAATTGAGGATGAGGACTGAGGGTTGAGGATTGAGGTTTGAGGTACGAGGATTGAGGATAGAGGATTGAGGACTGAGGATTGACGATTGAGTATTGAAGATTGAGGATTGATGACTGAGGGTTGAGGATTGAGTATTGATGATTGCGGATTGAGTATTGAAAATCGAGTATTGAGGATTGAATATTGAGGATTGAGGATTGAGGATTGGGGATTGAAGATTGAGTATTGAGGATTGAAGAATGAGGATTGAGGATTGACGATTGAGGATTGAGGATTGAGGATTGAGAATTGAGAATTGAGGATAAGGACTGAGGGTTGAGGATTGAGGTTTGAGGAATGAGGATTGAGGATTGAGGATTGAGGATTGAAGATTGAGTATTGATGATTGAAGATTGAGGATTGAGGATTGAGGGTTGAGGATTGAGGACGAGGACTGACAGTTGAGGATTGTGGTTTGAGGATTGAGGGCTGAGGATTGAGAATTGAGGATGAGGACTGAGGTTTGAGGATTGAGGTTTGAGGAATGAGTATTGAGGATTGAGGATAGAGGATTGAGGATTGAGGATTGAGTATTGAAGGTTGAGGATTGATGACTGATGATTGAGGATTGCGGATTGACGATTGAGGATTGGGGATTGAGGGTTGAAGGTTGACTGTTGAGTATTGAAGGTTAAGGATTGACGATTGAGGATTGAGGATTGAGGATGATGACTGAGGTTTGATGTTTGAGGTTTTAGTATTGAATCCTGAGAATTCAGGATGTTCTATTGAGTATTGAGAATTGAGGATTGATGGTTTAGTATTGAGGATTCAGGATTGAGGATTGAGGATAGAGTATTGAAGATTGAGGATTGATGATTGAGGATTTAGGGTTGAGGATTGAGGATTGAGGATTGAGGATTGAAAATTGAGGATTGAGGATTGAAGGTTGAGGACAGAGGAATAAGGATTGAGGATTGAGGATGAGGGCTGATGGTTGAGGATTGAGGTTTGAGGACTGAGGACTGAGGATTGAGGATTGAGAATTGAGGATTGAGGATTGAGGATTCAAGATTGAGGATTGGGTATTGAGGATTGAAGAATGAGGATTGAGGATTGAGGATTGAGGTTTGAGGTACGAGGATAGAGGATTGAGGATTGAGGACTGAGGATTGACGATTGAGTATTGAGGACTGAGGATTGACCATTGAGTATTGAAGATTGAGGATGGATGACTGAGAATTGAGGATTGAGGTATGATGATTGCGGATTGAGTATTGAAAATCGGGTATTGAGGATTGAATATTGAGGATTGAGGATTGAGGATTGGGGATTGAAGATTGAGTATTGAGGATTGAAGAATGAGGATTGAGGATTGACGATTGAGGATTGAGGATTGAGGTTTGAGGATAGACGATAAGGGCGGAGGGTTGAGGATTGAGGTTTGAGGTCTGAGGACTGAGGATTGAGGATTGAGAATTGAAGATTGAGGATTGGGTATTGAGGATTGAAGAATGAGGATTGAGGATTGAGGATTGAGGATTGGCGACTGAGGATTGAAGATTCAGGATTGAGGATTGAGGATTGAGGATTGAGGATTGAGGATTGAAGATCCAGTATTGATGATTGAAGATTGAGAATTGAGGATTGAGGATTGAACATTGAGGACTGAGTGATGAGGGTTGAGTGATGAGAATTGATATTTGTGGATAGAGATTTGAAGATTGCAGATTGAGTATTGAGTATTGGAAACTGTAAATTGAGGATACTCCATTGAGGATTGAGAATTGGCAATTGATAGTCGAGGACTGAGGGCTGAAGATTGAGGATTCAGGATTGAGGATTCAGAATTGAGGTTTGAGGACTGAGGATTGAGGATTGAGGATTGAGCAATGAGGATTGAAGATTGGGGACTGGGGATTGAGGATTGAAGATTGAGTACTAAGGATTGAGGATTGGGGATTGGGGATCTAGGATTGGAGATTGATTATTGAGGATTGAAGATTGAGGGTTAAGGATTGAGGATTGAGATGGAGAATTGAGGATGAGGACTGATGATTGAGGATTGAGGATTGAAGATTGAGTATTGAGGATTGATGATTGAGGATTGAGCATTGACGATTGAGGATTGAGGATTGAGGTTTGAAGATTGACGATGAGGGCTGAGGGTTGAGGATTGAGGATCGAGGTCTGAGGTCAGAGGGTTGAGGATTGAGAATTGATTATTGAGGATTGAAGATTGAGGGTTGAGGATTGAGGGTTGAGAATTGAGAATTGAGGATGGGGACTGAGGGTTGAGGATTGAGGTTTGAGATACGAGGATTGAGGATTGAGGATTGTGGACTGAGGATTGACGATTGAGTATTGGAGATTGAGGATTGATGACTGAGGATTGAGGATTGAGGATTGATGATTGCGGATTGAGGATTGAAGATTGAGTATTGAGGATTGAATATTGAGGATTGAGGATTGAGGGTTGGGGATTGAAGATTGAGAATTGACGATTGAGGAATGAAGATTGAGTACTGAGGATTGAAGGTTGAGGATTGAGGATTGAGGATTGAATACTGAGGACTGATTGTTGAGGGTTGAGAGATGAGAATTGATGTTTGCGGATGGAGATTTGAAGATTGAAGATTGAGGATTGAGTATTGAAAACTGAGAATTCAGGATATTTTACTGAGTATTGAGAATTGAGGATTGATGGTTGAGTAATGAGGATTGATGGTTGAGGGTTGTGTGATGAATATTGAGGATTGTCGGTTTGAGTATTGAAGATTGAGGACTGAGGACTGGGGATTGAGTATTGAGGATTTAGGATTGAGTATTGAGGATTGAGGATTGAAAATTGAGTATTGATGATTGAAGATTGCGGATTGATTATTGAGGGTTGAGGATTGATGACGAGGGCTGAGGGTTGAGGATTGAGGACTGAGGATTGAGGATTGAGGACTGGGCATTGAGGATTGAAGATTGAGGACTGGGGATTGAGGATTGAAGATTGAGGATTAAGGATTGAGGATTGGGGCTTGGGGATCTAGGATCGGAGATTGATTATTGAGGATTGAAGCTTGAGGGTTGGGGATTGAGGATTGAGGATTGAGGATTGAGAGTTGAGGATGAGGCCTGAGGGTTGAGAATTGAGGTTTGAGGTACGAGGTTTGACGATTGAGGATTGAGGACTGAGGATTGACGATGGAGTATTTAAGATTAAGGATTGATGACTGAGGATTCAGGATTGAGGATTGATGATTGCGAATTGAGTATTGAAAATTGAGTATTGAGGATTGAATATTGAGGATTTAGGATTGAGGATTGAGGATTGAGGATTGAGGTTTGAGGATTGACGATGAGGGCTGAGGGTTGAGGATTGAGGTTTGAGGTCTGAGGACTGAGGATTGAGGATTGAGAATTGAGGATTGAGGATTGAGGATTGAAGATTGAGGATTGGGTATTGAGGATTGAAGGATGAGGATTGAGGATTGAAGATACGGTATTGAGGATCGAAGATTGAGAATTGAGGATTGAGGATTGAACATTGAGGACTGAGTGTTGACGGTTGAGTGATGAGAATTGATGTTTGTGGATAGAGATTTGAAGATTGCAGATTGGGTATTGAGTATTGAAAACTGTGAATTGAGGATATTATACTGAGGATTGAGAATTGACAACTGATTGTTGAGGACTGAGGGCTGAAGATTGAGGTTTCAGGATTGAGAATTCAGAATTGATGATTGAGGACTGAGGACCGAGGATTGTAGATTGAGGACTGAGGATTGAAGATTGAGGACTGAGGTTTGAGGTTTGAGGATTGAGGTTTGAGGAATGAGGATTGAGGATTGAGGATTGAGGATTGAGGATTGAGGATTGAGTATTGAAGAATAAGGATTGAGGATTGAGGATTGAGGATTGAGGATTGAAGATTGAGTATTGAGGATTGAAGATTGAGGATTGAGGATTGAGGATTGAGGATTGAGGATTGAGGATTGAGGATTGAAGATTGAGGACTGGGGACTGAGTGTTGAGGGTTGAGTGATGAGAATTAATGTTTGTGGATAGAGATTTGAAGATTGCAGATTGAGTATCGAGTATTGAAAACTGTGAATTGAGGATATTCTATTGAGGATTGAGGATTGACAATTGATAGTCGAGGACTGAGGGCTGAAGATTGAGGATTCAGGATTGAGGATTCAGAATTGAGGTTTGAGGACTGAGGATTGAGGATTGAAGATTGAGTATTGAGGATTGAAGGTTGAGGATTGAGGATTGAGGATGGAGGATTGAAGAGAGAGGACTGAGTGTTGAGGATTGAGAGTTGAGAATTGATGTTTGAGGGTTGAGATTTGATTATTGATTTTTGTGGATTGAGTATTGAACGATGAGAATTCAGGGTATTCTATTGAGTATTGAGAATTGAGGATTGATTGTTGAGTATTGAGGATTGATGGTTGAAGGTTTTGTGTTGAATATTGAGGATTGAGGATTGAGGATTGAGGATTGAGGATTGAGAATTGAGGATTGAAGGTTGAGTAATGAGGATTGAAGGTTGAGTATTGAGGATTGAGGAATGAGGATTGAGGATTGAAGATTGAGGATTGGGGATTGAGGATTGACGATTGAGGATTGAGTATTGACGATTGAGAATTGAGGATTGAGGATTGAAGGTTGAGTATTGAGGATTGAAGATTGAGGATTGAGGATTGAGGATTGAGGATTGAGGACTGAGGATTGAGGATTGAGGATTGAGCATTGAGGATTGAAGATTGGGGACTGGGGATTGAGGATTGAAGATTGAGTATTAAGGATTGAGGATTGGGGATTGGGGATCTAGGATTGGAGATTGATTATTGAGGATTGAAGATTGAGGGTTAAGGATTGAGGATTGAGATGGAGAATTGAGGATGAGGACTGAGGATTGAGGATTGAGGATTGAAGATTGAGTATTGAGGATTGATGATTGAGGATTGAGGATTGAGGATTGAGGATTGAGGATTGAGGATTGAGGATTGAAGATTGAGGATTGGGGACTGAGTGTTGAGGGTTGAGTGATGAGAATTAATGTTTGTGGATAGAGATTTGAAGA
The DNA here is from genome assembly GCF_051401765.1 of Calliopsis andreniformis. Taxonomy (NCBI): domain Eukaryota; kingdom Metazoa; phylum Arthropoda; class Insecta; order Hymenoptera; family Andrenidae; genus Calliopsis; species Calliopsis andreniformis. The sequence goes on along the minus strand of NW_027480510.1, from coordinate 1,591,397 downwards.
TTGCAGATTGAGTATCGAGTATTGAAAACTGTGAATTGAGGATATTCTATTGAGGATTGAGGATTGACAATTGATAGTCGAGGACTGAGGGCTGAAGATTGAGGATTCAGGATTGAGGATTCAGAATTGAGGTTTGAGGACTGAGGATTGAGGATTGAAGATTGAGTATTGAGGATTGAAGATTGAGGATTGAGGATTGAGGATGGAGGATTGAAGAGAGAGGACTGAGTGTTGAGGATTGAGAGTTGAGAATTGATGTTTGAGGGCTGAGGTTTGATTATTGATTTTTGTGGATTGAGTATTGAACGATGAGAATTCAGGGTATTCTATTGAGTATTGAGAATTGAGGATTGATTGTTGAGTATTGAGGATTGATGGTTGAAGGTTTTGTGTTGAATATTGAGGATTGAGGATTGAGGATTGAGGATTGAGGATTGAGGATTGAGGATTGAAGACTGAGTATTGAGGATTGAAGGTTGAGTATTGAGGATTGAGGATTGAGGATTGAGGATTGAAGATTGAGGATTGAAGATTGAGAATTGAGGATGAGGACTGATGTTTGAGGATTGAGGTTTGAGGTATGAGGATTGAGGATTGAGGATTGAGGATTGAGGATTGAGGATTGAGTATTGAAGGTTGAGGATTGATGACTGAGGATTGAGGATTGCGGATTGACGATTGAGGATTGGGGATTGAGGGTTGAAGGTTGAGTGTTGAGTATTGAAGGTTGAGGATTGACGATTGAGGATTGAGGATTGAGGATGATGACTGAGGTTTGAGGTTTGAGGTTTTAGTATTGAATCCTGAGAATTCTGGATGTTCTATTCAGTATTGAGAATTGAGTATTGATGGTTTAGTATTGAGGATTCAGGATTGAGGATTGAGGATTGGGTATTGGAGATTGAGGACTGATGATTGAGGATTTAGGATTGAGGATTGAGGATTGAGGATTGAGGATTGAAAATTGAGTATTGAGGATTGAAGGTTGAGGACAGAGGAATAAGGATTGAGGATTGAGGATGAGGGCTGATGGTTGAGGATTGAGGTTTGAGGACTGAGGACTGAGGATTAAGGATTGAGAATTGAGGATTGAGGATTGAGGATTGAAGATTGAGGATTAGGTATTGAGGATTGAAGAATGAGGATTGAGGATTGAGGATTGAGGTTTGAGGTACGAGGATTGAGGATTGAGGATTGAGGACTGAGGATTGACGATTCAGTATTGAGGACTGAGGATTGACCATTGAGTATTGAAGATTGAGGATTGACGACTGAGGATTGAGGATTGAGGTATGATGATTGCGGATTGAGTATTGAAAATTGGGTATTGAGGATTGAATATTGAGGACTGAGGATTGAGGATTGAGGATTGAAGATTGAGGATTGAGGATTGAAGATTGAGGATTGGGTATTGAGGTTTGAAGAATGAGGATTGAAGATTGAGGGTTGAGGATTGAGGATTGAACATTGAGGACTGAGTGTTGATGGTTGAGTGATGAGAATTGATGTTTGTGGATAGAGATTTGAAGATTGCAGATTGAGTATTGGGTATTGAAAACTGTGAATTGTGGATATTCTGTTGAGGATTGAGGATTGACAACTGATTGTTGAGGACTGAGGGCTGAAGATTGAGGATTCAGGATTGAGGATTCAGAACTGAGGATTGAGAATTGAGGAATGAGGATTGAGGATTGAGGATTGAAGATTGGGGATTGTGGATTGAGGGTTCTGGATTGAGGACGAGGACAGAGGGTTGAGTATTGATGATTGAAGATTGCGGATTGATTATTGAGGGTTGAGGATTGATGACGAGGTCTGAGGGTTGAGGATTGAGTACTGAGGATTGAGGATGGAGGTTTGGGCATTGAGGATTGAAGATTGTGGACTGGGGATTGAGGATTGAAGATTGAGGATAAAGGATTGAGGATTGGGGATAGGGGATCTAGGATTGGAGATTGATTATTGAGGATTGAAGATTGAGTGTTGAGGATTGAGGATTGAGAATTGAGAATTGAGGATGAGGACTGAGGGTTGAGGATTGAGGTTTGAGGTACGAGGATTGAGGATTGAGGATTGAGGACTGAGGATTGACGATTGAGTATTGAAGATTGAGGATTGATGACTGAGGATTGAGGATTGAGGAATGATGATTGCGGATTGAGTATTGAAAATCGTGCATTGAGGATTGAATATTGAGGATTGATGATTGAGGATTGGGGATTGAAGATTGAGGATTGGGGACTGAGTGTTGAGGGTTGAGTGATGAGGATTGATGTTTGTGGATAGAGATTCGAAGATTGCAGATTGAGAATTTAGTATTGAAAACTGTGAATTGATGATATTCTATTGAGGATTGAGGATTGACAACTGATTGTTGAGGTCTGAAGTCTGAAGGTTGAGTACTGAGGATTGAGAATTCAGGATTGAGGTTTGAGGACTGAGGACTGAGGATTGAGGATTGAGGCTTGAGGATTGAGCATTGGGTATTAAAGATTGAGGATTGAGGATCCAGGATGAGGGCTGAGGGTTGAGGATTGAGGTTTGAGGTACGAGGATTGAGGATTGAGAATTGAGGACTGAGGATTGACGATTGAGTTTTGAAGATTGAGGATTGATGACTGAGGATTGAGGATTGAGGTATGATGATTGCGATTTGAGTATTGAAAATTGGGTATTGAGGATTGAATAATGAGGATTGAGGATTGAGGATTGAGGATTGAAGATTGAGTATTGAGGATTGAAGATTGAGTATTGATGATTGAAGATTGAGGATTGAGTATTGAGGGTTGAGGGTTGAGGACGAGGACTGACGGTTGAGGATTGAGGTTTGAGGATTGAGGGTTGAGGACTGAGGACTGAGGATAGAGGATTGAGGATGGAGCATTGAGGATTGAAGATTGAGGACTGGGGATTGGGGATTGAAGATTGAGTATTCAGGATTCAGGATTGGGGATTGAGGATATAGGATTAAATATTGATTACTGAGGATTCAAGGTTGAGGATTGAGGATTGAGGATTGAGAACTGAGAATTGAGGATAAGGACTGAGGGTTGAGGATTGAGGATTGAGGAATGAGGATTGAGGGTTGAGGATTGAGGATTGAAGATTGAGTATTGATGATTGAAGATTGAGGATTGAGGATTGAGGTTTGAGGATTGAGGACGAGGACTAACGGTTGAGGATTGTGGTTAGAGGATTGAGGATTGAGGATTGAGAATTGAGGATGATGACTGAGGTTTGGGGATTGAGGTTTGAGGAATGAGGATTGAGGATTGAGGATTGAGGATTGAGGATTGAGGATTGAGTATTGAAGGTTGAGGATTGATGACTGAGGATTGAGGATAGCGGATTGACTTTTGAGGATTGAGGATTGAGGGTTGAAGGTTGAGGATTGAAGGTTGAGGGTTGACGATTGATGATTGAGGATTGAGGATGATGGCTGAGGTTTGAGGTTTGAGGTTTGCGTATTGAATCCTGAGAATTCAGGATGTTCTATTGAGTATTGAGAATTGAGGATTGATGGTTTAGTACTGAGGATTGAGTATTGAGGATTGAAGATTGAGTATTGAGGATTGAAGATTGAGGATTGAGGATTGAGGATTGAGAATTGAGGATTGAGGAATGAGGGTTGAGGATAGAGGATTGATGATTGAGGATTGGGGACTGAGTGTTGAGGGTTGAGCGATGAGGATTGATGTTTGTGGATAGAGATTCGAAGATTGCAGATTGAGAATTTAGTATTGAAAACTGTGAATTGATGATATTCTATTGAGGATTGAGGATTGACAACTGATTGTTGAGGTCTGAAGTCTGAAGGTTGAGTACTGAGGATTGAGGTTTCAGGATTGAGGTTTGAGGACTGAGGATTGAGGATTGAGGATTGGGGATTGAGGCTTGAGGACTGAGGATTGAGGTTTGAAGATTGAGGATTGAGGATCCAGGATGAGGGCTGAAGTTTGAGGATTGAGGTTTGAGGACTGAGGTCTGAGGATTGAAGATTGAGCATTGATAATTGAGTATTGAGGATTGAAGGTGGAGGACTGAGGAATAAGGATTGAGGATTGAGGATGAGGGCTGAGGGTTGAGGATTGAGGTTTGAGGAGTGAGGTCCGAGGATTGAGGATTGAGAAGTGAGGATTGAGGATTGAGGATTGCAGATTGAGGATTGGGTATTGAGGATTGAAGAATAAGGATTGAGGATTGAGGATTGAGGATTGAGGATTGAAGATTGAGTATTGAGGATTGAAGATTGAGGATTGAGGATTGAGGATTGAGGATTGAGGATTGAGGATTGAGGATTGAGGATTGAAGATTCAGGATAGGGGACTGAGTGTTGAGGGTTGAGAGATGAGAATTGATGTTTGTGGATGGAGATTTGAAGATTGAAGATTGAGGATTGAGTATTGAAAACTGAGAATTCAGGATATTCTACTGAGTATTGAGAATTGAGGATTGATGGTTGAGTATTGAGGATTGATGGTTGAGGGTTGTGTGATGAATATTGAGGATTGGCGGATTGAGTATTGAAGATTGAGGACTGAGGACTGGGGATGGAGTATTGAGGATTGAGGATTGAGTATTGAGGATTGAGGATTGAAGATTGAGTATTGATGATTGAAGATTGCGGATTGATTATTGAGGGTTGAGGATTGATGACGAGGGCTGAGGGTTGAGGATTGAGGACTGAGGATTGAGGATTGAGGACTGGGCATTGAGGATTGAAGATTGAGGACTGGGGATTGAGGATTGAAGATTGAGGATTAAGGATTGAGGATTGTGGATTGGGGATCTAGGATTGGAGATTGATTATTGTGGATTGAAGCTTGAGGGTTGAGGATTGAGGATTGAGGATTGAGGATTGAGAATTGAGGATGAGGCCTGAGGGTTGAGGATTGAGGTTTGAGGTACGAGGATTGAGGATTGAGGATTGAGGACTGAGGATTGACGATTGAGTATTGAAGATTGAGGATTGATGACTGAGGATTCAGGATTGAGGATTGATGATTGCGAATTGAGTATTGAAAATTGAGTATTGAGGATTGAATATTGAGGATTGAGGATTGAGGACTGAGGATTGAAGGTTGAGTATTGTGGACTGAAGATTGAGGATTGAGGATTGACGATTGAGGATTGAGGATTGTGGTTTGAGGATTGACGATGAGGGCTGAGGGTTGAGCATTGAGGTTTGAGGTCTGAGGACTGAGGATTGAGGATTGAGAATTGAGGATTGAGGATTGAGGATTGAAGATTGAGGATTGGGTATTGAGGATTGAAGGATGAGGATTGAGGATTGAGGATTGAGGATTGGGGACTGAGGGTTGAATATTCAGGATTGAGGATTGAGGATTGAGGATTGAGGATTGAGGATTGAAGATACAGTATTGAGGATCGAAGATTGAGAATTGAGGATTGAGGATTGAACATTGAGGACTGAGTGTTGAGGGTTGAGTGATGAGAATTGATGTTTGTGGATAGAGATTTGAAGATTGCTGATTGGGTATTGAGTATTGAAAACTGTGAATTGAGGATATTATACTGAGGATTGAGAATTGACAACTGATTGTTGAGGACTGAGGGCTGAAGGTTGAGGTTTCAGGATTGAGAATTCAGAATTGAGGATTGAGGACTCAGGCCTGAGGATTGTAGATTGAGTATTGAGGATTGAAGATTGAGGATTAAGGATTGAGGATTGGGGAATGAGGATCTAGGATTGAAAATTGATTATTGAGGATAGAAGATTGAGGATTGAGGATTGAGTATTGAGAATTGAGAATTGTGGATGGGGACTGAGGTTTGAGGATTGATGACTGAGGATTGAGGGTTGAGGATTGAGGATTGAGAATTGAGGATTGATGATTGAGTATTGAGGATTGAAGGTTGAGGATTGAGGATTGAGGATTGAGGATTGAGTATTGAAGGTTGAAGGTTGATGACTGAGGATGGAGGATTGCGGATTGACGATTGAGGATTGAGGATTGAGGGTTGAAGGTTGAGTGTTGAGGATTGAAGGTTGAGTATTGACGATTGAGGATTGAGGATTGAGGATGATGGCTGAGGTTTGAGGTTTGAGGTTTGAGTATTGAATCCTGAGAATTCAGGATGTTCTATTGAGTATTGAGAATTGAGGATTGATGCTTTAGTATTGAGGATTCAGGATTGAGGATTGAGGATTGAGTATTGAAGATTAAGGATTGATGATTGAGGATTTAGGATTGAGGATTGAGGATTGAGGATTGAGGATTGAGGACTGAGGATTGAGGATTGAGGATTGAGCATTGAGGATTGAAGATTGAGGACTGGGGATTGAGGATTGAAGATTGAGGATTAAGGATTGAGGATTGGGGACTGGGGATCTAGGATTGGAGATTGACTATTGAGGATTGAATATTGAGGGTTGAGGATTGAGGGTTGAGAATTGAGAATTGAGGATGGGGACTGAGGGTTGAGGATTGAAGTTTGAGATACGAGGATTGAGGATTGAGAATTGTGGACTGAGGATTGACGATTGAGTATTGGAGATTGAGGATTGATGACTGAGGATTGAGGATTGAGGATTGATGATTGCGGATTGAGCATTGAAGATTGAGTATTGAGGACTGAATATTGAGGATTGAGGATTGAGGGTTGAGGATTGAAGATTGAGAATTGACGATTGAGGATTGAAGATTGAGTATTGAGGATTGAAGATTGAGGATTGAGGATTGAGGATTGAATATTGAGGACTGACTGTTGAGGGTTGAGAGATGAGAATTGATGTTTGTGGATGGAGATTTGAAGATTGAAGATTGAGGATTGAGTATTGAAAACTGAGAATTCAGGATATTCTACTGAGTATTGAGAATTGAGGATTGATGGTTGAGTATTGAGGATTGATGGTTGAGGGTTGTGTGATGAATATTGAGGATTGGCGGATTGAGTATTGAAGATTGAGGACTGAGGACTGGGGATTGAGTATTGAGGATTGAGGATTAGTATTGAGGATTGAGGATTGAAGATTGAGTATTGATGATTGAAGATTGCGGATTGATTATTGAGGGTTGAGGATTGATGACGAGGGCTGAGGGTTGAGGATTGAGGACTGAGGATTGAGGATTGAGGACTGGGCATTGAGGATTGAAGATTGAGGACTGGGGATTGAGGATTGAAGATTGAGGATTAAGGATTGAGGATTGGGGATTGGGGATCTAGGATTGGAGATTGATTATTGTGGATTGAAGCTTGAGGGTTGAGGATTGAGGATTGAGGATTGAGGATTGAGAATTGAGGATGAGGCCTGAGGGTTGAGGATTGAGGTTTGAGGTACGAGGATTGAGGATTGAGGATTGAGGACTGAGGATTGACGATTGAGTATTGAAGATTGAGGATTGATGACTGAGGATTCAGGATTGAGGATTGATGATTGCGAATTGAGTATTGAAAATTGAGTATTGAGGATTGAATATTGAGGATTGAGGATTGGGGATTGAGGATTGAAGGATGAGGATTGAGGATCGAGGATTGAGGATTGAGGATTGAACATTGAGGACTGAGTGTTGAGGGTTGAGTGATGAGAATTGATGTTTGTGGATAGAGATTTGAAGATTGCTGATTGGGTATTGAGTATTGAAAACTGTGAATTGAGGATATTATACTGAGGATTGAGAATTGACAACTGATTGTTGAGGACTGAGGGCTGAAGGTTGAGGTTTCAGGATTGAGAATTCAGAATTGAGGATTGAGGACTCAGGCATGAGGATTGTAGATTGAGTATTGAGGATTGAAGATTGAGGATTAAGGATTGAGGATTGCGGAATGAGGATCTAGGATTGAAAATTGATTATTGAGGATAGAAGATTGAGGATTGAGGATTGAGTATTGAGAATTGAGAATTGAGGATAAGGACTGAGGGTTGAGGATTGAGGTTTGAGGAATGAGGATTGAGGATTGAGGATTGAGGATTGAAGATTGAGTATTGATGATTGAAGATTGAGGATTGAGGATTGAGGGTTGAAGATTGAGGACGAGGACTGACAGTTGAGGATTGTGGTTTGAGGATTGAGGGTTGAGGATTGAGAATTGTGGATGGGGACTGAGGTTTGAGGATTGATGACTGAGGATTGAGGATTGTGGATTGATGATTGCGGATTGAGGATTGAAGATTGAGTATTGAGGATTGAATATTGAGTATTGAGGATTGAGCATTGAGGATTGAAGATTGAGTAATGAGGATTGAAGATTGAGGATTGAGGATTGAAGATTGAGTATTGAGGATTGAAGACTGACGATTGAGGATTGAGGGTTGAGGATAGAGGATTGAGAATTGAGGATTGATGATTGAGTATTGAGGATTGAAGGTTGAGGATTGAGGATTGAGGATTGAGGATTGAGGATTGAGGATTGAGTATTGAACATTGAGGATTGAAGATTGAGGATTGAGGATTGAGGATTGAGGATTGAGGACTGAGGATTGAGGATTGAGGATTGAGCATTGAGGATTGAAGGTTGAGGACTGGGGTTTGAGGATTCAAAATTGAGGATTAAGGATTGAGGATTGAGGATTGAGGTTTGAGGGATGAGGATTGAGGATTGAGGATTGAGGATTGAAGATTGAGTATTGATGATTGAAGATTCAGGATTGAGTATTGAGGGTTGAGTGTTGAGGACGAGGACTGGTGGTTGAGGATTGTGGTTTGAGGACTGAGGATTGAGGATTGAGAATTGAGGATGAGGACTGAGGTTTGGGGATTGAGGTTTGAGGAATGAGGATTGAGGATTGAGGACTGGGCATTGAGGATTGAAGATTGAGGACTGGGGATTGAGGTTTGAAGATTGAGGATTAAGGATTGAGGATTGGGTATTGGGGATCTAGGATTGGAGATTGATTATTGAGGATTGAAGCTTGATGGTTGGGGATTGAGGATTGAGGATTGAGGATTGAGAATTGAGAATGAGGCCTGAGGGTTGAGGATTGAGGTTTGAGGTACGAGGATTGAGGATTGAGGATTGAGGACTGAGGATTGACGATTGAGGGTTGGGGACTGAGGGTTGAGGGTTGAGTGATGAGAATTAATGTTTGTGGATAGAGATTTGAAGATTGCAGATTGAGTATCGAGTATTGAAAACTGTGAATAGAGGATATTCTATTGAGGATTGAGAATTGACAATTGATAGTCGAGGAGTGAGGGCTGAAGATTGAGGATTCAGGATTGAGGATTCAGAATTGAGGTTTGAGGACTGAGGATTGAGGATTGAAGATTGAGTATTGAGGATTGAAGATTGAGGATTGAGGATTGAGGATGGAGGATTGAAGAGAGAGGACTGAGTGTTGAGGATTGAGAGTTGAGAATTGATGTTTGAGGGTTGAGATTTGATTATTGATTTTTGTGGATTGAGTATTGAAAGATGAAAATTCAGGGTATTCTATTGAGTATTGAGAATTGAGGATTGATTGTTGAGTATTGAGGATTGATGGTTGAGGGTTTTGTGTTGAATATTGAGGATTGAGGATTGAGGACTGAGGATTGAGGATTGAGGATTGAGGATTGAAGATTGAGTATTGAGGATTGAAGGTTGAGTATTGAGGATTGAGGATTGAGGATTGAGGATTGAAGATTGAGGATTGGGGATTGAGGATTGACGATTGAGGATTGAGTATTGACGATTGAGAATTGAGGATTGAGGATTGAAGGTTGAGTATTGAGGATTGAAGATTGAGGATTGAGGATTGAGGATTGAGGATTGAGGACTGAGGATTGAGGATTGAGGATTGAGCATTGAGGATTGAAGATTGGGGACTGGGGATTGAGGATTGAAGATTGAGGATTAAGGATTGAGGATTGGGGATTGGGGATCTAGGATTGGAGATTGATTATTGAGGATTGAAGGTTGAGGGTTAAGGATTGAGGATTGAGATGGAGAATTGAGGATGCGGACTGAGGATTGAGGATTGAGGATTGAAGATTGAGTATTGAGGATTGATGATTGAGGATTGAGCATTGACGATTGAGGATTGACGATTGAGGTTTGAAGATTGACGATGAGGGCTGAGGGTTGAGGATTGAGGATCGAGGTCTGAGGTCTGAGGGTTGAGGATTGAGAATTGATTATTGAGGATTGAATATTGAGGGTTGAGGATTGAGGGTTGAGAATTGAGAATTGAGGATGGGGACTGAGGGTTGAGGATTGAGGTTTGAGATACGAGGATTGAGGATTGAGGATTGTGGACTGAGGATCGACGATTGAGTATTGGAGATTGAGGATTGACGACTGAGGATTGAGGATTGAGGATTGATGATTGCGGATTGAGGATTGAAGATTGAGTATTGAGGATTGAATATTGAGGATTGAGGATTGAGGGTTGAGGATTGAAGATTGAGAATTGACGATTGAGGAATGAAGATTGAGTATTGAGGATTGAAGGTTGAGGATTGAGGATTGAGGATTGAATATTGAGGACTGATTGTTGAGGGTTGAGAGATGAGAATTGATGTTTGCGGATGGAGATTTGAAGATTGAAGATTGAGGATTGAGTATTGAAAACTGAGAATTCAGGATATTTTACTGAGTATGGAGAATTGAGGATTGATGGTTGAGTATTGAGGATGGATGGTTGAGGGTTGTGTGATGAATATTGAGGATTGTCGGTTTGAGTATTGAAGATTGAGGACTGAGGACTGGGGATTGAGTATTGAGGATTGAGGATTGAGTATTGAGGATTGAGGATTGAAAATTGAGTATTGATGATTGAAGATTGCGGATTGATTATTGAGGGTTGAGGATTGATGACGAGGGCTGAGGGTTGAGGATTGAGGACTGTTGATCGAGGATTGAGGACTGGGCATTGAGGATTGAAGATTGAGGACTGGGGATTGAGGATTGAAGATTGAGGATTAAGGATTGAGGATTGGGGCTTGGGGATCTAGGATTGGAGATTGATTATTGAGGATTGAAGCTTGAGGGTTGAGGATTGAGGATTGAGGATTGAGGATTGAGAATTGAGGATGAGGCCTGAGGGTTGAGAATTGAGGTTTGAGGTACGAGGATTCAGGATTGAGGATTGAGGACTGAGGATTGACGATGGAGTATTTAAGATTGAGGATTGATGACTGAGGATTCAGGATTGAGGATTGATGATTGCGAATTGAGTATAGAAAATTGAGTATTGAGGATTGAATATTGAGGATTGAGGATTGAGGATTGAGGATTGCGGATTGATTATTGAGGGTTGAGGATTGATGACGAGGGCTGAGGATTGAGGATTGAGGACTGAGGATTGAGGATTGAGGACTGGGCATTGAGGATTGAAGATTGAGGACTGGGGATTGAGGATTGAAGATTGAGGATTAAGGATTGAGGATTGGGGCTTGGGGATCTAGGATTGGACATTGATTATTGAGGATTGAAGCTTGAGGGTTGAGGATTGAGGATTGAGGATTGAGGATTGAGAATTGAGGATGAGGCCTGAGGGTTGAGAATTGAGGTTTGAGGTACGAGGATTGAGGATTGAGGATTGAGGACTGAGGATTGACGATGGAGTATTTAAGATTGAGGATTGATGACTGAGGATTCAGGATTGATGGTTGATGATTGCGAATTGAGTATAGAGAATTGAGTATTGAGGATTGAATATTGAGGATTGAGGATTGAGGATTGAGGATTGAGGATTGAGGTTTGAGGATTGACGATGAGGGCTGAGGGTTGAGGATTGAGGTTTGAGGTCTGAGGACTGAGGATTGAGGATTGAGAATTGAGGATTGAGGATTGAGGATTGAAGATTGAGGATTGAGGATTGAGGATTGAGAATTGAGGATGAGGACTGAGGTTTGAGGATTGATGTTTGAGGAATGAGGATTGAGGATTGAGGATTGAGGATTGAGGATTGAGGGTTGAGTATTGAAGGTTGAGGATTGATGACTGAGGATTGAGGATTGCGGATTGACGATTGAGGATTGAGGATTGAGGATGATGACTGAGGTTTGAGGTTTGAGGCTTTAGTATTGAATCCTGAGAATTCAGGATGTTCTATTGAGTATTGAGAATTGAGGATTGATGGATTAGTATTGAGGATTCAGGATTGAGGATTGAGGATTGAGTATTGAAGATTGAGTATTGAGGATTGAAGATTGAGGATTGAGGATTGAGGATTGAGGATTGAGGATTGAGGAATGAGGGTTGAGGATAGAGGATTGATGATTGAGGATTGGGGACTGAGTGTTGAGGGTTGAGTGATGAGGATTGATGTTTGTGGATAGAGATTCGAAGACTGCAGATTGAGAATTTAGTATTGAAAACTGTGAATTGATGATATTCTATTGAGGATTGAGGATTGACAACTGATTGTTGAGGTCTGAAGCCTGAAGGTTGAGCACTGAGGATTGAGGTTTCAGGATTGAGGTTTGAGGACTGAGGATTGAGGGTTGAGGATTGAGGGTTGAGAATTGAGAATTGAGGATGGGGACTGAGGGTTGAGGGTTGAAGTTTGAGATACGAGGATTGAGGATTGAGTATTGAAGATTGAGGATTGAGGATTGAGGATTGAGAATTGAGGATTGAGGATTGAGGACTGAGGATTGAGGATTGAGGATTGAGCATTGAGGATTGAAGGTTGAGGACTGGGGTTTGAGGATTCAAAATTGAGGATTAAGGATTGAGGATTGAGGATTGAGGTTTGAGGGATGAGGATTGAGGATTGAGGATTGAGGATTGAAGATTGAGTATTGATGATTGAAGATTCAGGATTGAGTATTGAGGGTTGAGTGTTGAGGACGAGGACTGGTGGTTGAGGATTGTGGTTTGAGGACTGAGGATTGAGGATTGAGAATTGAGGATGAGGACTGAGGTTTGGGGATTGAGGTTTGAGGAATGAGGATTGAGGATTGGCGGATTGAGTATTGAAGATTGAGGACTGAGGACTGGGGATTGAGTATTGAGGATTGAGGATTGAGTATTGAGGATTGAGGATTGAAGATTGAGTATTGATGATTGAAGATTGCGGATTGATTATTGAGGGTTGAGGATTGATGACGAGGGCTGAGGGTTGAGGATTGAGGACTGAGGATTGAGGATTGAGGACTGGGCATTGAGGATTGAAGATTGAGGACTGGGGATTGAGGTTTGAAGATTGAGGATTAAGGATTGAGGATTGGGGATTGGGGATCTAGGATTGGAGATTGATTATTGAGGATTTAAGCTAGATGGTTGGGGATTGAGGATTGAGGATTGAGGATTGAGAATTGAGAATGAGGCCTGAGGGTTGAGGATTGAGGTTTGAGGTACGAGGATTGAGGATTGAGGATTGAGGACTGAGGATTGACGATTGAGGGTTGGGGACTGAGTGTTGAGGGTTGAGTGATGAGAATTAATGTTTGTGGATAGAGATTTGAAGATTGCAGATTGAGTATCGAGTATTGAAAACTGTGAATAGAGGATATTCTATTGAGGATTGAGAATTGACAATTGATAGTCGAGGAGTGAGGGCTGAAGATTGAGGATTCAGGATTGAGGATTCAGAATTGAGGTTTGAGGACTGAGGATTGAGGATTGAAGATTGAGTATTGAGGATTGAAGATTGAGGATTGAGGATTGAGGATGGAGGATTGAAGAGAGAGGACTGAGTGTTGAGGATTGAGAGTTGAGAATTGATGTTTGAGGGTTGAGATTTGATTATTGATTTTTGTGGATTGAGTATTGAAAGATGAAAATTCAGGGTATTCTATTGAGTATTGAGAATTGAGGATTGATTGTTGAGTATTGAGGATTGATGGTTGAGGGTTTTGTGTTGAATATTGAGGATTGAGGATTGAGGATTGAGGATTGAGGATTGAGGATTGAGGATTGAAGATTGAGTATTGAGGATTGAAGGTTGAGTATTGAGGATTGAGGATTGAGGATTGAGGATTGAAGATTGAGGATTGGGGATTGAGGATTGACGATTGAGGATTGAGTATTGACGATTGAGAATTGAGGATTGAGGATTGAAGGTTGAGGATTGAGGATTGAGCATTGAGGATTGAATATTGGGGACTGGGGATTGAGGATTGAAGATTGAGGATTAAGGATTGAGGATTGGGGATTGGGGATCTAGGATTGGAGATTGATTATTGAGGATTGAAGGTTGAGGGTTAAGGATTGAGGATTGAGATGGAGAATTGAGGATGAGGACTGAGGATTGAGGATTGAGGATTGAAGATTGAGTATTGAGGATTGATGATTGAGGATTGAGCATTGACGATTGAGGATTGAGGATTGAGGTTTGAAGATTGACGATGAGGGCTGAGGGTTGAGGATTGAGGATCGAGGTCTGAGGTCTGAGGGTTGAGGATTGAGAATTGATTATTGAGGATTGAATATTGAGGGTTGAGGATTGAGGGTTGAGAATTGAGAATTGAGGATGGGGACTGAGGGTTGAGGATTGAGGTTTGAGATACGAGGATTGAGGATTGAGGATTGTGGACTGAGGATCGACGATTGAGTATTGGAGATTGAGGATTGATGACTGAGGATTGAGGATTGAGGATTGATGATTGCGGATTGAGGATTGAAGATTGAGTATTGAGGATTGAATATTGAGGATTGAGGATTGAGGGTTGAGGATTGAAGATTGAGAATTGACGATTGAGGATTGAAGATTGAGTATTGAGGATTGAAGGTTGAGGATTGAGGATTGAGGATTGAATATTGAGGACTGATTGTTGAGGGTTGAGAGATGAGGATTGATGTTTGCGGATGGAGATTTGAAGATTGAAGATTGAGGATTGAGTATTGAAAACTGAGAATTCAGGATATTTTACTGAGTATTGAGAATTGAGGATTGATGGTTGAGTATTGAGGATGGATGGTTGAGGGTTGTGTGATGAATATTGAGGATTGTCGGTTTGAGTATTGAAGATTGAGGACTGAGGACTGGGGATTGAGTATTGAGGATTGAGGATTGAGTATTGAGGATTGAGGATTGAAAATTGAGTATTGATGATTGAAGATTGCGGATTGAAAATTGAGTATTGATGATTGAAGATTGCGGATTGATTATTGAGGGTTGAGGATTGATGACGAGGGCTGAGGGTTGAGGATTGAGGACTGTTGATCGAGGATTGAGGACTGGGCATTGAGGATTGAAGATTGAGGACTGGGGATTGAGGATTGAAGATTGAGGATTAAGGATTGAGGATTGGGGCTTGGGGATCTAGGATTGGAGATTGATTATTGAGGATTGAAGCTTGAGGGTTGAGGATTGAGGATTGAGGATTGAGGATTGAGAATTGAGTATGAGGCCTGAGGGTTGAGAATTGAGGTTTGAGGTACGAGGATTCAGGATTGAGGATTGAGGACTGAGGATTGACGATGGAGTATTTAAGATTGAGGATTGATGACTGAGGATTCAGGATTGAGGATTGATGATTGCGAATTGAGTATAGAAAATTGAGTATTGAGGATTGAATATTGAGGATTGAGGATTGAGGATTGAGGATTGCGGATTGATTATTGAGGGTTGAGGATTGATGACGAGGGCTGAGGGTTGAGGATTGAGGAATGAGGATTGAGGATTGAGGACTGGGCATTGAGGATTGAAGATTGAGGACTGGGGATTGAGGATTGAAGATTGAGGATTAAGGATTGAGGATTGGGGCTTGGGGATCTAGGATTGGACATTGATTATTGAGGATTGAAGCTTGAGGGTTGAGGATTGAGGATTGAGGATTGAGGATTGAGAATTGAGGATGAGGCCTGAGGGTTGAGAATTGAGGTTTGAGGTACGAGGATTGCGGATTGAGGATTGAGGACTGAGGATTGACGATGGAGTATTTAAGATTGAGGATTGATGACTGAGGATTCAGGATTGATGGTTGATGATTGCGAATTGAGTATAGAAAATTGAGTATTGAGGATTGAATATTGAGGATTGAGGATTGAGGATTGAGGATTGAGGATTGAGGTTTGAGGATTGACGATGAGGGCTGAGGGTTGAGGATTGAGGTTTGAGGTCTGAGGACTGAGGATTGAGGATTGAGAATTGAGGATTGAGAATTGAGGATTGAAGATTGAGGATTGGGTATTGAGGATTGAAGGATGAGGATTGAGGATTGAGGATTGAGGATTGGGGACTGAGGGTTGAGGATTGAGCATTGACGATTGAGGATTGAGGATTGAGGTTTGAAGATTGACGATGAGGGCTGAGGGTTGAGGATTGAGGTTCGAGGTCTGAGGTCTGAAGGTTGAGGATTGAGAATTGAGGATTGAGGATTGAGGATTGAAGATTGAGGATTGAGGATTGAGGATTGAGAATTGAGGATGAGGACTGAGGTTTGAGGATTGATGTTTGAGGAATGAGGATTGAGGATTGAGGATTGAGGATTGAGGATTGAGGGTTGAGTATTGAAGGTTGAGGATTGATGACTGAGGATTGAGGATTGCGGATTGACGATTGAGGATTGAGGATTGAGGATGATGACTGAGGTTTGAGGTTTGAGGCTTTAGTATTGAATCCTGAGAATTCAGGATGTTCTATTGAGTATTGAGAATTGAGGATTGATGGTTTAGTATTGAGGATTCAGGATGGAGGATTGAGGATTGAGTATTGAAGATTGAGTATTGAGGATTGAAGATTGAGGATTGAGGATTGAGGATTGAGGATTGAGGATTGAGGAATGAGGGTTGAGGATAGAGGATTGATGATTGAGGATTGGGGACTGAGTGTTGAGGGTTGAGTGATGAGGATTGATGTTTGTGGATAGAGATTCGAAGACTGCAGATTGAGAATTTAGTATTGAAAACTGTGAATTGATGATATTCTATTGAGGATTGAGGATTGACAACTGATTGTTGAGGTCTGAAGCCTGAAGGTTGAGCACTGAGGATTGAGGTTTCAGGATTGAGGTTTGAGGACTGAGGATTGAGGATTGAGGATTGAGGCTTGAGGATTGAGGATTGAGGTTTGAAGATTGAGGATTGAGGATCCAGGATGAGGGCTGAAGTTTGAGGATTGAGGTTTGAGGACTGAGGTCTGAGGATTGAGGATTGAGGATTGAGGACTGAGGATTGAGGATTGAGGATTGAGCATT
Source organism: Calliopsis andreniformis (assembly GCF_051401765.1). NCBI lineage: Eukaryota > Metazoa > Arthropoda > Insecta > Hymenoptera > Andrenidae > Calliopsis > Calliopsis andreniformis. The sequence continues at coordinate 1,574,361 of NW_027480510.1, read as the reverse complement.
GAGGATTGAAGATTGAGGACTGGGGATTGAGGATTGAAGATTGAGGATTAAGGATTGAGGATTGGGGACTGGGGATCTAGGATTGGAGATTGACTATTGAGGATTGAAGATTGAGGGTTGAGGATTGAGGGTTGAGAATTGAGAATTGAGGATGGGGACTGAGGGTTGAGGATTGAAGTTTGAGATACGAGGATTGAGGATTGAGGATTGTGGACTGAGGATTGACGATTGAGTATTGGAGATTGAGGATTGATGACTGAGGATTGAGGATTGAGGATTGATGATTGCGGGTTGAGCATTGAAGATTGAGTATTGAGGACTGAATATTGAGGATTGAGGCTTGAGGGTTGAGGATTGAAGATTGAGAATTGACGATTGAGGATTGAAGATTGAGTATTGAGGATTGAAGCTTGAGGGTTGAGGATTGAGGATTGAGGATTGAGGATTGAGAATTGAGGATGAGGCCTGAGGGTTGAGGATTGAGGTTTGAGGTACGAGTATTGAGGATTGAGGATTGATGCCTGAGGATTGACGATTGAGTATTGAAGATTGAGGATTGATGACTGAGGATTCAGGATTGAGGATTGATGATTGCGAATTGAGTATTGAAAATTGAGTATTGAGGATTGAATATTGAGGATTGAGGATTGAGGATTGAGGATTGAAGGTTGAGTATTTTGTACTGAAGATTGAGGATTGAGGATTGACGATTGAGGATTGAGGATTGAGGTTTGAGGATTGACGATGAGGGCTGAGGGTTGAGGATTGAGGTTTGAGGTCTGAGGACTGAGGATTGAGGATTGAGAATTGAGGATTGAGGATTGAGGATTGAAGATTGAGGATTGCGTATTGAGGATTGAAGGATGAGGATTGAGGATTGAAGGTTCAGTATTGAGGATTGAGGATTGAGGAATGAGGATTGAAGATTGAGGATTGGGGATTGAGGATTGACGATTGAGGAATGAGTATTGACGATTGAGAATTGAGGATTGAGGATTGAAGATTGAGTATTGAGGATTGAAGATTGAGGATTGAGGATTGAGGATTGAGGATTGAGGATTGAGGATTGAGGATTGAAGGTTGAGTATTGAGGATTGAAGGTTGAGTATTGAGGATTGAGGATTGAGGATTGAGGATTGAGTATTGAAGGTTGAGGATTGATGACTGAGGATTGAGGATTGCGGATTGACGATTGAGGATTGAGGATTGAGGATTGATTATTGAGTATTGAGGATTGAAGGTTGAGGATTGAGGATTGAGGATTGAGGATTGAGGATTGAGGATTGAGTATTGAAGATTGAGGATTGAGGATTGAGGATTGAGAATTGAGGATGAGGACTGAGGTTTGAGGATTGAGGTTTGAGGTCTGAGGACTGAGGATAGAGGATTGAGAATTGAGGATTGAGGATTGAGGATTGAGGATTGAAGATTGAGGATTGGGTATTGAGGATTGAAGAATGAGGATTGAGGATTGAGGATTGAGGTTTGAGGTACGAGGATTGAGGGTTGAGGATTGAGGACTGAGGATTGACGATTGAGTATTGAGGACTGAGGATTGACCATTGAGTATTGAAGATTGAGGATTGATGACTGAGGATTGAGGATTGAGGTATGATGATTGCGGATTGAGTATTGAAAATTGGGTATTGAGTATTGAGGATTGAAGATTGAGGATTGAGGATTGACGATTGAGGGTTGAGGATTGAGGTTTGAGGACTGACGATGAGGGCTGAGGGTTGAGGATTGAGGTTTGAGGTCTGAGGACTGAGGATTGAGGATTGAGAATTGAGGATTGAGGATTGAGGATTGAAGATTGAGGATTGGGTATTGAGGATTGAAGAATGAGGATTGAGGATTGAGGATTGAAGATTGAGGATTGAGGGTTGTGGATTGAGGACGAGGACTGAGTGTTGAGTATAGATGTTTGAGGTCTGATGATTGAGGATTGAGGATTGAGAATTGAGGATTGAGGATTGATGGTTGAGTATTGAGGATTGATGGTTGAGGGTTTTGTGTTGAATATTGAGGATTGAGGATTGAGGATTGAGTATTGAGGATTGAGGATTGAGGATTGAAGATTGAGTATTGAGGATTGAAGGTTGAGTATTGAGGATTGAGGATTGAGGATTGAGGATTGAAGATTGAGGATTGGGGATTGAGGATTGACGATTGAGGATTGAGTATTGACGATTGAGAATTGAGGATTGAGGATTGAAGATTGAGTATTGAGGATTGAAGATTGAGGATTGAGGATTGAGGATTGAGGATTGAGGATTGAGGATTGAGGATTGAGGATTGAAGATTGAGTATTGAGGATTGAAGGTTGAGTATTGAGGATTGAGGATTGAGGATTGAGGATTGAAGATTGAGGATTGGGGATTGAGGATTGACGATTGAGGATTGAGTATTGACGATTGAGAATTGAGGATTGAGGATTGAAGATTGAGTATTGAGGATTGAAGATTGAGGATTGAGGATTGAGGATTGAGGATTGAGGACAGAGGATTGAGGATTGAGGATTGAGCATTGAGGATTGAAGATTGGAGACTGGGGATTGAGGATTGAAGATTGAGGATTAAGGATTGAGGATTGGGGATTGGGGATCTAGGATTGGAGATTGATTATTGAGTATTGAAGATTGAGGGTTAAGGATTGAGGATTGAGATGGAGAATTGAGGATGAGCACTGAGAATTGAGGATTGAAGATTGAAGATTGAGTATTGACGATTGATGATTGAGGTTTGAGCATTGACGATTGAGGATTGAGAATTGAGGATGAGGACTGAGGTTTGAGGATTGAGGTTTGAGGAATGAGGATTGAGGATTGAGGATTGAGGATTGAGGATTGAGGATTGAGTATTGAAGGTTGAGGATTGATGACTGAGGATTGAGGATTGCGGATTGACGATTGAGGATTGAGGATTGAGGATTGATGATTGAGTATTGAGGATTGAAGGTTGAGGATTGAGGATTGAGGATTGAGGATTGAGGATTGAGGATTGAAGGTTGAGGATTGAGGATTGAGGATTGAGGATTGAAGATTGAGGATTGAGGATTGACGATTGAGGGTTGAGGATTGAGGTTTGAGGACTGACGATGAGGGCTGAGGGTTGAGGATTGAGGTTTGAGGTCTGAGGACTGAGGATTGAGGATTGAGAATTGAGGATTGAGGATTGAGGATTGAAGATTGAGGATTGGGTATTGAGGATTGAAGAATGAGGATTGAGGATTGAGGATTGATGATTGGGGTCTGAGGATTGAGGATTGAGGATTGAGGATTGAGGATTGAAGATTCAGTATTGAGGATTGAAGATTGAGAGTTGAGGATTGAGGATTGAACATTGAGGACTGAGTGTCTATGTTTGAGTGATGAGAACTGATGTTTGTGGATAGAGATTTGAAGATTGCAGATTGAGTATTGGGTATTGAAAACTGTGAATTGTGGATATTCTGTTGAGGATTGAGGATTGACAACTGATTGTTGAGGACTGAGGGCTGAAGATTGAGGATTCAGGATTGAGGATTCAGAACTGAGGTTTGAGGACTGAGGATTGAGGATTGAAGATTGAGTATTGAGGATTGAAGATTGAGGATTGAGGTTGAGGATTGCGGATTGAAGATGAGGGCTGAAGGTTGAGGATTGAGGTTTGAGGACTGAGGTCTGAGGATTGAGTATAGAGAATTGAGGATTGAGGATTGAGGATTGAAGATTCAGGATTGGGTATTGAGGATTGAAGAATGAGGATTGAGGATTGAGGTTTGAAGATTGACGATGAGGGCTGAGGGTTGAGGATTGAGGTTCGAGGTCTGAGGTCTGAAGGTTGAGGATTGAGAATTGAGGATTGAGGATTGAGGATTGAAGATTGAGGATTGAGGATTGAGGATTGAGAATTGAGGATGAGGACTGAGGTTTGAGGATTGATGTTTGAGGAATGAGGATTGAGGATTGAGGATTGAGGATTGAGGATTGAGGGTTGAGTATTGAAGGTTGAGGATTGATGACTGAGGATTGAGGATTGCGGATTGACGATTGAGGATTGAGGATTGAGGATGATGACTGAGGTTTGAGGTTTGAGGCTTTAGTATTGAATCCTGAGAATTCAGGATGTTCTATTGAGTATTGAGAATTGAGGATTGATGGTTTAGTATTGAGGATTCAGGATGGAGGATTGAGGATTGAGTATTGAAGATTGAGTATTGAGGATTGAAGATTGAGGATTGAGGATTGAGGATTGAGGATTGAGGATTGAGGAATGAGGGTTGAGGATAGAGGATTGATGATTGAGGATTGGGGACTGAGTGTTGAGGGTTGAGTGATGAGGATTGATGTTTGTGGATAGAGATTCGAAGACTGCAGATTGAGAATTTAGTATTGAAAACTGTGAATTGATGATATTCTATTGAGGATTGAGGATTGACAACTGATTGTTGAGGTCTGAAGCCTGAAGGTTGAGCACTGAGGATTGAGGTTTCAGGATTGAGGTTTGAGGACTGAGGATTGAGGATTGAGGATTGAGGCTTGAGGATTGAGGATTGAGGTTTGAAGATTGAGGATTGAGGATCCAGGATGAGGGCTGAAGTTTGAGGATTGAGGTTTGAGGACTGAGGTCTGAGGATTGAGGATTGAGGATTGAGGACTGAGGATTGAGGATTGAGGATTGAGCATTGAGGATTGAAGATTGAGGACTGGGGATTGAGGATTGAAGATTGAGGATTAAGGATTGAGGATTGGGGACTGGGGATCTAGGATTGGAGATTGACTATTGAGGATTGAAGATTGAGGGTTGAGGATTGAGGGTTGAGAATTGAGCATTGAGGATGGGGACTGAGGGTTGAGGATTGAAGTTTGAGATACGAGGATTGAGGATTGAGGATTGTGGACTGAGGATTGACGATTGAGTATTGGAGATTGAGGATTGATGACTGAGGATTGAGGATTGAGGATTGATGATTGCGGATTGAGCATTGAAGATTGAGTATTGAGGACTGAATATTGAGGATTGAGGCTTGAGGGTTGAGGATTGAAGATTGAGAATTGACGATTGAGGATTGAAGATTGAGTATTGAGGATTGAAGCTTGAGGGTTGAGGATTGAGGATTGAGGATTGAGGATTGAGAATTGAGGATGAGGCCTGAGGGTTGAGGATTGAGGTTTGAGGTACGAGTATTGAGGATTGAGGATTGATGCCTGAGGATTGACGATTGAGTATTGAAGATTGAGGATTGATGACTGAGGATTCAGGATTGAGGATTGATGATTGCGAATTGAGTATTGAAAATTGAGTATTGAGGATTGAATATTGAGGATTGAGGATTGAGGATTGAGGATTGAAGGTTGAGTATTTTGTACTGAAGATTGAGGATTGAGGATTGACGATTGAGGATTGAGGATTGAGGTTTGAGGATTGACGATGAGGGCTGAGGGTTGAGGATTGAGGTTTGAGGTCTGAGGACTGAGGATTGAGGATTGAGAATTGAGGATTGAGGATTGAGGATTGAAGATTGAGGATTGCGTATTGAGGATTGAAGGATGAGGATTGAGGATTGAAGGTTCAGTATTGAGGATTGAGGATTGAGGAATGAGGATTGAAGATTGAGGATTGGGGATTGAGGATTGACGATTGAGGAATGAGTATTGACGATTGAGAATTGAGGATTGAGGATTGAAGATTGAGTATTGAGGATTGAAGATTGAGGATTGAGGATTGAGGATTGAGGATTGAGGATTGAGGATTGAGGATTGAAGGTTGAGTATTGAGGATTGAAGGTTGAGTATTGAGGATTGAGGATTGAGGATTGAGGATTGAGTATTGAAGGTTGAGGATTGATGACTGAGGATTGAGGATTGCGGATTGACGATTGAGGATTGAGGATTGAGGATTGATTATTGAGTATTGAGGATTGAAGGTTGAGGATTGAGGATTGAGGATTGAGGATTGAGGATTGAGGATTGAGGATTGAGGATTGAAGATTGAGTATTGAGGATTGAAGGTTGAGTATTGAGGATTGAGGATTGAGGATTGAGGATTGAAGATTGAGGATTGGGGATTGAGGATTGACGATTGAGGATTGAGTATTGACGATTGAGAATTGAGGATTGAGGATTGAAGATTGAGTATTGAGGATTGAAGATTGAGGATTGAGGATTGAGGATTGAGGATTGAGGACAGAGGATTGAGGATTGAGGATTGAGCATTGAGGATTGAAGATTGGAGACTGGGGATTGAGGATTGAAGATTGAGGATTAAGGATTGAGGATTGGGGATTGGGGATCTAGGATTGGAGATTGATTATTGAGTATTGAAGATTGAGGGTTAAGGATTGAGGATTGAGATGGAGAATTGAGGATGAGCACTGAGAATTGAGGATTGAAGATTGAAGATTGAGTATTGACGATTGATGATTGAGGTTTGAGCATTGACGATTGAGGATTGAGAATTGAGGATGAGGACTGAGGTTTGAGGATTGAGGTTTGAGGAATGAGGATTGAGGATTGAGGATTGAGGATTGAGGATTGAGGATTGAGTATTGAAGGTTGAGGATTGATGACTGAGGATTGAGGATTGCGGATTGACGATTGAGGATTGAGGATTGAGGATTGATGATTGAGTATTGAGGATTGAAGGTTGAGGATTGAGGATTGAGGATTGAGGATTGAGGATTGAGGATTGAAGGTTGAGGATTGAGGATTGAGGATTGAGGATTGAAGATTGAGGATTGAGGATTGACGATTGAGGGTTGAGGATTGAGGTTTGAGGACTGACGATGAGGGCTGAGGGTTGAGGATTGAGGTTTGAGGTCTGAGGACTGAGGATTGAGGATTGAGAATTGAGGATTGAGGATTGAGGATTGAAGATTGAGGATTGGGTATTGAGGTTTGAAGAATGACGGTTGAGGATTGAGGTTTGAGGATTGGGGTCTGAGGATTGAGGATTGAGGATTGAGGATTGAGGATTGAAGATTCAGTATTGAGGATTGAAGATTGAGAGTTGAGGATTGAGGATTGAACATTGAGGACTGAGTGTCTATGGTTGAGTGATGAGAACTGATGTTTGTGGATAGAGATTTGAAGATTGCAGATTGAGTATTGGGTATTGAAAACTGTGAATTGTGGATATTCTGTTGAGGATTGAGGATTGACAACTGATTGTTGAGGACTGAGGGCTGAAGATTGAGGATTCAGGATTGAGGATTCAGAACTGAGGTTTGAGGACTGAGGATTGAGGATTGAAGATTGAGTATTGAGGATTGAAGATTGAGGATTGAGGTTGAGGATTGCGGATTGAAGATGAGGGCTGAAGGTTGAGGATTGAGGTTTGAGGACTGAGGTCTGAGGATTGAGTATAGAGAATTGAGGATTGAGGATTGAGGATTGAAGATTCAGGATTGGGTATTGAGGATTGAAGAATGAGGATTGAGGATTGAGGATTCAGGATTGAGGATTGAAGATTGAGTATTGAGGATTGAAGACTGACGATTGAGGATTGAGGGTTGAGGATTGAGGATTGAGAATTGAGGATTGGTGATTGAGTATTGAGGATTGAAGGTTGAGGATTGAGGATTGAGGATTGAGGATTGAGGATTGAGGATTGAGTATTGAAGATTGAGGATTGAAGATTGAGGATTGAGGATTGAGGATTGAGGATTGAGGACTGAGGATTGAGGATTGAGGATTGAGCATTGAGGATTGAAGATTGAGGTCTGGGGTTTGAGGATTCAAAATTGAGGATTAAGGATTGAGGATTGAGGATTGAGGTTTGAGGGATGGGGATTGAGGATTGAGGATTGAGGATTCAAGATTGAGTATTGATGATTGAAGATTCAGGATTGAGTATTGAGGGTTGAGGGTTGAGGACGAGGACTGGCGGTTGAGAATTGTGGTTTGAGGATTGAGGATTGAGGATTGAGAATTGAGGATGAGGACTGAGGTTTGGGGATTGAGGTTTGAGGAATGAGGATCGAGGATTGGGGATTGAGGATTGAGGATTGAGGATTGAGTATTGAAGGTTGAAGATTGATGACTGAGGATGGAGGATTGCCGATTGACGATTGAGGATTGAGGATTGAGGGTTGAAGGTTGAGTGTTGAGGATTGAAGGTTGAGTATTGACGATTGAGGATTGAGGATTGAGGATGATGGCTGAGGTTTGAGGTTTGAGGTTTGAGTATTGAATCCTGAGAATTCAGGATGTTCTATTGAGTATTGAGAATTGAGGATTGATTCTTTAGTATTGAGGATTCAGGATTGAGGATTGAGGATTGAGTATTGAAGATTAAGGATTGTTGATTGAGGATTTAGGATTGAGGATTGAGGATTGAGGATTGAGGATTGAGGACTGAGGATTGAGGATTGAGGATTGAGCATTGACGATTGAAGATTGAGGACTGGGGATTGAGGATTGGAAATTGAGGATTAAGGATTGAGGATTGGGGACTGGGGATCTAGGATTGGAGATTGACTATTGAGGATTGAAGATTGAGGGTTGAGGATTGAGGGTTGAGAATTGAGAATTGAGGATGGTGACTGAGGGTTGAGGATTGAAGTTTGAGATACGACGATTGAGGATTGAGGATTGTGGACTGAGGATTGACGATTGAGTATTGGAGATTGAGGATTGATGACTGAGGATTGAGGATTGAGGATTGATGATTGCGGATTGAGCATTGAAGATTGAGTATTGAGGACTGAATATTGAGGATTGAGGATTGAGGGTTGAGGATTGAAGATTGAGAATTGACGATTGAGGATTGAAGATTGAGTATTGAGGATTGAAGATTGAGGATTGAGGATTGAGGATTGAATATTGAGGACTGATTGTTGAGGGTTGAGAGATGAGAATTGATGTTTGTGGATGGAGATTTGAAGATTGAAGATTGAGGATTGAGTATTGAAAACTGAGAATTCAGGATATTCTACTGAGTATTGAGAATTGAGGATTGATGGTTGAGTATTGAGGATTGATGGTTGAGGGTTGTGTGATGAATATTGAGGATTGGCGGATTGAGTATTGAAGATTGAGGACTGAGGACTGGGGATTGAGTATTGAGGATTGAGGATTGAGTATTGAGGATTGAGGATTGAAGATTGAGTATTGATGATTGAAGATTGCGGATTGATTATTGAGGGTTGAGGATTGATGACGAGGGCTGAGGGTTGAGGATTGAGGACTGAGGATTGAGGATTGAGGACTGGGCATTGAGGATTGAAGATTGAGGACTGGGGATTGAGGATTGAAGATTGAGGATTGAGGATTGAGGATTGGGGATTGGGGATCTAGGATTGGAGATTGATTATTGTGGATTGAAGCTTGAGGGTTGAGGATTGAGGATTGAGTATTGAGGATTGAGAATTGAGAATGAGGCCTGAGGGTTGAGGATTGAGGTTTGAGGTACGAGTATTGAGGATTGAGGATTGATGCCTGAGGATTGACGATTGAGTATTGAAGATTGTGGATTGATGACTGAGGATTCAGGATTGAGGATTGATGATTGCGAATTGAGTATTGAAAATTGAGTATTGAGGATAGAATATTGAGGATTGAGGATTGAGGATTGAGGATTGAAGGTTGAGTATTGTGGACTGAAGATTGAGGATTGAGGATTGACGATTGAGGATTGAGGATTGAGGTTTGAGGATTGACGATGAGGGCTGAGGGTTGAGGATTGAGGTTTGAGGTCTGAGGACCGAGGATTGAGGATTGAGGATTGAAGATTGAGGATTGCGTATTGAGGATTGAAGGATGAGGATTGAGGATTGAGGATTGAGGATTGGGGACTGAGGGTTGAATATTCAGGATTGAGGATTGAGGATTGAGGATTGAGGATTGAGGATTGAAGATACAGTATTGAGGATCGAAGATTGAGAATTGAGGATTGAGGATTGAACATTGAGGACTGAGTGTTGAGGGTTGAGTGATGAGAATTGATGTTTGTGGATAGAGATTTGAAGATTGCTGATTGGGTATTGAGTATTGAAAACTGTGAAGTGAGGATATTATACTGAGGATTGAGAATTGACAACTGGTTGTTGAGGACTGAGGGCTGAAGGTTGAGGTTTCAGGATTGAGAATTCAGAATTGAGGATTGAGGACTCAGGCCTGAGGATTGTAGATTGAGTATTGAGGATTGAAGATTGAGGATTAAGGATTGAGGATCGGGGAATGAGGATCTAGGATTGAAAATTGATTATTGAGGATAGAAGATTGAGGATTGAGGATTGAGTATTGAGAATTGAGAATTGAGGATAAGGACTGAGGGTTGAGGATTGAGGTTTGAGGAATGAGGATTGAGGATTGAGGATTGAGGATTGAAGATTGAGTATTGATGATTGAAGATTGAGGATTGAGGATTGAGGGTTGAGGATTGAGGACGAGGACTGACAGTTGAGGATTGTGGTTTGAGGATTGAGGGTTGAGGATTGAGAATTGTGGATGGGGACTGAGGTTTGAGGATTGATGACTGAGGATTGAGGATTGTGGATTGATGATTGCGGATTGAGGATTGAAGATTGAGTATTGAGGATTGAATATTGAGTATTGAGGATTGAAGATTGAGTATTGAGGATTGAAGATTGAGGATTGAGGATTGAAGATTGAGGATTGAGGACTGAGGATTGAGGATTGGGTATTGAGGATTGAGGATTGAGGTTTAAAGATTGAGTATTGAGGATTGAAGATTGAGGATTGTGGATTGAAGATTGACTATTGAGGATTGAAGATTGAAGATTGAGGATTGAGGGTTATGGATTGAGGACGAGGACTGAGTGTTGAGTATTGATGTTTGAGGTCTGATGATTGAGGATTGAGGATTGAGGATTGAGGGTTGAAGATTGAGGATTGGGTATTGAGGATTGAACATTGAGGGTTGAGGATTGAGGATCGAGGATTGAGGATTGAGGATTGAAGATTGAATATTGATGATTGAAGATTGAAGATTGAGGATTGAGGGTTGTGGATTGAGGACGAGGACTGAGTGTTGAGTATTGATGTTTGAGGTCTGATGATTGAGGATTGAGGATTGAGAATTGAGGATTGAGGATTGATGGTTGAGTATTGAGGATTGATGGTTGAGGGTTGTGTGTTGAATATTGAGGATTGGCGGATTGAGTATTGAAGATTGAGCACTGAGGACTGAGGATTGAGTATTGAGGATTGAGGATTGAGTATTGAGGATTGAGGATTGAGGATTGAGGATTGAGGATTGAAGATTGAGTATTGAGGATTGAAGATTGAGGATTGAGGATTGAGGATTGAGGATTGAGGATTGAGGATTGAGGATTGAGGGTTGAAGATTGAGGATTGGGGACTGAGTGTTGAGGGTTGAGTGATGAGAATTAATGTTTGTGGATAGAGATTTGAAGATTGCAGATTGAGTATCGAGTATTGAAAACTGTGAATTGAGGATATTCTATTGAGGATTGAGGATTGACAATTGATAGTCGAGGACTGAGGGCTGAAGATTGAGGACTCAGGATTGAGGATTCAGAAATGAGGTTTGAGGACTGAGGATTGAGGATTGAAGATTGAGTATTGTGGATTGAAGATTTAGGATTGAGGATTGAGGATTGGGGAATGAGGATCTAGGATTGAAGATTGATTATTGAGGATAGAAGATTGAGGATTGAGGATTGAGTATTGAGAATTGAGAATTGAGGATAAGGACTGAGGGTTGCGGATTGAGGTTTGAGGAATGAGGATTGAGGATTGAGGATTGACGATTGAAGATTGAGTATTGATGATTGAAGATTGAGGATTGAGGATTGAGGGTTGAGGATTGAGGACGAGGACTGACAGTTGAGGATTGTGGTTTGAGGATTGAGGGTTGAGGATTGAGAATTGTGGATGGGGACTGAGGTTTGAGGATTGATGACTGAGGATTGAGGATTGTGGATTGATGATTGCGGATTGAGGATTGAAGATTGAGTATTGAGGATTGAATATTGAGTATTGAGGATTGAGCATTGAGGATTGAAGATTGAGTATTGAGGATTGAAGATTGAGGATTGAGGATTGAAGATTGAGGATTGAGGACTGAGGATTGAGGATTGGGTATTGAGGATTGAGGATTGAGGTTTAAAGATTGAGTATTGAGGATTGAAGATTGAGGATTGTGGATTGAAGATTGAGTATTGAGGATTGAAGATTGAGGATTGAGTATTGAGGATTGAGAATTGACGATGAGGTCTGAGGGTTGAGAATTGAGGTTTGAGGACTGAGGACTGAGGATTGAGGATTGAGAATTGAGGATTGAGGATTGAGGATTGAGGATTGAAGATTGAGGATTGGGTATTGAGGATTGAACATTGAGGGTTGAGGATTGAGGATCGAGGATTGAGGATTGAGGATTGAAGATTGAATATTGATGATTGAAGATTGAAGATTGAGGATTGAGGGTTGTGGATTGAGGACGAGGACTGAGTGTTGAGTATTGATGTTTGAGGTCTGATGATTGAGGATTGAGGATTGAGAATTGAGGATTGAGGATTGATGGTTGAGTATTGAGGATTGATGGTTGAGGGTTGTGTGTTGAATATTGGGGATTGGCGGATTGAGTATTGAAGATTGAGCACTGAGGACTGAGGATTGAGTATTGAGGATTGAGGATTGAGTATTGAGGATTGAGGATTGAGGATTGAGGAATGAGGATTGAAGATTGAGTATTGAGGATTGAAGATTGAGGATTGAGGATTGAGGATTGAGGATTGAGGATTGGGGATTGAGGATTGAGGGTTGAAGATTGAGGATTGGGGACTGAGTGTTGAGGGTTGAGTGATGAGAATTAATGTTTGTGGATAGAGATTTGAAGATTGCAGATTGAGTATCGAGTATTGAAAACTGTGAATTGAGGATATTCTATTGAGGATTGAGGATTGACAATTGATAGTCGAGGACTGAGGGCTGAAGATTGAGGACTCAGGATTGAGGATTCAGAAATGAGGTTTGAGGACTGAGGATTGAGGATTGAAGATTGAGTATTGAGGATTGAAGATTGAGGATTGAGGATTGAGGATGGAGGATTGAAGAGGGAGGACTGAGTGTTGTGGATTGAGAGTTGAGAATTGATGTTTGAGGGTTGAGATTTGATTATTGATTTTTGTGGATTGAGTATTGAACGATGAGAGTTCAGGGTATTCTATTGAGTATTGAGAATTGAGGATTGATTGTTGAGTATTGAGGATTGATGGTTGAGGGTTTTGTGTTGAATATTGAGGATTGAGGATTGAGGATAGAGTATTGAGGATTGAGGATTGAGGATTGAAGATTGAGTATTGAGGATTGAAGGTTGAGTATTGAGGATTGAGGATTGAGGATTGAGGATTGAAGATTGAAGATTGGGGATTGAGGATTGACGATTGAGGATTGAGTATTGACGATTGAGAATTGAGGATTGAGGATTGAAGATTGAGTATTGAGGATTGAAGATTGAGGATTGAGGATTGAGGATTGAGGATTGAGGATTGAGGATTGAGGATTGAGGATTGGGGATTGAGGATTGAGGATTGAGGATTGAGGATTGAAGATTGAGTATTGAGGATTGAAGATTGAGGATTGAGGATTGAGGATTGAGGATTGAGGATTGATGATTGCGGATTGAGTATTGAAAGCTGAGTATTGAGGATTGAATATTGAGGATCGAGGATAGAGGATTGAGGATTGAGGATTGAGGAGTGAAGATTAAGTATTGAGGATTGAAGGTTGAGGATTGAGGATTGAGGATTGAGGATTGAGGATTGAAGATTGAGGATAGGGTATTGAGGATTGACGATTGAGGATTGAGTATTGACGATTGAGGATTGAGGATTGCGGATTGAAGATTGAGTATTGAGGATTGAAGATTGAGGATTGAGGATTGAGGATTGAGGACTGAGGATTGAGGATTGGGGATTGAGCAATGAGGATTGAAGATTGGTGACTGGGGATTGATGATTGAAGGTTGAGGATTAAGGATTGAGGATTGGGGATTGGGGATCTAGGATTGGAGATTGATTATTGAGGATTGAAGATTGTGGGTTGAGGATTGAGGATTGAGAATTGAGAATTGAGGATGAGGACTGAGGGTTGAGGATTGAGGTTTGAGGTACGAGGATTGAGGATTGAGGATTGAGGACTGAGGATTGACGATTGAGTATTGGAGATTGAGGATTGATGACTGAGGATTGAGGATTGAGGATTGATGATTGCGGATTGAGGATTGAAAATTGAGTATTGTGGATTGAATATTGAGTATTGATGATTCAGGATTGAGGATTGAAGGTTGAGTATTGAGGATTGAAGATTGAGGATTGGGTATTGAGGATTGAAGAATGAGGATTGAGGATTGAGGATTGAGGATTGGGGACTGAGGATTGAAGATTCAGGATTGAGGATTGAGTATTGAGGATTGAGGATTGAGGATGGAAGATTCAGTATTGAGGATTGAAGATTGAGAATTGAGGATTGAGGATTGAACATTGACGACAGAGTGTTGAGGGTTGAGTGATGAGAATTGATGTTTGTGGATAGATATTTGATGACTGCAGATTGAGAATTGAGTATTGAAAACTGTGAATTGATGATATTCTATTGAGGATTGAGTATTGACAACTGATTGTTGAGGACTGAGGGCTGAAGATTGAGGATTCAGGATTGAGAATTCAGAAGTGAGGATTGAGGACTGAGGACTGAGGATTGAAGATTGAGTATTGAGGATTGAAGATTGAGGATTAAGGATTGAGTATTGGGGATTGAGGATCTAGGATTGAAAATTGATTATCGAGGATTGAAGATTGAGGATTGAGGATTGAGGATTGAGGATTGAGGATTGAGGATTGAGGATAGAGGATTGAAGATTGAGGATTGGGGACTGAGTGTTGAGGGTTGAGTGATGAGGATTGATGTTTGTGGATAGAGATTCGAAGATTGCAGACCGAGAATTTAGTATTGAAAACTGTGAATTGATGATATTCTATTGAGGATTGAGGATTGACAATTGATTGTTGAGGTCTGAAGTCTGAAGGTTGAGGACTGCGGATTTAGGATTCAGGATTGAGGTTTGAGGACTGAGGATTGAGGATTGAGGATTGAGGCTTGAGGATTGAGGATTGAGGATTGAAGATTGAGGATTGTGTGTTGAGGATTGAAGAATGAGGATTGAGGATTGAGTATTGAGGATTGAGGGTTGAAGATTGAGTATTGAGGATTGAAGGCTGACGATTGAGGATTGAGGATTGAGGGTTGAGGATTTAGGATTGAGGGTTGAAGATTGAGTATTGAGGATTGAAGGCTGACGATTGAGGATTGAGGATTGAGGGTTGAGGATTTAGGATTGAGAATTGAGGATTGAGGATTGAGGATCGAAGGTTGAGGATTGGGTATTGAGGATTGAAGAATGGGGATTGAGGATTGAGGATTGGGTATTGAGGATTGAGGATTGAGGATTGAGAATTGAGGATTGAGGATTGAGGATTGGGTATTGAGGATTGAAGATTGAGGATTGAGAATTGAGGATTGAGGATTGAAGATTGAGTATTGAGGATTGAAGATTGAGGATTAAGGATTGAGGATTGAGGACTGAGGACCGAGGATTGAAGACTGAGTATTGCGGATTGGAGATTGAGGATTAAGGATTGAGGATTGGGGATTGATGATCTAGGATTGAAAATTGATTATTGAGGATTGAAGATTGAGGATTGGGGATTGAGGATTGAGAATTGAGAATTGAGGATAAGGACTGAGGGTTGAGGATTGAGGTTTGAGGAATGAGGATTGAGGATTGAGGATTGAGGATTGAAGATTGAGTATTGATGATTGAAGGTTGAGGATTGAGGATTGAGTATTGAGGATTGAAGATTGAGTATTGAGGATTGAAGATTGAGGATTGAGGATCCAGGATGACGGCTGAAGGTTGAGGATTGAGGTTTGAGGACTGAGGACTGAGGATTGAGGGTTGAGAATTAAGGATTGAGGATTGAGGATTGAAGATTGAGGATTGAGTATTGAGGGTTGAAGAATGAGGATTGAGGATTGAGTATTGAGGATTGAGTATTGAATATTGAGTATTGAGGATTGAAGACTGACGATTGAGGCTTGAGGATTGAGGATTGAGGATAGAGGATTGAGGATTGATGATTGAGTATTGAGGATTGAAGATTGAGGATTGAGAATTGAGGATTGAGGATTGAGGATTGAGGATTGAAGATTGAGGATTGGGGACTGAGTGTTGCGTGTTGAGTTATGAGAATTGATGTTTGTGGATAGAGGTTTAAAGATTGCTGATTGAGTATTGAGTATTGAAAACTGTGAATTGATGATATTACATTGAGGATTGTGAATTGACAACTGATTGTTGAGGACTTAGGTCTGAAGATTGAGGATTCAGGATTGAGGATCCAGGATTGAGGTTTGAGGACTGACGATTGAGGATTGAGTATAGACGATTGAGAATTGAGGATTGAGGATTGAAGGTTGAGTATTGAGGATTGAAGATTGAGGATTGAGGTTTGAGGACTGAGGTTTGCGGAATGAGGATTAAGGATTGAGGGTTGAGGATTGAAGATTGAGTACTGATGATTGAAGATTGAGGATTGAGGATTGAGGGTTGAGTATTGAGGACGAGGACTGACAGTTGAGGATTGTGGTTTGAGGATTGAGGGTTGAGGATTGAGAATTGAGGATGAGGACTGAGGTTTCAGGATTGATGACTGAGGATTGAGGATTGAGGATTGATGATTGCGGATTGAGGACAGAAGATTGAGTATTGAGCATTGAATATTGAGGATTGAGGATTGAGTATTGAGGATTGAAGATTGAGTATTGAGGATTGAAGATTGAGGATTGAGGATTGAGGATTGAGAATTGAGGATTGAGGATTGAGGATTGAGGATTGAGGATTGAGGATAGAGGATTGAAGATTGAGGATTGGGGACTGAGTGTTGAGCGTTGAGTGATGAGGATTGATGTTTGTGGATAGAGATTCGAAGATTGCAGACCGAGAATTTAGTATTGAAAACTGTGAATTGATGATATTCTATTGAGGATTGAGGATTGACAATTGATTGTTGAGGTCTGAAGTCTGAAGGTTGAGGACTGCGGATTTAGGATTCAGGATTGAGGTTTGAGGACTGAGGATTGAGGATTGAGGATTGAGGCTTGAGGATTGAGGATTGAGGATTGAAGATTGAGGATTGTGTGTTGAGGATTGAAGAATGAGGATTGAGGATTGAGTATTGAGGATTGAGGGTTGAGGATTGAGTATTGAGGATTGAAGGCTGACGATTGAGGATTGAGGATTGAGGGTTGAGGATTTAGGATTGAGGGTTGAAGATTGAGTATTGAGGATTGAAGGCTGACGATTGAGGATTGAGGATTGAGGGTTGAGGATTTAGGATTGAGAATTGAGGATTGAGGATTGAGGATCGAAGGTTGAGGATTGGGTATTGAGGATTGAAGAATGGGGATTGAGGATTGAGGATTGGGTATTGAGGATTGAGGATTGAGGATTGAGAATTGAGGATTGAGGATTGAGGATTGAGTATTGAGGATTGAAGATTGAGGATTGAGAATTGAGGATTGAGGATTGAAGATTGAGTATTGAGGATTGAAGATTGAGTATTAAGGATTGAGGATTGAGGATTGAGGTCTGAGGAATGAGGATTGAGGATTGAGGATGAGGACTGAGGTTTGAGGATTGAGGTTTGAGGAATGAGGATTGAGGATTGGGGATTGAGGATTGAGGATTGAGGATTGAGTATTGAAGGTTGAGGCTTGATGACTGAGGATTGAGGATTGCGGATTGACGATTGAGGATTGAGGATTGAGGGTTGAAGGTTGAGTGTTGAGGATTGAAGGTTGAGGATTGACGATTGAGGGTTGAGGATTGAGGATGATGGCTGAGGTTTGAGGTTTGAGGTTTGAGTATTGAATCCTGAGAATTCAGGATGTTCTTTTGAGTATTGAGAATTGAGTATTGAAGCTTTAGTATTGAGGATTCTGGATTGAGGATTGAGGATTGAGTATTGAAGATTGAGGATTGATGATTGAGGATTTAGGATTGAGGATTGAGGATTGAGGACTGAGGATTGAAAATTGAGTATTGAGGATTGATGGTTGAGGACTGAGGAATAAGGATTGAGGACTGAGGATGAGGGCTGAGGGTTGAGGATTGAGGTTTGAGGACTGAGGACTGAGGATTGAGGATTGAGAATTGAGGATTGAGGATTGAGGATTGAAGATTGAGGATTGGGTATTGAGGATTGAAGAATGAGGATTGAGGATTGAGGATTGAGGATTGAGGATTGAGGATTGAAGATTGAGTATTGAGGATTGAAGGTTGAGGATTGAGGATTGAGGATTGAGGATTGAGGATTGAAGATTGAGGATTGGGGATTGAGGATTGACGATTGAGGATTGAGTATTGACGATTGAGAATTGGGGATTGAGGATTGAAGATTGAGTATTGAGGATTGAAGGTTGAGGATTGAGGATTGAGGATAGAGGACTGAGGACTGAGGATTGAGGACTGTGGATTGAGTATTGACGCTTGAGGATTGGGGGTTGAGGATGGAGGATTGAAAAGAGTGGACTGAGTGTTGAGGATTGAGTGTTGAGAATTGATGTTTGAGGATTGAGATTTGATTATTGAATATTGTGCATTGAGTATTGAACCATGAGAATTCAGGATACTCTATTGAGTATTGAGAATTGAGGATTGATGGTTGAGTATTGAGGATTGAGGATTCAGGATTGAGGATTGAGTATTGAAGATTGAGGATTGATGATTGAGGATTGAGGATTGAGGATTGAGGATTGAGGATTGAGGATTGAAGATTGAGAATTGAGGATTGAAGTCTGAGGATTGAGGAATGAGGATTGAGGATTGAGGATGAGGGCTGATGGTTGAGGGTTGAGGTTTTAGGGCTGAGGACTGAGGACTGAGGATTGAGGATTGAGAATTGGGGATTGAGGATTGAGGATTGAAGATTGCGGATTGGGTATTGAGGATTGAAGAATGAGGATTGAGGTTTGAGGATTGAGGATTGAGGATTGAGGATTGAAGATTGAGTATTGAGGATTGAAGATTGAGGATTGAGGATTGTGGGTTGAGGATTGAGGATTGAGGATTGAGGATTGAGGATTGAGGATTGAGGATTGAAAATTGATTATTGTGGATTGTAGATTGAGGATTGAGTATTGAGGATTGAGGATTGAGGATTGAATATTGAGGATTGGGGATTGAGGATTGAGGATTGAGGACTGAGGATTGAGGATTGAGGATTGAGCATTGAGGATTGAAGATTGAGGATTGGGGATTGAGGAGTGACGATTGAGGATTGAGTATAGACGATTGAGAATTGAGGATTGAGGATTGAAGCTTGAGTATTGGGGATTGAAGATTGAGGATTGAGGTTTGAGGACTGAGGATTGAGGAATGAAGATTGTGTATTGAGGATTGAAGATTGAGGATTGAGGTTGAGGATTGAGGATTGAGGATGAGGGCTGAGGGTTGAGGATTGAGGTTTGAGGTCTGAGGTCTGAGGATTGAGTATTGACAATTGAGGATTGAATATTGAGGATTGGGTATTGCGGATTGAACGTTGAGGATTGAGGATTGAGGATTGAGGACTGAGAAGTGAGGACTGAAGATTGAATATTGATGATTGAAGATTGAGGATTGAGGATTGAGGGCTGTGGTTTGAGCACGAGGACTGAGGGTTGAGTATTGATGTTTGAGGTCTGAGGAATGAGGATTGAGGATTGAGAATTGAGGATTGAGGATTGAGGATTGAAGATTGAGGATTGGGTATTGAGGATTGAAGAATGAGGATTGAGGATTGAGGATTGAGGATTGAGGATTGAAAGTTGAGTATTGAGGATTGAATATGGAGTATCGAGGATTGAGGTTTGAGGATTGAGGATTGAGGATTGAGTATTGAAGGTTGAGGATTGATGACTGATGATTGAGGATTGAGGATTGAGGATTGAGGATTGAGGATTGAGGATTGAAGATTGAGTGTTC
Source organism: Calliopsis andreniformis (assembly GCF_051401765.1). Classification (NCBI taxonomy): domain Eukaryota; kingdom Metazoa; phylum Arthropoda; class Insecta; order Hymenoptera; family Andrenidae; genus Calliopsis; species Calliopsis andreniformis. The sequence goes on along the minus strand of NW_027480510.1, from coordinate 1,554,370 downwards.
AGGATTGAGGGTTGAGGATTGAGGATTGAGTATTGAGGATTGAGGATGAGGGCTGAGGTATGAGGTTTGAGGTTTGAGCATTGAATCCTGAGAATTCAGGATATTCTATTGAGTATTGAGAATTGAGTGTTGATGGTTGAGTATTGAGGATTGAGGATTCAGGATTGAGGATTGAGTATTGAAGATTGAGGATTGATGATTGAGGTTTGAAGATTGAGGATTGAGGATTGAGGATTGAGGATTGAAGATTGAGAGTTGAGGATTGAAGGCTGAGGATTGAGGAATGAGGATTGAGGATTGAGGATGAGGGCTGATGGTTGAGGTTTGAGGTTTTAGGACTGAGGACTGAGGATTGAGGATTGAGGATTGAAAATTGAGAATTGAGGATTGAGGATTGAGGATTGAGGATTGAAGATTGAGGATTGGGTATTGAGGATTGAACATTGAGGATTGAGGATTGAGGATTGAGGATTGAGGATTGAGGTTTCAGGATTGAGGATTGAAGAATGAAGATTGAGGATTGAGGATTGATGATTAAAGGTTGAGTATTGAGGATTGAAGATTGAGGATTGATGATTGAGGATTGAGGATTGAGGATTGAGGATTGAGGATTGAGGATTGAGTATTGAAGATTGAGGATTGATGATTGAGGATTGAGGATTGAGGATTGAGGATTGAGTATTGAGGACTGAGGATTGAAGGTTGGGGGTTGAGGATTGAGTATTGAGAATTGAGGATTGAGGATTGAGGATTGAAGTTTGACGATTGGGTATTGAGGATTGAAGAATGAGGATTGAGGATTGAGGATTCAGGATTGTGGATTGAACATTGAGTATTGAGGATTGAAGACTGACGATTGAGGATTGAGGATTGAGGATTGAGGATTGAGGATTGAAGATTGAGGATTGGGGACTGAGTGTTGAGGGTTGTGTGATGAGAATTGATGTTTGTGGATAGATATTTGAAGATTGCAGATTGAATATTGAGTATTGAAAACTGTGAATTGATGTTATTCTATTGAGGATTGAGAATTGAGAACTGATTGTTGAGGACTGAGGGCTGAAGATTGAGGATTAAGGACTGAGAATTCAGAATTGAGGATTGAGGACTGAGGACCGAGGATTGAAGACTGAGTATTGCGGATTGGAGATTGAGGATTAAGGATTGAGGATTGGGGATTGATGATCTAGGATTGAAAATTGATTATTGAGGATTGAAGATTGAGGATTGGGGATTGAGGATTGAGAATTGAGAATTGAGGATAAGGACTGAGGGTTGAGGATTGAGGTTTGAGGAATGAGGATTGAGGATTGAGGATTGAGGATTGAAGATTGAGTATTGATGATTGAAGGTTGAGGATTGAGGATTGAGTATTGAGGATTGAAGATTGAGCATTGAGGATTGAAGATTGAGGATTGAGGATCCAGGATGACGGCTGACGGTTGAGGATTGAGGTTTGAGGACTGAGGACTGAGGATTGAGGGTTGAGAATTAAGGATTGAGGATTGAGGATTGAAGATTGAGGATTGGGTATTGAGGGTTGAAGAATGAGGATTGAGAATTGAGTATTGAGGATTGAGTATTGAATATTGAGTATTGAGGGTTGAAGACTGACGATTGAGGCTTGAGGATTGAGGATTGAGGATAGAGGATTGAGGATTGATGATTGAGTATTGAGGATTGAAGATTGAGGATTGAGAATTGGGGATTGAGGATTGAGGATTGAGGATTGAGGATTGGGTATTGAGGATTGAAGATTGAGGATTGAGAATTGAGGATTGAGGATTGAGGATTAAGGATTGAGGATTGGGGATTGATGATCTAGGATTGAAAATTGATTATTGAGGATTGAAGATTGAGGATTGGGGATTGAGGATTGAGAATTGAGAATTGAGGATAAGGACTGAGGGTTGAGGATTGAGGTTTGAGGAATGAGGATTGAGGATTGAGGATTGAGGATTGAAGATTGAGTATTGATGATTGAAGGTTGAGGATTGAGGATTGAGTATTGAGGATTGAAGATTGAGTATTGAGGATTGAAGATTGAGGATTGAGGATCCAGGATGACGGCTGAAGGTTGAGGATTGAGGTTTGAGGACTGAGGACTGAGGATTGAGGGTTGAGAATTAAGGATTGAGGATTGAGGATTGAAGATTGAGGATTGAGTATTGAGGGTTGAAGAATGAGGATTGAGGATTGAGTATTGAGGATTGAGTATTGAATATTGAGTATTGAGGATTGAAGACTGACGATTGAGGCTTGAGGATTGAGGATTGAGGATAGAGGATTGAGGATTGATGATTGAGTATTGAGGATTGAAGATTGAGGATTGAGAATTGAGGATTGAGGATTGAGGATTGAGGATTGAAGATTGAGGATTGGGGACTGAGTGTTGCGTGTTGAGTTATGAGAATTGATGTTTGTGGATAGAGGTTTAAAGATTGCTGATTGAGTATTGAGTATTGAAAACTGTGAATTGATGATATTACATTGAGGATTGTGAATTGACAACTGATTGTTGAGGACTTAGGTCTGAAGATTGAGGATTCAGGATTGAGGATCCAGGATTGAGGTTTGAGGACTGACGATTGAGGATTGAGTATAGACGATTGAGAATTGAGGATTGAGGATTGAAGGTTGAGTATTGAGGATTGAAGATTGAGGATTGAGGTTTGAGGACTGAGGTTTGCGGAATGAGGATTAAGGATTGAGGGTTGAGGATTGAAGATTGAGTACTGATGATTGAAGATTGAGGATTGAGGATTGAGGGTTGAGTATTGAGGACGAGGACTGACAGTTGAGGATTGTGGTTTGAGGATTGAGGGTTGAGGATTGAGAATTGAGGATGAGGACTGAGGTTTCAGGATTGATGACTGAGGATTGAGGATTGAGGATTGATGATTGCGGATTGAGGACAGAAGATTGAGTATTGAGCATTGAATATTGAGGATTGAGGATTGAGTATTGAGGATTGAAGATTGAGTATTGAGGATTGAAGATTGAGGATTGAGGATTGAGGATTGAGAATTGAGGATTGAGGATTGAGGATTGAGGATTGAGGATTGAGGATAGAGGATTGAAGATTGAGGATTGGGGACTGAGTGTTGAGGGTTGAGTGGTGAGGATTGATGTTTGTGGATAGAGATTCGAAGATTGCAGACCGAGAATTTAGTATTGAAAACTGTGAATTGATGATATTCTATTGAGGATTGAGGATTGACAATTGATTGTTGAGGTCTGAAGTCTGAAGGTTGAGGACTGCGGATTTAGGATTCAGGATTGAGGTTTGAGGACTGAGGATTGAGGATTGAGGATTGAGGCTTGAGGATTGAGGATTGAGGATTGAAGATTGAGGATTGTGTGTTGAGGATTGAAGAATGAGGATTGAGGATTGAGTATTGAGGATTGAGGGTTGAAGATTGAGTATTGAGGATTGAAGGCTGACGATTGAGGATTGAGGATTGAGGGTTGAGGATTTAGGATTGAGGGTTGAAGATTGAGTATTGAGGATTGAAGGCTGACGATTGAGGATTGAGGATTGAGGGTTGAGGATTTAGGATTGAGAATTGAGGATTGAGGATTGAGGATCGAAGGTTGAGGATTGGGTATTGAGGATTGAAGAATGGGGATTGAGGATTGAGGATTGGGTATTGAGGATTGAGGATTGAGGATTGAGAATTGAGGATTGAGGATTGAGGATTGAGTATTGAGGATTGAAGATTGAGGATTGAGAATTGAGGATTGAGGATTGAAGATTGAGTATTGAGGATTGAAGATTGAGTATTAAGGATTGAGGATTGAGGATTGAGGTCTGAGGAATGAGGATTGAGGATTGAGGATGAGGACTGAGGTTTGAGGATTGAGGTTTGAGGAATGAGGATTGAGGATTGGGGATTGAGGATTGAGGATTGAGGATTGAGTATTGAAGGTTGAGGCTTGATGACTGAGGATTGAGGATTGCGGATTGACGATTGAGGATTGAGGATTGAGGGTTGAAGGTTGAGTGTTGAGGATTGAAGGTTGAGGATTGACGATTGAGGGTTGAGGATTGAGGATGATGGCTGAGGTTTGAGGTTTGAGGTTTGAGTATTGAATCCTGAGAATTCAGGATGTTCTTTTGAGTATTGAGAATTGAGTATTGAAGCTTTAGTATTGAGGATTCTGGATTGAGGATTGAGGATTGAGTATTGAAGATTGAGGATTGATGATTGAGGATTTAGGATTGAGGATTGAGGATTGAGGACTGAGGATTGAAAATTGAGTATTGAGGATTGATGGTTGAGGACTGAGGAATAAGGATTGAGGACTGAGGATGAGGGCTGAGGGTTGAGGATTGAGGTTTGAGGACTGAGGACTGAGGATTGAGGATTGAGAATTGAGGATTGAGGATTGAGGATTGAAGATTGAGGATTGGGTATTGAGGATTGAGGATTGAGGATTGAGGATTGAGGATTGAGGATTGAAGATTGAGAATTGAGGATTGAAGTCTGAGGATTGAGGAATGAGGATTGAGGATTGAGGATGAGGGCTGATGGTTGAGGGTTGAGGTTTTAGGGCTGAGGACTGAGGACTGAGGATTGAGGATTGAGAATTGGGGATTGAGGATTGAGGATTGAAGATTGCGGATTGGGTATTGAGGATTGAAGAATGAGGATTGAGGTTTGAGGATTGAGGATTGAGGATTGAGGATTGAAGATTGAGTATTGAGGATTGAAGATTGAGGATTGAGGATTGTGGGTTGAGGATTGAGGATTGAGGATTGAGGATTGAGGATTGAGGATTGAGGATTGAAAATTGATTATTGTGGATTGTAGATTGAGGATTGAGTATTGAGGATTGAGGATTGAGGATTGAATATTGAGGATTGGGGATTGAGGATTGAGGATTGAGGACTGAGGATTGAGGATTGAGGATTGAGCATTGAGGATTGAAGATTGAGGATTGGGGATTGAGGAGTGACGATTGAGGATTGAGTATAGACGATTGAGAATTGAGGATTGAGGATTGAAGCTTGAGTATTGGGGATTGAAGATTGAGGATTGAGGTTTGAGGACTGAGGATTGAGGAATGAAGATTGTGTATTGAGGATTGAAGATTGAGGATTGAGGTTGAGGATTGAGGATTGAGGATGAGGGCTGAGGGTTGAGGATTGAGGTTTGAGGTCTGAGGTCTGAGGATTGAGTATTGACAATTGAGGATTGAATATTGAGGATTGGGTATTGCGGATTGAACGTTGAGGATTGAGGATTGAGGATTGAGGACTGAGAAGTGAGGACTGAAGATTGAATATTGATGATTGAAGATTGAGGATTGAGGATTGAGGGCTGTGGTTTGAGCACGAGGACTGAGGGTTGAGTATTGATGTTTGAGGTCTGAGGAATGAGGATTGAGGATTGAGAATTGAGGATTGAGGATTGAGGATTGAAGATTGAGGATTGGGTATTGAGGATTGAAGAATGAGGATTGAGGATTGAGGATTGAGGATTGAGGATTGAAAGTTGAGTATTGAGGATTGAAGATGGAGTATCGAGGATTGAGGTTTGAGGATTGAGGATTGAGGATTGAGTATTGAAGGTTGAGGATTGATGACTGATGATTGAGGATTGAGGATTGAGGATTGAGGATTGAGGATTGAGGATTGAAGATTGAGTGTTCAGGATTGAGGGTTGAGGATTGAGGATTGAGTATTGAGGATTGAGGATGAGGGCTGAGGTATGAGGTTTGAGGTTTGAGCATTGAATCCTGAGAATTCAGGATATTCTATTGAGTATTGAGAATTGAGTGTTGATGGTTGAGTATTGAGGATTGAGGATTCAGGATTGAGGATTGAGTATTGAAGATTGAGGATTGATGATTGAGGTTTGAAGATTGAGGATTGAGGATTGAGGATTGAGGATTGAAGATTGAGAGTTGAGGATTGAAGGCTGAGGATTGAGGAATGAGGATTGAGGATTGAGGATGAGGGCTGATGGTTGAGGTTTGAGGTTTTAGGACTGAGGACTGAGGATTGAGGATTGAGGATTGAAAATTGAGAATTGAGGATTGAGGATTGAGGATTGAGGATTGAAGATTGAGGATTGGGTATTGAGGATTGAACATTGAGGATTGAGGATTGAGGATTGAGGATTGAGGATTGAGGATTCAGGATTGAGGATTGAAGAATGAAGATTGAGGATTGAGGATTGATGATTAAAGGTTGAGTATTGAGGATTGAAGATTGAGGATTGATGATTGAGGATTGAGGATTGAGGATTGAGGATTGAGGATTGAGGATTGAGTATTGAAGATTGAGGATTGATGATTGAGGATTGAGGATTGAGGATTGAGGATTGAGTATTGAGGACTGAGGATTGAAGGTTGGGGGTTGAGGATTGAGTATTGAGAATTGAGGATTGAGGATTGAGGATTGAAGTTTGACGATTGGGTATTGAGGATTGAAGAATGAGGATTGAGGATTGAGGATTCAGGATTGTGGATTGAACATTGAGTATTGAGGATTGAAGACTGACGATTGAGGATTGAGGATTGAGGATTGAGGATTGAGGATTGAAGATTGAGGATTGGGGACTGAGTGTTGAGGGTTGTGTGATGAGAATTGATGTTTGTGGATAGATATTTGAAGATTGCAGATTGAATATTGAGTATTGAAAACTGTGAATTGATGTTATTCTATTGAGGATTGAGAATTGAGAACTGATTGTTGAGGACTGAGGGCTGAAGATTGAGGATTAAGGACTGAGAATTCAGAATTGAGGATTGAGGACTGAGGACCGAGGATTGAAGACTGAGTATTGCGGATTGGAGATTGAGGATTAAGGATTGAGGATTGGGGATTGATGATCTAGGATTGAAAATTGATTATTGAGGATTGAAGATTGAGGATTGGGGATTGAGGATTGAGAATTGAGAATTGAGGATAAGGACTGAGGGTTGAGGATTGAGGTTTGAGGAATGAGGATTGAGGATTGAGGATTGAGGATTGAAGATTGAGTATTGATGATTGAAGGTTGAGGATTGAGGATTGAGTATTGAGGATTGAAGATTGAGCATTGAGGATTGAAGATTGAGGATTGAGGATCCAGGATGACGGCTGACGGTTGAGGATTGAGGTTTGAGGACTGAGGACTGAGGATTGAGGGTTGAGAATTAAGGATTGAGGATTGAGGATTGAAGATTGAGGATTGGGTATTGAGGGTTGAAGAATGAGGATTGAGAATTGAGTATTGAGGATTGAGTATTGAATATTGAGTATTGAGGGTTGAAGACTGACGATTGAGGCTTGAGGATTGAGGATTGAGGATAGAGGATTGAGGATTGATGATTGAGTATTGAGGATTGAAGATTGAGGATTGAGAATTGGGGATTGAGGATTGAGGATTGAGGATTGAGGATTGGGTATTGAGGATTGAAGATTGAGGATTGAGAATTGAGGATTGAGGATTGAGGATTGGGTATTGAGGATTGAAGATTGAGGATTGAGAATTGAGGATTGAGGATTGAAGATTGAGTATTGAGGATTGAAGATTGAGGATTAAGGATTGAGGATTGAGGATTGAGGTCTGAGGAATGAGGATTGAGGATTGAGGATTGAGGATTGAAGGTTGAGTATTGATGATTGAAGATTGAGGATTGAGGATTGAGGGTTGAGGATTGAGGACGAGGACTGACGGTTGAGGATTGTGGCTTGAGGATTGAGGATTGAGGATTGAGAATTGAGGATGAGGACTGAGGTTTGAGGATTGAGGTTTGAGGAATGAGGATTGAGGATTGGGGATTGAGGATTGAGGATTGAGGGTTGAGGATTTAGGATTGAGAATTGAGGATTGAGGATTGAGGATCGAAGATTGAGGATTGGGTATTGAGGATTGAAGAATGGGGACTGAGGATTGAGGATTGGGTATTGAGGATTGAAGATTGAGGATTGAGAATTGAGGATTGAGGATTGAGGATTGAGGATGAGGGCTGAGGTTTGAGGTTTGAGGTTTGAGTATTGAACCCTGAGAATTCAGGATATTCTATTGAGTATTGAGAATTGAGTGTTGATGGTTGAGTATTGAGGATTGAGGATTCAGGATTGAGGATTGAGTATTGAAGATTGAGGATTGATGATTGAGGATTGAGGATTGAGGATTGAGGATTGAGGATTGAGGATTGAAGATTGAGAATTGAGGATTGAAGGTTGAGGATTGAGGAATGAGGATTGAGGATTGAGGATGAGGGCTGACGGTTGAGGGTTGAGGTTTTAGGACTGAGGACTGAATACCGAGGATTGAGGATTGAGAATTGAGAATTGAGGATTGAGGATTGAGGATTGACGATTGAAGATTGAGGATTGGGTATTGAGGATTGAACATTGAGGATTGAGGATTGAGGATCGAGGATTGAGCATTGTGGATTGAAGATTGAATATTGATGATTGAAGATTGAGGATTGAGGATTGAGGGTTGTGGATTGAGGACGAGGTCTGAGGGTTGAGTATTGATGTTTGAGGTCTGAGGATTGAGGATCGAGGATTGAGAATTGGGGATTGAGGATTGAGGATTGAAGATTGAGGATTGGGTATTGAGGATTGAAGAATGAGGACTGAGGATTGAGGATTGAGGGTTGAGGGTTGATGATTGAGTATTGAGGATTGAAGATTGAGGATTGAGGATTGGGGATTCAGGATTGAGGGTTCAGGATTGAGGATTGACGATTGAAGATTGAGGATTGAGGATTGATGATTAAAGATTGAGTATTGAGGATTGAAGGTTGAGGATTGATGATTGAGGATTGAGGATTTAGGATTGAGGATTGAGGAATGAGGATTGAGTATTGAAGATTGAGGATTGATGACAGAGGATTGAGGATTGAGGATTGAGGATTGAGGATTGAGTATTGAGGACTGAGGATTGAAGATTGAGGGCTGAGGATTGAGGATTAAAGATTGAGTATTGAGGATTGAAGATTGAGAATTGAGGATTGAGGAATGAACATTGAGGACTGAGTGTTGAGGGCTGAGTGATGAGAATTGATGTTTGTGGATAGAGATTTGAAGATTGCAGATTGAGTATTGTGTATTGAAAACTGTGAATTGAGGATATTCTATTCAGGATTGAGGATTGTCACCTGATTGTTGAGGACTGAGGGCTGAAGATTGAGGATTCGGGACTGAGGATTCAGAATTGAGGTTTGAGGACTGAGGATTGAGGATTGAAGATAGAGTATTGAGGATTGAAGATTGAGGATTGAGGATTGAGGATGGAGGATTGAAGAGAGAGGACTGAGTGTCGAGGATTGAGTGTTGAGAATTGATGTTTGAGGGATTAGATTTGATTATTGATTTTTGTGGATTGAGTATTGAACGATGAGAATTCAGGGTATTCTATTGAGTATTGAGAATTGAGGATTGATGGTTGAGTATTGAGGATTGATGGTTGAGGGTTGTGTGTTGAATATTGAGGATTGAGGGTTGAGGATTGAGGATTGAGGATTGAGGATTGAGGATTGAGGATTGAAGATTGAGTATTGAGGATTGAAGGTTGAGGATTGAGGATTGATGATTGATGATTGAGGATTGAAGATTGAGGATTGGGGATTGAGAATTGAGGATTAAGGATTGAGGATTGAGGATTGAGGATTGAGAATTGAAGATTGAGTATTGAGGATTGAAGGTTTAGGATTGAGGATTGAGGATTGAGGATTGAGGATTGAAGATTGAGGATTGGGGATTGAGGATTGACGATTGAGGATTGAGTATTGACGATTGAGAATTGAGGATTGAGGATTGAAGATTGAGTATTGAGGATTGAAGGTTGAGGATTGAGGATTGAGGATTGAAGCTTGAGGATTGAGGATCCAGGATGAGGGCTGAAGGTTGAGGATTGAGGTTTGAGGACTGAGGACTGAGGATTGATGATTGAGAATTGATAATTGAGGATTCAGGATTGAAGATTTAGGATTGGGTATTGAGGATCTAGTATTGGAGATTGATTATTTAGGATTGAAGATAGAGGGTTGAGGATTGAGGATTGAGGATTGAGAATTGAAAATTGAGGGTGAGGACTGAGGTTTGAGGATTGAGGTTTTAGGAATGAGGATTGAGGGTTGAGGATTGAGGATTGAGGATTGAGGATTGAGTATTGAAGGTTGAGGATTGATGACTGAGGATTGAGGATTGAGGATTGCGGATTGAGGATTGAGGATTGAAGATTGAGTGTTGAGGATTGAGGGTTGAGGATTGAGAATTGAGTATTGAGGATTGAGGATGATGGCTGAGGTTTGAGGTTTGAGGTTTGAGTATTGAATCCTGAGAATTCAGGATATTCTGTTGAGTATTGGGAATTGAGGATTGATGGTTGAGTATTGAGGATAGAGGATTGAGGATTGAGGATTGAGTATTGAAGATTGAGGATTGATGACTGAGGATTGAGGATTGAGGATTGAGGATTGAGGATTGAAGATTGAGTATTGAGGATTGATTGTGGAGGACTGAGGAATAAAAGATTGAGGATTGAGGATGAGGGCTGAGGGTTGAGGATTGAGGTTTGAGGAGTGAGGACCGAGGATTGAGGACTGAGAATTGAGGATTGAGGATTGAGGATTGAGATTGAGGATTGGGTATTGAGGATTGTAGAATGAGGATTGAGGATTGAGGATTGAGGATTGAGGATTGAAAATTGAGTATAGAGGATTGAAGATTGAGTATTGAGGATAGAGGATTGAGGATTGAGGATTGGGGATTGAGGATTGACGATTGAGGATTGAGTATTGAGGATTGAGAATTGAGGATTGAGGATTGAAGATTGAGTATTGAGGATTGAAGGTTGAGGATAGAAGGTTGAGGATTGAGTATTGAGGATTGAGAATTGAGGATTGAGGATTGAGGATTGAGGATTGAGGATTGAAGATTGAGTGTTTAGGATTGAGGGTTGAGTATTGCGGATTGAGTATTGAGGATTGAGGATGATGGCTGATGTTTGAGGTTTGATGTTTGAGTATTGAATCCTGAGAATTCAGGATATTCTGTTGAGTATTGAGAATTGAGGATTGATGGTTGAGTATTGAGGATTGAGGATTGAGGATTGAGGATTGAGTATTGAAGATTGAGGATTGATGATTGAGGATTGAGGATTGAGGATTGATGGTTTAGTATTGAGGATTCAGGATTGAGGATTGAGGATTGAGTATTGAAGATTGAGGATTGATGATTGAGGATTTAGGATTGAGGATTGAGGATTGAGGATTGAGGATTGACGATTGAGTATTGAGGATTGATTGTGGAGGACTGAGGAATAAGGATTGAGGATTGAGGATGAGGGCTGAGGGTTGAGGATTGAGGTTTGAGGAGTGAGGACCGAGGATTGAGGACTGAGAATTGAGGATTGAGGATTGAGGATTGAGATTGAGGATTGGGTATTGAGGATTGTAGAATGAGGATTGAGGATTGAGGATTGAGGATTGAGGATTGAAAATTGAGTATTGAGGATTGAAGATTGAGTATTGAGGATAGAGGATTGAGGATTGAGGATTGGGGATTGAGGATTGACGATTGAGGATTGAGTATTGAGGATTGAGAATTGAGGATTGAGGATTGAAGATTGAGTATTGAGGATTGAAGGTTGAGGATAGAAGGTTGAGGATTGAGTATTGAGGATTGAGAATTGAGGATTGAGGATTGAGGATTGAGGATTGAGGATTGAAGATTGAGTGTTTAGGATTGAGGGTTGAGTATTGCGGATTGAGTATTGAGGATTGAGGATGATGGCTGATGTTTGAGGTTTGATGTTTGAGTATTGAATCCTGAGAATTCAGGATATTCTGTTGAGTATTGAGAATTGAGGATTGATGGTTGAGTATTGAGGATTGAGGATTGAGGATTGAGGATTGAGTATTGAAGATTGAGGATTGATGATTGAGGATTGAGGATTGAGGATTGATGGTTTAGTATTGAGGATTCAGGATTGAGGATTGAGGATTGAGTATTGAAGATTGAGGATTGATGATTGAGGATTTAGGATTGAGGATTGAGGATTGAGGATTGAGGATTGAAAATTGAGTATTGAGGATTGAATGTGGAGGACTGAGGAATAAGGATTGAGGATTGAGGATGAGGGCTGAGGGTTGAGGATTGAGGTTTGAGGAGTGAGGACCGAGGATTGAGGACTGAGAATTGAGGATTGAGGATTGAGGATTGAGGATTGAGGATTGAGGATTGAGGGTTCAGGATTGAGGATTGAAGATTGAAGATTGAGGATTGAGGATTGATGATTAAAGATTGAGTATTGAGGATTGAAGGTTGAGGATTGATGATTGAGGATTGAGGATTGAGGGTTGAGGATTGAGGAATGAGGATTGAGTATTGAAGATTGAGGACTGATGACTGAGGATTGAGGATTGAGTATGGAGGATTGAGGATTGAGTATTGAGGACTGAGGATTGAAGATTGAGGGCTGAGGATTGAGGATTAAAGATTGAGTATTGAGGATTGAAGATTGAGAATTGAGGATTGAGGATTGAACATTGAGGACTGAGTGTTGAGGGCTGAGTGATGAGAATTGATGTTTGTGGATAGAGATTTGAAGATTGCAGATTGAGTATTGTGTATTGAAAACTGTGAATTGAGGATATTCTATTCAGGATTGAGGATTGTCACCTGATTGTTGAGGACTGAGGGCTGAAGATTGAGGATTCGGGATTGAGGATTCAGAATTGAGGTTTGAGGACTGAGGATTGAGGATTGAAGATTGCGTATTGAGGATTGAAGATTGAGGATTGAGGATTGAGGATGGAGGATTGAAGAGAGAGGACTGAGTGTCGAGGATTGAGTGTTGAGAATTGATGTTTGAGGGATGAGATTTGATTATTGATTTTTGTGGATTGAGTATTGAACGATGAGAATTCAGGGTATTCTATTGAGTATTGAGAATTGAGGATTGATGGTTGAGTATTGAGGATTGATGGTTGAGGGTTGTGTGTTGAATATTGAGGATTGAGTATTGAGGATTGAAGATTGAGGATTGAGGATTGAGGATTGAGAATTGACAATGAGCGCTGAGGGTTGAGGATTGAGGTTTGAGGACTGAGGACTGAGGATTGAGAATTGAGGATCGAGGATTGAGGATTGAGGATTGAGGATTGAGGATTGAGTATTGAGGACTGAGGATTGAAGATTGAGGATTGAGGATTGAGGATTAAAGTTTGAGTATTGAGGATTGAAGATTAAGAATTGAGGATTGAGGATTGAACATTGAGGACTGAGTGTTGATGGTTGAGTCATGAGAATTGATGTTTGTGGATAGAGATTTGAAGATTGCAGATAGAGTATTGTGTATTGAAAACTATGAATTGAGGATATTCTATTGAGGATTGAGGATTGTCACCTGATTGTTGAGGACTGAGGGCTGAAGATTGAGGATTCAGGATTGAGGATTCAGAATTGAAGTTTGAGGACTGTGGATTGAGGATTGAGGATTGAAGATTGAGTATCGAGGATTGAAGATTGAGGATTGAGGATCGAGGATTGAGGATTGAGGATGAGGGCTGAGGGTTGAGTATTGAGGTTTGAGGACTGCGGACTGAGGATTGAGGATTGATAATTGATGATTGAGGATAGAGTGTTGAAGATTGAGGATTGGGTATTGAGGATTGAAGAATGAGGATTGAGGATTGAGGATTGAGGATTGAGGATTGAAGATTGAGTATTGAGGTTTGAATACTGACGATTGAGGGTTGAGGATTGAGGATTGAGGATTGAGGATTGAGGATTGATGATTGAGTATTGAGGATTGAAGATTGAGGATTGAGGATTGAGGGTTGAGGATTGAGGATTGAAGATTGAGGATTGAGGATTGGGGACTGAGGATTGAGGACTGAGGATTGAGTATTGACGCTTGAGGATTGGGGGTTGAGGATGGAGGATAGAAAAGAGTGGACTGAGTGTTGAGGATTGAGTGTTGAGAATTGATGTTTGAGGATTGAGATTTGATTATTGAATATTGTGCATTGAGTATTGAACCATGAGAATTCAGGATACTCTATTGAGTATTGAGAATTGAGGATTGATGGTTGAGTATTGAGGATTGGTGGTTGAGGGTTGTGTGTTGAATATTGAGGATTGAGGATTGAGGATTGAGGATTGAAGATTGAGGATTGGGTATTGCGGATTGAACATTGAGGATTGAGGATTGAGGATTGAGGATTGAGGATTGAGGATTGAAGATTGAGTATTGAGGATTGAAGATTGAGGATTGAGGACTGAGGATTGAGGATTGAGTATTGAGGATTGAGGATTGAGGTTTGAGGATTGAGGATTGAGGAATGAGTATTGAAGGTTGAGGATTGATGACTGAGGATTGAGGATTGAGGATTGAGGATTGAGGATAGATTATTGAAGATTGAAGATTGAGTGTTGAGGATTGAGGGTTGAGGATTGAGGATTGAGTATTGGGGATTGAGGATGAGGGCTGAGGTTTGAGGTTTGAGGTTTGAGTATTGAACCCTGAGAATTCAGGATATTCTATTGAGTATTGAGAATTGAGTGTTGATGGTTGAGTATTGAGGATTGAGGATTCAGGATTGAGGATTGAGTATTGAAGATTGAGGATTGATGATTGAGGATTGAGGATTGAGGATTGAGGATTGAGGATTGAGGATTGAAGATTGAGAATTGAGGATTGAAGGTTGAGGATTGAGGAATGAGGATTGAGGATTGAGGATGAGGGCTGATGGTTGAGGGTTGAGGTTTTAGGACTGAGGACTGAATACCGAGGACTGAGGATTGAGAATTGAGAATTGAGGATTGAGGATTGAGGATTGACGATTGAAGATTGAGGATTGGGTATTGAGGATTGAACATTGAGGATTGAGGATTGAGGATCGAGGATTGAGCATTGTGGATTGAAGATTGAATATTGATGATTGAAGATTGAGGATTGAGGATTGAGGGTTGTGGATTGAGGACGAGGGCTGAGGGTTGAGTATTGATGTTTGAGGTCTGAGGATTGAGGATCGAGGATTGAGAATTGGGGATTGAGGATTGAAGATTGAGGATTGGGTATTGAGGATTGAAGAATGAGGACTGAGGATTGAGGATTGAGGGTTGAGGGTTGAAGATTGAGTATTGAGGATTGAAGATTGAGGATTGAGGATTGAGGATTGAGGATTGAGGGTTCAGGATTGAGGATTGAAGATTGAAGATTGAGGATTGAGGATTGACGATTAAAGATTGAGTATTGAGGATTGAAGGTTGAGGATTGATGATTGAGGATTGAGGATTGAGGATTGAGGATTGAGGAATGAGGATTGAGTATTGAAGATTGAGGATTGATGACTGAGGATTGAGGATTGAGGATTGAGGATTGAGGATTGAGTATTGAGGACTGAGGATTGAAGATTGAGGGCTGAGGATTGAGGATTAAAGATTGAGTATTGAGGATTGAAGATTGAGAATTGAGGATTGAGGATTGAACATTGAGGACTGAGTGTTGAGGGCTGAGTGATGAGAATTGATGTTTGTGGATAGAGATTTGAAGATTGCAGATTGAGTATTGTGTATTGAAAACTGTGAATTGAGGATATTCTATTCAGGATTGAGGATTGTCACCTGACTGCTGAGGACTGAGGGCTGAAGATTGAGGATTCGGGATTGAGGATTCAGAATTGAGGTTTGAGGACTGAGGATTGAGGATTGAAGATTGAGTATTGAGGATTGAAGATTGAGGATTGAGGATTGAGGATGGAGGATTGAAGAGAGAGGACTGAGTGTCGAGGATTGAGTGTTGAGAATTGATGTTTGAGGGATTAGATTTGATTATTGATTTTTGTGGATTGAGTATTGAACGATGAGAATTCAGGGTATTCTATTGAGTATTGAGAATTGAGGATTGATGGTTGAGTATTGAGGATTGATGGTTGAGGGTTGTGTGTTGAATATTGAGGATTGTGGGTTGAGGATTGAGGATTGAGGATTGAGGATTGAGGATTGAGGATTGAAGATTGAGTATTGAGGATTGAAGGTTGAGGATTGAGGATTGAGGATTGATGATTGAGGATTGAAGATTGAGGATTGGGGATTGAGAATTGAGGATTAAGGATTGAGGATTGAGGATTGAGGAATGAGGATTGAAGATTGAGTATTGAGGATTGAAGGTTTAGGATTGAGGATTGAGGATTGAGGATTGAGGATTGAAGATTGAGGATTGGGGATTGAGGATTGACGATTGAGGATTGAGTATTGACGATTGAGAATTGAGGATTGAGGATTGAAGATTGAGTATTGAGGATTGAAGGTTGAGGATTGAGGATTGAGGATTGAAGCTTGAGGATTGCGGATCCAGGATGAGGGCTGAAGGTTGAGGATTGAGGTTTGAGGACTGAGGACTGAGGATTGATGATTGAGAATTGATAATTGAGGATTCAGGATTGAAGATTTAGGATTGGGTATTGAGGATCTAGTATTGGAGATTGATTATTTAGGATTGAAGATAGAGGGTTGAGGATTGAGGATTGAGGATTGAGAATTGAGAATTGAGGGTGAGGACTGAGGCTTGAGGATTGAGGTTTTAGGAATGAGGATTGAGGGTTGAGGATTGAGGATTGAGGATTGAGGATTGAGTATTGAAGGTTGAGGATTGATGACTGAGGATTGAGGATTGAGGATTGCGGATTGAGGATTGAGGATTGAAGATTGAGTGTTGAGGATTGAGGGTTGAGGATTGAGAATTGAGTATTGAGGATTGAGGATGATGGCTGAGGTTTGAGGTTTGAGGTTTGAGTATTGAATCCTGAGAATTCAGGATATTCTGTTGAGTATTGAGAATTGAGGATTGATGGTTGAGTATTGAGGATAGAGGATTGAGGATTGAGGATTGAGTATTGAAGATTGAGGATTGATGATTGAGGATTGAGGATTGAGGATTGATGGTTTAGTATTGAGGATTCAGGATTGAGGATTCAGAATTGAGGTTTGAGGACTGTGGATTGAGGATTGAGGATTGAAGATTGAGTATCGAGGATTGAAGATTGAGGATTGAGGATTGAGGATTGAGGATTGAGGATGAGGGCTGAGGGTTGAGTATTGAGGTTTGAGGACTGAGGACTGAGGATTGAGGATTGATAATTGATGATTGAGGATAGAGTGTTGAAGATTGAGGATTGGGTATTGAGGATTGAAGAATGAGGATTGAGGATTGAGGATTGAGGATTGAAGATTGAGGATTGTGGATTGAAGATTGAGTATTGAGGATTGAAGATTGAGGATTGAGGATTGAGGATTGAGAATTGACAATGAGGGCTGAGGGTTGAGGATTGAGGTTTGAGGACTGAGGACTGAGGATTGAGGATTGAGAATTGAGGATTGAGGATTGAGGATTGAGGATTGAGGATTGAGGATTGAGTATTGAGGACTGACGATTGAAGATTGAGGATTGAGGATTGAGGATTAAAGTTTGAGTATTGTGGATTGAAGATTGAGAATTGAGGATTGAGGATTGAACATTGAGGACTGAGTGTTGAGGGTTGTTTTATGAGAATTGATGTTTGTGGATAGAGATTTGAAGATTGCAGATAGAGTATTGTGTATTGAAAACTGTGAATTGAGGATATTCTATTGAGGATTGAGGATTGTCACCTGATTGTTGAGGACTGAGGGCTGAAGATTGAGGATTCAGGATTGAGGATTCAGAATTGAGGTTTGAGGACTGTGGATTGAGGATTGAGGATTGAAGGTTGAGTATCGAGGATTGAAGATTGAGGATTGAGGATTGAGGATTGAGGATTGAGGATGAGGGCTGAGGGTTGAGTATTGAGGTTTGAGGACTGAGGACTGAGGATTGAGGATTGATAATTGATGATTGAGGATAGAGTGTTGAAGATTGAGGATTGGGTATTGAGGATTGAAGAATGAGGATTGAGGATTGAGGATTGAGGATTGAAGATTGAGGATTGTGGATTGAAGATTGAGTATTGAGGATTGAAGATTGAGGATTGAGGATTGAGGATTGAGAATTGACAATGAGGGCTGAGGGTTGAGGATTGAGGTTTGAGGACTGAGGACTGAGGATTGAGGATTGAGAATTGAGGATTGAGGATTGAGGATTGAGGATGGAGGATTGAGGATTGAGTATTGAGGACTGACGATTGAAGATTGAGGATTGAGGATTGAGGATTAAAGTTTGAGTATTGTGGATTGAAGATTGAGAATTGAGGATTGAGGATTGAACATTGAGGACTGAGTGTTGAGGGTTGTTTTATGAGAATTGATGTTTGTGGATACAGATTTGAAGATTGCAGATAGAGTATTGTGTATTGAAAACTGTGAATTGAGGATATTCTATTGAGGATTGAGGATTGTCACCTGATTGTTGAGGACTGAGGGCTGAAGATTGAGGATTCAGGATTGAGGATTCAGAATTGAGGTTTGAGGACTGTGGATTGAGGATTGAGGATTGAAGGTTGAGTATCGAGGATTGAAGATTGAGGATTGAGGATTGAGGATTGAGGATTGAGGATGAGGGCTGAGGGTTGAGTATTGAGGTTTGAGGACTGAGTACTGAGGATTGAGGATTGATAATTGATGATTGAGGATAGAGTGTTGAAGATTGAGGATTGGGTATTGAGGATTGAAGAATGAGGATTGTGGATTGAGGATTGAGGATTGAGGATTGGAAATTGAGTATTGAGGTTTGAAGACTGACGATTGAGGGTTGAGGATTGAGGATTGAGGATTGAGGATCGAAGACTGATTATTGAGGTTGAAGATTGAGGATTGAGTACTGAGGATTGAGGATTGAGGATTGAGGATTGAGGATTGAGGATTGAAGATTGAGGATTGGGGACTGAGTGTTGAGGGTTGAGTGATGAGAATTGATGTTTGTGGATGGAGATTTGAAGATTGAAGATTGAGGATTGAGTATTGAAAACTGAGAATTCAGGATATTCTATTGAGTATTGAGAATTTTGTATTGATCGTTGAGTATTGAGGATTGATGGTTGAGGGTTGTGTGTTGAATATTGAGGATTGGCGGATTGAGTATTGAAGATTGAGTATTGAAGATTGAGGATTGATGATTGAGGATTGAGGATTGAGGATTGATGGTTTAGTATTGAGGATTCAGGATTGAGGATTCAGAATTGAGGTTTGAGGACTGTGGATTGAGGATTGAGGATTGAAGATTGAGTATCGAGGATTGAAGATTGAGGATTGAGGATTGAGGATTGAGGATTGAGGATGAGGGCTGAGGGTTGAGTATTGAGGTTTGAGGACTGAGGACTGAGGATTGAGGATTGATAATTGATGATTGAGGATAGAGTGTTGAAGATTGAGGATTGGGTATTGAGGATTGAAGAATGAGGATTGAGGATTGAGGATTGAGGATTGAAGATTGAGGATTGTGGATTGAAGATTGAGTATTGAGGATTGAAGATTGAGGATTGATGATTGAGGATTGAGGATTGAGGATTGATGGTTTAGTATTGAGGATTCAGGATTGAGGATTGAGGATTGAGTATTGAAGATTGAGGATTGATGATTGAGGATTTAGGATTGAGGATTGAGGATTGAGGATTGAGGATTGACGATTGAGTATTGAGGATTGATTGTGGAGGACTGAGGAATAAGGATTGAGGATTGAGGATGAGGGCTGAGGGTTGAGGATTGAGGTTTGAGGAGTGAGGACCGAGGATTGAGGACTGAGAATTGAGGATTGAGGATTGAGGATTGAGATTGAGGATTGGGTATTGAGGATTGTAGAATGAGGATTGAGGATTGAGGATTGAGGATTGAGGATTGAAAATTGAGTATTGAGGATTGAAGATTGAGTATTGAGGATAGAGGATTGAGGATTGAGGATTGGGGATTGAGGATTGACGATTGAGGATTGAGTATTGAGGATTGAGAATTGAGGATTGAGGATTGAAGATTGAGTATTGAGGATTGAAGGTTGAGGATAGAAGGTTGAGGATTGAGTATTGAGGATTGAGAATTGAGGATTGAGGATTGAGGATTGAGGATTGAGGATTGAAGATTGAGTGTTTAGGATTGAGGGTTGAGTATTGCGGATTGAGTATTGAGGATTGAGGATGATGGCTGATGTTTGAGGTTTGATGTTTGAGTATTGAATCCTGAGAATTCAGGATATTCTGTTGAGTATTGAGAATTGAGGATTGATGGTTGAGTATTGAGGATTGAGGATTGAGGATTGAGGATTGAGTATTGAAGATTGAGGATTGATGATTGAGGATTGAGGATTGAGGATTGATGGTTTAGTATTGAGGATTCAGGATTGAGGATTGAGGATTGAGTATTGAAGATTGAGGATTGATGATTGAGGATTTAGGATTGAGGATTGAGGATTGAGGATTGAGGATTGAAAATTGAGTATTGAGGATTGAATGTGGAGGACTGAGGAATAAGGATTGAGGATTGAGGATGAGGGCTGAGGGTTGAGGATTGAGGTTTGAGGAGTGAGGACCGAGGATTGAGGACTGAGAATTGAGGATTGAGGATTGAGGATTGAGGATTGAGGATTGAGGATTGAGGGTTCAGGATTGAGGATTGAAGATTGAAGATTGAGGATTGAGGATTGATGATTAAAGATTGAGTATTGAGGATTGAATGTTGAGGATTGATGATTGAGGATTGAGGATTGAGGGTTGAGGATTGAGGAATGAGGATTGAGTATTGAAGATTGAGGACTGATGACTGAGGATTGAGGATTGAGGATGGAGGATTGAGGATTGAGTATTGAGGACTGAGGATTGAAGATTGAGGGCTGAGGATTGAGGATTAAAGATTGAGTATTGAGGATTGAAGATTGAGAATTGAGGATTGAGGATTGAACATTGAGGACTGAGTGTTGAGGGCTGAGTGATGAGAATTCATGTTTGTGGATAGAGATTTGAAGATTGCAGATTGAGTATTGTGTATTGAAAACTGTGAATTGAGGATATTCTATTCAGGATTGAGGATTGTCACCTGATTGTTGAGGACTGAGGGCTGAAGATTGAGGATTCGGGATTGAGGATTCAGAATTGAGGTTTGAGGACTGAGGATTGAGGATTGAAGATTGCGTATTGAGGATTGAAGATTGAGGATTGAGGATTGAGGATGGAGGATTGAAGAGAGAGGACTGAGTGTCGAGGATTGAGTGTTGAGAATTGATGTTTGAGGGATGAGATTTGATTATTGATTTTTGTGGATTGAGTATTGAACGATGAGAATTCAGGGTATTCTATTGAGTATTGAGAATTGAGGATTGATGGTTGAGTATTGAGGATTGATGGTTGAGGGTTGTGTGTTGAATATTGAGGATTGAGTATTGAGGATTGAAGATTGAGGATTGAGGATTGAGGATTGAGAATTGACAATGAGCGCTGAGGGTTGAGGATTGAGGTTTGAGGACTGAGGACTGAGGATTGAGAATTGAGGATCGAGGATTGAGGATTGAGGATTGAGGATTGAGGATTGAGTATTGAGGACTGAGGATTGAAGATTGAGGATTGAGGATTGAGGATTAAAGTTTGAGTATTGAGGATTGAAGATTAAGAATTGAGGATTGAGGATTGAACATTGAGGACTGAGTGTTGATGGTTGAGTCATGAGAATTGATGTTTGTGGATAGAGATTTGAAGATTGCAGATAGAGTATTGTGTATTGAAAACTATGAATTGAGGATATTCTATTGAGGATTGAGGATTGTCACCTGATTGTTGAGGACTGAGGGCTGAAGATTGAGGATTCAGGATTGAGGATTCAGAATTGAAGTTTGAGGACTGTGGATTGAGGATTGAGGATTGAAGATTGAGTATCGAGGATTGAAGATTGAGGATTGAGGATCGAGGATTGAGGATTGAGGATGAGGGCTGAGGGTTGAGTATTGAGGTTTGAGGACTGCGGACTGAGGATTGAGGATTGATAATTGATGATTGAGGATAGAGTGTTGAAGATTGAGGATTGGGTATTGAGGATTGAAGAATGAGGATTGAGGATTGAGGATTGAGGATTGAGGATTGAAGATTGAGTATTGAGGTTTGAATACTGACGATTGAGGGTTGAGGATTGAGGATTGAGGATTGAGGATTGAGGATTGATGATTGAGTATTGAGGATTGAAGATTGAGGATTGAGGATTGAGGGTTGAGGATTGAGGATTGAAGATTGAGGATTGAGGATTGGGGACTGAGGATTGAGGACTGAGGATTGAGTATTGACGCTTGAGGATTGGGGGTTGAGGATGGAGGATAGAAAAGAGTGGACTGAGTGTTGAGGATTGAGTGTTGAGAATTGATGTTTGAGGATTGAGATTTGATTATTGAATATTGTGCATTGAGTATTGAACCATGAGAATTCAGGATACTCTATTGAGTATTGAGAATTGAGGATTGATGGTTGAGTATTGAGGATTGGTGGTTGAGGTTTGTGTGTTGAATATTGAGGATTGAGGATTGAGGATTGAGGATTGAAGATTGAGGATTGGGTATTGCGGATTGAACATTGAGGATTGAGGATTGAGGATTGAGGATTGAGGATTGAGGATTGAAGATTGAGTATTGAGGATTGAAGATTGAGGATTGAGGACTGAGGATTGAGGATTGAGTATTGAGGATTGAGGATTGAGGTTTGAGGATTGAGGATTGAGGAATGAGTATTGAAGGTTGAGGATTGATGACTGAGGATTGAGGATTGAGGATTGAGGATTGAGGATAGATTATTGAAGATTGAAGATTGAGTGTTGAGGATTGAGGGTTGAGGATTGAGGATTGAGTATTGGGGATTGAGGATGAGGGCTGAGGTTTGAGGTTTGAGGTTTGAGTATTGAACCCTGAGAATTCAGGATATTCTATTGAGTATTGAGAATTGAGTGTTGATGGTTGAGTATTGAGGATTGAGGATTCAGGATTGAGGATTGAGTATTGAAGATTGAGGATTGATGATTGAGGATTGAGGATTGAGGATTGAGGATTGAGGATTGAGGATTGAAGATTGAGAATTGAGGATTGAAGGTTGAGGATTGAGGAATGAGGATTGAGGATTGAGGATGAGGGCTGATGGTTGAGGGTTGAGGTTTTAGGACTGAGGACTGAATACCGAGGACTGAGGATTGAGAATTGAGAATTGAGGATTGAGGATTGAGGATTGACGATTGAAGATTGAGGATTGGGTATTGAGGATTGAGGATTGAGGATTGAGGAATGAGGATTGAAGATTGAGTATTGAGGATTGAAGATTGAGGATTGAGGATTGAGGATTGAGGATTGAGGATTGGGGATTGAGGATTGAGGGTTGAAGATTGAGGATTGGGGACTGAGTGTTGAGGGTTGAGTGATGAGAATTAATGTTTGTGGATAGAGATTTGAAGATTGCAGATTGAGTATCGAGTATTGAAAACTGTGAATTGAGGATATTCTATTGAGGATTGAGGATTGACAATTGATAGTCGAGGACTGAGGGCTGAAGATTGAGGACTCAGGATTGAGGATTCAGAAATGAGGTTTGAGGACTGAGGATTGAGGATTGAAGATTGAGTATTGAGGATTGAAGATTGAGGATTGAGGATTGAGGATGGAGGATTGAAGAGGGAGGACTGAGTGTTGTGGATTGAGAGTTGAGAATTGATGTTTGAGGGTTGAGATTTGATTATTGATTTTTGTGGATTGAGTATTGAACGATGAGAGTTCAGGGTATTCTATTGAGTATTGAGAATTGAGGATTGATTGTTGAGTATTGAGGATTGATGGTTGAGGGTTTTGTGTTGAATATTGAGGATTGAGGATTGAGGATAGAGTATTGAGGATTGAGGATTGAGGATTGAAGATTGAGTATTGAGGATTGAAGGTTGAGTATTGAGGATTGAGGATTGAGGATTGAGGATTGAAGATTGAAGATTGGGGATTGAGGATTGACGATTGAGGATTGAGTATTGACGATTGAGAATTGAGGATTGAGGATTGAAGATTGAGTATTGAGGATTGAAGATTGAGGATTGAGGATTGAGGATTGAGGATTGAGGATTGAGGATTGAGGATTGAGGATTGGGGATTGAGGATTGAGGATTGAGGATTGAGGATTGAAGATTGAGTATTGAGGATTGAAGATTGAGGATTGAGGATTGAGGATTGAGGATTGAGGATTGATGATTGCGGATTGAGTATTGAAAGCTGAGTATTGAGGATTGAATATTGAGGATCGAGGATAGAGGATTGAGGATTGAGGATTGAGGAGTGAAGATTAAGTATTGAGGATTGAAGGTTGAGGATTGAGGATTGAGGATTGAGGATTGAGGATTGAAGATTGAGGATAGGGTATTGAGGATTGACGATTGAGGATTGAGTATTGACGATTGAGGATTGAGGATTGCGGATTGAAGATTGAGTATTGAGGATTGAAGATTGAGGATTGAGGATTGAGGATTGAGGACTGAGGATTGAGGATTGGGGATTGAGCAATGAGGATTGAAGATTGGTGACTGGGGATTGATGATTGAAGGTTGAGGATTAAGGATTGAGGATTGGGGATTGGGGATCTAGGATTGGAGATTGATTATTGAGGATTGAAGATTGTGGGTTGAGGATTGAGGATTGAGAATTGAGAATTGAGGATGAGGACTGAGGGTTGAGGATTGAGGTTTGAGGTACGAGGATTGAGGATTGAGGATTGAGGACTGAGGATTGACGATTGAGTATTGGAGATTGAGGATTGATGACTGAGGATTGAGGATTGAGGATTGATGATTGCGGATTGAGGATTGAAAATTGAGTATTGTGGATTGAATATTGAGTATTGATGATTCAGGATTGAGGATTGAAGGTTGAGTATTGAGGATTGAAGATTGAGGATTGGGTATTGAGGATTGAAGAATGAGGATTGAGGATTGAGGATTGAGGATTGGGGACTGAGGATTGAAGATTCAGGATTGAGGATTGAGTATTGAGGATTGAGGATTGAGGATGGAAGATTCAGTATTGAGGATTGAAGATTGAGAATTGAGGATTGAGGATTGAACATTGACGACAGAGTGTTGAGGGTTGAGTGATGAGAATTGATGTTTGTGGATAGATATTTGATGACTGCAGATTGAGAATTGAGTATTGAAAACTGTGAATTGATGATATTCTATTGAGGATTGAGTATTGACAACTGATTGTTGAGGACTGAGGGCTGAAGATTGAGGATTCAGGATTGAGAATTCAGAAGTGAGGATTGAGGACTGAGGACTGAGGATTGAAGATTGAGTATTGAGGATTGAAGATTGAGGATTAAGGATTGAGTATTGGGGATTGAGGATCTAGGATTGAAAATTGATTATCGAGGATTGAAGATTGAGGATTGAGGATTGAGGATTGAGGATTGAGGATTGAGGATTGAGGATAGAGGATTGAAGATTGAGGATTGGGGACTGAGTGTTGAGGGTTGAGTGATGAGGATTGATGTTTGTGGATAGAGATTCGAAGATTGCAGACCGAGAATTTAGTATTGAAAACTGTGAATTGATGATATTCTATTGAGGATTGAGGATTGACAATTGATTGTTGAGGTCTGAAGTCTGAAGGTTGAGGACTGCGGATTTAGGATTCAGGATTGAGGTTTGAGGACTGAGGATTGAGGATTGAGGATTGAGGCTTGAGGATTGAGGATTGAGGATTGAAGATTGAGGATTGTGTGTTGAGGATTGAAGAATGAGGATTGAGGATTGAGTATTGAGGATTGAGGGTTGAAGATTGAGTATTGAGGATTGAAGGCTGACGATTGAGGATTGAGGATTGAGGGTTGAGGATTTAGGATTGAGGGTTGAAGATTGAGTATTGAGGATTGAAGGCTGACGATTGAGGATTGAGGATTGAGGGTTGAGGATTTAGGATTGAGAATTGAGGATTGAGGATTGAGGATCGAAGGTTGAGGATTGGGTATTGAGGATTGAAGAATGGGGATTGAGGATTGAGGATTGGGTATTGAGGATTGAGGATTGAGGATTGAGAATTGAGGATTGAGGATTGAGGATTGGGTATTGAGGATTGAAGATTGAGGATTGAGAATTGAGGATTGAGGATTGAAGATTGAGTATTGAGGATTGAAGATTGAGGATTAAGGATTGAGGATTGAGGACTGAGGACCGAGGATTGAAGACTGAGTATTGCGGATTGGAGATTGAGGATTAAGGATTGAGGATTGGGGATTGATGATCTAGGATTGAAAATTGATTATTGAGGATTGAAGATTGAGGATTGGGGATTGAGGATTGAGAATTGAGAATTGAGGATAAGGACTGAGGGTTGAGGATTGAGGTTTGAGGAATGAGGATTGAGGATTGAGGATTGAGGATTGAAGATTGAGTATTGATGATTGAAGGTTGAGGATTGAGGATTGAGTATTGAGGATTGAAGATTGAGTATTGAGGATTGAAGATTGAGGATTGAGGATCCAGGATGACGGCTGAAGGTTGAGGATTGAGGTTTGAGGACTGAGGACTGAGGATTGAGGGTTGAGAATTAAGGATTGAGGATTGAGGATTGAAGATTGAGGATTGAGTATTGAGGGTTGAAGAATGAGGATTGAGGATTGAGTATTGAGGATTGAGTATTGAATATTGAGTATTGAGGATTGAAGACTGACGATTGAGGCTTGAGGATTGAGGATTGAGGATAGAGGATTGAGGATTGATGATTGAGTATTGAGGATTGAAGATTGAGGATTGAGAATTGAGGATTGAGGATTGAGGATTGAGGATTGAAGATTGAGGATTGGGGACTGAGTGTTGCGTGTTGAGTTATGAGAATTGATGTTTGTGGATAGAGGTTTAAAGATTGCTGATTGAGTATTGAGTATTGAAAACTGTGAATTGATGATATTACATTGAGGATTGTGAATTGACAACTGATTGTTGAGGACTTAGGTCTGAAGATTGAGGATTCAGGATTGAGGATCCAGGATTGAGGTTTGAGGACTGACGATTGAGGATTGAGTATAGACGATTGAGAATTGAGGATTGAGGATTGAAGGTTGAGTATTGAGGATTGAAGATTGAGGATTGAGGTTTGAGGACTGAGGTTTGCGGAATGAGGATTAAGGATTGAGGGTTGAGGATTGAAGATTGAGTACTGATGATTGAAGATTGAGGATTGAGGATTGAGGGTTGAGTATTGAGGACGAGGACTGACAGTTGAGGATTGTGGTTTGAGGATTGAGGGTTGAGGATTGAGAATTGAGGATGAGGACTGAGGTTTCAGGATTGATGACTGAGGATTGAGGATTGAGGATTGATGATTGCGGATTGAGGACAGAAGATTGAGTATTGAGCATTGAATATTGAGGATTGAGGATTGAGTATTGAGGATTGAAGATTGAGTATTGAGGATTGAAGATTGAGGATTGAGGATTGAGGATTGAGAATTGAGGATTGAGGATTGAGGATTGAGGATTGAGGATTGAGGATAGAGGATTGAAGATTGAGGATTGGGGACTGAGTGTTGAGCGTTGAGTGATGAGGATTGATGTTTGTGGATAGAGATTCGAAGATTGCAGACCGAGAATTTAGTATTGAAAACTGTGAATTGATGATATTCTATTGAGGATTGAGGATTGACAATTGATTGTTGAGGTCTGAAGTCTGAAGGTTGAGGACTGCGGATTTAGGATTCAGGATTGAGGTTTGAGGACTGAGGATTGAGGATTGAGGATTGAGGCTTGAGGATTGAGGATTGAGGATTGAAGATTGAGGATTGTGTGTTGAGGATTGAAGAATGAGGATTGAGGATTGAGTATTGAGGATTGAGGGTTGAGGATTGAGTATTGAGGATTGAAGGCTGACGATTGAGGATTGAGGATTGAGGGTTGAGGATTTAGGATTGAGGGTTGAAGATTGAGTATTGAGGATTGAAGGCTGACGATTGAGGATTGAGGATTGAGGGTTGAGGATTTAGGATTGAGAATTGAGGATTGAGGATTGAGGATCGAAGGTTGAGGATTGGGTATTGAGGATTGAAGAATGGGGATTGAGGATTGAGGATTGGGTATTGAGGATTGAGGATTGAGGATTGAGAATTGAGGATTGAGGATTGAGGATTGAGTATTGAGGATTGAAGATTGAGGATTGAGAATTGAGGATTGAGGATTGAAGATTGAGTATTGAGGATTGAAGATTGAGTATTAAGGATTGAGGATTGAGGATTGAGGTCTGAGGAATGAGGATTGAGGATTGAGGATGAGGACTGAGGTTTGAGGATTGAGGTTTGAGGAATGAGGATTGAGGATTGGGGATTGAGGATTGAGGATTGAGGATTGAGTATTGAAGGTTGAGGCTTGATGACTGAGGATTGAGGATTGCGGATTGACGATTGAGGATTGAGGATTGAGGGTTGAAGGTTGAGTGTTGAGGATTGAAGGTTGAGGATTGACGATTGAGGGTTGAGGATTGAGGATGATGGCTGAGGTTTGAGGTTTGAGGTTTGAGTATTGAATCCTGAGAATTCAGGATGTTCTTTTGAGTATTGAGAATTGAGTATTGAAGCTTTAGTATTGAGGATTCTGGATTGAGGATTGAGGATTGAGTATTGAAGATTGAGGATTGATGATTGAGGATTTAGGATTGAGGATTGAGGATTGAGGACTGAGGATTGAAAATTGAGTATTGAGGATTGATGGTTGAGGACTGAGGAATAAGGATTGAGGACTGAGGATGAGGGCTGAGGGTTGAGGATTGAGGTTTGAGGACTGAGGACTGAGGATTGAGGATTGAGAATTGAGGATTGAGGATTGAGGATTGAAGATTGAGGATTGGGTATTGAGGATTGAAGAATGAGGATTGAGGATTGAGGATTGAGGATTGAGGATTGAGGATTGAAGATTGAGTATTGAGGATTGAAGGTTGAGGATTGAGGATTGAGGATTGAGGATTGAGGATTGAAGATTGAGGATTGGGGATTGAGGATTGACGATTGAGGATTGAGTATTGACGATTGAGAATTGGGGATTGAGGATTGAAGATTGAGTATTGAGGATTGAAGGTTGAGGATTGAGGATTGAGGATAGAGGACTGAGGACTGAGGATTGAGGACTGTGGATTGAGTATTGACGCTTGAGGATTGGGGGTTGAGGATGGAGGATTGAAAAGAGTGGACTGAGTGTTGAGGATTGAGTGTTGAGAATTGATGTTTGAGGATTGAGATTTGATTATTGAATATTGTGCATTGAGTATTGAACCATGAGAATTCAGGATACTCTATTGAGTATTGAGAATTGAGGATTGATGGTTGAGTATTGAGGATTGAGGATTCAGGATTGAGGATTGAGTATTGAAGATTGAGGATTGATGATTGAGGATTGAGGATTGAGGATTGAGGATTGAGGATTGAGGATTGAAGATTGAGAATTGAGGATTGAAGTCTGAGGATTGAGGAATGAGGATTGAGGATTGAGGATGAGGGCTGATGGTTGAGGGTTGAGGTTTTAGGGCTGAGGACTGAGGACTGAGGATTGAGGATTGAGAATTGGGGATTGAGGATTGAGGATTGAAGATTGCGGATTGGGTATTGAGGATTGAAGAATGAGGATTGAGGTTTGAGGATTGAGGATTGAGGATTGAGGATTGAAGATTGAGTATTGAGGATTGAAGATTGAGGATTGAGGATTGTGGGTTGAGGATTGAGGATTGAGGATTGAGGATTGAGGATTGAGGATTGAGGATTGAAAATTGATTATTGTGGATTGTAGATTGAGGATTGAGTATTGAGGATTGAGGATTGAGGATTGAATATTGAGGATTGGGGATTGAGGATTGAGGATTGAGGACTGAGGATTGAGGATTGAGGATTGAGCATTGAGGATTGAAGATTGAGGATTGGGGATTGAGGAGTGACGATTGAGGATTGAGTATAGACGATTGAGAATTGAGGATTGAGGATTGAAGCTTGAGTATTGGGGATTGAAGATTGAGGATTGAGGTTTGAGGACTGAGGATTGAGGAATGAAGATTGTGTATTGAGGATTGAAGATTGAGGATTGAGGTTGAGGATTGAGGATTGAGGATGAGGGCTGAGGGTTGAGGATTGAGGTTTGAGGTCTGAGGTCTGAGGATTGAGTATTGACAATTGAGGATTGAATATTGAGGATTGGGTATTGCGGATTGAACGTTGAGGATTGAGGATTGAGGATTGAGGACTGAGAAGTGAGGACTGAAGATTGAATATTGATGATTGAAGATTGAGGATTGAGGATTGAGGGCTGTGGTTTGAGCACGAGGACTGAGGGTTGAGTATTGATGTTTGAGGTCTGAGGAATGAGGATTGAGGATTGAGAATTGAGGATTGAGGATTGAGGATTGAAGATTGAGGATTGGGTATTGAGGATTGAAGAATGAGGATTGAGGATTGAGGATTGAGGATTGAGGATTGAAAGTTGAGTATTGAGGATTGAATATGGAGTATCGAGGATTGAGGTTTGAGGATTGAGGATTGAGGATTGAGTATTGAAGGTTGAGGATTGATGACTGATGATTGAGGATTGAGGATTGAGGATTGAGGATTGAGGATTGAGGATTGAAGATTGAGTGTTCAGGATTGAGGGTTGAGGATTGAGGATTGAGTATTGAGGATTGAGGATGAGGGCTGAGGTATGAGGTTTGAGGTTTGAGCATTGAATCCTGAGAATTCAGGATATTCTATTGAGTATTGAGAATTGAGTGTTGATGGTTGAGTATTGAGGATTGAGGATTCAGGATTGAGGATTGAGTATTGAAGATTGAGGATTGATGATTGAGGTTTGAAGATTGAGGATTGAGGATTGAGGATTGAGGATTGAAGATTGAGAGTTGAGGATTGAAGGCTGAGGATTGAGGAATGAGGATTGAGGATTGAGGATGAGGGCTGATGGTTGAGGTTTGAGGTTTTAGGACTGAGGACTGAGGATTGAGGATTGAGGATTGAAAATTGAGAATTGAGGATTGAGGATTGAGGATTGAGGATTGAAGATTGAGGATTGGGTATTGAGGATTGAACATTGAGGATTGAGGATTGAGGATTGAGGATTGAGGATTGAGGTTTCAGGATTGAGGATTGAAGAATGAAGATTGAGGATTGAGGATTGATGATTAAAGGTTGAGTATTGAGGATTGAAGATTGAGGATTGATGATTGAGGATTGAGGATTGAGGATTGAGGATTGAGGATTGAGGATTGAGTATTGAAGATTGAGGATTGATGATTGAGGATTGAGGATTGAGGATTGAGGATTGAGTATTGAGGACTGAGGATTGAAGGTTGGGGGTTGAGGATTGAGTATTGAGAATTGAGGATTGAGGATTGAGGATTGAAGTTTGACGATTGGGTATTGAGGATTGAAGAATGAGGATTGAGGATTGAGGATTCAGGATTGTGGATTGAACATTGAGTATTGAGGATTGAAGACTGACGATTGAGGATTGAGGATTGAGGATTGAGGATTGAGGATTGAAGATTGAGGATTGGGGACTGAGTGTTGAGGGTTGTGTGATGAGAATTGATGTTTGTGGATAGATATTTGAAGATTGCAGATTGAATATTGAGTATTGAAAACTGTGAATTGATGTTATTCTATTGAGGATTGAGAATTGAGAACTGATTGTTGAGGACTGAGGGCTGAAGATTGAGGATTAAGGACTGAGAATTCAGAATTGAGGATTGAGGACTGAGGACCGAGGATTGAAGACTGAGTATTGCGGATTGGAGATTGAGGATTAAGGATTGAGGATTGGGGATTGATGATCTAGGATTGAAAATTGATTATTGAGGATTGAAGATTGAGGATTGGGGATTGAGGATTGAGAATTGAGAATTGAGGATAAGGACTGAGGGTTGAGGATTGAGGTTTGAGGAATGAGGATTGAGGATTGAGGATTGAGGATTGAAGATTGAGTATTGATGATTGAAGGTTGAGGATTGAGGATTGAGTATTGAGGATTGAAGATTGAGCATTGAGGATTGAAGATTGAGGATTGAGGATCCAGGATGACGGCTGACGGTTGAGGATTGAGGTTTGAGGACTGAGGACTGAGGATTGAGGGTTGAGAATTAAGGATTGAGGATTGAGGATTGAAGATTGAGGATTGGGTATTGAGGGTTGAAGAATGAGGATTGAGAATTGAGTATTGAGGATTGAGTATTGAATATTGAGTATTGAGGGTTGAAGACTGACGATTGAGGCTTGAGGATTGAGGATTGAGGATAGAGGATTGAGGATTGATGATTGAGTATTGAGGATTGAAGATTGAGGATTGAGAATTGGGGATTGAGGATTGAGGATTGAGGATTGAGGATTGGGTATTGAGGATTGAAGATTGAGGATTGAGAATTGAGGATTGAGGATTGAGGATTAAGGATTGAGGATTGGGGATTGATGATCTAGGATTGAAAATTGATTATTGAGGATTGAAGATTGAGGATTGGGGATTGAGGATTGAGAATTGAGAATTGAGGATAAGGACTGAGGGTTGAGGATTGAGGTTTGAGGAATGAGGATTGAGGATTGAGGATTGAGGATTGAAGATTGAGTATTGATGATTGAAGGTTGAGGATTGAGGATTGAGTATTGAGGATTGAAGATTGAGTATTGAGGATTGAAGATTGAGGATTGAGGATCCAGGATGACGGCTGAAGGTTGAGGATTGAGGTTTGAGGACTGAGGACTGAGGATTGAGGGTTGAGAATTAAGGATTGAGGATTGAGGATTGAAGATTGAGGATTGAGTATTGAGGGTTGAAGAATGAGGATTGAGGATTGAGTATTGAGGATTGAGTATTGAATATTGAGTATTGAGGATTGAAGACTGACGATTGAGGCTTGAGGATTGAGGATTGAGGATAGAGGATTGAGGATTGATGATTGAGTATTGAGGATTGAAGATTGAGGATTGAGAATTGAGGATTGAGGATTGAGGATTGAGGATTGAAGATTGAGGATTGGGGACTGAGTGTTGCGTGTTGAGTTATGAGAATTGATGTTTGTGGATAGAGGTTTAAAGATTGCTGATTGAGTATTGAGTATTGAAAACTGTGAATTGATGATATTACATTGAGGATTGTGAATTGACAACTGATTGTTGAGGACTTAGGTCTGAAGATTGAGGATTCAGGATTGAGGATCCAGGATTGAGGTTTGAGGACTGACGATTGAGGATTGAGTATAGACGATTGAGAATTGAGGATTGAGGATTGAAGGTTGAGTATTGAGGATTGAAGATTGAGGATTGAGGTTTGAGGACTGAGGTTTGCGGAATGAGGATTAAGGATTGAGGGTTGAGGATTGAAGATTGAGTACTGATGATTGAAGATTGAGGATTGAGGATTGAGGGTTGAGTATTGAGGACGAGGACTGACAGTTGAGGATTGTGGTTTGAGGATTGAGGGTTGAGGATTGAGAATTGAGGATGAGGACTGAGGTTTCAGGATTGATGACTGAGGATTGAGGATTGAGGATTGATGATTGCGGATTGAGGACAGAAGATTGAGTATTGAGCATTGAATATTGAGGATTGAGGATTGAGTATTGAGGATTGAAGATTGAGTATTGAGGATTGAAGATTGAGGATTGAGGATTGAGGATTGAGAATTGAGGATTGAGGATTGAGGATTGAGGATTGAGGATTGAGGATAGAGGATTGAAGATTGAGGATTGGGGACTGAGTGTTGAGGGTTGAGTGGTGAGGATTGATGTTTGTGGATAGAGATTCGAAGATTGCAGACCGAGAATTTAGTATTGAAAACTGTGAATTGATGATATTCTATTGAGGATTGAGGATTGACAATTGATTGTTGAGGTCTGAAGTCTGAAGGTTGAGGACTGCGGATTTAGGATTCAGGATTGAGGTTTGAGGACTGAGGATTGAGGATTGAGGATTGAGGCTTGAGGATTGAGGATTGAGGATTGAAGATTGAGGATTGTGTGTTGAGGATTGAAGAATGAGGATTGAGGATTGAGTATTGAGGATTGAGGGTTGAAGATTGAGTATTGAGGATTGAAGGCTGACGATTGAGGATTGAGGATTGAGGGTTGAGGATTTAGGATTGAGGGTTGAAGATTGAGTATTGAGGATTGAAGGCTGACGATTGAGGATTGAGGATTGAGGGTTGAGGATTTAGGATTGAGAATTGAGGATTGAGGATTGAGGATCGAAGGTTGAGGATTGGGTATTGAGGATTGAAGAATGGGGATTGAGGATTGAGGATTGGGTATTGAGGATTGAGGATTGAGGATTGAGAATTGAGGATTGAGGATTGAGGATTGAGTATTGAGGATTGAAGATTGAGGATTGAGAATTGAGGATTGAGGATTGAAGATTGAGTATTGAGGATTGAAGATTGAGTATTAAGGATTGAGGATTGAGGATTGAGGTCTGAGGAATGAGGATTGAGGATTGAGGATGAGGACTGAGGTTTGAGGATTGAGGTTTGAGGAATGAGGATTGAGGATTGGGGATTGAGGATTGAGGATTGAGGATTGAGTATTGAAGGTTGAGGCTTGATGACTGAGGATTGAGGATTGCGGATTGACGATTGAGGATTGAGGATTGAGGGTTGAAGGTTGAGTGTTGAGGATTGAAGGTTGAGGATTGACGATTGAGGGTTGAGGATTGAGGATGATGGCTGAGGTTTGAGGTTTGAGGTTTGAGTATTGAATCCTGAGAATTCAGGATGTTCTTTTGAGTATTGAGAATTGAGTATTGAAGCTTTAGTATTGAGGATTCTGGATTGAGGATTGAGGATTGAGTATTGAAGATTGAGGATTGATGATTGAGGATTTAGGATTGAGGATTGAGGATTGAGGACTGAGGATTGAAAATTGAGTATTGAGGATTGATGGTTGAGGACTGAGGAATAAGGATTGAGGACTGAGGATGAGGGCTGAGGGTTGAGGATTGAGGTTTGAGGACTGAGGACTGAGGATTGAGGATTGAGAATTGAGGATTGAGGATTGAGGATTGAAGATTGAGGATTGGGTATTGAGGATTGAGGATTGAGGATTGAGGATTGAGGATTGAGGATTGAAGATTGAGAATTGAGGATTGAAGTCTGAGGATTGAGGAATGAGGATTGAGGATTGAGGATGAGGGCTGATGGTTGAGGGTTGAGGTTTTAGGGCTGAGGACTGAGGACTGAGGATTGAGGATTGAGAATTGGGGATTGAGGATTGAGGATTGAAGATTGCGGATTGGGTATTGAGGATTGAAGAATGAGGATTGAGGTTTGAGGATTGAGGATTGAGGATTGAGGATTGAAGATTGAGTATTGAGGATTGAAGATTGAGGATTGAGGATTGTGGGTTGAGGATTGAGGATTGAGGATTGAGGATTGAGGATTGAGGATTGAGGATTGAAAATTGATTATTGTGGATTGTAGATTGAGGATTGAGTATTGAGGATTGAGGATTGAGGATTGAATATTGAGGATTGGGGATTGAGGATTGAGGATTGAGGACTGAGGATTGAGGATTGAGGATTGAGCATTGAGGATTGAAGATTGAGGATTGGGGATTGAGGAGTGACGATTGAGGATTGAGTATAGACGATTGAGAATTGAGGATTGAGGATTGAAGCTTGAGTATTGGGGATTGAAGATTGAGGATTGAGGTTTGAGGACTGAGGATTGAGGAATGAAGATTGTGTATTGAGGATTGAAGATTGAGGATTGAGGTTGAGGATTGAGGATTGAGGATGAGGGCTGAGGGTTGAGGATTGAGGTTTGAGGTCTGAGGTCTGAGGATTGAGTATTGACAATTGAGGATTGAATATTGAGGATTGGGTATTGCGGATTGAACGTTGAGGATTGAGGATTGAGGATTGAGGACTGAGAAGTGAGGACTGAAGATTGAATATTGATGATTGAAGATTGAGGATTGAGGATTGAGGGCTGTGGTTTGAGCACGAGGACTGAGGGTTGAGTATTGATGTTTGAGGTCTGAGGAATGAGGATTGAGGATTGAGAATTGAGGATTGAGGATTGAGGATTGAAGATTGAGGATTGGGTATTGAGGATTGAAGAATGAGGATTGAGGATTGAGGATTGAGGATTGAGGATTGAAAGTTGAGTATTGAGGATTGAAGATGGAGTATCGAGGATTGAGGTTTGAGGATTGAGGATTGAGGATTGAGTATTGAAGGTTGAGGATTGATGACTGATGATTGAGGATTGAGGATTGAGGATTGAGGATTGAGGATTGAGGATTGAAGATTGAGTGTTCAGGATTGAGGGTTGAGGATTGAGGATTGAGTATTGAGGATTGAGGATGAGGGCTGAGGTATGAGGTTTGAGGTTTGAGCATTGAATCCTGAGAATTCAGGATATTCTATTGAGTATTGAGAATTGAGTGTTGATGGTTGAGTATTGAGGATTGAGGATTCAGGATTGAGGATTGAGTATTGAAGATTGAGGATTGATGATTGAGGTTTGAAGATTGAGGATTGAGGATTGAGGATTGAGGATTGAAGATTGAGAGTTGAGGATTGAAGGCTGAGGATTGAGGAATGAGGATTGAGGATTGAGGATGAGGGCTGATGGTTGAGGTTTGAGGTTTTAGGACTGAGGACTGAGGATTGAGGATTGAGGATTGAAAATTGAGAATTGAGGATTGAGGATTGAGGATTGAGGATTGAAGATTGAGGATTGGGTATTGAGGATTGAACATTGAGGATTGAGGATTGAGGATTGAGGATTGAGGATTGAGGATTCAGGATTGAGGATTGAAGAATGAAGATTGAGGATTGAGGATTGATGATTAAAGGTTGAGTATTGAGGATTGAAGATTGAGGATTGATGATTGAGGATTGAGGATTGAGGATTGAGGATTGAGGATTGAGGATTGAGTATTGAAGATTGAGGATTGATGATTGAGGATTGAGGATTGAGGATTGAGGATTGAGTATTGAGGACTGAGGATTGAAGGTTGGGGGTTGAGGATTGAGTATTGAGAATTGAGGATTGAGGATTGAGGATTGAAGTTTGACGATTGGGTATTGAGGATTGAAGAATGAGGATTGAGGATTGAGGATTCAGGATTGTGGATTGAACATTGAGTATTGAGGATTGAAGACTGACGATTGAGGATTGAGGATTGAGGATTGAGGATTGAGGATTGAAGATTGAGGATTGGGGACTGAGTGTTGAGGGTTGTGTGATGAGAATTGATGTTTGTGGATAGATATTTGAAGATTGCAGATTGAATATTGAGTATTGAAAACTGTGAATTGATGTTATTCTATTGAGGATTGAGAATTGAGAACTGATTGTTGAGGACTGAGGGCTGAAGATTGAGGATTAAGGACTGAGAATTCAGAATTGAGGATTGAGGACTGAGGACCGAGGATTGAAGACTGAGTATTGCGGATTGGAGATTGAGGATTAAGGATTGAGGATTGGGGATTGATGATCTAGGATTGAAAATTGATTATTGAGGATTGAAGATTGAGGATTGGGGATTGAGGATTGAGAATTGAGAATTGAGGATAAGGACTGAGGGTTGAGGATTGAGGTTTGAGGAATGAGGATTGAGGATTGAGGATTGAGGATTGAAGATTGAGTATTGATGATTGAAGGTTGAGGATTGAGGATTGAGTATTGAGGATTGAAGATTGAGCATTGAGGATTGAAGATTGAGGATTGAGGATCCAGGATGACGGCTGACGGTTGAGGATTGAGGTTTGAGGACTGAGGACTGAGGATTGAGGGTTGAGAATTAAGGATTGAGGATTGAGGATTGAAGATTGAGGATTGGGTATTGAGGGTTGAAGAATGAGGATTGAGAATTGAGTATTGAGGATTGAGTATTGAATATTGAGTATTGAGGGTTGAAGACTGACGATTGAGGCTTGAGGATTGAGGATTGAGGATAGAGGATTGAGGATTGATGATTGAGTATTGAGGATTGAAGATTGAGGATTGAGAATTGGGGATTGAGGATTGAGGATTGAGGATTGAGGATTGGGTATTGAGGATTGAAGATTGAGGATTGAGAATTGAGGATTGAGGATTGAGGATTGGGTATTGAGGATTGAAGATTGAGGATTGAGAATTGAGGATTGAGGATTGAAGATTGAGTATTGAGGATTGAAGATTGAGGATTAAGGATTGAGGATTGAGGATTGAGGTCTGAGGAATGAGGATTGAGGATTGAGGATTGAGGATTGAAGGTTGAGTATTGATGATTGAAGATTGAGGATTGAGGATTGAGGGTTGAGGATTGAGGACGAGGACTGACGGTTGAGGATTGTGGCTTGAGGATTGAGGATTGAGGATTGAGAATTGAGGATGAGGACTGAGGTTTGAGGATTGAGGTTTGAGGAATGAGGATTGAGGATTGGGGATTGAGGATTGAGGATTGAGGGTTGAGGATTTAGGATTGAGAATTGAGGATTGAGGATTGAGGATCGAAGATTGAGGATTGGGTATTGAGGATTGAAGAATGGGGACTGAGGATTGAGGATTGGGTATTGAGGATTGAAGATTGAGGATTGAGAATTGAGGATTGAGGATTGAGGATTGAGGATGAGGGCTGAGGTTTGAGGTTTGAGGTTTGAGTATTGAACCCTGAGAATTCAGGATATTCTATTGAGTATTGAGAATTGAGTGTTGATGGTTGAGTATTGAGGATTGAGGATTCAGGATTGAGGATTGAGTATTGAAGATTGAGGATTGATGATTGAGGATTGAGGATTGAGGATTGAGGATTGAGGATTGAGGATTGAAGATTGAGAATTGAGGATTGAAGGTTGAGGATTGAGGAATGAGGATTGAGGATTGAGGATGAGGGCTGACGGTTGAGGGTTGAGGTTTTAGGACTGAGGACTGAATACCGAGGATTGAGGATTGAGAATTGAGAATTGAGGATTGAGGATTGAGGATTGACGATTGAAGATTGAGGATTGGGTATTGAGGATTGAACATTGAGGATTGAGGATTGAGGATCGAGGATTGAGCATTGTGGATTGAAGATTGAATATTGATGATTGAAGATTGAGGATTGAGGATTGAGGGTTGTGGATTGAGGACGAGGTCTGAGGGTTGAGTATTGATGTTTGAGGTCTGAGGATTGAGGATCGAGGATTGAGAATTGGGGATTGAGGATTGAGGATTGAAGATTGAGGATTGGGTATTGAGGATTGAAGAATGAGGACTGAGGATTGAGGATTGAGGGTTGAGGGTTGATGATTGAGTATTGAGGATTGAAGATTGAGGATTGAGGATTGGGGATTCAGGATTGAGGGTTCAGGATTGAGGATTGACGATTGAAGATTGAGGATTGAGGATTGATGATTAAAGATTGAGTATTGAGGATTGAAGGTTGAGGATTGATGATTGAGGATTGAGGATTTAGGATTGAGGATTGAGGAATGAGGATTGAGTATTGAAGATTGAGGATTGATGACAGAGGATTGAGGATTGAGGATTGAGGATTGAGGATTGAGTATTGAGGACTGAGGATTGAAGATTGAGGGCTGAGGATTGAGGATTAAAGATTGAGTATTGAGGATTGAAGATTGAGAATTGAGGATTGAGGAATGAACATTGAGGACTGAGTGTTGAGGGCTGAGTGATGAGAATTGATGTTTGTGGATAGAGATTTGAAGATTGCAGATTGAGTATTGTGTATTGAAAACTGTGAATTGAGGATATTCTATTCAGGATTGAGGATTGTCACCTGATTGTTGAGGACTGAGGGCTGAAGATTGAGGATTCGGGACTGAGGATTCAGAATTGAGGTTTGAGGACTGAGGATTGAGGATTGAAGATAGAGTATTGAGGATTGAAGATTGAGGATTGAGGATTGAGGATGGAGGATTGAAGAGAGAGGACTGAGTGTCGAGGATTGAGTGTTGAGAATTGATGTTTGAGGGATTAGATTTGATTATTGATTTTTGTGGATTGAGTATTGAACGATGAGAATTCAGGGTATTCTATTGAGTATTGAGAATTGAGGATTGATGGTTGAGTATTGAGGATTGATGGTTGAGGGTTGTGTGTTGAATATTGAGGATTGAGGGTTGAGGATTGAGGATTGAGGATTGAGGATTGAGGATTGAGGATTGAAGATTGAGTATTGAGGATTGAAGGTTGAGGATTGAGGATTGATGATTGATGATTGAGGATTGAAGATTGAGGATTGGGGATTGAGAATTGAGGATTAAGGATTGAGGATTGAGGATTGAGGATTGAGAATTGAAGATTGAGTATTGAGGATTGAAGGTTTAGGATTGAGGATTGAGGATTGAGGATTGAGGATTGAAGATTGAGGATTGGGGATTGAGGATTGACGATTGAGGATTGAGTATTGACGATTGAGAATTGAGGATTGAGGATTGAAGATTGAGTATTGAGGATTGAAGGTTGAGGATTGAGGATTGAGGATTGAAGCTTGAGGATTGAGGATCCAGGATGAGGGCTGAAGGTTGAGGATTGAGGTTTGAGGACTGAGGACTGAGGATTGATGATTGAGAATTGATAATTGAGGATTCAGGATTGAAGATTTAGGATTGGGTATTGAGGATCTAGTATTGGAGATTGATTATTTAGGATTGAAGATAGAGGGTTGAGGATTGAGGATTGAGGATTGAGAATTGAAAATTGAGGGTGAGGACTGAGGTTTGAGGATTGAGGTTTTAGGAATGAGGATTGAGGGTTGAGGATTGAGGATTGAGGATTGAGGATTGAGTATTGAAGGTTGAGGATTGATGACTGAGGATTGAGGATTGAGGATTGCGGATTGAGGATTGAGGATTGAAGATTGAGTGTTGAGGATTGAGGGTTGAGGATTGAGAATTGAGTATTGAGGATTGAGGATGATGGCTGAGGTTTGAGGTTTGAGGTTTGAGTATTGAATCCTGAGAATTCAGGATATTCTGTTGAGTATTGGGAATTGAGGATTGATGGTTGAGTATTGAGGATAGAGGATTGAGGATTGAGGATTGAGTATTGAAGATTGAGGATTGATGACTGAGGATTGAGGATTGAGGATTGAGGATTGAGGATTGAAGATTGAGTATTGAGGATTGATTGTGGAGGACTGAGGAATAAAAGATTGAGGATTGAGGATGAGGGCTGAGGGTTGAGGATTGAGGTTTGAGGAGTGAGGACCGAGGATTGAGGACTGAGAATTGAGGATTGAGGATTGAGGATTGAGATTGAGGATTGGGTATTGAGGATTGTAGAATGAGGATTGAGGATTGAGGATTGAGGATTGAGGATTGAAAATTGAGTATAGAGGATTGAAGATTGAGTATTGAGGATAGAGGATTGAGGATTGAGGATTGGGGATTGAGGATTGACGATTGAGGATTGAGTATTGAGGATTGAGAATTGAGGATTGAGGATTGAAGATTGAGTATTGAGGATTGAAGGTTGAGGATAGAAGGTTGAGGATTGAGTATTGAGGATTGAGAATTGAGGATTGAGGATTGAGGATTGAGGATTGAGGATTGAAGATTGAGTGTTTAGGATTGAGGGTTGAGTATTGCGGATTGAGTATTGAGGATTGAGGATGATGGCTGATGTTTGAGGTTTGATGTTTGAGTATTGAATCCTGAGAATTCAGGATATTCTGTTGAGTATTGAGAATTGAGGATTGATGGTTGAGTATTGAGGATTGAGGATTGAGGATTGAGGATTGAGTATTGAAGATTGAGGATTGATGATTGAGGATTGAGGATTGAGGATTGATGGTTTAGTATTGAGGATTCAGGATTGAGGATTGAGGATTGAGTATTGAAGATTGAGGATTGATGATTGAGGATTTAGGATTGAGGATTGAGGATTGAGG
The DNA here is from genome assembly GCF_051401765.1 of Calliopsis andreniformis. Classification (NCBI taxonomy): domain Eukaryota; kingdom Metazoa; phylum Arthropoda; class Insecta; order Hymenoptera; family Andrenidae; genus Calliopsis; species Calliopsis andreniformis. The sequence goes on along the minus strand of NW_027480510.1, from coordinate 1,512,624 downwards.
ATTGAGGATTGACGATTGAGTATTGAGGATTGATTGTGGAGGACTGAGGAATAAGGATTGAGGATTGAGGATGAGGGCTGAGGGTTGAGGATTGAGGTTTGAGGAGTGAGGACCGAGGATTGAGGACTGAGAATTGAGGATTGAGGATTGAGGATTGAGATTGAGGATTGGGTATTGAGGATTGTAGAATGAGGATTGAGGATTGAGGATTGAGGATTGAGGATTGAAAATTGAGTATTGAGGATTGAAGATTGAGTATTGAGGATAGAGGATTGAGGATTGAGGATTGGGGATTGAGGATTGACGATTGAGGATTGAGTATTGAGGATTGAGAATTGAGGATTGAGGATTGAAGATTGAGTATTGAGGATTGAAGGTTGAGGATAGAAGGTTGAGGATTGAGTATTGAGGATTGAGAATTGAGGATTGAGGATTGAGGATTGAGGATTGAGGATTGAAGATTGAGTGTTTAGGATTGAGGGTTGAGTATTGCGGATTGAGTATTGAGGATTGAGGATGATGGCTGATGTTTGAGGTTTGATGTTTGAGTATTGAATCCTGAGAATTCAGGATATTCTGTTGAGTATTGAGAATTGAGGATTGATGGTTGAGTATTGAGGATTGAGGATTGAGGATTGAGGATTGAGTATTGAAGATTGAGGATTGATGATTGAGGATTGAGGATTGAGGATTGATGGTTTAGTATTGAGGATTCAGGATTGAGGATTGAGGATTGAGTATTGAAGATTGAGGATTGATGATTGAGGATTTAGGATTGAGGATTGAGGATTGAGGATTGAGGATTGAAAATTGAGTATTGAGGATTGAATGTGGAGGACTGAGGAATAAGGATTGAGGATTGAGGATGAGGGCTGAGGGTTGAGGATTGAGGTTTGAGGAGTGAGGACCGAGGATTGAGGACTGAGAATTGAGGATTGAGGATTGAGGATTGAGGATTGAGGATTGAGGATTGAGGGTTCAGGATTGAGGATTGAAGATTGAAGATTGAGGATTGAGGATTGATGATTAAAGATTGAGTATTGAGGATTGAAGGTTGAGGATTGATGATTGAGGATTGAGGATTGAGGGTTGAGGATTGAGGAATGAGGATTGAGTATTGAAGATTGAGGACTGATGACTGAGGATTGAGGATTGAGTATGGAGGATTGAGGATTGAGTATTGAGGACTGAGGATTGAAGATTGAGGGCTGAGGATTGAGGATTAAAGATTGAGTATTGAGGATTGAAGATTGAGAATTGAGGATTGAGGATTGAACATTGAGGACTGAGTGTTGAGGGCTGAGTGATGAGAATTGATGTTTGTGGATAGAGATTTGAAGATTGCAGATTGAGTATTGTGTATTGAAAACTGTGAATTGAGGATATTCTATTCAGGATTGAGGATTGTCACCTGATTGTTGAGGACTGAGGGCTGAAGATTGAGGATTCGGGATTGAGGATTCAGAATTGAGGTTTGAGGACTGAGGATTGAGGATTGAAGATTGCGTATTGAGGATTGAAGATTGAGGATTGAGGATTGAGGATGGAGGATTGAAGAGAGAGGACTGAGTGTCGAGGATTGAGTGTTGAGAATTGATGTTTGAGGGATGAGATTTGATTATTGATTTTTGTGGATTGAGTATTGAACGATGAGAATTCAGGGTATTCTATTGAGTATTGAGAATTGAGGATTGATGGTTGAGTATTGAGGATTGATGGTTGAGGGTTGTGTGTTGAATATTGAGGATTGAGTATTGAGGATTGAAGATTGAGGATTGAGGATTGAGGATTGAGAATTGACAATGAGCGCTGAGGGTTGAGGATTGAGGTTTGAGGACTGAGGACTGAGGATTGAGAATTGAGGATCGAGGATTGAGGATTGAGGATTGAGGATTGAGGATTGAGTATTGAGGACTGAGGATTGAAGATTGAGGATTGAGGATTGAGGATTAAAGTTTGAGTATTGAGGATTGAAGATTAAGAATTGAGGATTGAGGATTGAACATTGAGGACTGAGTGTTGATGGTTGAGTCATGAGAATTGATGTTTGTGGATAGAGATTTGAAGATTGCAGATAGAGTATTGTGTATTGAAAACTATGAATTGAGGATATTCTATTGAGGATTGAGGATTGTCACCTGATTGTTGAGGACTGAGGGCTGAAGATTGAGGATTCAGGATTGAGGATTCAGAATTGAAGTTTGAGGACTGTGGATTGAGGATTGAGGATTGAAGATTGAGTATCGAGGATTGAAGATTGAGGATTGAGGATCGAGGATTGAGGATTGAGGATGAGGGCTGAGGGTTGAGTATTGAGGTTTGAGGACTGCGGACTGAGGATTGAGGATTGATAATTGATGATTGAGGATAGAGTGTTGAAGATTGAGGATTGGGTATTGAGGATTGAAGAATGAGGATTGAGGATTGAGGATTGAGGATTGAGGATTGAAGATTGAGTATTGAGGTTTGAATACTGACGATTGAGGGTTGAGGATTGAGGATTGAGGATTGAGGATTGAGGATTGATGATTGAGTATTGAGGATTGAAGATTGAGGATTGAGGATTGAGGGTTGAGGATTGAGGATTGAAGATTGAGGATTGAGGATTGGGGACTGAGGATTGAGGACTGAGGATTGAGTATTGACGCTTGAGGATTGGGGGTTGAGGATGGAGGATAGAAAAGAGTGGACTGAGTGTTGAGGATTGAGTGTTGAGAATTGATGTTTGAGGATTGAGATTTGATTATTGAATATTGTGCATTGAGTATTGAACCATGAGAATTCAGGATACTCTATTGAGTATTGAGAATTGAGGATTGATGGTTGAGTATTGAGGATTGGTGGTTGAGGGTTGTGTGTTGAATATTGAGGATTGAGGATTGAGGATTGAGGATTGAAGATTGAGGATTGGGTATTGCGGATTGAACATTGAGGATTGAGGATTGAGGATTGAGGATTGAGGATTGAGGATTGAAGATTGAGTATTGAGGATTGAAGATTGAGGATTGAGGACTGAGGATTGAGGATTGAGTATTGAGGATTGAGGATTGAGGTTTGAGGATTGAGGATTGAGGAATGAGTATTGAAGGTTGAGGATTGATGACTGAGGATTGAGGATTGAGGATTGAGGATTGAGGATAGATTATTGAAGATTGAAGATTGAGTGTTGAGGATTGAGGGTTGAGGATTGAGGATTGAGTATTGGGGATTGAGGATGAGGGCTGAGGTTTGAGGTTTGAGGTTTGAGTATTGAACCCTGAGAATTCAGGATATTCTATTGAGTATTGAGAATTGAGTGTTGATGGTTGAGTATTGAGGATTGAGGATTCAGGATTGAGGATTGAGTATTGAAGATTGAGGATTGATGATTGAGGATTGAGGATTGAGGATTGAGGATTGAGGATTGAGGATTGAAGATTGAGAATTGAGGATTGAAGGTTGAGGATTGAGGAATGAGGATTGAGGATTGAGGATGAGGGCTGATGGTTGAGGGTTGAGGTTTTAGGACTGAGGACTGAATACCGAGGACTGAGGATTGAGAATTGAGAATTGAGGATTGAGGATTGAGGATTGACGATTGAAGATTGAGGATTGGGTATTGAGGATTGAACATTGAGGATTGAGGATTGAGGATCGAGGATTGAGCATTGTGGATTGAAGATTGAATATTGATGATTGAAGATTGAGGATTGAGGATTGAGGGTTGTGGATTGAGGACGAGGGCTGAGGGTTGAGTATTGATGTTTGAGGTCTGAGGATTGAGGATCGAGGATTGAGAATTGGGGATTGAGGATTGAAGATTGAGGATTGGGTATTGAGGATTGAAGAATGAGGACTGAGGATTGAGGATTGAGGGTTGAGGGTTGAAGATTGAGTATTGAGGATTGAAGATTGAGGATTGAGGATTGAGGATTGAGGATTGAGGGTTCAGGATTGAGGATTGAAGATTGAAGATTGAGGATTGAGGATTGACGATTAAAGATTGAGTATTGAGGATTGAAGGTTGAGGATTGATGATTGAGGATTGAGGATTGAGGATTGAGGATTGAGGAATGAGGATTGAGTATTGAAGATTGAGGATTGATGACTGAGGATTGAGGATTGAGGATTGAGGATTGAGGATTGAGTATTGAGGACTGAGGATTGAAGATTGAGGGCTGAGGATTGAGGATTAAAGATTGAGTATTGAGGATTGAAGATTGAGAATTGAGGATTGAGGATTGAACATTGAGGACTGAGTGTTGAGGGCTGAGTGATGAGAATTGATGTTTGTGGATAGAGATTTGAAGATTGCAGATTGAGTATTGTGTATTGAAAACTGTGAATTGAGGATATTCTATTCAGGATTGAGGATTGTCACCTGACTGCTGAGGACTGAGGGCTGAAGATTGAGGATTCGGGATTGAGGATTCAGAATTGAGGTTTGAGGACTGAGGATTGAGGATTGAAGATTGAGTATTGAGGATTGAAGATTGAGGATTGAGGATTGAGGATGGAGGATTGAAGAGAGAGGACTGAGTGTCGAGGATTGAGTGTTGAGAATTGATGTTTGAGGGATTAGATTTGATTATTGATTTTTGTGGATTGAGTATTGAACGATGAGAATTCAGGGTATTCTATTGAGTATTGAGAATTGAGGATTGATGGTTGAGTATTGAGGATTGATGGTTGAGGGTTGTGTGTTGAATATTGAGGATTGTGGGTTGAGGATTGAGGATTGAGGATTGAGGATTGAGGATTGAGGATTGAAGATTGAGTATTGAGGATTGAAGGTTGAGGATTGAGGATTGAGGATTGATGATTGAGGATTGAAGATTGAGGATTGGGGATTGAGAATTGAGGATTAAGGATTGAGGATTGAGGATTGAGGAATGAGGATTGAAGATTGAGTATTGAGGATTGAAGGTTTAGGATTGAGGATTGAGGATTGAGGATTGAGGATTGAAGATTGAGGATTGGGGATTGAGGATTGACGATTGAGGATTGAGTATTGACGATTGAGAATTGAGGATTGAGGATTGAAGATTGAGTATTGAGGATTGAAGGTTGAGGATTGAGGATTGAGGATTGAAGCTTGAGGATTGCGGATCCAGGATGAGGGCTGAAGGTTGAGGATTGAGGTTTGAGGACTGAGGACTGAGGATTGATGATTGAGAATTGATAATTGAGGATTCAGGATTGAAGATTTAGGATTGGGTATTGAGGATCTAGTATTGGAGATTGATTATTTAGGATTGAAGATAGAGGGTTGAGGATTGAGGATTGAGGATTGAGAATTGAGAATTGAGGGTGAGGACTGAGGCTTGAGGATTGAGGTTTTAGGAATGAGGATTGAGGGTTGAGGATTGAGGATTGAGGATTGAGGATTGAGTATTGAAGGTTGAGGATTGATGACTGAGGATTGAGGATTGAGGATTGCGGATTGAGGATTGAGGATTGAAGATTGAGTGTTGAGGATTGAGGGTTGAGGATTGAGAATTGAGTATTGAGGATTGAGGATGATGGCTGAGGTTTGAGGTTTGAGGTTTGAGTATTGAATCCTGAGAATTCAGGATATTCTGTTGAGTATTGAGAATTGAGGATTGATGGTTGAGTATTGAGGATAGAGGATTGAGGATTGAGGATTGAGTATTGAAGATTGAGGATTGATGATTGAGGATTGAGGATTGAGGATTGATGGTTTAGTATTGAGGATTCAGGATTGAGGATTCAGAATTGAGGTTTGAGGACTGTGGATTGAGGATTGAGGATTGAAGATTGAGTATCGAGGATTGAAGATTGAGGATTGAGGATTGAGGATTGAGGATTGAGGATGAGGGCTGAGGGTTGAGTATTGAGGTTTGAGGACTGAGGACTGAGGATTGAGGATTGATAATTGATGATTGAGGATAGAGTGTTGAAGATTGAGGATTGGGTATTGAGGATTGAAGAATGAGGATTGAGGATTGAGGATTGAGGATTGAAGATTGAGGATTGTGGATTGAAGATTGAGTATTGAGGATTGAAGATTGAGGATTGAGGATTGAGGATTGAGAATTGACAATGAGGGCTGAGGGTTGAGGATTGAGGTTTGAGGACTGAGGACTGAGGATTGAGGATTGAGAATTGAGGATTGAGGATTGAGGATTGAGGATTGAGGATTGAGGATTGAGTATTGAGGACTGACGATTGAAGATTGAGGATTGAGGATTGAGGATTAAAGTTTGAGTATTGTGGATTGAAGATTGAGAATTGAGGATTGAGGATTGAACATTGAGGACTGAGTGTTGAGGGTTGTTTTATGAGAATTGATGTTTGTGGATAGAGATTTGAAGATTGCAGATAGAGTATTGTGTATTGAAAACTGTGAATTGAGGATATTCTATTGAGGATTGAGGATTGTCACCTGATTGTTGAGGACTGAGGGCTGAAGATTGAGGATTCAGGATTGAGGATTCAGAATTGAGGTTTGAGGACTGTGGATTGAGGATTGAGGATTGAAGGTTGAGTATCGAGGATTGAAGATTGAGGATTGAGGATTGAGGATTGAGGATTGAGGATGAGGGCTGAGGGTTGAGTATTGAGGTTTGAGGACTGAGGACTGAGGATTGAGGATTGATAATTGATGATTGAGGATAGAGTGTTGAAGATTGAGGATTGGGTATTGAGGATTGAAGAATGAGGATTGAGGATTGAGGATTGAGGATTGAAGATTGAGGATTGTGGATTGAAGATTGAGTATTGAGGATTGAAGATTGAGGATTGAGGATTGAGGATTGAGAATTGACAATGAGGGCTGAGGGTTGAGGATTGAGGTTTGAGGACTGAGGACTGAGGATTGAGGATTGAGAATTGAGGATTGAGGATTGAGGATTGAGGATGGAGGATTGAGGATTGAGTATTGAGGACTGACGATTGAAGATTGAGGATTGAGGATTGAGGATTAAAGTTTGAGTATTGTGGATTGAAGATTGAGAATTGAGGATTGAGGATTGAACATTGAGGACTGAGTGTTGAGGGTTGTTTTATGAGAATTGATGTTTGTGGATACAGATTTGAAGATTGCAGATAGAGTATTGTGTATTGAAAACTGTGAATTGAGGATATTCTATTGAGGATTGAGGATTGTCACCTGATTGTTGAGGACTGAGGGCTGAAGATTGAGGATTCAGGATTGAGGATTCAGAATTGAGGTTTGAGGACTGTGGATTGAGGATTGAGGATTGAAGGTTGAGTATCGAGGATTGAAGATTGAGGATTGAGGATTGAGGATTGAGGATTGAGGATGAGGGCTGAGGGTTGAGTATTGAGGTTTGAGGACTGAGTACTGAGGATTGAGGATTGATAATTGATGATTGAGGATAGAGTGTTGAAGATTGAGGATTGGGTATTGAGGATTGAAGAATGAGGATTGTGGATTGAGGATTGAGGATTGAGGATTGGAAATTGAGTATTGAGGTTTGAAGACTGACGATTGAGGGTTGAGGATTGAGGATTGAGGATTGAGGATCGAAGACTGATTATTGAGGTTGAAGATTGAGGATTGAGTACTGAGGATTGAGGATTGAGGATTGAGGATTGAGGATTGAGGATTGAAGATTGAGGATTGGGGACTGAGTGTTGAGGGTTGAGTGATGAGAATTGATGTTTGTGGATGGAGATTTGAAGATTGAAGATTGAGGATTGAGTATTGAAAACTGAGAATTCAGGATATTCTATTGAGTATTGAGAATTTTGTATTGATCGTTGAGTATTGAGGATTGATGGTTGAGGGTTGTGTGTTGAATATTGAGGATTGGCGGATTGAGTATTGAAGATTGAGTATTGAAGATTGAGGATTGATGATTGAGGATTGAGGATTGAGGATTGATGGTTTAGTATTGAGGATTCAGGATTGAGGATTCAGAATTGAGGTTTGAGGACTGTGGATTGAGGATTGAGGATTGAAGATTGAGTATCGAGGATTGAAGATTGAGGATTGAGGATTGAGGATTGAGGATTGAGGATGAGGGCTGAGGGTTGAGTATTGAGGTTTGAGGACTGAGGACTGAGGATTGAGGATTGATAATTGATGATTGAGGATAGAGTGTTGAAGATTGAGGATTGGGTATTGAGGATTGAAGAATGAGGATTGAGGATTGAGGATTGAGGATTGAAGATTGAGGATTGTGGATTGAAGATTGAGTATTGAGGATTGAAGATTGAGGATTGAGGATTGACGATTGAGTATTGAGGATTGATTGTGGAGGACTGAGGAATAAGGATTGAGGATTGAGGATGAGGGCTGAGGGTTGAGGATTGAGGTTTGAGGAGTGAGGACCGAGGATTGAGGACTGAGAATTGAGGATTGAGGATTGAGGATTGAGATTGAGGATTGGGTATTGAGGATTGTAGAATGAGGATTGAGGATTGAGGATTGAGGATTGAGGATTGAAAATTGAGTATTGAGGATTGAAGATTGAGTATTGAGGATAGAGGATTGAGGATTGAGGATTGGGGATTGAGGATTGACGATTGAGGATTGAGTATTGAGGATTGAGAATTGAGGATTGAGGATTGAAGATTGAGTATTGAGGATTGAAGGTTGAGGATAGAAGGTTGAGGATTGAGTATTGAGGATTGAGAATTGAGGATTGAGGATTGAGGATTGAGGATTGAGGATTGAAGATTGAGTGTTTAGGATTGAGGGTTGAGTATTGCGGATTGAGTATTGAGGATTGAGGATGATGGCTGATGTTTGAGGTTTGATGTTTGAGTATTGAATCCTGAGAATTCAGGATATTCTGTTGAGTATTGAGAATTGAGGATTGATGGTTGAGTATTGAGGATTGAGGATTGAGGATTGAGGATTGAGTATTGAAGATTGAGGATTGATGATTGAGGATTGAGGATTGAGGATTGATGGTTTAGTATTGAGGATTCAGGATTGAGGATTGAGGATTGAGTATTGAAGATTGAGGATTGATGATTGAGGATTTAGGATTGAGGATTGAGGATTGAGGATTGAGGATTGAAAATTGAGTATTGAGGATTGAATGTGGAGGACTGAGGAATAAGGATTGAGGATTGAGGATGAGGGCTGAGGGTTGAGGATTGAGGTTTGAGGAGTGAGGACCGAGGATTGAGGACTGAGAATTGAGGATTGAGGATTGAGGATTGAGGATTGAGGATTGAGGATTGAGGGTTCAGGATTGAGGATTGAAGATTGAAGATTGAGGATTGAGGATTGATGATTAAAGATTGAGTATTGAGGATTGAATGTTGAGGATTGATGATTGAGGATTGAGGATTGAGGGTTGAGGATTGAGGAATGAGGATTGAGTATTGAAGATTGAGGACTGATGACTGAGGATTGAGGATTGAGGATGGAGGATTGAGGATTGAGTATTGAGGACTGAGGATTGAAGATTGAGGGCTGAGGATTGAGGATTAAAGATTGAGTATTGAGGATTGAAGATTGAGAATTGAGGATTGAGGATTGAACATTGAGGACTGAGTGTTGAGGGCTGAGTGATGAGAATTCATGTTTGTGGATAGAGATTTGAAGATTGCAGATTGAGTATTGTGTATTGAAAACTGTGAATTGAGGATATTCTATTCAGGATTGAGGATTGTCACCTGATTGTTGAGGACTGAGGGCTGAAGATTGAGGATTCGGGATTGAGGATTCAGAATTGAGGTTTGAGGACTGAGGATTGAGGATTGAAGATTGCGTATTGAGGATTGAAGATTGAGGATTGAGGATTGAGGATGGAGGATTGAAGAGAGAGGACTGAGTGTCGAGGATTGAGTGTTGAGAATTGATGTTTGAGGGATGAGATTTGATTATTGATTTTTGTGGATTGAGTATTGAACGATGAGAATTCAGGGTATTCTATTGAGTATTGAGAATTGAGGATTGATGGTTGAGTATTGAGGATTGATGGTTGAGGGTTGTGTGTTGAATATTGAGGATTGAGTATTGAGGATTGAAGATTGAGGATTGAGGATTGAGGATTGAGAATTGACAATGAGCGCTGAGGGTTGAGGATTGAGGTTTGAGGACTGAGGACTGAGGATTGAGAATTGAGGATCGAGGATTGAGGATTGAGGATTGAGGATTGAGGATTGAGTATTGAGGACTGAGGATTGAAGATTGAGGATTGAGGATTGAGGATTAAAGTTTGAGTATTGAGGATTGAAGATTAAGAATTGAGGATTGAGGATTGAACATTGAGGACTGAGTGTTGATGGTTGAGTCATGAGAATTGATGTTTGTGGATAGAGATTTGAAGATTGCAGATAGAGTATTGTGTATTGAAAACTATGAATTGAGGATATTCTATTGAGGATTGAGGATTGTCACCTGATTGTTGAGGACTGAGGGCTGAAGATTGAGGATTCAGGATTGAGGATTCAGAATTGAAGTTTGAGGACTGTGGATTGAGGATTGAGGATTGAAGATTGAGTATCGAGGATTGAAGATTGAGGATTGAGGATCGAGGATTGAGGATTGAGGATGAGGGCTGAGGGTTGAGTATTGAGGTTTGAGGACTGCGGACTGAGGATTGAGGATTGATAATTGATGATTGAGGATAGAGTGTTGAAGATTGAGGATTGGGTATTGAGGATTGAAGAATGAGGATTGAGGATTGAGGATTGAGGATTGAGGATTGAAGATTGAGTATTGAGGTTTGAATACTGACGATTGAGGGTTGAGGATTGAGGATTGAGGATTGAGGATTGAGGATTGATGATTGAGTATTGAGGATTGAAGATTGAGGATTGAGGATTGAGGGTTGAGGATTGAGGATTGAAGATTGAGGATTGAGGATTGGGGACTGAGGATTGAGGACTGAGGATTGAGTATTGACGCTTGAGGATTGGGGGTTGAGGATGGAGGATAGAAAAGAGTGGACTGAGTGTTGAGGATTGAGTGTTGAGAATTGATGTTTGAGGATTGAGATTTGATTATTGAATATTGTGCATTGAGTATTGAACCATGAGAATTCAGGATACTCTATTGAGTATTGAGAATTGAGGATTGATGGTTGAGTATTGAGGATTGGTGGTTGAGGTTTGTGTGTTGAATATTGAGGATTGAGGATTGAGGATTGAGGATTGAAGATTGAGGATTGGGTATTGCGGATTGAACATTGAGGATTGAGGATTGAGGATTGAGGATTGAGGATTGAGGATTGAAGATTGAGTATTGAGGATTGAAGATTGAGGATTGAGGACTGAGGATTGAGGATTGAGTATTGAGGATTGAGGATTGAGGTTTGAGGATTGAGGATTGAGGAATGAGTATTGAAGGTTGAGGATTGATGACTGAGGATTGAGGATTGAGGATTGAGGATTGAGGATAGATTATTGAAGATTGAAGATTGAGTGTTGAGGATTGAGGGTTGAGGATTGAGGATTGAGTATTGGGGATTGAGGATGAGGGCTGAGGTTTGAGGTTTGAGGTTTGAGTATTGAACCCTGAGAATTCAGGATATTCTATTGAGTATTGAGAATTGAGTGTTGATGGTTGAGTATTGAGGATTGAGGATTCAGGATTGAGGATTGAGTATTGAAGATTGAGGATTGATGATTGAGGATTGAGGATTGAGGATTGAGGATTGAGGATTGAGGATTGAAGATTGAGAATTGAGGATTGAAGGTTGAGGATTGAGGAATGAGGATTGAGGATTGAGGATGAGGGCTGATGGTTGAGGGTTGAGGTTTTAGGACTGAGGACTGAATACCGAGGACTGAGGATTGAGAATTGAGAATTGAGGATTGAGGATTGAGGATTGACGATTGAAGATTGAGGATTGGGTATTGAGGATTGAACATTGAGGATTGAGGATTGAGGATCGAGGATTGAGCATTGTGGATTGAAGATTGAATATTGATGATTGAAGATTGAGGATTGAGGATTGAGGGTTGTGGATTGAGGACGAGGGCTGAGGGTTGAGTATTGATGTTTGAGGTCTGAGGATTGAGGATCGAGGATTGAGAATTGGGGATTGAGGATTGAAGATTGAGGATTGGGTATTGAGGATTGAAGAATGAGGACTGAGGATTGAGGATTGAGGGTTGAGGGTTGAAGATTGAGTATTGAGGATTGAAGATTGAGGATTGAGGATTGAGGATTGAGGATTGAGGGTTCAGGATTGAGGATTGAAGATTGAAGATTGAGGATTGAGGATTGACGATTAAAGATTGAGTATTGAGGATTGAAGGTTGAGGATTGATGATTGAGGATTGAGGATTGAGGATTGAGGATTGAGGAATGAGGATTGAGTATTGAAGATTGAGGATTGATGACTGAGGATTGAGGATTGAGGATTGAGGATTGAGGATTGAGTATTGAGGACTGAGGATTGAAGATTGAGGGCTGAGGATTGAGGATTAAAGATTGAGTATTGAGGATTGAAGATTGAGAATTGAGGATTGAGGATTGAACATTGAGGACTGAGTGTTGAGGGCTGAGTGATGAGAATTGATGTTTGTGGATAGAGATTTGAAGATTGCAGATTGAGTATTGTGTATTGAAAACTGTGAATTGAGGATATTCTATTCAGGATTGAGGATTGTCACCTGACTGCTGAGGACTGAGGGCTGAAGATTGAGGATTCGGGATTGAGGATTCAGAATTGAGGTTTGAGGACTGAGGATTGAGGATTGAAGATTGAGTATTGAGGATTGAAGATTGAGGATTGAGGATTGAGGATGGAGGATTGAAGAGAGAGGACTGAGTGTCGAGGATTGAGTGTTGAGAATTGATGTTTGAGGGATTAGATTTGATTATTGATTTTTGTGGATTGAGTATTGAACGATGAGAATTCAGGGTATTCTATTGAGTATTGAGAATTGAGGATTGATGGTTGAGTATTGAGGATTGATGGTTGAGGGTTGTGTGTTGAATATTGAGGATTGTGGGTTGAGGATTGAGGATTGAGGATTGAGGATTGAGGATTGAGGATTGAAGATTGAGTATTGAGGATTGAAGGTTGAGGATTGAGGATTGAGGATTGATGATTGAGGATTGAAGATTGAGGATTGGGGATTGAGAATTGAGGATTAAGGATTGAGGATTGAGGATTGAGGAATGAGGATTGAAGATTGAGTATTGAGGATTGAAGGTTTAGGATTGAGGATTGAGGATTGAGGATTGAGGATTGAAGATTGAGGATTAGGGATTGAGGATTGACGATTGAGGATTGAGTATTGACGATTGAGAATTGAGGATTGAGGATTGAAGATTGAGTATTGAGGATTGAAGGTTGAGGATTGAGGATTGAGGATTGAAGCTTGAGGATTGCGGATCCAGGATGAGGGCTGAAGGTTGAGGATTGAGGTTTGAGGACTGAGGACTGAGGATTGATGATTGAGAATTGATAATTGAGGATTCAGGATTGAAGATTTAGGATTGGGTATTGAGGATCTAGTATTGGAGATTGATTATTTAGGATTGAAGATAGAGGGTTGAGGATTGAGGATTGAGGATTGAGAATTGAGAATTGAGGGTGAGGACTGAGGTTTGAGGATTGAGGTTTTAGGAATGAGGATTGAGGGTTGAGGATTGAGGATTGAGGATTGAGGATTGAGTATTGAAGGTTGAGGATTGATGACTGAGGATTGAGGATTGAGGATTGCGGATTGAGGATTGAGGATTGAAGATTGAGTGTTGAGGATTGAGGGTTGAGGATTGAGAATTGAGTATTGAGGATTGAGGATGATGGCTGAGGTTTGAGGTTTGAGGTTTGAGTATTGAATCCTGAGAATTCAGGATATTCTGTTGAGTATTGAGAATTGAGGATTGATGGTTGAGTATTGAGGATAGAGGATTGAGGATTGAGGATTGAGTATTGAAGATTGAGGATTGATGATTGAGGATTGAGGATTGAGGATTGATGGTTTAGTATTGAGGATTCAGGATTGAGGATTCAGAATTGAGGTTTGAGGACTGTGGATTGAGGATTGAGGATTGAAGATTGAGTATCGAGGATTGAAGATTGAGGATTGAGGATTGAGGATTGAGGATTGAGGATTGAGGATGAGGGCTGAGGGTTGAGTATTGAGGTTTGAGGACTGAGGACTGAGGATTGAGGATTGATAATTGATGATTGAGGATAGAGTGTTGAAGATTGAGGATTGGGTATTGAGGATTGAAGAATGAGGATTGAGGATTGAGGATTGAGGATTGAAGATTGAGGATTGTGGATTGAAGATTGAGTATTGAGGATTGAAGATTGAGGATTGAGGATTGAGGATTGAGAATTGACAATGAGGGATGAGGGTTGAGGATTGAGGTTTGAGGACTGAGGACTGAGGATTGAGGATTGAGAATTGAGGATTGAGGATTGAGGATTGAGGATTGAGGATTGAGGATTGAGTATTGAGGACTGACGATTGAAGATTGAGGATTGAGGATTGAGGATTAAAGTTTGAGTATTGTGGATTGAAGATTGAGAATTGAGGATTGAGGATTGAACATTGAGGACTGAGTGTTGAGGGTTGTTTTATGAGAATTGATGTTTGTGGATAGAGATTTGAAGATTGCAGATAGAGTATTGTGTATTGAAAACTGTGAATTGAGGATATTCTATTGAGGATTGAGGATTGTCACCTGATTGTTGAGGACTGAGGGCTGAAGATTGAGGATTCAGGATTGAGGATTCAGAATTGAGGTTTGAGGACTGTGGATTGAGGATTGAGGATTGAAGGTTGAGTATCGAGGATTGAAGATTGAGGATTGAGGATTGAGGATTGAGGATTGAGGATGAGGGCTGAGGGTTGAGTATTGAGGTTTGAGGACTGAGGACTGAGGATTGAGGATTGATAATTGATGATTGAGGATAGAGTGTTGAAGATTGAGGATTGGGTATTGAGGATTGAAGAATGAGGATTGAGGATTGAGGATTGAGGATTGAAGATTGAGGATTGTGGATTGAAGATTGAGTATTGAGGATTGAAGATTGAGGATTGAGGATTGAGGATTGAGAATTGACAATGAGGGCTGAGGGTTGAGGATTGAGGTTTGAGGACTGAGGACTGAGGATTGAGGATTGAGAATTGAGGATTGAGGATTGAGGATTGAGGATGGAGGATTGAGGATTGAGTATTGAGGACTGACGATTGAAGATTGAGGATTGAGGATTGAGGATTAAAGTTTGAGTATTGTGGATTGAAGATTGAGAATTGAGGATTGAGGATTGAACATTGAGGACTGAGTGTTGAGGGTTGTTTTATGAGAATTGATGTTTGTGGATACAGATTTGAAGATTGCAGATAGAGTATTGTGTATTGAAAACTGTGAATTGAGGATATTCTATTGAGGATTGAGGATTGTCACCTGATTGTTGAGGACTGAGGGCTGAAGATTGAGGATTCAGGATTGAGGATTCAGAATTGAGGTTTGAGGACTGTGGATTGAGGATTGAGGATTGAAGGTTGAGTATCGAGGATTGAAGATTGAGGATTGAGGATTGAGGATTGAGGATTGAGGATGAGGGCTGAGGGTTGAGTATTGAGGTTTGAGGACTGAGTACTGAGGATTGAGGATTGATAATTGATGATTGAGGATAGAGTGTTGAAGATTGAGGATTGGGTATTGAGGATTGAAGAATGAGGATTGTGGATTGAGGATTGAGGATTGAGGATTGGAAATTGAGTATTGAGGTTTGAAGACTGACGATTGAGGGTTGAGGATTGAGGATTGAGGATTGAGGATCGAAGACTGATTATTGAGGTTGAAGATTGAGGATTGAGTACTGAGGATTGAGGATTGAGGATTGAGGATTGAGGATTGAGGATTGAAGATTGAGGATTGGGGACTGAGTGTTGAGGGTTGAGTGATGAGAATTGATGTTTGTGGATGGAGATTTGAAGATTGAAGATTGAGGATTGAGTATTGAAAACTGAGAATTCAGGATATTCTATTGAGTATTGAGAATTTTGTATTGATCGTTGAGTATTGAGGATTGATGGTTGAGAGTTGTGTGTTGAATATTGAGGATTGGCGGATTGAGTATTGAAGATTGAGTATTGAAGATTGAGGATTGATGATTGAGGATTGAGGATTGAGGATTGATGGTTTGGTATTGAGGATTCAGGATTGAGGATTCAGAATTGAGGTTTGAGGACTGTGGATTGAGGATTGAGGATTGAAGATTGAGTATCGAGGATTGAAGATTGAGGATTGAGGATTGAGGATTGAGGATTGAGGATGAGGGCTGAGGGTTGAGTATTGAGGTTTGAGGACTGAGGACTGAGGATTGAGGATTGATAATTGATGATTGAGGATAGAGTGTTGAAGATTGAGGATTGGGTATTGAGGATTGAAGAATGAGGATTGAGGATTGAGGATTGAGGATTGAAGATTGAGGATTGTGGATTGAAGATTGAGTATTGAGGATTGAAGATTGAGGATTGAGGATTGAGGATTGAGAATTGACAATGAGGGCTGAGGGTTGAGGATTGAGGTTTGAGGACTGAGGACTGAGGATTGAGGATTGAGAATTGAGGATTGAGGATTGAGGATTGAGGATTGAGGATTGAGGATTGAGTATTGAGGACTGACGATTGAAGATTGAGGATTGAGGATTGAGGATTAAAGTTTGAGTATTGTGGATTGAAGATTGAGAATTGAGGATTGAGGATTGAACATTGAGGACTGAGTGTTGAGGGTTGTTTTATGAGAATTGATGTTTGTGGATAGAGATTTGAAGATTGCAGATAGAGTATTGTGTATTGAAAACT
Source organism: Calliopsis andreniformis (assembly GCF_051401765.1). Lineage (NCBI taxonomy): Eukaryota > Metazoa > Arthropoda > Insecta > Hymenoptera > Andrenidae > Calliopsis > Calliopsis andreniformis. The sequence continues at coordinate 1,495,914 of NW_027480510.1, read as the reverse complement.
GTGAATTGAGGATATTCTATTGAGGATTGAGGATTGTCACCTGATTGTTGAGGACTGAGGGCTGAAGATTGAGGATTCAGGATTGAGGATTCAGAATTGAGGTTTGAGGACTGTGGATTGAGGATTGAGGATTGAAGGTTGAGTATCGAGGATTGAAGATTGAGGATTGAGGATTGAGGATTGAGGATTGAGGATGAGGGCTGAGGGTTGAGTATTGAGGTTTGAGGACTGAGGACTGAGGATTGAGGATTGATAATTGATGATTGAGGATAGAGTGTTGAAGATTGAGGATTGGGTATTGAGGATTGAAGAATGAGGATTGAGGATTGAGGATTGAGGATTGAAGATTGAGGATTGTGGATTGAAGATTGAGTATTGAGGATTGAAGATTGAGGATTGAGGATTGAGGATTGAGAATTGACAATGAGAGCTGAGGGTTGAGGATTGAGGTTTGAGGACTGAGGACTGAGGATTGAGGATTGAGAATTGAGGATTGAGGATTGAGGATTGAGGATGGAGGATTGAGGATTGAGTATTGAGGACTGACGATTGAAGATTGAGGATTGAGGATTGAGGATTAAAGTTTGAGTATTGTGGATTGAAGATTGAGAATTGAGGATTGAGGATTGAACATTGAGGACTGAGTGTTGAGGGTTGTTTTATGAGAATTGATGTTTGTGGATACAGATTTGAAGATTGCAGATAGAGTATTTTGTATTGAAAACTGTGAATTGAGGATATTCTATTGAGGATTGAGGATTGTCACCTGATTGTTGAGGACTGAGGGCTGAAGATTGAGGATTCAGGATTGAGGATTCAGAATTGAGGTTTGAGGACTGTGGATTGAGGATTGAGGATTGGAGGTTGAGTATCGAGGATTGAAGATTGAGGATTGAGGATTGAGGATTGAGGATTGAGGATGAGGGCTGAGGGTTGAGTATTGAGGTTTGAGGACTGAGTACTGAGGATTGAGGATTGATAATTGATGATTGAGGATAGAGTGTTGAAGATTGAGGATTGGGTATTGAGGATTGAAGAATGAGGATTGTGGATTGAGGATTGAGGATTGAGGATTGGAAATTGAGTATTGAGGTTTGAAGACTGACGATTGAGGGTTGAGGATTGAGGATTGAGGATTGAGGATCGAAGACTGATTATTGAGGTTGAAGATTGAGGATTGAGTACTGAGGATTGAGGATTGAGGATTGAGGATTGAGGATTGAGGATTGAAGATTGAGGATTGGGGACTGAGTGTTGAGGGTTGAGTGATGAGAATTGATGTTTGTGGATGGAGATTTGAAGATTGAAGATTGAGGATTGAGTATTGAAAACTGAGAATTCAGGATATTCTATTGAGTATTGAGAATTTTGTATTGATCGTTGAGTATTGAGGATTGATGGTTGAGGGTTGTGTGTTGAATATTGAGGATTGGCGGATTGAGTATTGAAGATTGAGGACTGAGGACTGGGGATTGAGCATTGAGGATTGAGGATTGTGTATTGAGGATTGAGGATTGAAGATTGAGTATTGATGAGTGAAGATTGCGGATTGATTATTGAGGGTCGAGGTTTGAGGACGAGGACTGAGGGTTGAGGATTGAGGTTTGAGAACAGAGGATTGAGGATTGAGGATTGAGAATTGATAATTGAGGATTGAGGATTGAAGATTTAGGATTGGGTATTGAGGATTGAGGATTGGGGATTGAGGATCTAGTATTGGAGATTGATTATTTAGGATTGAAGATAGAGGGTTGAGGATTGAGGTTTGAGGATTGAGAATTGAGAATTGAGGATGAGGACTGAGGTTTGAGGATTGAGGATTGAGTACTGAGGATTGAGGGTTGAGGATTGAGGATTGAGGATTGAGGATTGAGTATTGAAGGTTGAGGCTTGATGACTGAGGATTGAGGATTGAGGATTGAGGATTGAGGATTGAGGATTGAAGATTGAGTGTTGAGGATTGAGGGTTGAGGATTGAGGATTGAGTATTGAGGATTGAGGATGGTGGCTGAGGTTTGAGGTTTGAGGTTTGAGTATTGAATCCTGAGAATTCAGGATATTCTGTTGAGTATTGAGAATTGAGGATTGATGGTTGAGTATTGAGGATTGAGGATTGAGAATTGAGGATTGAGTATTGAAGATTGAGGATTGATGATTGAGGATTGGCGGATTGAGTATTGAAGATTGAGGACTGAGGACTGAGGATTGAGTATTGAGGATTGAGGATTGAGTATTGAGGATTGAGGATTCAACATTGAGTATTGATGAGTTAAGATTGCGGATTGATTATTGAGGTTTGAGGTTTGAGGACGAGGACTGAGGGATGAGGATTGAGGTTTGAGGACAGCGGATTGAGGATTGAGGATTGAGAATTGATAATTGAGGATTGAGGATTGAAGATTTAGGATTGGGTATTGAGGATTGAGGATTGGGGATTGAGGATCTAGTATTGGAGATTGATTATTTAGGATTGAAGATAGAGGGTTGAGGATTGAGGATTGAGGATTCAGGATTGAAGATTGAGGATTGAATATTGAGTATTGATGATTGAAGATTGAGGATTGAGGATTGAGTGTTGAGGATTGAGGACGAGGACTGACGGTTGAGGATTGAGGTTTGAGGATTGAGGATTGAGGATTGAGGACCGAGGATTGAGGATTTACGATTGAGTATTGAGGATTGAAGATTGAGGACCGGGGATTGAGGATTGAAGATTGACGATTGAGGATTGTCGATTGAGGATTGAGCATTGAACGTTGAGGACTGAGTCTTGAGGGTTGAGTGATGAGAATTGATGTTTGTGGATAGAGGTTTGAAGAATGCAGATTGAGAATTGATTATTGAAAACTGTGAACTGAGGATATTCTATCGAGGATTCTGGGTTGACAACTGATTGTTGAGGACTGAGGGCTGAAGATTGAGGAATCAGGATTGTGGATTCAGAATCGAGGTTTGAGAACTGAGGATTGAGGGTAGAAGATTGAGTATCGAGGATTGAAGATTGAGGATTGAGGATTGAGGATTGAGGATTGAGGATAAGGGCTGAGGGTTGAGTATTGAGGTTTGAGGGCTGAGGGCTGAGGATTGAGGATTGAGAATTGAGGATTGAGGATAGAGTGTTGAAGATTGAGGATTGGGTATTGAGGACTGAAGAATGAGGATTGAGAATTGAGGATTGAGGATTGAGGATTGAAGATTGATCATTGAGGTTTGAAGACTGACGATTGTGGGTTGAGGATTGAGGATTGAGGATTGAGGATTGAGGATTGAGGATTGATGATTGAGTATTGAGGATTGATGATTGAGGATTGAGGATTGAGGGTTGAGGATTGAGGATTGAAGATTGAGGATTGGGGACTGAGTGTTGAGTGTTGAGTGATGAGAATTGGTGTTTGTGTATAGAGATTTAATGATTTCAGATAGAGTATTGGGTATTGAAAACTGTGAATCGATAATATTCTATTGAGGATTGAGAATTGACAACTGACTGTTGATGTCTGAGGTCTGAAGATTGAGGATTCAAGATTGAGGATTCAGGATTGTGGACGAGGACTGAGGGTTGAGTATTGATGTTTGAGGTCTGAGGATTGAGGATTGAGGATTGAGAATTGGGGATTGAGGATTGAGGATTGAAGATTGAGGATTGGGTATTGAGGATTGAAGAATGAGGATTGAGGATTGAGGATTGAGGATTGAGGATCGAAGATTGACTATTGATGTTGAAGATTGACGATTGAGGACTGAGGATTGAGGATTGAGTATTGAGGATTGAGGATTGAGGATTGAAGATTGAGTATTGAGGATTGAAGGTTGAGGATAGAGGGTTGGGGATTGAAGATTGAGGACTTGGTGTTGAGGGTTGAGTGATGGGAATTGATGTTTGTGGATTGAGATTTGAAGATTGAAGAATGGGGATTGAGTATTGAAAACTGTGAATTCAGGATATCCTATTGAGTATTGAGAATTTTGGATTGATGGTTGAGTATTGAGGATTGATGGTTGAGGGTTGTGTGTTATATATTGAGGATTGGCGGATTGAGTATTGAAGATTGAGGACTGAGTATTGAGGATTGAGGATTGAAGATTGAGTATTGGTGAGTGAAGATTGCGGATTGATTATTGAGGGTTGAGGTTTGAGGACGAGGACTGAGGGTTGAGGATTGAGGTTCGAGGACAGAGGATTGAGGATTGAGGATTGAGAATTGATATTTGAGGATTGAGGATTGAAGATTTAGGATTGGGTATTGAGGATTGAGGATTGGCGATTGAGGATCTAGTATTGGAGATTGATTATTTATGATTGAAGATAGAGGGTTGAGGATTGAGGATTGAGGATTGAGAATTGAGAATTGAGGATGAGGACTGATGTTTGAGGACTGAGGTTTGAGGAATGAAGATTGAGGATTGAGGATTGAGGATTGATGATTGAGGATTGAGTATTGAAGGTTGAGGATTGATGACTGAGGATTGAGGGTTGAGGATTGAGGATTGAGGATTGAGGATTGAGTATTGAGGATTGAAGATCGAGTGTTGAGGATTGAGGGTTGAGGATTGAGGATTGAGTATTTAGGATTGAGGATGAGGGCTGAGATTTGAGGTCTGAGGTTTGAGTATTGAATCCTGAGAATTCAGGATATTCTATTGAGTATTTAGAATTGAGGATTGATGGTTGAGTATTGAGGATTGAGGATTGAGAATTGATGTTTGAGGGTTGAGATTTGACTATTGATTTTTGTGGGTTGAGTATTGAACGATGAGAATTCAGGGTATTCTATTGAGTACTGAGAATTGAGGATTGATTGTTGAGTATTGAGGATTGATGGTTGAGGGTTTTGTGTTGAATATTGAGCATTGAAGATTGAGGATTGAGGATTGAAGATTGAGGATTGTGGATTGAAGATTGAGTATTGAGGATTGAAGATTGAGGATTGAGGATTGAGGATTGAGAATTGACAATGAGGGCTGAGGGTTGAGGATTGAGGTTTGAGGACTGGGGACTGAGGATTGAGGATTGAGAATTGAGGATTGAGGATTGAGGATTGAGGATTGAGGATTGAGGATTGAGTATTGAGGACTGACGATTGAAGATTGAGGATTGAGGATTGAGGATTAAAGTTTGAGTATTGTGGATTGAAGATTGAGAATTGAGGATTGAGGATTGAACATTGAGGACTGAGTGTTGAGGGTTGTTTTATGAGAATTGATGTTTGTGGATAGAGATTTGAAGATTGCAGATAGAGTATTGTGTATTGAAAACTGTGAATTGAGGATATTCTATTGAGGATTGAGGATTGTCACCTGATTGTTGAGGACTGAGGGCTGAAGATTGAGGATTCAGGATTGAGGATTCAGAATTGAGGTTTGAGGACTGTGGATTGAGGATTGAGGATTGAAGGTTGAGTATCGAGGATTGAAGATTGAGGATTGAGGATTGAGGATTGAGGATTGAGGATGAGGGCTGAGGGTTGAGTATTGAGGTTTGAGGACTGAGGACTGAGGATTGAGGATTGATAATTGATGATTGAGGATAGAGTGTTGAAGATTGAGGATTGGGTATTGAGGATTGAAGAATGAGGATTGAGGATTGAGGATTGAGGATTGAAGATTGAGGATTGTGGATTGAAGATTGAGTATTGAGGATTGAAGATTGAGGATTGAGGATTGAGGATTGAGAATTGACAATGAGGGCTGAGGGTTGAGGATTGAGGTTTGAGGACTGAGGACTGAGGATTGAGGATTGAGAATTGAGGATTGAGGATTGAGGATTGAGGATGGAGGATTGAGGATTGAGTATTGAGGACTGACGATTGAAGATTGAGGATTGAGGATTGAGGATTAAAGTTTGAGTATTGTGGATTGAAGATTGAGAATTGAGGATTGAGGATTGAACATTGAGGACTGAGTGTTGAGGGTTGTTTTATGAGAATTGATGTTTGTGGATACAGATTTGAAGATTGCAGATAGAGTATTGTGTATTGAAAACTGTGAATTGAGGATATTCTATTGAGGATTGAGGATTGTCACCTGATTGTTGAGGACTGAGGGCTGAAGATTGAGGATTCAGGATTGAGGATTCAGAATTGAGGTTTGAGGACTGTGGATTGAGGATTGAGGATTGAAGGTTGAGTATCGAGGATTGAAGATTGAGGATTGAGGATTGAGGATTGAGGATTGAGGATGAGGGCTGAGGGTTGAGTATTGAGGTTTGAGGACTGAGTACTGAGGATTGAGGATTGATAATTGATGATTGAGGATAGAGTGTTGAAGATTGAGGATTGGGTATTGAGGATTGAAGAATGAGGATTGTGGATTGAGGATTGAGGATTGAGGATTGGAAATTGAGTATTGAGGTTTGAAGACTGACGATTGAGGGTTGAGGATTGAGGATTGAGGATTGAGGATCGAAGACTGATTATTGAGGTTGAAGATTGAGGATTGAGTACTGAGGATTGAGGATTGAGGATTGAGGATTGAGGATTGAGGATTGAAGATTGAGGATTGGGGACTGAGTGTTGAGGGTTGAGTGATGAGAATTGATGTTTGTGGATGGAGATTTGAAGATTGAAGATTGAGGATTGAGTATTGAAAACTGAGAATTCAGGATATTCTATTGAGTATTGAGAATTTTGTATTGATCGTTGAGTATTGAGGATTGATGGTTGAGGGTTGTGTGTTGAATATTGAGGATTGGCGGATTGAGTATTGAAGATTGAGTATTGAAGATTGAGGATTGATGATTGAGGATTGAGGATTGTGGATTGATGGTTTAGTATTGAGGATTCAGGATTGAGGATTCAGAATTGAGGTTTGAGGACTGTGGATTGAGGATTGAGGATTGAAGATTGAGTATCGAGGATTGAAGATTGAGGATTGAGGATTGAGGATTGAGGATTGAGGATGAGGGCTGAGGGTTGAGTATTGAGGTTTGAGGACTGAGGACTGAGGATTGAGGATTGATAATTGATGATTGAGGATAGAGTGTTGAAGATTGAGGATTGGGTATTGAGGATTGAAGAATGAGGATTGAGGATTGAGGATTGAGGATTGAAGATTGAGGATTGTGGATTGAAGATTGAGTATTGAGGATTGAAGATTGAGGATTGAGGATTGAGGATTGAGAATTGACAATGAGGGCTGAGGGTTGAGGATTGAGGTTTGAGGACTGAGGACTGAGGATTGAGGATTGAGAATTGAGGATTGAGGATTGAGGATTGAGGATTGAGGATTGAGGATTGAGTATTGAGGACTGACGATTGAAGATTGAGGATTGAGGATTGAGGATTAAAGTTTGAGTATTGTGGATTGAAGATTGAGAATTGAGGATTGAGGATTGAACATTGAGGACTGAGTGTTGAGGGTTGTTTTATGAGAATTGATGTTTGTGGATAGAGATTTGGAGATTGCAGATAGAGTATTGTGTATTGAAAACTGTGAATTGAGGATATTCTATTGAGGATTGAGGATTGTCACCTGATTGTTGAGGACTGAGGGCTGAAGATTGAGGATTCAGGATTGAGGATTCAGAATTGAGGTTTGAGGACTGTGGATTGAGGATTGAGGATTGAAGGTTGAGTATCGAGGATTGAAGATTGAGGATTGAGGATTGAGGATTGAGGATTGAGGATGAGGGCTGAGGGTTGAGTATTGAGGTTTGAGGACTGAGGACTGAGGATTGAGGATTGATAATTGATGATTGAGGATAGAGTGTTGAAGATTGAGGATTGGGTATTGAGGATTGAAGAATGAGGATTGAGGATTGAGGATTGAGGATTGAAGATTGAGGATTGTGGATTGAAGATTGAGTATTGAGGATTGAAGATTGAGGATTGAGGATTGAGGATTGAGAATTGACAATGAGGGCTGAGGGTTGAGGATTGAGGTTTGAGGACTGAGGACTGAGGATTGAGGATTGAGAATTGAGGATTGAGGATTGAGGATTGAGGATGGAGGATTGAGGATTGAGTATTGAGGACTGACGATTGAAGATTGAGGATTGAGGATTGAGGATTAAAGTTTGAGTATTGTGGATTGAAGATTGAGAATTGAGGATTGAGGATTGAACATTGAGGACTGAGTGTTGAGGGTTGTTTTATGAGAATTGATGTTTGTGGATACAGATTTGAAGATTGCAGATAGAGTATTGTGTATTGAAAACTGTGAATTGAGGATATTCTATTGAGGATTGAGGATTGTCACCTGATTGTTGAGGACTGAGGGCTGAAGATTGAGGATTCAGGATTGAGGATTCAGAATTGAGGTTTGAGGACTGTGGATTGAGGATTGAGGATTGAAGGTTGAGTATCGAGGATTGAAGATTGAGGATTGAGGATTGAGGATTGAGGATTGAGGATGAGGGCTGAGGGTTGAGTATTGAGGTTTGAGGACTGAGTACTGAGGATTGAGGATTGATAATTGATGATTGAGGATAGAGTGTTGAAGATTGAGGATTGGGTATTGAGGATTGAAGAATGAGGATTGTGGATTGAGGATTGAGGATTGAGGATTGGAAATTGAGTATTGAGGTTTGAAGACTGACGATTGAGGGTTGAGGATTGAGGATTGAGGATTGAGGATCGAAGACTGATTATTGAGGTTGAAGATTGAGGATTGAGTACTGAGGATTGAGGATTGAGGATTGAGGATTGAGGATTGAGGATTGAAGATTGAGGATTGGGGACTGAGTGTTGAGGGTTGAGTGATGAGAATTGATGTTTGTGGATGGAGATTTGAAGATTGAAGATTGAGGATTGAGTATTGAAAACTGAGAATTCAGGATATTCTATTGAGTATTGAGAATTTTGTATTGATCGTTGAGTATTGAGGATTGATGGTTGAGGGTTGTGTGTTGAATATTGAGGATTGGCGGATTGAGTATTGAAGATTGAGGACTGAGGACTGGGGATTGAGCATTGAGGATTGAGGATTGTGTATTGAGGATTGAGGATTGAAGATTGAGTATTGATGAGTGAAGATTGCGGATTGATTATTGAGGGTCGAGGTTTGAGGACGAGGACTGAGGGTTGAGGATTGAGGTTTGAGAACAGAGGATTGAGGATTGAGGATTGAGAATTGATAATTGAGGATTGAGGATTGAAGATTTAGGATTGGGTATTGAGGATTGAGGATTGGGGATTGAGGATCTAGTATTGGAGATTGATTATTTAGGATTGAAGATAGAGGGTTGAGGATTGAGGTTTGAGGATTGAGAATTGAGAATTGAGGATGAGGACTGAGGTTTGAGGATTGAGGATTGAGTAATGAGGTTTGAGGGTTGAGGATTGAGGATTGAGGATTGAGTATTGAAGGTTGAGGCTTGATGACTGAGGATTGAGGATTGAGGATTGAGGATTGAGGATTGAGGATTGAAGATTGAGTGTTGAGGATTGAGGGTTGAGGATTGAGGATTGAGTATTGAGGATTGAGGATGGTGGCTGAGGTTTGAGGTTTGAGGTTTGAGTATTGAATCCTGAGAATTCAGGATATTCTGTTGAGTATTGAGAATTGAGGATTGATGGTTGAGTATTGAGGATTGAGGATTGAGAATTGAGGATTGAGTATTGAAGATTGAGGATTGATGATTGAGGATTGGCGGATTGAGTATTGAAGATTGAGGACTGAGGACTGAGGATTGAGTATTGAGGATTGAGGATTGAGTATTGAGGATTGAGGATTCAACATTGAGTATTGATGAGTTAAGATTGCGGATTGATTATTGAGGTTTGAGGTTTGAGGACGAGGACTGAGGGATGAGGATTGAGGTTTGAGGACAGCGGATTGAGGATTGAGGATTGAGAATTGATAATTGAGGATTGAGGATTGAAGATTTAGGATTGGGGATTGAGGATTGAGGATTGGGGATTGAGGATCTAGTATTGGAGATTGATTATTTAGGATTGAAGATAGAGGGTTGAGGATTGAGGATTGAGGATTCAGGATTGAAGATTGAGGATTGAATATTGAGTATTGATGATTGAAGATTGAGGATTGAGGATTGAGTGTTGAGGATTGAGGACGACGACTGACGGTTGAGGATTGAGGTTTGAGGATTGAGGATTGAGGATTGAGGACCGAGGATTGAGGATTTACGATTGAGTATTGAGGATTGAAGATTGAGGACCGGGGATTGAGGATTGAAGATTGACGATTGAGGATTGTCGATTGAGGATTGAGCATTGAACGTTGAGGACTGAGTCTTGAGGGTTGAGTGATGAGAATTGATGTTTGTGGATAGAGGTTTGAAGAATGCAGATTGAGAATTGATTATTGAAAACTGTGAACTGAGGATATTCTATCGAGGATTCTGGGTTGACAACTGATTGTTGAGGACTGAGGGCTGAAGATTGAGGAATCAGGATTGTGGATTCAGAATCGAGGTTTGAGAACTGAGGATTGAGGGTAGAAGATTGAGTATCGAGGATTGAAGATTGAGGATTGAGGATTGAGGATTGAGGATTGAGGATAAGGGCTGAGGGTTGAGTATTGAGGTTTGAGGGCTGAGGGCTGAGGATTGAGGATTGAGAATTGAGGATTGAGGATAGAGTGTTGAAGATTGAGGATTGGGTATTGAGGACTGAAGAATGAGGATTGAGAATTGAGGATTGAGGATTGAGGATTGAAGATTGAGTATTGAGGTTTGAAGACTGACGATTGTGGGTTGAGGATTGAGGATTGAGGATTGAGGATTGAGGATTGAGGATTGATGATTGAGTATTGAGGATTGATGATTGAGGATTGAGGATTGAGGGTTGAGGATTGAGGATTGAAGATTGAGGATTGGGGACTGAGTGTTGAGTGTTGAGTGATGAGAATTGGTGTTTGTGTATAGAGATTTAAAGATTTCAGATTGAGTATTGGGTATTGAAAACTGTGAATTGATGATATTCTATTGAGGATTGAGAATTGACAACTGATTGTTGACGACTGAGGTCTGAAGATTGAGGATTCAGGATTGAGGGTTCAGGATTGAGGACGAGGACTGAGGGTTGAGTATTGATGTTTGAGGTCTGAGGATTGAGGATTGAGGATAGAGGATTGGGGATTGAGGATTGAGGATTGAAGATTGAGAATTGGGTATTGAGGATTGAAGAATGAGGATTGAGGATTGAGGATTGAGGATTGAGGATTGAGGATTGAAGATTGAGTATTGAGGTTGAAGATTGAGGATTGAGGACTGAGGATTGAGGATTGAGTATTGAGGATTGAGGATTGAGGATTGAAGATTGAGTATTGAGGATTGAATGTTGAGTATTGAGGATTGAGGATTGAGGATTGAGGATTGAAGATTGAGGATTAGGGATTGAGGATTGACGACTGAGGATTGAGTATTGACGATTGAGAATTGAGGATTGAGGATTGAAGAATGAGTATTGAGGATTGAAGATTGAGGATTGAGGGTTGAGGATTGATGATCGAGAATTGAGGATTGAGGATGAGGACTGAGGGCTGAGGATTGAGGTTTGAGGTACGAGGATTGAGGATTGAGGATTGAGGACTGAGGATTGACGATTGAGTATTGAACATTGAGGATTGATGACTGAGGATTGAGGATTGATGATTGATGATTGCGGATTGGGTATTGAAAATTGAGTATTGAGGATTGAATATTGAGGATTGATGATTGAGGATTGAGGATTGAAGATTGAGTATTGAGGATTGAAGATTGAGGATTGAGGATTGGGGACTGAGGATTGAAGATTCAGGATTGAGGATTGAGGATTGAGGATTGAGGATTGAGGATTGAAGATTTAGTATTGAGGATTGAAGATTGAGAATTGAGGATTGAGGATTGAACATTGAGGACTGAGTGTTGAGGGTTGAGTGATGAGCATTGATGTTTGTGGAAAGATATTTGAAGATTGCAGATTGAGCATTGAGTATTGAAAACTGTGAATTGATGATATTCTATTGAGGATTAAGAATTGACAACTGATTGTTGAGGACTGAGGGCTGAAGATTGAGGATTCAGGATTGGGAATTCAGAATTGAGGATTGAGAATTGAGAATTGAGGATAAGGACTTAGGGTTGAGGATTGAGGTTAAAGGAATGAGGATTGAGGATTGAGGATTGAGGATTGAAGATTGAGTATTGATGATTGAAGATTGAGGATTGAGGATTGAGGATTGAGGATAGGGGATTGAAGATTGAGTATTGGGGACTGAGTGTTGAGGGTTGAGTGATGAGGATTGATATTTGTGGATAGAGATTCGAAGATTGCAGATTGAGAGTTTAGTATTGAAAACCGTGAATTGATGATATTCTATTGAGGATTGAGGATTGACAACTGATTGTTGAGGTCTGATGTCTGAAGTTTGAGAACTGAGGAATGAGGATTCAGGATTGAGGTTTGAGGACAGAGGATTGAGGATTGAGGATTGAGGCTTGAGGATTGAGGATTCAGGATTGAAGCTTGAGGATTGAGGATCCAGGATGAGGGCTGAAGGTTGAGGATTGAGGTTTGAGGACTGAGGACTAAGGATTGAGGGTTGAGAATTAAAGATTGAGGATTGAGGATTGAAGATTGAGGATTGGCTATTGAGGATTGAAGAATGAGGATTGAGGATTGAGTATTGAGGATTGAGGATTGAAGATTGAATATTGAGGATTGAAGATTGAGGACTGTGGATTGAAATTGAGTATTGGGGATTGAAGATTGAGGATTGAGGATTGAGGATTGAGAATTGACGATGAGGGCTCAGGGTTGAGGATTGAGGTTTGAGGACTGAGGACTGAGGATTGAGGATTGAGAATTGAGGATAGAGGATTGAGGATTGAAGATTGAGGATTGAGTATTGAGGATCCAGGATGAGGGCTGAAGGTTGAGGATTGAGGATTGAAGAATGAGGATTGAGGATTGAGGATTGAGGATTGAGGATTGAAGATTGAGTATTGAGGATTGAAGATTGAGGATTGAGGACTGAGGATTGAGGATTGAGTATTGAGGATTGAGGTTTGAGGATTAAAGATTGAGAGTTGAGGATTGAAGATTGAGGACTGTGGATTGAAGATTGAGTATTGGGGATTGAAGATTGAGGATTGAGGATTGAGGATTGAGAATTGACGATGAGGGCTCAGGGTTGAGGATTGAGGTTTGAGGACTGAGGACTGAGGATTGAGGATTGAGAATTGAGGATAGAGGATTGAGGATTGAAGATTGAGGATTGAGTATTGAGGATTGAACATTGAGGATTGAGGATTGAGGGTCGAGGATTGAAGACTGAGGATTGAGGATTGAGGATTGCGGATTGAGGATGAGGGCTGAGGGTTGAGTATTGAGGTTAGTGGACTGAGGACTGAGGATTGAGGATTGCGAATTGAGGATTGAGGATTGAGTGTTGAGGTTTGAAGGCTGACGATTGAGGGTTGAGGATTGACGATTGAGGATTGAGGATTGAGAATTGATGATTGAGTATTGTGGATTGAAGATTGAGGATTGAGGATTGAGGATTGAGGATTGAGGATTGAGGATTGAAGATTGAGGATTGGGGATTGAGGATTGACGATTGAGGATTGAGTATTGAGGATTGAGAATTGAGGATTGAGGATTGAAGATTGAGTATTGAGGATTGCAGGTTGAGGATAGAGGGTTGAGGATTGAAGATTGAGGACTTGGTGTTGAGGGATGAGTAATGGGAATTGATGTTTGTGGATTGAGATTTGAAGATTGAAGAATGGGGATTGAGTATTGAAAACTGTGAATTCAGGATATCCTATTGAGTATTGAGAATTTTGGATTGATGGTTGAGTATTGAGGATTTATGGTTGAGGGTTGTGTGTTGTATATTGAGGATTGGCGGATTGAGTATTGAAGATTGAGGACTGAGTATTGAGGATTGAGGATTGAAGATTGAGTATTGAGGATTGAAGATTGAGGATTGAATATTGAGTATTGATGATTGAAGATTGAGGATTGAGGATTGAGTGTTGAGGATTGAGGATTGAGGAATGAGGATTGAGGGTTGAGGATTGGGGATTGAGGATTGAGGATTGAGTATTGAGGATTGAGGTTTGAGGATTAAAGATTGAGAGTTGAGGATTGAAGATTGAGGACTGTGGATTGAAGATTGAGTATTGGGGATTGAAGATTGAGGATTGAGGATTGAGGATTGAAGATTGAGGATTGAGTATTGAGGATTGAACATTGAGGATTGAGGATTGAGGGTCGAGGATTGAAGACTGAGGATTGAGGATTGAGGATTGCGGATTGAGGATGAGGGCTGAGGGTTGAGTATTGAGGTTAGTGGACTGAGGACTGAGGATTGAGGATTGCGAATTGAGGATTGAGGATTGAGTGTTGAGGTTTGAAGGCTGACGATTGAGGGTTGAGGATTGACGATTGAGGATTGAGGATTGAGAATTGATGATTGAGTATTGTGGATTGAAGATTGAGGATTGAGAATTTTGGATTGATGGTTGAGTATTGAGGATTGATGGTTGAGGGTTGTGTGTTGTATATTGAGGATTGGCGGATTGAGTATTGAAGATTGAGGACTGAGTATTGAGGATTGAGGATTGAAGATTGAGTATTGAGGATTGAAGATTGAGGATTGAATATTGAGTATTGATGATTGAAGATTGAGGATTGAGGATTGAGTGTTGAGGATTGAGGATTGAGGAATGAGGATTGAGGGTTGAGGATTGAGGATTGAGGATTGAGGATTGAGTATTGAAGGTTGAGGATTGATGACTGAGGATTTAGGACTGAGACTTGAGGATTGAGGATTGAGGATTGAAGATTGATGATTGGGTATTGAGGATTGAAGATTGAGTATTGGGGATTGAAGATTGAGGATTGAGGATCGAGGATTGAGAATTGACGATGAGGGCTGAGGGTTGAGGATTGAGGTTTGAGGACTGAGGACTGAGGATTGAGGATTGAGAATTGAGGATTGAGGATAGAGGATTGTGGATTGAAGATTGAGGATTGAGTATTGAGGATTGAACATTGAGGATTGAGGATTGAGGATCGAGGATTGAAGACTGAGGATTGAGGATTAAGGATTGAGGATTGAAGATTGAGGATTGTGGATTGAAGATTGAGTATTGAGGATTGAAGATTGAGGATTGAGAATTGAGGATTGAGAATTGACGATGAGGGCTGAGGGTTGAGGATTGAGGTTTGAGGACTGAGGACTGAGGATTGAGGATTGAGAATTGAGGATTGAGGACAGAGGATTGAGGATTGAGGATTGAGGATTGAGTATTGAGGACTGAGGATTGAAGATTGAGGATTGAGGATTGAGGATTAAAGTTTGAGTATTGAGGATTGAAGATTGAGAATTGAGGATTGAGGATTGAACATTGAGGACTGAGTGTTGAGGGTTGAGTGATGAGAATTGATGTTTGTGGATAGAGATTTGAAGATTGCAGATTGAGTATTGTGTATTGAAAACTGTGAATTGAGGATATTCTATTAAGGATTGAGGATTGTCACCTGATTGTTGAGGACTGAGGGCTGAAGATTGAGGATTTAGGATTGAAGATTGAGTATTGAGGTTTGAAGACTGACGATGGTGGGTTGAGGATTGAGGATTGAGGATTGAGGATTGAGGATTGAGGATTGATGATTGAGTATTGAGGATTGAAGATTGAGGATTGGGGATTGAGGGTTGAGGATTGAGGATTGAAGATTGACCATTGGGGACTGAGTGTTGAGGGTTGAGTGATGAGAATTGGTGTTTGTGGATAGAGATTTAATGATTTCAGATAGAGTATTGGGTATTGAAAACTGTGAATCGATAATATTCTATTGAGGATTGAGAATTGACAACTGACTGTTGATGTCTGAGGTCTGAAGATTGAGGATTCAGGATTGAGGATTCAGGATTGTGGACGAGGACTGAGGGTTGAGTATTGATGTTTGATTTCTGAGGATTGAGGATTGAGGATTGAGAATTGGGGATTGAGGATTGAGGATTGAAGATTGAGGATTGGGTATTGAGGATTGAAGAATGAGGATTGAGGATTGAGGATTGAGGATTGAGGATCGAAGATTGATTATTGAGGGTGAAGATTGACGATTGAGGACTGAGGATTGAGGATTGAGTATTGAGGATTGAGGATTGAGGATTGAAGGTTGAGTATTGAGGATTGAAGATTGAGTATTGTGGATTGAAGATTGAGTATTGAGGATTGAAGATTGAGGATTGAGGATTGAGGACTGAGAATTGACAATGAGGGCTGAAGGTTGAGGATTGAGGTTTGAGGACTGAGGACTGAGGATTGAGGATTGAGAATTGAGGATTGAGGATTGAGGATTGAGGATTGAGGATTGAGGATTGAGGATTGAGTATTGAGGACTGAGGATTGAAGATTGAGGATTGAGGATTGAGGATTAAAGTTTGAGTATTGAGGATTGAAGATTGAGAATTGAGGATTGAGGATTGAACATTGAGGACTGAGTGTTGAGGGTTGAGTCATGAGAATTGATGTTTGTGGATAGAGATTTAAAGACTTCAGGTAGAGTATTGAGTATTGAAAACTGTGGATTGAGGATATTATATTGAGGATTGAGGATTGACAACTGATTGTTGTGGACTGAGGGCTGAAGATTGAGGATTCAGGATTGAGGACTCAGAATTGAGGTTTGAGGTTTGAGGACTGAGGATTCAGGATTGAAGATTGAGTATTGAGGATTGAAGATTGAGTATTGAGGATTGAAGATTGAGGATTAAGGATTGAGGATTGGGGATTGAGGATCTAGGATTGGAAATTGATTATTGAGGATTGAAGATTGAGGATTGAGGATTGAGGATTGAGAATTGAGAATTGAGGATAAGGACTGAGGGTTGAGGATTGAGGTTTGAGGAATGAGGATTGAGGATTGAGGATTGAGGATTGAAGATTGAGTATTGATGATTGAAGATTGAGGATTGAGGATTGAGGGTTGAGGATTGAGGACGAGGGCTGACAGTTGAGGATTGTGGTTTGACGATTGAGGGTTGAGAACTGAGAATTGAGGATGAGGACTGAGGTTTGAGGATTGAGGTTTGAGGAATGAGGATTGAGGTTTGAGGATTGAGGATTGAGGATTGAGGATTGAGGATTGAGGATTGAGTATTGAAGGTTGAGGATTGAGAATTGAGAATTGAGGATAAGGACTGAGGGTTGAGGATTGAGGTTTGAGGAATGAGGATTGAGGATTGAGGATTGAAGTCTGAGGATTGAGGAATGAGGATTGAAGGTTGAGTGTTGGGGATTGAAGGGTGAGGATTGAGGATTGAGGATTGAGGATGATGGCTGAGGTTTGAGGTTTGAAGTTTTAGTATTGAATCCTGAGAATTCGGGATGTTCTATTGAGGATTGAGGATTGAGTATTGATGATTAAGGATTGAAGATTGAGTATTGTGGATTGAAGATTGAGGATTGAGGATTGAGGATTGAGGATTGAGGATTGAGGATTGAGGATTGAAGATTGAGGATTGGGGATTGAGGATTGAAGATTGAGTATTGAGGATTGAAGGTTGAGGATAGAGGGTTGAGGATTGGAGATTGAGGACTTGGTGTTGAGGGTTGAGTGATGGGAATTGATGTTTGTGGATTGAGATTTGAAGATTGAAGAATGGGGATTGAGTATTGAAAACTGTGAATTCAGGATATCCTATTGAGTATTGAGAATTTTGGATTGATGGTTGAGTATTGAGGATTGATGGTTGAGGATTGATGTTTGAGGGTTGAGATTTGATTTTTGAATATTGTGCATTGAGTATTGAACCATGAGAATTCAGGATACTCCATTGAGTATTGAGAATTGAGGATTGATGGTTGAGTATTGAGGATTGGTGGTTGAGGGTTGTGTGTCGAATATTGAGGATTGAGGATTGAAGATTGAGGATTGAATATTGAGTATTGATGATTGAAGATTGAGGATTTAGGATTGAGTGTTGAGGATTGAGGACGAGGACTGACGGTTGAGGATTGATGTTTGAGGATTGATGGTTGAGGATTGAGGACTGAGGATTGAGGATTTAGGATTGAGCATCGAGGATTGAAGATTGAGGACTGGGGATTGAGGATTGAAGATTGACGATTGAGGATTGTGGATTGAGGATTGAGGATTGAACGTTGAGGACTGAGTCTTGAGGGTTGAGTGATGAGAATTGATGTTTGTGGGTAGAGGATTGAAGATTGCAGATTGAGTATTGAGTATTGAAAACTGTGAATTGAGGATATTCTATTGAGGATTCAGGGTTGACGACTGATTGTTGAGGACTGAGGGCTGAAGATTGAGGAATCAGGATTGAGGATTCAGAATTGAGGTTTGAGGACTGAGAATTGAGTATTGAAGATTGAGTATAGAGGATTGAAGATTGAGGACGGAGGATTGAGGATTGAGGATTGAGGATGAGGGCTGAGGGTTGAGTATTGAGGTTTGAGGACTGAGGACTGAGGATTGAGGATTGAGAATTGAGGATTGAGGATAGAGTGTTGAAGATTGATGATTGGGTATTGAGGATTGAAGAATGAGTATTGAGGATTGAGGATTGAGGATTGAGAGTTGAGGATTGAAGATTGAGTATTGAGGTTTGAAGACTGACGATTGAGGGTTGAGGATTGAGGATTGAGGATTGAGGATTGAGGATTGATGATTGAGTATTGAGGATTGAAGATTCAGGATTGAGGATTGAGTATTGAGGATTGAGGATTGAAGATTGAGGATTGGGGACTGAGTGTTGAGGGTTGAGTGATGAGAATTGGTGTTTGTGGATAGAGATTTAAAGATTTCAGATTGAGTATTGGGTATTGAAAACTGTGAATTGATGATATTCTATTGAGGATTGAGAAGTGACAACTGATTGTTGAGGACTGAGGTCTGAAGATTGAGGATTCAGGATTGAGGATTGAGGATTGTGGATGAGGACTGAGGGTTGAGTATTGATGTTTGAGGTCTGAGGATTGAGGATTGAGGATTGAGAATTGGGGATTGAGGATTGAGGATTGAAGATTGAGGATTGGGTGCTGAGGATTGAAGAATGAGGATTGAGGATTGAGGATTGAGGATTGAGGACCGAAGATTGATTATTCAGGTTGAAGGTTGAGGATTGAGGACTGAGGATTGAGGATTGAGTATTGAGGATTGAGGATTGAGGATTGAAGATTAAGTATTGAGGATTGAAGATTGAGGATTGTGGATTGAAGATTGAGTACTGAGGGTTAAAGATTGAGGATTGAGGATTGAGGATTGAGAATTGACGATGAGGGCTGAGGGTTGAGGATTGAGGTTTGAGTACTGAGGACTGAGGATTGAGGACTGAGAAATGAGGATTGAGGATTGAGGATTGAGGATTGAAGATTTAGGATTGGGTATTGAGGATTGTGGATTGAGGATTGAGAATTGAGGATTGAGGATTGAGTATTGAGGATTGAGGATTGAAGATTGAGGATTGGGGACTGAGTGTTGAGGGTTGAGTGATGAGAATTGGTGTTTGTGGATAGAGATTTAAAGATTTCAGATTGAGTATTGGGTATTGAAAACTGTGAATTGATGATATTCTATTGAGGATTGAGAAGTGACAACTGATTGTTGAGTACTGAGGACTGAGGATTGAGGACTGAGAAATGAGGATTGAGGATTGAGGATTGAGGATTGAAGATTTAGGATTGGGTATTGAGGATTGAAGATTGAGGATTGAAGATTGAGGATTGAGGATTGAGAATTGAGGATTGAGGATTGAGGATTGAAGATTGAGGATTGAGTATTGAAGGTTGCGGATTGATGATTGAGGATTGAGAATTGAGGATTGAGGATTGAGTATTGAGGACTGAGGATTGAAGATTGAGGATTGAGGACTGAGGATTGAAGATTGAGGATTGAGGACTGAGGATTGAGGATTGAGGATTGAAGATAGAGTATTGAGGATTGAGGGTTGAGAATTGAGGATTGAGGATTGAGGATTGAGGATTAACGATAGAGTATTGAGGATTGAAGATTGAAGATTGTGGATTGAAGATTGAGTATTGAGGATTGAAGATTGAGGATTGAGGATTGAGGATTGAGAATTGACGATGAGGGCTGAGGGTTGAGGATTGAGGTTTGAGGACTGAGGACTGAGGATTGAGGATTGAGAATTGAGGACTGAGGATTGAGGATTGAGGATTGAAGATTGAGGATTGGGTATTGAGGATTCAACATTGAGGATTGAGGATTGAGGATCGAGGATTGAGGATTGAGGATTGAAGATTGAATATTGATGATCGAAGATTGAGGATTGAGGATTGAGTGTTGTGGATTGAGGACGAGGACTGTGGGTTGAGTATTGATGTTTGAGGTCTGAGGAGTGAGGATTGAGGATTGAGAATTGAGGATTGAATATTGAGTATTGAGGATTGAATGTTGAGTATTGAGGGTTGAGGATTGAAGATTGAGGACTTAGTGATGAGGGTTGAGTGATGGGAATTGATGTTTGTGGATTGAGATTTGAATATTGAAGAATGGGGATTGAGTATTGAAAACTGTGAATTGAGAATATTCTATTGAGGATTGAGGATTGACACTTGATTGTTGAGGACTGAGGGCTAAAGATTGAGGATTCAGGATCGAGGACTCGGGATTGAGGTTTAAGGACTGAGGATTGAGGGTTGAGGATTGTGGATTGAGGATTGACGCTTGAGGATTGAGGGTTGAGGATGGAGGATTGAGGATGTGGGCTGAGGGTTGAGTATTGAGGTTTGAGGACTGAGGACTGAGGATTGAGGATTGAGAATTGAGGATTGAGGATTGAGTGTTGGAGATTGAGGATTCGGTATTGAGGATTGAGGATTGAGTATTGAATGTTGAGGATTGATGACTGAGGATTGAGGATTGAGGATTGAGGATTGAGGATTGATGATTGAAGATTGAGTGTTGACGATTGAGGTTTGAGGATTGAGGATTGAGGATTGAGGATTGAGGATGAGGGCTGAGGTTTCAGGTTTGAGGTTTGAGTATTGAATCCTGAGAATTCAGGATATTCTATTGAGTATTGAGAATTGAGGATTGATGGTTGAGTATTGAGAATTGAGGATTGAGGTTTGAGGATTGAGTATTGAAGATTGAGGATTGATGATTGAGGATTGAGGATTGAGGATTGAGGATTGAGGATTGAGGATTGAGGATTGAAGATTGAGAATTGAGGATTGAAGGTTGAGGATTGAGAAATGAGAATTGAGGATTGAGGGTGAGGACTGATGGTTGAGGGTTGAGGTTTTAGGACTGAGGACAGAGGATTGAGGATTGAGAATTGAGGATTGAGGATTGAGGATTGAAGATTGGGGATTGGGTATTGAGGATTGAAGAATGAGAATTGAGGATTGAGGATTGATGATTGGAGATTGAAGATTGAGTATTGAGGATTGAAGATTGAGTATTGATGATTGAAGATTGAGGATTGAGTATTGAAGGTTGAGGGTTGAGGACGAGGACTGACGGTTGAGGATTGAGGTTTGAGGATTGAGGTTTGAGGACTGAGGACTGAGGACAGAGGATTGAGGATGGAGCAATGAGGATTGAAGATTGAGGACTGGGGATTGAGGATTGAAGATTGAGGACTAAGGATTGAGGATTGGGGATCGAGGATCTAGGATTGAATATTGATTATTGAGGATTAAAGATTGAGGATTGAGAATTGAGAATCTACGATAAGGACTGAGGGTTGAGGATTGAGGTTTGAGGAATGAGGATTGAGGATTGAGGATTGAGTATTGAAGATTGAGTATTGATGATTGAAGATTGAGGATTGAGGATTGAGGATTGAAGATTGAGGATTGAGGATTGAGGATTGAAGGTTGAGTGTTGAGGATTGAAGGTTGAGGATTGAGGATTGAGGATTGAGGATGATGGCTGAGGTTTGAGGTTTGAGGTTTGAGTATTGAATCCAGAGAATTCAGGATGTTCTATTGAGGATTGAGGATCGAAGGTTGAGTATCGAGGGTTGAAGGTTGAGGATTGAGGATTGAGGATTGAGGATTGAGGATGAGGGCTGAGGGTTGAGTATTGAGGTTTGAGGACTGAGGACTGAGGATTGAGGATTGAGAATGGAGGATTGAGGATTGAGTGTTGAAGATTGAGGATTGGGTATTGAGGATTGAAGAATGAGGATTGAGGATTGAGGATTGAGGATTGAGGATTGAAGATTGAGAATTGAGGTTCGAAGACTGACGATTGAGGGTTGAGGATTGAGGATTGAGGATTGAGGATTGAGTATTGATGATTGAGTATTAAGGATTGAAGGTTGAGGATTGAGGACTGAGGATTGTGGATTGAGGATTGAAGATTGAAGATTGGGGACTGAGCGTTGAGGGTTGAGTGATGAGAATTGGTGTTTGTGGATAGAGATTTAAAGATTTCAAATTGAGTATTGGGTATTGAAAGCTGTGAATTGATGATATTCTATTGAGGATTGAGAATTGACAGCTGATTGTTGATGACTGAGGTCTGCAGAATGAGGATTCAGGATTGAGGACGAGGAGAAAGGGTTGAGTATTGATGTTTGAGGTCTGAGGATTGATGATTGAGGATTGAGAATTGGGGATTGAGGATTGAGGATTGAAGATTGAGGATTGAGTATTGAGGATTGAAGAATGAGGATTGAGGATTGAGGATTGAGGATTGAGGATTGAGGATTGAGGATTGAAGATTGAGTATTGAGGTTGAAGATTGAGGATTGAGGACTGAGGATTGAGGATTGAGTATTGAGGATTGAGGATTGAGGATTGAAGATTGAGTATTGAGGATTGAAGATTGAGGATTGTGGATTGAAGATTGAGTTTTGAGGATTGAAGATTGAGGATTGAGGATTGAGGATTGAGAATTGACGATGAGGGCTGAGGGTTGAGGGTTGAGGTTTGAGGACTGAGGACTGAGGATTGAGGAATGAGAATTGAGGATTGAGGATTGAGGATTGAGGATTGAGGATTGACGATTGAGGATTGGGTGTTGAGGATTGAACATTGAGGATTGAGGATTGAGGATCGAGGATTGAGGGTTGAAGTTTGAAGATTGAATATTGATGATTGAAGATTGAGGATTGAGGATTGAGGGTTGTGGATTGAGGACGAGGGCTGACGGTTGAGTATTGATGTTTGAGGACTGATGGTTGAGGGATGAGGTTTTAGGACTGAGGACTGAGGGTTGAGGATTGAGAATTGAGGATTGAGTATTGAGGATTGAAGATTGGGGATTGGGTATTGAGGATTGAAGAATGAGAATTGAGGATTGAGGATTGATGATTGGTGATTGAAGATTGAGTATTGAGGATTGAAGATTGAGTATTGATGATTGAAGATTGAGGATTGAGTATTGAAGGTTGAGGGTTGAGGACGAGGACTGACGGTTGAGGATTGAGGTTTGAGGATTGAGGTTTGATGACTGAGGACTGAGGATAGAGGATTGAGGATGGAGCAATGAGGATTGAAGATTGAGGACTGGGGATTGAGGATTGAAGATTGAGGATTAAGGATTGAGGATTGGGGATCGAGGATCTAGGATCGAATATTGATTATTGAGGTTTAAAGATTGAGGATTGAGGATTGAGGATTGAGAATTGAGAATTTACGATAAGGACTGAGGGTTGAGGATTGAGGTTTGAGGAATGAGGATTGAGGATTGAGGATTGAGGATTGAAGATTGAGTATTGATGATTGAAGATTGAGGATTGAGGATTGAGGATTGAAGATTGAGGATTGAGGATTGAGGATTGAAGGTTGAGTGTTGAGGATTGAAGGTTGAGGATTGAGGATTGAGGATTGAGGATGATGGCTGAGGTTTGAGGTTTGAGGTTTGAGTATTGAATCCTGAGAATTCAGGATGTTCTATTGAGGATTGAGGAACGAAGATTGAGTATCGAGGGTTGAAGATTGAGGATTGAGGATTGAGGATTGAGGATTGAGGATGAGGGCTGAGGGTTGAGTATTGAGGTTTGAGGACTGAGGACTGAGGATTGAGGATTGAGAATGGAGGATTGAGGATTGAGTGTTGAAGACTGAGGATTGGGTATTGAGGATTGAAGAATGAGGATTGAGGATTGAGGATTGAGGATTGAGTATTGAGGATTGAGGATTGAGGATTGAAGATTGAGTATTGAGGATTGAAGATTGAGTATTGAGGATTGAAGATTGAGGATTGTGGATTGAAGATTGAGTATTGAGGATTGAAGACTGAGGATTGAGGATTGAGGATTGAGAATTGACGATGAGGGCTGAGGGTTGAGGGTTGAGGTTTGAGGACTGAGGACTGACGATTGAGGAATGAGAATTGAGGATTGAGGATTGTGGATTGAGTGTTGAGGGTTGAGTGATGAGAATTGATGTTTGTGGATAGAGATTTGAAGATTGCAGAATGAGTATTTTGTATTGAAAACTGTGAATTGAGGATATTCTATTGAGGATTGAGGATTGTCACCTGATTGTTCAGGACTGTGGGCTGAAGATTGAGGATTCAGGATTGAGGATTCAGAAGTGAGGTTTGAGGACTGAAGATTGAGGATTGAGGATTGAAGATTGAGTATTGAGGATTGAAGATTGAGGATTGAGGATTGAGGATTGAGGATTGAGGATGAGGGCTGAGGGTTGAGGATTGAGGTTTAAGGACTGAGGACTGAGGATTGAAGATTGAGAATTGAGGATTGAGGATTGAGGACTGAAGATTGAGGATTGGGTATTGCGGATTAAAGAATGAGGATTGAGGATTGAGGATTGAGGATTGAGGATTGAAGATTGAGCATTGAGGATTGAAGATTGACGATTGAGGATTGTGGATTGAAGATTGAGCATTGAACATTGAGGACTGAGTGTTGAGGATTCAGTGATGAGAATTGAAGTTTGTGGATAGAGGTTTGAAGATTGCAGATTCAGTATTGAGTATTGAAAACTGTGAATTGAGGATATTCTATTGAGGATTGAGGATTGTCAACTGATTGTTGAGGACTGAGGGCTGAAGATTGAGGATTCAGGATTGAGGATTCAGAATTGAGGTTTGAGGACTGAGGATTGAGGATTGAAGAATGATTATTGAGGATTGAGGGTTGAGAATTGAGGATTGAGGATTGAGGAATGAAGATTGAGGATTGGGTAATGAGGATTGAAGAATGAGCATTGAGGATTGAAGATTGAGGATTGGGGACTGAGGATTGAGGATTGAGTATTGAGGATTGAGGACTGAGGATTGAGGAATGAGAATTGAGGATTGAGGATTGAGGATTGAGGATTGACGATTGAGGATTGGGTATTGAGGATTGAACATTGAGGATTGAGGATTGAGGATCGAGGATTGAGGGTTGAAGATTGAAGATTGAATATTGATGATTGAAGATTGAGGATTGAGGATTGAGGGTTGTGGATTGAGTACGAGGACTGACGGTTGAGTATTGATGTTTGAGGTCTGAGGATTGAGGATTGAGGATTGAGAATTGAGGATTGAGGATTGAGGATTGAGGATTGAAGATTGAGGATTGGGTATTGAGGATTGAAGAATGAGGACTGAGGATTTAGGATTGAGGATCGAGGATTGAAGATTGAGTATTGAGGATTGAAGATTGAGGATTGAGGATTGAGGATTGAGGATTGAGGATTGAGGATTCAGGATTGAGTATTGAGGATAGAAGTTTGAGGATTGAGGATTAGTGATTAAAGATTGAGTGTTGAGGATTGAAGATTGAGGATTGGTGATTGAGAATTGAGTATTGAGGATTGAGGATTGAGGATTGAGTATTGAAGGTTGAGGATTGATGATTGAGGATTGAGGATTGAGGATTTAGGATTGAGTAATGAGGACTGAGGATTGAAGATTGAGGATTGAGGATTGAGGATTAAAGATTGAGAATTGAGGATTGAAGATTGAGAATTGAGTATTGAGGATTGAACATTGAGGACTGAGTGTTGAGGGTTGAGTGATGAGAATTGATGTTTGTGGATAGAGATTTGTAGATTGCAGAATGAGTATTGTGTATTGAAAACTGTGAATTGAGGATATTCTATTGAGGATTGAGGATTGTCACCTGATTGTTGAGGACTGTGGGCTGAAGATTGAGGATTCAGGATTGAGGATTCAGAAGTGAGGTTTGAGGACTGAAGATTGAGGATTGAGGATTGAAGATTGAGTATTGAGGATTGAAGATTGATGATGGAGGATTGAGGATTGAAGATTGAGGATTGAGGATTGAGGATTGAGAATTGACGATGAGGGCTGAGGGTTGAGGATTGAGGTTTGCGGACTGAGGACTGAGAATTGAGGATTGAGGAATGAGGATTGAGGATTGAACATTGAGGATTGAGAATTGAGGGTTGAGGAATGAGGATTGAGGTTTGAAGATTTAGGATTGGGCATTGAGGATTGAACATTGAGGATTGAGGATTGAGAATTGAGGGTTGAGGATTGAGGATTGAAGATTGAGGATGGGTATTGAGGATTGAAGAATCAGGACTGAGGGTTTACGATTGAGGAATGAGGATTGAAGATTGAGTATTGAGGATTGAAGATTGAGGATTGAGGATTGAGGATTGAGGATTGAGGATTGAGGATTGAGGATTGAGGATTGAGGATTGAGGATTGAGGCTTGAGGATTGAGGATTGAGGATTGAAGATTGAGGACTGAGGATCGAGGATGAGGGCTGAAGGTTGAGGATTGAGGATTGAGGATTGAGGATTGAGGGTTGAGGCTTGAGGATTGAGGATTGAGGATTGAAGATTGAGGATTGAGGATTGAGGATTGAGGATTGTGACTTGAGGATTGAGGATTGAGTATTGAAGGTTGAGGATTGATGATTGAGGATTGAGGATTGAGGATTGAGGATTGAGTATTGAGGACTGAGGATTGAAGATTGAGGATTGAGTATTGAGGATTAAAGATTGAGAATTGAGGATTGAAGATTGAGAATTGAGGATTGAGGATTGAACATTGAGGACTGAGTGTTGAGGGTTGAGTGATGAGAATTGATGTTTGTGGATAGAGATTTGAAGATTGCAGAATGAGTATTGTGTATTGAAAACTGTGAATTGAGGATATTCTATTGAGGATTGAGGATTGTTACCTGATTGTTGAGGACTGTGGGCTGAAGATTGAGGATTCAGGCTTGAGGATTCAGAAGTGAGGTTTGAGGACTGAAGATTGAGGATTGAGGATTGAAGATTGAGTATTGAGGATTGAAGATTGAGGATTGAGGATTGAGGATTGAGGATTGAGGATTGAGAATTGAGGATTGAAGGTTGAGGATTGAGAAATGAGAATTGAGGATTGAGGGTGAGGACTGATGGTTGAGGGTTGAGGTTTTAGGACTGAGGACAGAGGATTGAGGATTGAGAATTGAGGATTGAGGATTGAGGATTGAAGATTGGGGATTGGGTATTGAGGATTGAAGAATGAGAATTGAGGATTGAGGATTGATGATTGGAGATTGAAGATTGAGTATTGAGGATTGAAGATTGAGTATTGATGATTGAAGATTGAGGATTGAGTATTGAAGGTTGAGGGTTGAGGACGAGGACTGACGGTTGAGGATTGAGGTTTGAGGATTGAGGTTTGAGGACTGAGGACTGAGGATAGAGGATTGAGGATGGAGCAATGAGGATTGAAGATTGAGGACTGGGGATTGAGGATTGAAGATTGAGGACTAAGGATTGAGGATTGGGGATCGAGGATCTAGGATTGAATATTGATTATTGAGGATTAAAGATTGAGGATTGAGAATTGAGAATCTACGATAAGGACTGAGGGTTGAGGATTGAGGTTTGAGGAATGAGGATTGAGGATTGAGGATTGAGTATTGAAGATTGAGTATTGATGATTGAAGATTGAGGATTGAGGATTGAGGATTGAAGATTGAGGATTGAGGATTGAGGATTGAAGGTTGAGTGTTGAGGATTGAAGGTTGAGGATTGAGGATTGAGGATTGAGGATGATGGCTGAGGTTTGAGGTTTGAGGTTTGTGTATTGAATCCAGAGAATTCAGGATGTTCTATTGAGGATTGAGGATCGAAGGTTGAGTATCGAGGGTTGAAGATTGAGGATTGAGGATTGAGGATTGAGGATTGAGGATGAGGGCTGAGGGTTGAGTATTGAGGTTTGAGGACTGAGGACTGAGGATTGAGGATTGAGAATGGAGGATTGAGGATTGAGTGTTGAAGATTGAGGATTGGGTATTGAGGATTGAAGAATGAGGATTGAGGATTGAGGATTGAGGATTGAGGATTGAAGATTGAGAATTGAGGTTCGAAGACTGACGATTGAGGGTTGAGGATTGAGGATTGAGGATTGAGGATTGAGTATTGATGATTGAGTATTAAGGATTGAAGGTTGAGGATTGAGGACTGAGGATTGTGGATTGAGGATTGAAGATTGAAGATTGGGGACTGAGCGTTGAGGGTTGAGTGATGAGAATTGGTGTTTGTGGATAGAGATTTAAAGATTTCAAATTGAGTATTGGGTATTGAAAGCTGTGAATTGATGATATTCTATTGAGGATTGAGAATTGACAGCTGATTGTTGATGACTGAGGTCTGCAGAATGAGGATTCAGGATTGAGGGTTCAGGATTGAGGACGAGGAGAAAGGGTTGAGTATTGATGTTTGAGGTCTGAGGATTGATGATTGAGGATTGAGAATTGGGGATTGAGGATTGAGGATTGAAGATTGAGGATTGAGTATTGAGGATTGAAGAATGAGGATTGAGGATTGAGGATTGAGGATTGAGGATTGAGGATTGAAGATTGAGTATTGAGGTTGAAGATTGAGGATTGAGGACTGAGGATTGAGGATTGAGGATCGAGGATTGAGGGTTGAAGTTTGAAGATTGAATATTGATGATTGAAGATTGAGGATTGAGGATTGAGGGTTGTGGATTGAGGACGAGGGCTGACGGTTGAGTATTGATGTTTGAGGACTGATGGTTGAGGGATGAGGTTTTAGGACTGAGGACTGAGGGTTGAGGATTGAGAATTGAGGATTGAGTATTGAGGATTGAAGATTGGGGATTGGGTATTGAGGATTGAAGAATGAGAATTGAGGATTGAGGATTGATGATTGGTGATTGAAGATTGAGTATTGAGGATTGAAGATTGAGTATTGATGATTGAAGATTGAGGATTGAGTATTGAAGGTTGAGGGTTGAGGACGAGGACTGACGGTTGAGGATTGAGGTTTGAGGATTGAGGTTTGATGACTGAGGACTGAGGATAGAGGATTGAGGATGGAGCAATGAGGATTGAAGATTGAGGACTGGGGATTGAGGATTGAAGATTGAGGATTAAGGATTGAGGATTGGGGATCGAGGATCTAGGATCGAATATTGATTATTGAGGTTTAAAGATTGAGGATTGAGGATTGAGGATTGAGAATTGAGAATTTACGATAAGGACTGAGGGTTGAGGATTGAGGTTTGAGGAATGAGGATTGAGGATTGAGGATTGAGGATTGAAGATTGAGTATTGATGATTGAAGATTGAGGATTGAGGATTGAGGATTGAAGATTGAGGATTGAGGATTGAGGATTGAAGGTTGAGTGTTGAGGATTGAAGGTTGAGGATTGAGGATTGTGGATTGAGGATGATGGCTGAGGTTTGAGGTTTGAGGTTTGAGTATTGAATCCTGAGAATTCAGGATGTTCTATTGAGGATTGAGGATCGAAGATTGAGTATCGAGGGTTGAAGATTGAGGATTGAGGATTGAGGATTGAGGATTGAGGATGAGGGCTGAGGGTTGAGTATTGAGGTTTGAGGACTGAGGACTGAGGATTGAGGATTGAGAATGGAGGATTGAGGATTGAGTGTTGAAGACTGAGGATTGGGTATTGAGGATTGAAGAATGAGGATTGAGGATTGAGGATTGAGGATTGAGTATTGAGGATTGAGGATTGAGGATTGAAGATTGAGTATTGAGGATTGAAGATTGAGTATTGAGGATTGAAGATTGAGGATTGTGGATTGAAGATTGAGTATTGAGGATTGAAGACTGAGGATTGAGGATTGAGGATTGAGAATTGACGATGAGGGCTGAGGGTTGAGGGTTGAGGTTTGAGGACTGAGGACTGACGATTGAGGAATGAGAATTGAGGATTGAGGATTGTGGATTGAGTGTTGAGGGTTGAGTGATGAGAATTGATGTTTGTGGATAGAGATTTGAAGATTGCAGAATGAGTATTGTGTATTGAAAACTGTGAATTGAGGATATTCTATTGAGGATTGAGGATTGCCACCTGATTGTTGAGGACTGTGGGCTGAAGATTGAGGATTCAGGATTGAGGATTCAGAAGTGAGGTTTGAGGACTGAAGATTGAGGATTGAGGATTGAAGATTGAGTATTGAGGATTGAAGATTGATGATTGAGGATTGAGGATTGAGGATTGAGGATGAGGGCTGAGGGTTGAGGATTGAGGTTTAAGGACTGAGGACTGAGGATTGAAGATTGAGAATTGAGGATTGAGGATTGAGGACTGAAGATTGAGGATTGGGTATTGCGGATTAAAGAATGAGGATTGAGGATTGAGGATTGAGGATTGAGGATTGAAGATTGAGCATTGAGGATTGAAGATTGACGATTGAGGATTGTGGATTGAAGATTGAGCATTGAACATTGAGGACTGAGTGTTGAGGATTCAGTGATGAGAATTGAAGTTTGTGGATAGAGGTTTGAAGATTGCAGATTCAGTATTGAGTATTGAAAACTGTGAATTGAGGATATTCTATTGAGGATTGAGGATTGTCAACTGATTGTTGAGGACTGAGGGCTGAAGATTGAGGATTCAGGATTGAGGATTCAGAATTGAGGTTTGAGGACTGAGGATTGAGGATTGAAGAATGATTATTGAGGATTGAGGGTTGAGAATTGAGGATTGAGGATTGAGGAATGAAGATTGAGGATTGGGTAATGAGGATTGAAGAATGAGCATTGAGGATTGAAGATTGAGGATTGGGGACTGAGGATTGAGGATTGAGTATTGAGGATTGAGGACTGAGGATTGAGGAATGAGAATTGAGGATTGAGGATTGAGGATTGAGGATTGACGATTGAGGATTGGGTATTGAGGATTGAACATTGAGGATTGAGGATTGAGGATCGAGGATTGAGGGTTGAAGATTGAAGATTGAATATTGATGATTGAAGATTGAGGATTGAGGATTGAGGGTTGTGGATTGAGTACGAGGACTGACGGTTGAGTATTGATGTTTGAGGTCTGAGGATTGAGGATTGAGGATTGAGAATTGAGGATTGAGGATTGAGGATTGAGGATTGAAGATTGAGGATTGGGTATTGAGGATTGAAGAATGAGGACTGAGGATTTAGGATTGAGGATCGAGGATTGAAGATTGAGTATTGAGGATTGAAGATTGAGGATTGAGGATTGAGGATTGAGGATTGAGGATTGAGGATTCAGGATTGAGGATTGAGGATACAAGTTTGAGGATTGAGGATTAGTGATTAAAGATTGAGTGTTGAGGATTGAAGATTGAGGATTGGTGATTGAGAATTGAGTATTGAGGATTGAGGATTGAGGATTGAGTATTGAAGGTTGAGGATTGATGATTGAGGATTGAGGATTGAGGATTTAGGATTGAGTAATGAGGACTGAGGATTGAAGATTGAGGATTGAGGATTGAGGATTAAAGATTGAGAATTGAGGATTGAAGATTGAGAATTGAGTATTGAGGATTGAACATTGAAGACTGAGTGTTGAGGGTTGAGTGATGAGAATTGATGTTTGTGGATAGAGATTTGTAGATTGCAGAATGAGTATTGTGTATTGAAAACTGTGAATTGAGGATATTCTATTGAGGATTGAGGATTGTCACCTGATTGTTGAGGACTGTGGGCTGAAGATTGAGGATTCAGGATTGAGGATTCAGAAGTGAGGTTTGAGGACTGAAGATTGAGGATTGAGGATTGAAGATTGAGTATTGAGGATTGAAGATTGATGATTGAGGATTGAGGATTG
Source organism: Calliopsis andreniformis (assembly GCF_051401765.1). Classification (NCBI taxonomy): domain Eukaryota; kingdom Metazoa; phylum Arthropoda; class Insecta; order Hymenoptera; family Andrenidae; genus Calliopsis; species Calliopsis andreniformis. The sequence continues at coordinate 1,464,018 of NW_027480510.1, read as the reverse complement.
AAGATTGAGGATTGAGGATTGAGGATTGAGAATTGACGATGAGGGCTGAGGGTTGAGGATTGAGGTTTGCGGACTGAGGACTGAGAATTGAGGATTGAGGAATGAGGATTGAGGATTGAACATTGAGGATTGAGAATTGAGGGTTGAGGAATGAGGATTGAGGTTTGAAGATTTAGGATTGGGCATTGAGGATTGAACATTGAGGATTGAGGATTGAGAATTGAGGGTTGAGGATTGAGGATTGAAAATTGAGGATGGGTATTGAGGATTGAAGAATCAGGACTGAGGGTTTAGGATTGAGGAATGAGGATTGAAGATTGAGTATTGAGGATTGAAGATTGAGGATTGAGGATTGAGGATTGAGGATTGAGGATTGAGGATTGAGGATTGAGGATTGAGGATTGAGGATTGAGGCTTGAGGATTGAGGATTGAGGATTGAAGATTGAGGACTGAGGATCGAGGATGAGGGCTGAAGGTTGAGGATTGAGGATTGAGGATTGAGGATTGAGGGTTGAGGCTTGAGGATTGAGGATTGAGGATTGAAGATTGAGGATTGAGGATTGAGGATTGAGGATTGTGGCTTGAGGATTGAGGATTGAGTATTGAAGGTTGAGGATTGATGATTGAGGATTGAGGATTGAGGATTGAGGATTGAGTATTGAGGACTGAGGATTGAAGATTGAGGATTGAGTATTGAGGATTAAAGATTGAGAATTGAGGATTGAAGATTGAGAATTGAGGATTGAGGATTGAACATTGAGGACTGAGTGTTGAGGGTTGAGTGATGATAATTGATGTTTGTGGATAGAGATTTGAAGATTGCAGAATGAGTATTGTGTATTGAAAACTGTGAATTGAGGATATTCTATTGAGGATTGAGGATTGTTACCTGATTGTTGAGGACTGTGGGCTGAAGATTGAGGATTCAGGCTTGAGGATTCAGAAGTGAGGTTTGAGGACTGAAGATTGAGGATTGAGGATTGAAGATTGAGTATTGAGGATTGAAGATTGAGGATTGAGGATTGAGGATTGAGGATTGAGGATGAGGGCTGAGGGTTGAGGATTGAGGTTTAAGGACTGAGGACTGAGGATTGATGATTGAGAATTGAGGATTGAGGATTGAGGACTGAAGATTGAGGATTGGGTATTGCGGATTAAAGAATGAGGATTGAGGATTGAGGATTGAGGATTGAGGATTGAAGATTGAGCATTGAGGATTGAAGATTCACGATTGAGGATTGTGGATTGAAGATTGAGTATTGAACATTGAGGACTGAGTGTTGAGGATTCAGTGATGAGAATTGAAGTTTGTGCATAGAGGTTTGAAGATTGCAGATTCAGTATTGAGTATTGAAAACTGTGAATTGAGGATATTCTATTGAGGATTGAGGATTGTCAACTGATTGTTGAGGACTGAGGGCTGAAGATTGAGGATTCAGGATTGAGGATTCAGAATTGAGGTTTGAGGACTGAGGATTGAGGATTGAAGAATGATTATTGAGGATTGAGGGTTGAGAATTGAGGATTGAGGATTGAGGAATGAAGATTGAGGATTGGGTAATGAGGATTGAAGAATGAGCATTGAGGATTGCGGATTGAGGATTGAGGATTGAAGACTGAGTATTGAGGATTGAAGATTGAGGATTGGGGACTGAGGATTGAGGATTGAGTATTGAGGATTGAGGACTGAGGATTGAGGAATGAGAATTGAGGATTGAGGATTGAGGATTGAGGATTGACGATTGAGGATTGGGTATTGAGGATTGAACATTGAGGATTGAGGATTGAGGATCGAGGATTGGGGGTTGAAGATTGAAGATTGAATATTGATGATTGGAGATTGAGGATTGAGGATTGAGGGTTGTGGATTGAGGACGAGGACTGACGGTTGAGTATTGATGTTTGAGGTCTGAGGATTGAGGATTGAGGATTGAGAATTGAGGATTGAGGATTGAGGATTGAGGATTGAAGATTGAGGATTGGGTATTGAGGATTGAAGAATGAGGACTGAGGATTTAGGATTGAGGATCGAGGATTGAAGATTGAGTATTGAGGATTGAAGATTGAGGATTGAGGATTGAGGATTGAGGATTGAGGATTGAGGATTCAGGATTGAGGATTGAGGATAGAAGTTTGAGGATTGAGGATTAATGATTAAAGATTGAGTGTTGAGGATTGAAGATTGAGGATTGGTGATTGAGAATTGAGTATTGAGGATTGAGGATTGAGGATTGAGTATTGAAGGTTGAGGATTGATGATTGAGGATTGAGGATTGAGGATTTAGGATTGAGTAATGAGGACTGAGGGTTGAAGATTGAGGATTGAGGATTGAGGATTAAAGATTGAGAATTGAGGATTGAAGATTGAGAATTGAGTATTGAGGATTGAACATTGAGGACTCAGTGTTGAGGGTTGAGTGATGAGAATTGATGTTTGTGGATAGAGATTTGAAGATTGCAGAATGAGTATTGTGTATTGAAAACTGTGAATTGAGGATATTCTATTGAGGATTGAGGATTGCCACCTGATTGTTGAGGACTGTGGGCTGAAGATTGAGGATTCAGGATTGAGGATTCAGAAGTGAGGTTTGAGGACTGAAGATTGAGGATTGAGGATTGAAGATTGAGTATTGAGGATTGAAGATTGATGATTGAGGATTGAGGATTGAGGATTGAGGATTGAGGATGAGGGCTGAGGGTTGAGGATTGAGGTTTAAGGACTGAGGACTGAGGATTGAGGATTGAGAACTGAGGATTGAGGATTGAGGACTGAAGTTTGAGGATTGGGTATTGAGGATTAAAGAAAGAGGATTGAGGATTGAGGATTGAGGATAGAGGATTGAAGATTGAGTATTGAGGATTGAAGATTGACGATTGAGGATTGTGGATTGAAGATTGAGTATTGAACATTGAGGACTGAGTGTTGAGGATTCAGTGATGAGAATTGAAGTTTGTGGATAGAGGTTTGAAGGTTGCAGATTCAGTATTGAGTATTGAAAACTGTGAATTGAGGATATTATATTGAGGATTGAGGATTGTCAACTGATTGTTGAGGACTGAGGGCTGAAGATTGAGGATTCAGGATTGAGGATTCAGAATTGAGGTTTGAGGACTAAGGATTGAGGATTGAAGAATGATTATTGAGGATTGAGGGTTGAGAATTGAGGATTGAGGATTGAGGAATGAAGATTGAGGATTGGGTAATGGGGATTGAAGAATGAGCATTGAGGATTGCGGATTGAGGATTGAGGATTGAAGACTGAGTATTGAGGATTGAAGATTGAGGATTGAGGACTGACGATTGAGGATTGAGTATTGAGGATTGAGGGTTAAAGATTGAGTATTGAGGATTGAAGATTGAGGATTGTGGATTGAAGATTGAGTATTGAGGATTGAAGATTGAGGATTGAGGATTGAGGATTGAGAATTGACGATGAGGGCTGAGGGTTGAGGATTGAGGTTTGCGGACTGAGGACTGAGAATTGAGGATTGAGGAATGAGGATTGAGGATTGAACATTGAGGATTGAGAATTGAGGGTTGAGGAATGAGGATTGTGGATTGAAGATTGAGGATTGGGCATTGAGGATTGAACATTGAGGATTGAGGATTGAGAATTGAGGGTTGAGGATTGAGGATTGAAGATTGAGGATGGGTATTGAGGATTGAAGAATCAGGACTGAGGGTTTAGGATTGAGGAATGAGGATTGAAGATTGAGTATTGAGGATTGAAGATTGAGGATTGAGGATTGAGGATTGAGGATTGAGGATTGAGGATTGAGGATTGAGGATTGAGGATTGAGGATTGAGGATTGAGGATTGAGGATTGAGGATTGAGGCTTGAGGATTGAGGATTGAGGATTGAAGATTGAGGACTGAGGATCGAGGATGAGGGCTGAAGGTTGAGGATTGAGGATTGAGGATTGAGGATTGAGGGTTGAGGCTTGAGGATTGAGGATTGAGGATTGAAGATTGAGGATTGAGGATTGAGGATTGAGGATTGAGGCTTGAGGATTGAGGATTGAGTATTGAAGGTTGAGGATTGATGATTGAGGATTGAGGATTGAGGATTGAGGATTGAGTATTGAGGACTGAGGATTGAACATTGAGGATTGAGGATTGAGGATTAAAGATTGAGAATTGAGGATTGAAGATTGAGAATTGAGGATTGAGGATTGAACATTGAGGACTGAGTGTTGAGGGTTGAGTGATGAGAATTGATGTTTGTGTATAGAGATATGAAGATTGCAGATTGAGTATTGTGTATCGAGAACTGCGAATTGAGGGTATTCTATTGAGGATTGAGGATTGTCACCTGATTGTTGAGGACTGAGGGCCGAAGATTGAGGATTCAGGATTGAGGATTCAGAATTGAGGTTTGAGGTCTGAGCATTGAGGTTTGAGGATTGAACATTGAGTATTGAGGATTGAAGATTGAGGTTTGAGGATTGAGTGTTGAGGATTGAGGATGAGGACTGAGGATTGACTATTGAAGATTGAGTATTGATAATTGAAGGTTGAGGATTGAGCATTGAGGATTGAAGATTGAGTATTGAGGATTGAAGATTGATGATTGAGTGTTGAGGATTGAAGATTGAGGATTGAGGATTGAGGATTGAGGATTGAGGATTGAGGATTGAGGATTGAGGATTGCGGATTGAGGATTGAAGATTGAGTATTGAGGATTGAATATTGAGGATTGTGGATTGAGGATTGAGGATTGAGGATTAAGGATTGAATATTAAGGATTGGGGATTGAGGATTGACGATTGAGGATTGAGTATTGAGGATTAAGAATTGAGGATTGAGGATTGAGGATTGAAGATTGAGGATTGGGGACTGAGAGCTGAGGGTTGAGTGATGAGAATTGATGTTTGTGGATAGAGATTTAAAGATTGCAGATTGAGTATTGAATATTGAAAACTGTGAATTGATGGTACTCTATTGAGGATTGAGAATTGACAACTGATTGTCGAGGACTTAGGTCTGAAGATTGAGGATTCAGGGTTGAGGATTCAGGATTGAGGTTTGAGGACTGAGGATTGAGGATTGGGTATTGCGGATTGAGCATAGAGGACTGAGGATTGAGGATTGAGGACTGAGGATTGAGGACTGAAGATTGAATATTGATGATTGAAGATTGAGGATTGAGGATCGAGGTTTGAGGATTGAGGATTGAGGATTGAGAATTGAGGATTTAGGATTGAGGATTCAATATTGAGGATTGGGTATTGAGGATTGAAGAATGAGGATTGAGGATTGTGGATTGAGGATTGAGGATTGAAGATTGAGTATTGAGGATTGAAGATTGAGGACTGAGGAATGAGGATTGAGGATTGAGGATTGAGGATTGAGGATTGAGGATTGATGATTGAGTATTGAGGATTGAATATTGAGGATTATGGATTGAGGATTGAGGATTGAGGATTGAAGATTAAGGATTGGGGATTGAGGATTGACGATTGAGGATAGAGTATTGAGGATTAAGTATTGAGGATTGAGGATTGAGGATTGAAGATTCAGTATTGAGGATTGAAGATTGAGGATTGAGGATTGAGGATTGAGTATTGACTATGAGGGCTGAGGGTTGAGGACTGAGGTTTGAGGACTGAGGACTGAGGATTGAGGATTGAGAATTGAGGATTCAGGATTGAGGATTGAAGATTGAGGATTGGGCATTGAGGATTGAAGAATGAGGATTGAGGATTGGGGATTGAGGATTGAGGATTGAAGATTGAGGATTGAGGATTGAGGATGGAGGATTGAAGATTGAGTATTGAGGATTGTAGATTGAGGATTGAGGATTGAGGACTGAGGGTTGAGGATTGTAGATTGAGGATTGGGGACTGAGTGTTGAGGGTTGAGTGATGAGAATTGATGTTTGTGGATAGAGATTTGAAGATTGCAGATTGAGTATTGCGTATGGAAAACTCTGAACTGAGGATATTCTATTGAGGATTGAGGATTGACAACTGATTGTTGAGGACTGAGGGCTGAAGATTGAGGTTTCAGTATTGAGGATTCAGGATAGTGGTTTGCGGACTGAGGATTGAGGTTTGAGGATTGAGGACTGAGGATTGAGGATTGAGGATTGAAGATTGAGGATTGATGATTGAGGATTGAACATTGAGGATTGAGGATTGAGGATTGAGGATTGAGGATTGAAGACTGCATATTGATGATTGAAGATTGAGGATTGAGGATTGAGGGTTGTGGATTGAGGACGAGGTCTGATGGTTGAGTATTGATGTTTGATGTCTGAGGATTGAGGATTGAGGATTGAGAATTGAGGATTGAGGATTCAGGATTGACGATTGAGGATTGAGGACTGAGGATTGATGATTGAGGATTGAATGTTGAGTATTGAGGATTGAAGATTGACTATTGAGGATTCAGGATTGAGGATTGAGGATTGAAGATTGAGGATTGGGGATTGAGGATTGACAATTGAGGATTGAGTAATGACGATTGAGGATTGAGGATTGAGGATTGAAGATTGAGGATTGAGGAGTGTGGATTGAATATTGAGGACTTAGTGTTGAGGGTTGAGTGATGGGAATTTATGTTTGTGGATTGAGATTTGAAGATTGAAGAATGGGGATTGAGTATTGAAAACTGTGAATTGAGGATATTCTATTGAGGATTGAGAATTGACAACTGATTGTTGAGGATTTAGGTCTGAAGACTGAGGATTCAGGATTGAGGATTCAGGATTGAGGGTTGAGGACTGAGGATTGAGGATTGGGTATTGCGGATTGAGCATTGAGGATTGAGGATTGAGGATTGAGGACTGAGGATTGAGGATTGAAGATTGAATATTGATGATTGAAGATTGAGGATTGAGGATTGAGGGCTATGGATTGAGGACGAGGACTGAGGGTTGAGTATTGATGTTTGAGGTCTGAGGATTGAGGATTGAGGATTGAGAATTGAGGATTGAGGATTGAGGATTCAAGATTGATGATTGGGTATTGAGGATTGAAGAATGAGGATTGAGGATTGAGGATTGAGGATGGAGGATTGAAGATTGAGTATTGAGGATTGAAGATTGAGGATTGAGGAATGAGGATTGAGGATTAAGGATTGAGGATTGAGGATTGAGGATTGAAGATTGAGTATTGAGGATTGAATATTGAGGATTGTGGATTGAGGATTGAGGATTGAGGATTGAGGATTAAGGATTAGGGATTGAGGATTGACGATTGAGGATTGAGTATTGAGGATTAAGAATTGAGGATTGAGGATTGAGGATTGATTATGAGGGCTGAGGGTTGAGGATTGAGCTTTGAGGACTGAGGACTGAGGATTGAGGATTGAGAATTGGGGATTGAGGATTGAGGATTGAAGATTGAGGAGTGGGTATTGAGGATTGAAGAATGAGGACTGAGGATTGAGGATTGAGGACTGAGGATTGAAGATTGAGTATTGAGGAGTGAAGATTGAGGATTGAGGATTGAGGATTGAACATTGAGGACTGAGTGTTGAGGGTTGAGTGATGAGAATTGATGATTGTGGATAGAGATATGAAGATTGCAGATTGAGTATTGTGTATCGAAAACTGCGAATTGAGGATATACTATTGAGGATTGAAGATTGTCACCTGATTGTTGAGGACTGAGGGCCGAAGATTGAGGATTCAGGATCGAGGATTCAGAATTGAGGTTTGAGGTCTGTGCATTGAGGATTGAGGATTGAACATTGATTATTGAAGATTGAAGATTGAGGATTGAGGATTGAGGGCTGAGGATTGAGGATGAGGACTGAGGATTGACTATTGAAGATTGAGTATTGAGGACTGAAGGTTGAGGATTGAGCATTGAGGATTGAAGGTTGAGTATTGAGGATTGCGGATTGAGGATTCAAGATTGAGTATTGAGGATTGAATATTGAGGATTGTGGATTGAGGATTGAGGATTGAGGATTAAGGATTGAATATTAAGGATTGGGGATTGAGGATTGACGATTGAGGATTGAGTATTGAGGATTAAGAATTGAGGATTGAGGATTGAGGATTGAAGATTGAGGATTGGGGACTGAGAGCTGAGGGTTGAGTGATGGGAATTGATGTTTGTGGATAGAGATTTAAAGATTGCAGATTGAGTATTGAGTATTGAAAACTGTGAATTGATGATACTCTATTGAGGATTGAGAATTGACAACTGATTGTTGAGGACTTAGGTCTGAAGATTGAGGATTCAGGGTTGAGGATTCAGGATTGAGGTTTGAGGACTGAGGATTGAGGATTGGGTATTGCGGATTGAGCATAGAGGATTGAGGATTGAGGATTGGGGACTGAGGATTGAGGACTGAAGATTGAATATTGATGATTGAAGATTGAGGATTGAGGATTGAGGTTTGAGGATTGAGGATTGAGGATTGAGAATTGAGGATTTAGGATTGAGGATTCAAGATTGAGGATTGGGTATTGAGGATTGAAGAATGAGGATTGAGGATTGTGGATTGAGGATTGAGGATTGAAGATTGAGTATTGAGGATTGAAGATTGAGGATTGAGGAATGAGGATTGAGGATTGAGGATTGAGGATTGAGGATTGAGGATTGATGATTGAGTATTGAGGATTGAATATTGAGGATTATGGATTGAGGATTGAGGATTGAGGATTGAAGATTAAGGATTGGGGATTGAGGATTGACGATTGAGGATAGAGTATTGAGGATTAAGAATTGAGGATTGAGGATTGAGGATTGAAGATTCAGTATTGAGGATTGAAGATTGAGGATTGAGGATTGAGGATTGAGTATTGACTATGAGGGCTGAGGGTTGAGGATTGAGGTTTGAGGACTGAGGACTGAGGATTGAGGATAGAGAATTGAGGATTCAGGATTGAGGATTGAAGATTGAGGATTGGGCATTGAGGATTGAAGAATGAGGATTGAGGATTGAGGATTGAGGATTGAGGATTGAAGATTGAGGATTGAGGATTGAGGCTGGAGGATTGAAGATTGAGTATTGAGGATTGAAGATTGAGGATTGAGGATTGAGGACTGAGGGTTGAGGATTGCAGATTGAGGATTGGGGACTGAGTGTTGAGGGTTGAGTGATGAGAATTGATGTTTGTGGATAGAGATTTGAAGATTGCAGATTGAGTATTGCGTATGGAAAACTCTGAACTGAGGATATTCTATTGAGGATTGAGGATTGACAACTGATTGTTGAGGACTGAGGGCTGAAGATTGAGGTTTCAGGATTGAGGACTCAGGATTGTGGTTTGTGGACTGAGGATTGAGGTTTGAGGATTGAGGACTGAGGATTGAGGTTTGAGGATTGAACATTGAGGATTGATCATTGAGGATTGAACATTGAGGACTGAAGATTGAGGATTGAGGATTGAGGATTGAAGATTGCATATTGATGATTGAAGATTGAGGATTGAGGATTGAGGGTTGTGGATTGAGGACGAGGTCTGATGGTTGAGTATTGAAGTTTGATGTCTGAGGATTGAGGATTGAGGATTGAGAATTGAGGATTGAGGATTCAGGATTGACGATTGAGGATTGAGGACTGAGGATTGATGATTGAGGATTGAATGTTGAGTATTGAGGATTGAAGATTGACTATTGAGGATTCAGGGTTGAGGATTGTGGATTGAAGATTGAGGATTGGGGATTGAGGATTGACAATTGAGGATTGAGTAATGACGATTGAGGATTGAGGATTGAGGATTGAAGATTGAGGATTGAGGATTGTGGATTGAATATTGAGGACTTAGTGTTGAGGGTTGAGTGATGGGAATTGATGTTTGTTGATTGAGATTTGAAGATTGAAGAATGGGGATTGAGTATTGAAAACTGTGAATTGAGGATATTCTATTGAGGATTGAGAATTGACAACTGATTGTTGAGGACTTAGGTCTGAAGACTGAGGATTCAGGATTGAGGATTCAGGATTGAGGTTTGAGGACTGAGGATTGAGGATTGGGTATTGCGGATTGAGCATTGAGGATTGACGATTGAGGATTGAGGACTGAGGATTGAGGACTGAAGATTGCATATTGATGATTGAAGATTGAGGATTGAGGATTGAGGGTTGTGGATTGAGGACGAGGTCTGATGGTTGAGTATTGAAGTTTGATGTCTGAGGATTGAGGATTGAAGATTAAGGATTGGGGATTGAGGATTGACGATTGAGGATTGAGTATTGAGGATTAAGAATTGAGGATTGAGGATTGAGGATTGAAGATTGAGTATTGAGGATTGAAGATTGAGGATTGAGTATTGAGGATTGAACATTGAGGACTGAGAGTTGAGGGTTGAGTGATGAGAATTGATGTTTGTGGATAGAGATTTGAAGATTGCAGATTGAGTATTGTGTATCGAAAACTGCGAATTGAGGATATTCTATTGAGGATTGAGGATTGTCACCTGATTGTTGAGGACTGATGGCTGAAGATTGAGGATTCAGGATTGAGGATTCAGAATTGAGGATTGAGGATTGAAGGTTGAGTATTGAGGATTGATGATTGAGGATTGAGGATTGAGGATTGAGGATTGAGGATGAGGTTTGAGGATAGACGATTGAAGATTGAGTATTGAGGATTGAAGGTTGAGGACTGAGCATTGAGGATTGAAGATTGAGTATTGAGGATTGAAGATTGATGATTGACTGTTGAGGATTGAAGATTGAGGATTGAGGATTGAGGATTGAGGATTGAGGATTGAGGATTGAAGATTGAGGATTGGGGATTGAAGGTTGAGTATTGAGGATAGAGGATTGAGGATTGAGGATTGAGGATTGAGGATTGCGGATTGAGGATTGAAGATTGAGTATTGAGGATTGAATATTGAGGATTGTGGATTGAGGATTGAGGATTGAGGATGGAAAATTAAGGATTGGGGATTGAGGATTGACGATTGAGGATTGAGTATTGAGGATTAAGAATTGAGGATTGAGGATTGAGGATTGAAGATTGAGGATTGGGGACTGAGAGCTGAGGGTTGAGTGATGAGGATTGATGTTTGTGGATAGAGATTTAAAGATTGCAGATTGAGTATTGAGTATTGAAAACTGTGAATTGATGGTACTCTATTGAGGATTGAGAATTGACAACTGATTGTCGAGGACTTAGGTCTGAAGATTGAGGATTCAGGGTTGAGGATTCAGGATTGAGGTTTGAGGACTGAGGATTGAGGATTGGGTATTGCGGATTGAGCATAGAGGACTGAGGATTGAGGATTGAGGACTGAGGATTGAGGACCGAAGATTGAATATTGATGATTGAAGATTGAGGATTGAGGATCGAGGTTTGAGGATTGAGGATTGAGGATTGAGAATTGAGGATTTAGGATTGAGGATTAAGTATTGAGGATTGAGGATTGAGGATTGAACATTCAGTATTGAGGATTGAAGATTGAGGATTGAGGATTGAGGATTGAGTATTGACTATGAGGGCTGAGGGTTGAGGATTGAGGTTTGAGGACTGAGGACTGAGGATTGAGGATTGAGAATTGAGGATTCAGGATTGAGGATTGAAGATTGAGGATTGGGCATTGAGGATTGAAGAATGAGGATTGAGGATTGGGGATTGAGGATTGAGGATTGAAGATTGAGGATTGAGGATTGAGGATGGAGGATTGAAGATTGAGTATTGAGGATTGAAGATTGAGGATTGAGGATTGAGGACTGAGGGTTGAGGATTGTAGATTGAGGATTGGGGACTGAGTGTTGAGGGTTGAGTGATGAGAATTGATGTTTGTGGATAGAGATTTGAAGATTGCAGATTGAGTATTGCGTATGGAAAACTCTGAACTGAGGATATTCTATTGAGGATTGAGGATTGACAACTGATTGTTGAGGACTGAGGGCTGAAGATTGAGGTTTCAGGATTGAGGATTCAGGATAGTGGTTTGTGGACTGAGGATTGAGGTTTGAGGATTGAGGACTGAGGATTGAGGATTGAGGATTGAAGATTGAGGATTGAGGATTGAGGATTGAGGATTGAAGATTGAGTATTGAGGATTGAATATTGAGGATTGTGGATTGAGGATTGAGGATTGAGGATTGAAGATTAAGGATTGGGGATTGAGGATTGACGATTGAGGATTGAGTATTGAGGATTAAGAATTGAGGATTGAGGATTGAGGATTGAAGATTCAGTATTGAGGATTGAAGATTGAGGATTGAGGATTGCGGATTGAGGATTGACTATGAGGGCTGAGGGTTGAGGATTGAGGTTTGAGGACTGAGGACTGAGGATTGAGGATTGAGAATTGAGGATTCAGGATTGAGGATTGAAGATTGAGGATTGGGTATTGAGGATTGAAGAATGAGGATTGAGGATTCAGGATTGAGGATTCAGGATTGAGGTTTGAGGACTGAGCATTGAGGATTGAGGATTGAGGATTGAGGACTGAGGATTGAGGACTGAAGATTGAATATTGATGATTGAAAATTGGGGATTGAGGATTGAGGGCTGTGGATTGAGGACGAGGACTGAGGGTTGAGTATTGATGTTTGAGGTCTGAGGATTGAGGATTGAGGATTGAGAATTGAGGATTGAGGATTGAGGATTGAGGATTGAGGATTGAGAATTGAAGATTGTGTATTGAGGATTGAATATTGAGGATTGTGGATTGAGGATTGAGGATTGAGGATTGAAGATTCAGTATTGAGGACTGAAGATTGAGTATTGAGAATTGAGGATTGAGGATTGACTATGAGGGCTGTGGGTTGAGGATTGCGGTTTGAGGACTGAGGACTGGGGATTGAGGATTGAGAATTGAGGATTGAGGATTTAGGATTGAAGATTGAGGACTGGGTATTGAGGATTGAAGAATGAGGATTGAGGATTGAGGATTGAGGATTGAGGATTGAAGATTGAGGATTGAGGATTGAGGATTGAGGATTGAAGATTGAGTATAGAGGACTGAGGATTGAGGGTTGAGGATTGAGGATTGAGGATTGACGCTTGGGGATTGATGGTTGAGGATGGATGATTGAAGAGAGAGGACTGAGTGTCGAGGATTGAGTGTTGAGTACTGATGTTTGAGGATTGAGATTTGATTATTGAATTTGTGGATTGAGTATTGAACCATGAGAATTCAGGATATTCTATTGAGTATTGAGAATTGAGTATTGATGGTTGAGTATTGAGGATTCATGGTTGAGGGTTGTGTGTTGAATATTGAGGATTGAGGATTGAGGATTGAGGATTGAAGATTCAGTATTGAGGATTGAAGATTGAGGATTGAGGATTGAGGATTGAGGATTGACTATGAGGACTGAGGGTTCAGGATTGAGGTTTGAGGACTGAGGACTGGGGATTGAGGATTGAGAATTGAGGATTGAGGATTTAGGATTGAAGATTGAGGACTGGGTATTGAGGATTGAAGAATGAGGATTGAGGATTGAGGATTGAGGATTGAGGATTGAAGATTGAGGATTGAGGATTGAGGATTGAGGATTGAAGATTGAGTATAGAGGACTGAGGATTGAGGATTGAGGATTGAGGATTGAGGACTGAAGATTGAGGATTGAAGATTTAGTATTGACGATTGAAGGTTGAGGATTTAGGATTGAGTGTTGATGATTGAGGACGAGGACTGACGGTTGAGGATTGAGGTTTGTGGATTGAGGATTGCGGATTGAGGACTGAGGATTGAGGATTGAGGACTGAGCATTGAGGATTGAAGATTGAGGACTAGGGATTGAGGATTGAAGATTGAGGATTAAGGATTGAGGATTGGGGATTGGGGATCTAGGATTGGAGATTGATTATTGAGGATTGAAGATTGAGGGTTGAGGATTCAGGATTGAGAATTGGGAATTGAGGATGGGGACTGAGGGTTGAGGATTGAGGTTTGAGGAACGAGGATTGAGGATTGAGGATTGAGGGCAGATTATTGACGATTGAGTATTGAAGATTGAGGATTGATGACTGACGATTGAGAATTGAGGATTGATGATTGAAAATTGAGTATTGAGGATTGAAGATTGAGGATTGAGGATTGAGGATTGGAGATTGAGGACTGAGTGTTGAGGGTTGTGTGATGAGAATTGATGTTTGTGGGTTATGATTTGAAGATTGACCATTGAGGATTGAGTGTTGAAAGCTAAGAATTCAGGATATTCTACTGAGTATTGAGAATTGAGTATTGATGGTTGAGTATTGAGGATTGATGGTTGAGGGTTGTGTGTTGAATATTGAGGATTGGCGGATTGAGTATTGAAGATTGAGGACTGAGGACTGAGGATTGAGTATTGAGGATTGAGGATTGTGTATTGATGATTGAGGATTGAAGTTTGAGTATTGATGATAGAAGATTGCAGATTGATTATTAAGTGTTGAGGATTGAGGGCGAGGACTGAGGGTTGAGGATTGAGGACTGAGGGCTGAGGATTGAGGATTGAGCATTGAGGATTCAAGATCGAGGACTAGGGATTGAGGATTGAAGATTGAGGATTACGGATTGATGATTGGGGACTGGGGATCTAGGATTGGAGATTGATTATTGAGGATTGAAGGTTGAGGGTTGAGGATTGAGGATCGAGAATTGAGAATTGAAGATTGAGGATTGAGGATTGAGGATTGAGGATTGAGGATTGATGATTGAAGATTGAGGATTGGGGAATGAGGATTGTCGGTTGAGGATTGAGTATTGAGGATTGAGAATTGAGGATTGAGGATTGAAGGTTGAGTATTGAGGATTGACGGTTGAGGATTGGGAATTGAGGTTTGAGGATTGACGATGAGGGCTGAGGGTTGAGGATTGAGGATTGAGGACTGAGGACTGAGGATTGAGTGTTGAGGATTGAGGGTTGAGGATTGAGGATTGAGGATTGAGGATTGAGGATGAGGGCTGAGGTTTGAGGTTTGAGGTTTGAGTATTGAAACGTGAGAATTCAGGATATTCTTTTGAGTATTGAGGATTGAGGATTGAGGATTGAGGATTGAGGATTGAGGATAGAGGATTGAGGATGAGAGCTGAGCGTTGAGGATTGAGGTTTGAGCACTGTGGACTGAGGATTGAGGATTGAGAATTGAGGATTGAGGATTGAGTATTGAAGATTGAGAATTCAGGATTGAAGGTTGAGGATTGAGGAATGAGGATTGAGGATTGAGGATGAGGGCTGAGGGTTGATGGTTGAGGTTTTAGGACTGAAGACTGAGGATTAAGGATTGAGAATTGAGGATTTAGGATTGAGGATTGAGGATTGAAGATTGAGGATTAAGGATTGAGGATGGAGGATTGAAGATTGAGTATTGAGGATTGAAGATTGAGGATTGAGGATTGAGGACTGAGGGTTGAGGATTGTAGATTGAGGATTGGGGACTGAGTGTTGAGGGTTGAGTGATGAGAATTGATGTTTGTGGATAGAGATTTGAAGATTGCAGATTGAGTATTGCGTATGGAAAACTCTGAACTGAGGATATTCTATTGAGGATTGAGGATTGACAACTGATTGTTGAGGACTGAGGGCTGAAGATTGAGGTTTCAGGATTGAGGATTCAGGATTGTGGTTTGTGGACTGAGGATTGAGGTTTGAGGATTGAGGACTGAGGATTGAGGATTGAGGATTGAAGATTGAGGATTGATGATTGAGGATTGAACATTGAGGATTGAGGATTGAGGATTGAGGATTGAGGATTGAAGATTGCATATTGATGATTGAAGATTGAGGATTGAGGATTGAGGGTTGTGGATTGAGGACGAGCTCTGATGGTTGAGTATTGAAGTTTGATGTCTGAGGATTGAGGATTGAGGATTGAGAATTGAGGATTGAGTATTCAGGATTGACGATTGAGGATTGAGGACTGAGGATTGATGATTGAGGATTGAATGTTGAGTATTGAGCATTGAGGATTGAAGATTAAGGATTGGGGATTGAGGATTGACGATTGAGGATTGAGTATTGAGGATTAAGAATTGAGGATTGAGGATTGAGTATTGAAGATTCAGTATTGAGGATTGAAGATTGAGGATTGAGGATTGAGGATTGAGGATTGACTATAAGGGCTGAGGGTTGAGGATTGATGTTTGAGGACTGAGGACTGAGGATTGAGGATTGAGAATTGAGGATTCAGGATTGAGGATCGAAGATTGAGGATTGGGTATTGACGATTGAAGAATGAGGATTGAGGATTGAGGATTGAGGATTGAGGATTGAAGAATGAGGATTGAGGATTGAAGATTGAGGATTGAAGATTGAGTATTGAGGATTGAAGATTGAGGATTGGGGATTGAGGATTGAGGATTGAGGGTTGAAGATTGAGGATTGGGGACTGAGTGTTGAGGGTTGAGTGATGAGAACTGATGTTTGTGGATAGAGATTTGAAGATTGCAGATTGAGTATTGCGTATGGAAAACTCTGAGCTGGGGATATTCTATTGAGGATTGAGGATTGACAACTGATTGTTGAGGACTGAGGGCTGAAGATTGAGGTTTCAGGATTGAGGATTCAGGATTGTGGTTTGAGGACTGAGGATTGAGGTTTGAGGATTGAGGATTGAGGATTGAGGTTTGAGGATTGAAGATTGAGGATTGAGGATTGAGGATTGAACATTGAGGATTGAGGATTGAGGATTGAGGATGGAGGATTGAGGATTGAAGATTGAATATTGATGATTGAAGGTTGAGGGTTATGGATTGAGGACGAGGTCTGATGTTTGAGTATTGATGTTTGAGGTCTGAGGATTGAGGATTGAGGATTGAGAATTGAGGATTGAGGATTGAGGATTGACGATTGAGGATTGAGGACTGAGGATTGATGATTGAGGATTGAAGATTGAGTATTGAGGATTGAAGATTGACTATTGAGGATTGAGAATTAAGGATTGAGGTTTGAAGATTGAGGATTGGGGATTGAGGATTGACGATTGAGGAATGAGTATAGACGATTGAGGATTGAGGATTGAGGATTGAAGATTGAGGATTGAGGATTGTGGATTGAATATTGAGGACTTAGGGTTGAGGGTTGAGTGATGGGAATTGATGTTTGTGGATTGAGATTTGAAGATTGAAGAATGGGGATTGAGTATTCAAAACTGTGAATTGAGGATATTCTATTGAGGATTGAGGATTGACAATTGATTGTTGAGGACTGAGGGCTGAATATTGAGGATTGAGGATTGAGGATTCGGGATTGAGGTTTGAGGACTGAGGATTGAGGGTTGAGGATTGAGGATTGAGGATTGACGCTTGAGGATTGATGGTTGAGGATGGAGGATTGAAGAGAGAGGACTGAGTGTTGAGGATTGAGTGTTGAGGATTGATGTTTGAGGATTCAGATTTGATTATTGAATTTGTGGATTGAGTATTGCACCATGAGAATTCAGGATATTCTATTGAGTATTGAGAATTGAGTATTGATGGTTGAGTATTGAGGATTGATGGTTGGGGGTTGTGTGTTGAATATTGCGGATTGAGGATTGAGGATTGAGGACTGAAGATTGAGGATTGAAGATTTAGTATTGACGATTGAAGATTGAGGATTTAGCATTGAGTGTTGAGGATTGACGACGAGGAGTGACGGTTGAGGATTGATGTTTGAGGTCTGAGGATTGAGGATTGAGGATTGAGGATGGAGGATTGAGGATTGAGGATTGAGGATTGAAGATTCAGTATTGAGGATTGAAGATTGAGGATTGAGGATTGAGGATTGAGGATTGACTATGAGGGCTGAGGGTTGAGGATTGAGCTTTGAGGACTGAGGACTGAGGATTGAGGATTGAGAATTGGGGATTGAGGATTGAGGATTGAAGATTGAGGAGTGGGTATTGAGGATTGAAGAATGAGGACTGAGGATTGAGGATTGAGGGCTGAGGATTGAAGATTGAGTATTGAGGATTGAAGATTGAGGATTGAGGATTGAGGATTGAACATTGAGGACTGAGTGTTGAGGGTTGAGTGATGAGAATTGATGTTTGTGGATAGAGATATGAAGATTGCAGATTGAGTATTGTGTATCGAAAACTGCGAATTGAGGATATTCTATTGAGGATTGAGGGTTGTCACCTGATTGTTGAGGACTGAGGGCCGAAGATTCGAGGATTCAGGATCGAGGATTCAGAATTGAGGTTTGAGGTCTGAGCATTGAGGATTGAGGATTGAACATTGATTATTGAAGATTGAAGATTGAGGATTGAGGATTGAGGGTTGAGGATTGAGGATGAGGACTGAGGATTGACTATTGAAGGTTGAGTATTGAGGATTGAAGGTTGAGAATTGAGCATTGAGGATTGAAGATTGAGTATTGAGGATTGAAGATTGATGATTGAGTGTTGAGGATTGAAGATTGAGGATTGAGGATTGAGGATTGAGGATTGAGGATTGAGGATTGAGTATTGAGGATTGCGGATTGAGGATTGAAGATTGAGTATTGAGGATTGAATATTGAGGATTGTGGTTTGAGGATTGAGGATTGAGGATTAAGGATTGAATATTAAGGATTGGGGATTGAGGATTGACGAGTGAGGATTGAGTATTGAGGATTAAGTATTGAGGATTGAGGATTGAGGATTGAAGATTGAGGATTGGGGACTGAGAGCTGAGGGTTGAGTGATGAGAATTGATGTTTGTGGATAGAGATTTAAAGATTGCAGATTGAGTATTGAGTATTGAAAACTGTGAATTGATGATACTCTATTGAGGATTGAGGATTGACAACTGATTGTTGAGGACTGAGGGCTGAAGATTGAGGTTTCAGGATTGAGGATTCAGGATTGTGGTTTGTAGACTGAGGATTGAGGTTTGAGGATTGAGGACTGAGGATTGAGGATTGAGGATTGAAGATTGAGGAATGATCATTGAGGATTGAACATTGAGGACTGAGGATTGAGGATTGAGGATTGAGGATTGAAGATTGCATATTGATGATTGAAGATTGAGGATTGAGGATTGAGGGTTGTGGTTTGAGGACGAGGTCTGATGGTTGAGTATTGATGTTTGATGTCTGAGGATTGAGGATTGAGGATTGAGAATTGAGGATTGAGGATTCAGGATTGACGATTGAGGATTGAGGACTGAGGATTGATGATTGAGGATTGAATGTTGAGTATTGAGGATTGAAGATTGACTATTGAGGATTCAGGATTGAGGATTGAGGATTGAAGATTGAGGATTGGGGATTGAGGATTGACAATTGAGGATTGAGTAAAGACGATTGAGGATAGAGGATTGAGGATTGAAGATTGAGGATTGAGGATTGTGGATTGAATATTGAGGACTTAGTGTTGAGGGTTGAGTGATGGGAATTGATGTTTGTGGATTGAGATTTGAAGATTGAAGAATGGGGATTGAGTATTGAAAACTGTGAATTGAGGATATTCTATTGAGGATTGAGAATTGACAACTGATTGTTGAGGACTTAGGTCTGAAGACTGAGGATTCAGGATTGAGGATTCAGGATTGAGGTTTGAGGACTGAGGATTGAGGATTGGGTATTGCGGATTGAGCATTGAGGATTGAGGATTGAGGATTGAGGACTGAGGATTGAGGACTGAAGATTGAATATTGATGATTGAAGATTGAGGATTGAGGATTGAGGGCTGTGGGTTGAGGACTAGGACTGAGGGTTGAGTATTCATGTTTGAGGTCTGAGGATTGAGGATTGAGGATTGAGAATTGAGGATTGAGGAATGAGGATTGAGGATTGAGGATTGAGGATTGAGGATTGAGGATTGAAGATTGAGTATTGAGGAATGAATATTGAGGATTGTGGATTGAGGATTGAGGATTGAGGATTGAAGATTAAGGATTGGGGATTGAGGATTGACGATTGAGGATTGAGTATTGAGGATTAAGAATTGAGGATTGAGGATTGAGTATTGAATATTGAGGATTGGGTATTGAGGATTGAAGGATGAGGCTTGAGGATTGAGGATTGAGGATTGAAGATTGAGGATTGGGTATTGAGGATTGAGCATTGAGCATTGAGGATTGAGGATCGAGGATTGAGGATTGAGGATTGAAGATTGAATATTGATGATTGAAGGTTGAGGATTGAGGATTGAGGGTAGTGGATTGAGGACGAGGACTGAGGGTTGAGTATTGATGTTTGAGGTCTGAGGATTGAGGATTGAGGATTGTGAACTGGGGATTGAGGATTGAGGATTGAAGATTGAGGATTGGGTATTGAGGATTGAAGAATGAGGGCTGAGGATTGAGGATTGAGGATTGAGGATTGAAGATTGAGTGTTGAGGATTGAAGATTGAGGATTGAGGATTGAGGATTGAACATTGTGGACTGAGTGTTGAGGGTTGAGTGATGAGGATTGATGTTTGTGGATAGAGATTTGAAGATTGCAGATTGAGTATTGTGTATCGAAATCTGCGCATTGAGGATATTCTCTTGAGGATTGAGGATTGTCACCTGATTGTTGAGGACTGAGGGCTGAAGATTGAGGATTCAGGATTGAGGATTCAGGATTGAGGTTTGAGGACTGAAGATTGAGTATTGAGGATTGAAGATTGAGGATTGAGGAATGAGGATTGAGGATTGAGGATTGAGGATTGAGGATTGAGGATTGAAGATTGAGTATTGAGGATTGAATATTGAGGATTGTGGATTGAGGATTGAGGATTGAGGATTGAAGATTAAGGATTGGGGATTGAGGATTGACGATTGAGGATTGAGTATTGAGGATTAAGAATTGAGGATTGAGGATTGAGGATTGAAGATTCAGTATTGAGGATTGAAGATTGAGGATTGAGGATTGCGGATTGAGGATTGACTATGAGGGCTGAGGGTTGAGGATTGAGGTTTGAGGACTGAGGACTGAGGATTGAGGATTGAGAATTGAGGATTCAGGATTGAGGATTGAAGATTGAGGATTGGGTATTGAGGATTGAAGAATGAGGATTGAGGATTCAGGATTGAGGATTCAGGATTGAGGTTTGAGGACTGAGCATTGAGGATTGAGGATTGAGGATTGAGGACTGAGGATTGAGGACTGAAGATTGAATATTGATGATTGAAAATTGAGGATTGAGGATTGAGGGCTGTGGATTGAGGACGAGGACTGAGGGTTGAGTATTGATGTTTGAGGTCTGAGGATTGAGGATTGAGGATTGAGAATTGAGGATTGAGGATTGAGGATTGAGGATTGAGGATTGAGAATTGAAGATTGTGTATTGAGGATTGAATATTGAGGATTGTGGATTGAGGATTGAGGATTGAGGATTGAAGATTCAGTATTGAGGACTGAAGATTGAGTATTGAGAATTGAGGATTGAGGATTGACTATGAGGGCTGTGGGTTGAGGATTGCGGCTTGAGGACTGAGGACTGGGGATTGAGGATTGAGAATTGAGGATTGAGGATTTAGGATTGAAGATTGAGGACTGGGTATTGAGGATTGAAGAATGAGGATTGAGGATTGAGGATTGAGGATTGAGGATTGAAGATTGAGGATTGAGGATTGAGGATTGAGGATTGAAGATTGAGTATAGAGGACTGAGGATTGAGGGTTGAGGATTGAGGATTGAGGATTGACGCTTGGGGATTGATGGTTGAGGATGGATGATTGAAGAGAGAGGACTGAGTGTCGAGGATTGAGTGTTGAGTACTGATGTTTGAGGATTGAGATTTGATTATTGAATTTGTGGATTGAGTATTGAACCATGAGAATTCAGGATATTCTATTGAGTATTGAGAATTGAGTATTGATGGTTGAGTATTGAGGATTCATGGTTGAGGGTTGTGTGTTGAATATTGAGGATTGAGGATTGAGGATTGAGGATTGAAGATTCAGTATTGAGGATTGAAGATTGAGGATTGAGGATTGAGGATTGAGGATTGACTATGAGGACTGAGGGTTCAGGATTGAGGTTTGAGGACTGAGGACTGGGGATTGAGGATTGAGAATTGAGGATTGAGGATTTAGGATTGAAGATTGAGGACTGGGTATTGAGGATTGAAGAATGAGGATTGAGGATTGAGGATTGAGGATTGAGGATTGAAGATTGAGTATTGAGGATTGAGGATTGAGGATTGAAGATTGAGTATAGAGGACTGAGGATTGAGGGTTGAGGATTGAGGATTGAGGATTGACGCTTGGGGATTGATGGTTGAGGATGGAGGATTGAAGAGAGAGGACTGAGTGTTGAGGATTGACTGTTGAGGATTGATGTTTGAGGATTGAGATTTGATTATTGAATTTGTGGATTGAGTATTGAACCATGAGAATTCAGGGTATTCTATTGAGTATTGAGAATTGAGTATTGATGGTTGAGTATTGAGGATTCATGGTTGAGGGTTGTGTGTTGAATATTGAGGATTGAGGATTGAGGATTGAGGACTGAAGATTGAGGATTGAAGATTTAGTATTGACGATTGAAGGTTGAGGATTTAGGATTGAGTGTTGATGATTGAGGACGAGGACTGACGGTTGAGGATTGAGGTTTGTGGATTGAGGATTGCGGATTGAGGACTGAGGATTGAGGATTGAGGACTGAGCATTGAGGATTGAAGATTGAGGACTAGGGATTGAGGATTGAAGATTGAGGATTAAGGATTGAGGATTGGGGATTGGGGATCTAGGATTGGAGATTGATTATTGAGGATTGAAGATTGAGGGTTGAGGATTCGGGATTGAGAATTGGGAATTGAGGATGGGGACTGAGGGTTGAGGATTGAGGACTGAGGACTGAGGATTGAGTGTTGAGGATTGAGGGTTGAGGATTGAGGATTGAGGATTGAGGATTGAGGATGAGGGCTGAGGTTTGAGGTTTGAGGTTTGAGTATTGAAACGTGAGAATTCAGGATATTCTTTTGAGTATTGAGGATTGAGGATTGAGGATTGAGGATTGAGGATAGAGGATTGAGGATGAGAGCTGAGCGTTGAGGATTGAGGTTTGAGCACTGTGGACTGAGGATTGAGGATTGAGAATTGAGGATTGAGGATTGAGTATTGAAGATTGAGAATTCAGGATTGAAGGTTGAGGATTGAGGAATGAGGATTGAGGATTGAGGATGAGGGCTGAGGGTTGATGGTTGAGGTTTTAGGACTGAAGACTGAGGATTAAGGATTGAGAATTGAGGATTTAGGATTGAGGATTGAGGATTGAAGATTGAGGATTGAGGATTGAGGATGGAGGATTGAAGATTGAGTATTGAGGATTGAAGATTGAGGATTGAGGATTGAGGACTGAGGGTTGAGGATTGTAGATTGAGGATTGGGGACTGAGTGTTGAGGGTTGAGTGATGAGAATTGATGTTTGTGGATAGAGATTTGAAGATTGCAGATTGAGTATTGCGTATGGAAAACTCTGAACTGAGGAAATTCTATTGAGGATTGAGGATTGACAACTGATTGTTGAGGACTGAGGGCTGAAGATTGAGGTTTCAGGATTGAGGATTCAGGATTGTGGTTTGTGGACTGAGGATTGAGGTTTGAGGATTGAGGACTGAGGATTGAGGATTGAGGATTGAAGATTGAGGATTGAGGATTGAGGATTGAGGATTGAAGATTGAGTATTGAGGATTGAAGATTGAGGATTGGGGATTGAGGATTGAGGGTTGAGGATTGAAGATTGAGGATTGGCGACTGAGTGTTGAGGGTTGAGTGATGAGAATTGATCTTTGTGGATAGAGATTTGAAGATTGCAGATTGAGTATTGAGTATGGAAAACTCTGAACTGAGGATATTCTATTGAGGATTGAGGATTGACAACTGATTGTTGGGGACTGAGGGCTGAAGTTTGAGGTTTCAGGATTGAGGATTCAGGATTGTGGTTTGAGGACTGAGGATTGAGGTTTGAGGATTGAGGATTGAGGATTGAGGATTGAAGATTGAGGATTGAGGATTGAGGATTGAGGATTGAAGGTTGAATATTGATGATTGAAGATTGAGGATTGAGGATTGAGGGTTGTGGATTGAGGACGAGGTCTGATGGTTGAGTATTGATGTTTGAGGTCTGAGGATTGAGGATTGAGGATTGAGAATTGAGAATTGAGGACTGAGGATTGACGATTGAGGATTGAGGACTGAGGATTGATGACTGAGGATTGAAGATTGAGTATTGAGGATTGAAGATTGACTATTGAGGATTGAGGATTGAGGGTTGAGGATTGAAGATTGAGGATTGGGGATTGATGATTGACGATTGAGGATTGAGTAATGACGATTGAGGATTGAGGATTGAGGATTGAAGGTTGACGATTGAGGATTGAGGACTGAGGATTGATGACTGAGGATTGAAGATTGAGTATTGAGGATTGAAGATTGACTATTGAGGATTGAGGATTGAGGGTTGAGGATTGAAGATTGAGGATTGGGGATTGATGATTGACGATTGAGGATTGAGTAATGACGATTGAGGATTGAGGATTGAGGATTGAAGGTTGAGGATTGAGGATTGTGGATTGAATATTGAGGACTTAGTGTTGAGGGTTGAGTGATGGTAATTGATGTTTGTGGATTGAGATTTGAAGATTGAAGAATGGGGATTGAGTATTGAAAACTGTGAATTGAGAATATTCTATTGAGGATTGAGGATTGACAATTGATTGTTGAGGACTGAGGGCTGAAGATTGAGGATTCAGGATTGAGGATTCGGGATTGATGTTTGAGGACTGAGGATTGAGGATTGAGGATTGAGGATTGAGGATTGACGCTTGAGGATTGATGGTTGAGGATGGAGGATTGTAGAGAGAGGACTGAGTGTTGTGGATTGAGTGTTGAGGATTGACGTTTGAGGATTGAGATTTGATTACTGAATTTGTGGATTGAGTATTGAACCATGAGAATTCAGGATATTCTATTGAGCATTGAGAATTGAGTATTGATGGTTGAGTATTGAGGATTGATGGTTGAGGGTTGTGTGTTGAATATTGAGGATTGAGGATTGCGGATTGAGGACTGAAGATTGAGGATTGAAGATTTAGTATTGACGATTGAAGGTTGAGGATTTAGGATTGAGTGTTGAGGATTGAGGACGAGGACTGACGGTTGAGGATTGAGGTTTGTGGATTGAGGATTGAGGATTGAGGACTGAGGATTGAGGTTTGAGGACTGAGCATTGAGGATTGAAGATTGAGGACTGGGGATTGAGGATTGAAGATTGAGGATTAAGGATTGAGGATTGGGGATTGGGGATGTAGGATTGGAGATTGATTATTGAGGATTGAAGATTGAGTGTTGAGGATTCAGGATTGAGAATTGAGAATTGAGGATGGGGACTGAGGGTTGAGGTTTGAGGTTTGAGGAACGAGGATTGAGTATTGAGGATTGAGGGCAGAGGATTGACGATTGAGTATTGAAGATTGAGGATTGAGGATTGAAGATTGAGGATTAAGGATTGAGGATTGGGGATTGAGAATTGAGGATTGAGGATTGAAGATTGTGTATTGAGGATTGACGGTTGAGAATTGAGAATTGAGGTTTGAGGATTGACGATGAGGGCTGAGGGTTGAGGATTGAGGATTGAGGACTGAGGACTGAGGATTGAGTGTTGAGGATTGCGGGTTGAGGATTGAGGATTGAGGATTGAGGATTGAGGATGAGGGCTGAGGTTTGAGGTTTGAGGTTTGAGTATTGAAGATTGAGGATTGATGACTGACGATTGAGAATTGACGATTGATGATTGCGGATTGAGGATAGAAGATTGAGTATTGAGGATTGAATATTGAGGATTGAGGATTGAGTGTTGAGGATTGAGGATTGAGGGTTGAGGATTGAGGATTGAGCATTGAGGATTGAAGATTGAGGACCAGGGATTGAGGATTGAAGGTTGAGTATTAAGGATTGAGGATTGGGGATTGGGGATCTAGGATTGGAGATTGATAATTGAGGATTGAAGATTGAGGGTTGAGCATTGACGATCGAGAATTGAGAATTGAAGATTGAGGATTGAGGATTGAGGATTGAGGATTGAGAATTGAAGATTGAGGATTGAGGATTGAGGATTGTTGATTGAGGATTGACTATTGAGGATTGAGAATTGAGGATTGAGGATTGAAGATTGAGTATTGAGGATTGACGGTTGAGTATTGAGAATTGAGGATTGAGGATTGACTATGAGGGCTGAGGGCTGAGGATTGCGGTTTGAGGACTGAGGACTGGGGATTGAGGATTGAGAATTGAGGATTGAGGATTTAGGATTGAAGATTGAGGACTGGGCATTGAGGACTGAAGAATGATGATTGAGGATTGAGGATTGAAGGTTGAGGATTGAGAATTGAGGTTTGAGGATTGACGATGAGGGCTGAGGGTTGAGGATTGAGGATTGAGGGCTGAGGACTGAGGATTGAGTGTTGAGGATTTCGTGTTGAGGATTGAGGATTGAGGATTGAGGATTGAGGATGAGGGCTGTGGTTTGAGGTTTGAGGTTTGAGTATTCAAGATTGAGGATTGATGACTGACGATTGAGAATTGACGATTGATGATTGCGGATTGAGGATAGAAGATTGAGTATTGAGGATTGAATATTGAGGATTGAGGATTGAGTGTTGAGGATTGAGGATTGAGGATTGAGGATTGAAGATTGAATATTGATGATAGAAGATTGAGGATTGAGGATTGAGGATTGAGGATAGACGATTGAGGACTGAGTATTGAGGATTGAGAATTGAGGATTGAGGATTGAGTATTGAAGATTCAGTGTTGAGGATTGAAGATTGAGTATTGAGAATTGAGGATTGAGGATTAACTATGAGGGCTGAGGGTTGAGGATTGCGGTTTGAGGACTGAGGACTGGGGATTGAGGATTGAGAATTGAGGATTGAGGATTTAGGATTGAAGAATGAGGATTGAGGATTGAGGATTGAAGATTGAGGATTGAGGATTGAGGATTGAGGATTGAAGATTGAGTATTGAGGATTGAAGATTGAGGATTGGGGATTGAGGATTGAGGGTTGAGGATTGAAGATTGAGGATTGGCGACTGAGTGTTGAGGGTTGAGTGATGAGAATTGATCTTTGTGGATAGAGATTTGAAGATTGCAGATTGAGTATTGAGTATGGAAAACCCTGAACTGAGGATATTCTATTGAGGATTGAGGATTGACAACTGATTGTTGGGGACTGAGGGCTGAAGTTTGAGGTTTCAGGATTGAGGATTCAGGATTGTGGTTTGAGGACTGAGGATTGAGGTTTGAGGATTGAGGATTGAGGATTGAGGATTGAAGATTGAGGATTGAGGATTGAGGATTGAGGATTGAAGGTTGAATATTGATGATTGAAGATTGAGTATTGAGGATTGAGGGTTGTGGATTGAGGACGAGGTCTGATGGTTGAGTATTGATGTTTGAGGTCTGAGGATTGAGGATTGAGGATTGAGAATTGAGAATTGAGGACTGAGGATTGACGATTGAGGATTGAGGACTGAGGATTGATGACTGAGGATTGAAGATTGAGTATTGAGGATTGAGGATTGAGGATTGAGGATTGAAGATTGAGGACTTAGTGTTGAGGGTTGAGTGATGGTAATTGATGTTTGTGGATTGAGATTTGAAGATTGAAGAATGGGGATTGAGTATTTAAAACTGTGAATTGAGAATATTCTATTGAGGATTGAGGATTGACAATTGATTGTTGAGGACTGAGGGCTGAAGATTGAGGATTCAGGATTGAGGATTCGGGATTGATGTTTGAGGACTGAGGATTGAGGATTGAGGATTGAGGATTGAGGATTGACGCTTGAGGATTGATGGTTGAGGATGGAGGATTGTAGAGAGAGGACTGAGTGTTGTGGATTGAGTGTTGAGGATTGACGTTTGAGGATTGAGATTTGATTACTGAATTTGTGGATTGAGTATTGAACCATGAGAATTCAGGATATTCTATTGAGCATTGAGAATTGAGTATTGATGGTTGAGTATTGAGGATTGATGGTTGAGGGTTGTGTGTTGAATATTGAGGATTGAGGATTGCGGATTGAGGACTGAAGATTGAGGATTGAAGATTTAGTATTGACGATTGAAGGTTGAGGATTTAGGATTGAGTGTTGAGGATTGAGGACGAGGACTGACGGTTGAGGATTGAGGTTTGTGGATTGAGGATTGAGGATTGAGGGCTGAGGATTGAGGTTTGAGGACTGAGCATTGAGGATTGAAGATTGAGGACTGGGGATTGAGGATTGAAGATTGAGGATTAAGGATTGAGGATTGGGGATTGGGGATGTAGGATTGGAGATTGATTATTGAGGATTGAAGATTGAGTGTTGAGGATTCAGGATTGAGAATTGAGAATTGAGGATGGGGACTGAGGGTTGAGGTTTGAGGTTTGAGGAACGAGGATTGAGGATTGAGGATTGAGGGCAGAGGATTGACGATTGAGTATTGAAGATTGAGGATTGAGGATTGAAGATTGAGGATTAAGGATTGAGGATTGGGGATTGAGAATTGAGGATTGAGGATTGAAGATTGTGTATTGAGGATTGACGGTTGAGAATTGAGAATTGAGGTTTGAGGATTGACGATGAGGGCTGAGGGTTGAGGATTGAGGATTGAGGACTGAGGACTGAGGATTGAGTGTTGAGGATTGCGGGTTGAGGATTGAGGATTGAGGATTGAGGATTGAGGATGAGGGCTGAGGTTTGAGGTTTGAGGTTTGAGTATTGAAGATTGAGGATTGATGACTGACGATTGAGAATTGACGATTGATGATTGCGGATTGAGGATAGAAGATTGAGTATTGAGGATTGAATATTGAGGATTGAGGATTGAGTGTTGAGGATTGAGGATTGAGGATTGAGGATTGAAGATTGAATATTGATGATAGAAGATTGAGGATTGAGGATTGAGGATAGACGATTGAGGACTGAGTATTGAGGATTGAAGGTTGAGGATTGAGCATTGAGGATTGAAGATTGAGTATTGAGGATTGAAGATTGATGATTGAGTGTTGAGGATTGAAGATTGAGGATTGAGGATTGAGGATTGAGGATTGAGGATTGAGGATTGAGGATTGAGGATCGAGGATTGAAGATTGAGTATTGAGGATTGAATATTGAGGATTGTGGATTGAGGATTGAGGATTGAGGATTGAAGATTGAGGATTGAGGATTGAGGATGAGGACTGAGGATTGAGGACTGAAGATTGAATATTGATGATTGAAGTTTGAGGATTGAGGATTGAGGGCTGTGGATAGAGGACGAGGGCCGAGGGTTGAGTATTGATGTTTGAGGTCTGAGGATTGAGGATTGAGGATTGAGAATTGAGGATTGAGGATTGAGGATTCAAGATGAGGATTGGGTATTGAGGATTGAAGAATGAGGATTGAGGATTGAGGATAGAGGATTGAGGATTGAAGATTGAGTATTGAGGATTGAAGATTGAGGATTGAGGATTGAGGATTGAGGATTGAGGATGAGGACTGAGGATTGACGGTTGAAGATTGAGTATTGAGGATTGAAGGTTGAGGATTGAGCATTGAGGATTGAAGATTGAGTATTGAGGATTGAAGATTGATGATTGATTGTTGAGGATTGAAGATTGAGGATTGAGGATTGAGGATTGAGGATTGAGGATTGAGGATTGGGTATTGAGGATTGAAGAATGAGGATTGAGGATTTAGGATTGAAGATTGAGGACTGGGCATTGAGGATTGAAGAATGAGGATTGAGGATTGAGGATTGAGGGTTGAGGATTGAAGATTGAGGATTGAGGATTGAGGATTGAGGATTGAGGATGAGGACTGAAGATTGACGATTGAAGATTGAGTATTGAGGATTGAAGGTTGAGGATTGAGCATTGAGGATTGAAGATTGAGTATTGAGGATTGAAGATCGATGATTGAGTGTTGAGGATTGAAGATTGAGGATTGAGGATTGAGGATTGAGGATTGAGGATTGAGGATTGGGTATTGAGGATTGAAGAATGAGGATTGAGGATTGAGGATTGAGGATTGAGGATGAGGACTGAGGATTGACGATTGAAGATTGAGTATTGAGGATTGAAGGTTGAGGATTGAGCATTGAGGATTGAAGATTGAGTATTGAGGATTGAAGATTGATGATTGAGTGTTGAGGATTGAAGATTGAGGATTGAGTATTGAGGATTGAGGATTGAGGATTGAGGATTGGGTATTGAGGATTGAAGAATGAGGATTGAGGATTGAGGATTGAGGATTGAGGATTGAAGATTGAGTATTGAGGATTGAAGATTGAGGATTGAGGAATGAGGATTGAGGATTGAGGATTGAGGATTGAGGACTGAGGATTGAAGATTGAGTATTGAGGATTGAATATTGAGGATTGTGGATTGAGGATTGAGGATTGAGGATTGAAGATTAAGGATTTGGTATTGAGGATTGACGACTGAGTATTGAGTATTGAGGATTAAGAATTGAGGATTGAGGATTGAGGATTGAATATTGAGAATTGAGGATTTAGGATTGAGGACTGAAGATTGAGGATTGAAGATTTAGTATTGACGATTGAAGACTCAGGATCGAGGATTGAGTGTTGAGGATTGAGGACGAGGTCTGACGGTTGAGGATTGAGGTTTGTGGATTGAGGATTGAGGATTGAGGTCTGAGGATTGAGGATTGAGGACTGAGCATTGAGGATTGAAGATTGAGGAATGGGGATTGAGGATTGAAGATTGAGGATTAAGGATTGAGGATTGGGGATTGGGGATCTAGGATTGGAGATTGATTATTGAGGATTGAAGATTGAGGGTTGAGGGTTGAGGATCGAGAATTGAGAATTGAAGATTGAGGATTGAGGATTGAGTGTTGAGGATTGAAGATTGAGGATCGAGAATTGAGAATTGAAGATTGAGGATTGAGGATTGAGGATCGAGAATTGAGAATTGAAGATTGAGGATTGAGGATTGAGGATTGAGGGTTGAGGATTGAAGATTGAGTATTGAGGATTGAGGATTGAGGATTGACGATGAGGACTGAGGATTGACGATTGAAGATTGAGTATTGAGGATTGAAGGTTGAGGATTGAGCATTGAGGATTGAAGGTTGAGTATTGAGGATTGAAGATTGATGATTGAGTGTTGAGGATTGAAGACTGAGGATTGAGGATTGAGGATTGAGGATTGAGGATTGAGGATTGAGGATTGAGTGTTGAGGATTGAAGATTGAGGATCGAGAATTGAGAATTGAAGATTGAGGATTGAGGATTGAGGATCGAGAATTGAGAATTGAAGATTGAGGATTGAGGATTGAGGATTGAGGGTTGAGGATTGAAGATTGAGTATTGAGGATTGAGGATTGAGGATTGACGATGAGGACTGAGGATTGACGATTGAAGATTGAGTATTGAGGATTGAAGGTTGAGGATTGAGCATTGAGGATTGAAGGTTGAGTATTGAGGATTGAAGATTGATGATTGAGTGTTGAGGATTGAAGACTGAGGATTGAGGATTGAGGATTGAGGATTGAGGATTGAGGATTGGGTATTGAGGATTGAAGAATGAGCATTGAGGATGGAGGATTGAGGAATGAGGATTGAAGATTGAGTATTGAGGATTGAAGATTGAGGATTGAGGAATGAGGATTGAGGATTGAGGATTGAGGATTGAGGATTGAGGATTGAAGATTGAGTATTGAGGATTGAATACTGAGGATTGTGGATTGAGGATTGAGGATTGAGGATTGAAGATTAAGGATTTGGTATTGAGGATTGACGACTGAGTATTGAGTATTGAGGATTAAGAATTGAGGATTGAGGATTGAGGATTGAAGATTGAGGATTGAGGATTGAGGATGAGGACTGAGGATTGAGGACTGAAGATTGAATATTGATGATTGAAGGTTGAGGATTGAGGATTGAGGGCTGTGGATAGAGGACGAGGACCGAGGGTTGAGTACTGATGTTTGAGGTCTGAGGATTGAGGATTGAGGATTGAGAATTGAGGATTGAGGATTGAGGATTCAAGATTGAGGATTGGGTATTGTGGATTGAGGAATGAGGATTGAGGATTGAGGATTGAGGATTGAGGATTGAAGATTGAGTATTGAGGATTGAAGATTGAGGATTGAGGATTGAGGATTGAGGATTGAGGATGAGGACTGAGGATTGACGGTTGAAGATTGAGTATTGAGGATTGAAGGTTGAGGATTGAGCATTGAGGATTGAAGATTGAGTATTGAGGATTGGAGATTGATGCTTGAGTGTTGAGGATTGAAGATTGAGGATTGAGGATTGAGGATTGAGGATTGAGGATTGGGTATTGAGGATTGAAGAATGAGGATTGAGGATTGAGGATTGAGGATTGAGGGTTGAAGATAGAGTATTGAGGATTGAAGATTGAGGGTTGAGGAATGAGGATTGAGGATTGAAGTTTGAGTATTGATGATTGAAGATTGCGGATTGATTATTAAGGGTTGAGGATTGAGGGCGAGGACTGAGGGTTGAGGATTGAGGACTGAGGGTTGAGGGTTGAGGATTGAGCATTGAAGATTGAAGGTTGAGGACCAGGGATTGAGGATTGAAGATTGAGGATTAAGGATTGAGGATTGGGGATTGGGGATCTAGGATTGGAGATTGATTATTGAGGATTGAAGATTGAGGGTTGAGCATTGAGTATCGAGAATTGAGAATTGAAGATTGAGGATTGAGGATTGAGGATTGAGGATTGAGAATTGAAGATTGAGGATTGAGGATTGAGGATTGTCGATTGAGGATTGAGTATTGAGGATTGAGAATTGAGGATTGAGGATTGAATATTGAGTATTGAGGATTGACGGTTGAGGATTGAGAATTGAGGTTTGAGGATTGACGATGAGGGCTGAGGGTTGAGGATTGAGGATTGAGGACTGACGACTGAGGATTGAGCGTTGAGGTTTGAGTGATGAGAATTGGTGTTTGTGGATAGAGATTTGAAGATTGCAGATTGAGTATTGCGTATGGAAAGCTCTGAACTGAGGATACTCTATTGAGGATTGAGGATTGACAACTGATTGTTGAGGACTGAGGGCTGAAGATTGAGGTTTCAGGATTGAGGATTCAGGATTGTGGTTTGAGGACTGAGGATTGAGGTTTGAGGATTGAGGATTGAGGGTTGAGGATTGATAATTGAAAATTGAGGATTGAGGATTGCGGATTGAACATTGAGGATTGAGGATTGAGGATTGAAGATTGGGGATTGGGTATTGAGGATTGAGAATTGGGGATTGAGGATTGAGGATTGAAGATTGAGGATTGGGTATTGAGCATTGAAGAATGAGGACTGAGGATTGAGGATTGAGGATTGAGGATTGAAGATTGAGTATTGAGGATTGAAGATTGAGGATTGGGGATTGAGGATTGAACATTGAGGACTGATTGTTGAGTGTTGAGTGATGAGAATTGATGTTTGTGGATAGAGATTTGAGTATTGCAGATTGAGTATTGTGTATCGAAAACTGCGAATTGAGGATATTCTATTGAAGATTGAGGATTGTCACCTGATTGTTGAGGACTGAGTGCTGAAGATTGAGGATTCAGGATTGAGGACTCAGAATTGAGGTTTGAGGTCTGAGGATTGAGGATTGAGGATTGAGGATTGAGTATTGAGGATTGAAGATTGAGGATTGAGGATTGAGGATTGAGGATTGAGGATGAGGACTGAGGATTGACGATTGAAGGTTGAGTACTGAGGATTGAAGGTTGAGGATTGAGCATTGAGGATTGAAGATTGAGTATTGAGGATTGAAGATTGATGATTGAGTGTTGAGGATTGAAGATTGAGGATTGAGGAATGAGGATTGAGGATTGAGGATTGAGGATTGAAGATTGAGGATTGGGGATTGAAGATTGAGTATTTAGGATTCAAGATTGAGGATTGAGGATTGAGAATTGAGGATTGAGGATTGAGGATTGCGGATTGAGGATTGAAGATTGAGTATTGAGGTTTGAAGACTGACGATTGAAGGTTGAGGATTGAGGATGGAGGATTGAGGATGGAGGATTGAGGATTGAGGATCGATGTTTGAGTATTGAAGATTGAAGATTGAGGATTGAGGATTGAGGACTGAGGATTGAGGATTGTAGATTGAGGATTGGGGACTGAGTGTTGAGGGTTGAGTGATGAGAATTGATGCTCGTGGATAGAGATTTGAAGATTGCAGATTGAGTACTGCGTATGGAAAACTCCGAACTGAGGATATTCTATTGAGGATTGAGGATTGATAACTTATTGTTGAGGAAAGGGCGCTGAAGATTGAGGATTCAGGATTGAGCTTTGAGGACTGAGGATTGAGGGTTGAGGATTGAAGATTGAGTATTGATGATTGAAGATGGGAGGATTGAGGATTGAGGGTTGAGGATTGAGGACGAGGACTGACGGTTGAGGATTGAGGTTTGAGGATTGTGGATTGAGGATTGAGAACGAGGGCTGAGGATTGAGGATTGAAGATTGAGGATTTATGAATGAGGATTTAGGATTGAGGATTGAGGATTGAGGATTGAGGATTGAAGATCGAGTATTGAGGATTGAAGATTGACGATTGAGGATTGAGGACTGAGGATTGAGGGTTGAGGATTGAGGACTGAAGATTGAGGATTGAAGATTTAGTATTGACGATTGAAGACTGAGGATTGAGGATTGAGTGTTGAGGATTGAGGACGAGGACTGACGGTTGAGGATTGAGGACGAGGACTGACGGTTGAGGATTGAGGTTTGTGGATTGAGGATTGAGGATTGAGGACTGAGGATTGAGGATTGAGGACTGAGCATTGAGGACTGAAGATTGAGGACAGGGATTGTGGATTGAAGATTGAGGATTAAGGATTGAGGATTGGGGATTGGGGATCTAGGATTGGAGATTGATTATTGAGGATTGAAGATTGAGGGTTGAGGATTCAGGATAGAGAATTGAGAATTGAGGATGGGGACTGAGGGTTGAGGATTGAGGATTGAGGAACGAGGATTGAGGATTGAGGATTGAGGGCAGAGGATTGGCGATTGAGTATTGAAGATTGAGGATTGAGGGTTGAAGATTGAGTATTAAGGATTGAGGATTGGGGATTGAGAATTGAGGATTGAGGATTGAAGATTGTGTATTGAGAATTGACGGTTGAGGATTGAGAATTGAGGTTTGAGGATTGACGATGAGGGCTGAGGGTTGAGGATTGAGGATTGAGGACTGAGGACTGAGGATTGAGTGTTGAGGATTGCGGGTTGAGGATTGAGGATTGAGGATTGTGGATTGAGGATGAGGGCTGATGTTTGAGGTTTGAGGTTTGAGTATTGAAGATTGAGGATTGATGACTGACGATTGAGAATTGACGATTGATGATTGCGGATTGAGGATAGAAGATTGAGTATTGAGAATTGAATATTGAGGATTGAGGGTTGAGTGTTGAGGATTGAGGATTGAGGATTGAGGATTGAAGATTGAAAATTGATGATAGAAGATTGAGGATTGATGATTGAGGATTGAGGATAGACGATTGAGGACTGAGTATTGAGGATTGAGGATTGAGGATTGAGGATTGAGGATTGAAGATTCAGTACTAAGGATTGAAGATTGAGTATTGAGAATTGAGGACTGAGGATTAACTATGAGGGCTGAGGGTTGAGGATTGCGGTTTGAGGACTGAGGACTGGGGATTGAGGATTGAGAATTGAGGATTGAGGATTTAGGATTGAAGATTGAGGACTGGGTATTGAGGATTGAAGAATGAGGATTGAGGATTGAGGATTGAGAATTGAGGATTGAAGATTGAGAATTGAGGATTGAGGATTGAGGATTGAAGATTGAGTGTTGAGGATTGAAGATTGGGCATTGGGGATTGAGGATTGAGGATTGAGGATTGAAGATTGAGGATTGGGAACTGAGTGTTGAGGGTTGAGTGATGAGAATTGATGTTTGTGGATAGAGATTTGAAGATTGCAGATTGAGTATTGCGAATGGAAAACTCTGAACTGAGGATATTCTATTGAGGATTGAGGATTGACAACTGATTGTTGAGGACTGAAGGCTGAAGATTGAGGTTTCAGGATTGAGGATTCAGGATTGTGGTTTGAGGACAGAGGATTGAGGTTTGAGGATTGATGATTCAGGATTGAGGTTTGAGGACTGAGGATTGAGGGTTGAGGATTGAGGATTGAGGATTGACGCTTGAGGATTGATGGTTGAGGATGGAGGATTGAAGAGAGAGGACTGAGTGTTGAGGATTGAGTGTTGAGAATTGATGCTTGAGGATTGAGATTTGATTATTGAATATTGTGGATTGAGTATTGAACCATGAGAATTCAGGATATTCTATTGAGTATTGAGAATTGAGTATTGATGGTTGAGTATCGAGGATTGATGGTTGAGGGTTGTGTGTTGAATATTGAGAATTGAGGATTTAGGATTGAGGACTGAAGATTGAGGATTGAAGATTTAGTATTGACGATTGAAGACTGAGGATCGAGGATTGAGTGTTGAGGATTGAGGACGAGGTCTGACGTTTGAGGATTGAGGTTTGTGGATTGAGGATTGAGGATTGAGGACTGAGGATTGAGGATTGAGGACTGAGCATTGAGGATTGAAGATTGAGGACTGGGGATTGAGGATTGAAGATTGAGGATTAAGGATTGAGGATTGTGGATTGGGGATCTAGGATTGAAGATTGATTATTGAGGATTGAAGAATGAGGGTTGAGGATTCAGGATTGAGAATTGAGAATTGAGGATGGGGACTGAGGGTTGAGGATTGAGGATTGAGGAACGAGGATTGAGGATTGAGGATTGAGGATTGAGGGCAGAGGATTGACGATTGAGTATTGAAGATTGAGGATTGATGACTGACGATTGAGAATTGAGGATTGATGATTGCGGATTGAGGATTGAAGATTGAGTATTGAGGATTGAATATTGAGGATTGAGGATTGAGTGTTGAGGATTGAAGATTGAGGATTGAGGATTGAGGATTGAAAATTGAGTATTGAGGATTGAAGATTGAGGATTGAGAATTGAGGATTGGAGATTGAGGACTGAGTGTTGAGGGTTGTGTGATGAGAATTGATGTTTGTGGGTGATGATTTGAAGATTGAACATTGAGGATTAAGTGTTGAAAACTAAGAATTCAGGATATTCTACTGAGTATTGAGAATTGAGTATTGATGGTTGAGTATTGAGGATTGATGGTTGAGGGTTGTGTGTTGAATATTGAGGATTGGCGGATTGAGTATTGAAGATTGAGGACTGAGGACTGAGGATTGAGTATTGAGGATTGAGGATTGAGTATTGATGATTGAGGATTGAAGTTTGAGTATTGATGATTGAAGATTGCGGATTGATTATTAAGGGTTGAGGATTGAGGGCGAGGACTGAGGGTTGAGGATTGAGAACTGAGGGTTGAGGATTGAGGATTGAGCATTGAGGATTGAAGATTGAGGA
This sequence comes from Calliopsis andreniformis, assembly GCF_051401765.1. NCBI lineage: Eukaryota > Metazoa > Arthropoda > Insecta > Hymenoptera > Andrenidae > Calliopsis > Calliopsis andreniformis. The sequence goes on along the minus strand of NW_027480510.1, from coordinate 1,426,796 downwards.
CCAGGGATTGAGGATTGAAGATTGAGGATTTAGGATTGAGGATTGGGGATTGGGCATCTAGGATTGGAGATTGATTATTGAGGATTGAATATTGAGGGTTGAGGATTGAGGATTGAGGATTGAGGATTGAAGATTGAATATTGATGATAGAAGATTGAGGATTGAGGATTGAGGATTGAGGATAGACGATTGAGGACTGAGTATTGAGGATTGAAGGTTGAGGATTGAGCATTGAGGATTGAAGATTGAGTATTGAGGATTGAAGATTGATGATTGAGTGTTGAGGATTGAAGATTGAGGATTGAGGATTGAGGATTGAGGATTGAGGATTGAGGATTGGGTATTGAGGATTCAAGAATGAGGATTGACGATAGAGGATTGAGGTTTGAGGATTGAAAATTGAGTATTGAGGATTGAAGATTGAGGATTGTGGAATGAGGATTGAGGATTGAGGATTGAGGATTGAAGATTGAATATTGATGATAGAAGATTGAGGATTGAGGATTGAGGATTGAGGATAGACGATTGAGGACTGAGTATTGAGGATTGAGAATTGAGGATTGAGGATCGAGTATTGAAGATTCAGTGTTGAGGATTGAAGATTGAGTATTGAGAATTGAGGATTGAGGATTAACTATGAGGGCTGAGGGTTGAGGATTGCGGTTTGAGGACTGAGGACTGGGGATTGAGGATTGAGAATTGAGGATTGAGGATTTAGGATTGAAGAATGAGGATTGAGGATTGAGGATTGAAGATTGAGGATTGAGGATTGAGGATTGAGGATTGAAGATTGAGTATTGAGGATTGAAGATTGAGGATTGGGGATTGAGGATTGAGGGTTGAGGATTGAAGATAGAGGATTGGGGACTGAGTGTTGAGGGTTGAGTGATGAGAATTGATCTTTGTGGATAGAGATTTGAAGATTGCAGATTGAGTATTGAGTATGGAAAACTCTGAACTGAGGATATTCTATTGAGGATTGAGGATTGACAACTGATTGTTGGGGACTGAGGGCTGAAGTTTGAGGTTTCAGGATTGAGGATTCAGGATTGTGGTTTGAGGACTGAGGATTGAGGTTTGAGGATTGAGGATTGAGGATTGAGGATTGAAGACTGAGGATTGAGGATTGAGGATTGAGGATTGAAGGTTGAATATTGATGATTGAAGATTGAGGATTGAGGATTGAGGGTTGTGGAGTGAGGACGAGGTCTGATGGTTGAGTATTGATGTTTGAGGTCTGAGGATTGAGGATTGAGGATTGAGAATTGAGAATGGAGGACTGAGGATTGACGATTGAGGATTGAGGACTGAGGATTGATGACTGAGGATTGAAGATTGAGTGTTGAGGATTGAAGATTGACTATTGAGGATTGAGGATTGAGGATTGAGGATTGAAGATTGAGGATTGGGGATTGATGACTGACGATTGAGGATTGAGTAATGACGATTGAGGATTGAGGATTGAGGATTGAAGGTTGAGGATTGAGGATTGTGGATTGAATATTGAGGACTTAGTGTTGAGGGTTGAGTGATGGGAATTGATGTTTGTGGATTGAGCTTTGAAGATTGAAGAATGGGGATTGAGTATTGAAAACTGTGAATTGAGAATATTCTATTGAGGATTGAGGATTGACAATTGATTGTTGAGGACTGAGGGCTGAAGATTGAGGATTCAGGATTGAGGATTCGGGATTGATGTTTGAGGACGGAGGATTGAGGATTGAGGATTGAGGATTGAGGATTGACGCTTGAGGACTGATGGTTGAGGATGGAGGATTGTAGAGAGAGGACTGAGTGTTGTGGATTGAGTGTTGAGGATTGACGTTTGAGGATTGAGATTTGATTACTGAATTTGTGGATTGAGTATTGAACCATGAGAATTCAGGATATTCTATTGAGCATTGAGAATTGAGTATTGATGGTTGAGTATTGAGGATTGATGGTTGAGGGTTGTGTGTTGAATATTGAGGATTGAGGATTGTGGATTGAGGACTGAAGATTGAGGATTGAAGATTTAGTATTGACGATTGAAGGTTGAGTGATGAGAATTGATCTTTGTGGATAGAGATTTGAAGATTGCAGATTGAGTATTGAGTATGGAAAACTCTGAACTGAGGATATTCTATTGAGGATTGAGGATTGACAACTGATTGTTGGGGACTGAGGGCTGAAGTTTGAGGTTTCAGGATTGAGGATTCAGGATTGTGGTTTGAGGACTGAGGATTGAGGTTTGAGGATTGAGGATTGAGGATTGAGGATTGAAGACTGAGGATTGAGAATTGAGGATTGAGGATTGAAGGTTGAATATTGATGATTGAAGATTGAGGATTGAGGATTGAGGGTTGTGGATTGAGGACGAGGTCTGATGGTTGAGTATTGATGTTTGAGGTCTGAGGATTGAGGATTGAGGATTGAGAATTGAGAATTGAGGACTGAGGATTGACGATTGAGGATTGAGGACTGAGGATTGATGACTGAGGATTGAAGATTGAGTATTGAGGATTGAAGATTGACTATTGAGGATTGAGGATTGAGGATTGAGGATTGAAATTGAGGATTGGGGATTGATGATTGACGATTGAGGATTGAGTAATGACGATTGAGGATTGAGGATTGAGGATTGAAGGTTGAGGATTGAGGATTGTGGATTGAATATTGAGGACTTAGTGTTGAGGGTTGAGTGATGGGAATTGATGTTTGTGGATTGAGCTTTGAAGATTGAAGAATAGGGATTGAGTATTGAAAACTGTGAATTGAGAATATTCTATTGAGGATTGAGGATTGACAATTGATTGTTGAGGACTGAGGGCTGAAGATTGAGGATTCAGGATTGAGGATTCGGGATTGATGTTTGAGGACGGAGGATTGAGGATTGAGGATTGAGGATTGAGGATTGACGCTTGAGGACTGATGGTTGAGGATGGAGGATTGTAGAGAGAGGACTGAGTGTTGTGGATTGAGTGTTGAGGATTGACGTTTGAGGATTGAGATTTGATTACTGAATTTGTGGATTGAGTATTGAACCATGAGAATTCAGGATATTCTATTGAGCATTGAGAATTGAGTATTGATGGTTGAGTATTGAGGATTGATGGTTGAGGGTTGTGTGTTGAATATTGAGGATTGAGGATTGTGGATTGAGGACTGAAGATTGAGGATTGAAGATTTAGTATTGACGATTGAAGGTTGAGGATTTAGGATTGAGTGTTGAGGATTGAGGACGAGGACTGACGGTTGAGGATTGAGGTTTGTGGATTGAGGATTGAGGATTGAGGACTGAGGATTGAGGTTTGAGGACTGAGCATTGAGGATTGAAGATTGAGGACTGGGGATTGAGGATTGAAGATTGAGGATTAAGGATTGAGGATTGGGGATTGGGGATGTAGGATTGGAGATTGATTATTGAGGATTGAAGATTGAGTGTTGAGGATTCAGGATTGAGAATTGAGAATTGAGGATGGGGACTGAGGGTTGAGGTTTGAGGTTTGAGGAACGAGGACTGAGGATTGAGGATTGAGGGCAGAGGATTGACGATTGAGTATTGAAGATTGAGGATTGAGGATTGAAGATTGAGGATTAAGGATTGAGGATTGGGGATTGAGAATTGAGGATTGAGGATTGAAGGTTGTGTATTGAGGATTGACGGTTGAGAATTGAGAATTGAGGTTTGAGGATTGACGATGAGGGCTGAGGGTTGAGGATTGAGGATTGAGGACTGAGGGCTGAGGATTGAGTGTTGAGGATTGCGGGTTGAGGATTGAGGATTGAGGATTGAGGATGAGGGCTGAGGTTTGAGGTTTGAGGTTTAAGTATTGAAGATTGAGGATTGATGACTGACGATTGAGAATTGACGATTGATGATTGCGGATTGAGGATAGAAGATTGAGTATTGAGGATTGAATATTGAGGATTGAGGATTGAGTGTTGAGGATTGAGGATTGAGGATTGAGGATTGAAGATTGAATATTGATGATAGAAGATTGAGGATTGAGGATTGAGGATTGAGGATAGACGATTGAGGACTGAGTATTGAGGATTGAAGGTTGAGGATTGAGCATTGAGGATTGAAGATTGAGTATTGAGGATTGAAGATTGATGATTGAGTGTTGAGGATTGAAGATTGAGGATTGAGGATTGAGGATTGAGGATTGAGGATTGAGGATTGGGTATTGAGGATTCAAGAATGAGGATTGACAATTGAGGATTGAGGTTTGAGGATTGAAAATTGAGTATTGAGGATTGAAGATTGAGGATTGAGGAATGAGGATTGAGGATTGAGGATTGAGGATTGAAGATTGAGTATTGAGGATTGAATATTGAGTATTGTGGATTGAGGATTGAGGATTGAGGATTGAAGATTAAGGATTTGGTATTGGGGATTGACGACTGAGTATTGAGTATTGAGGATTAAGAATTGAGGATTGAGGATTGAGGATTGAAGATTGAGGATTGAGGATTGAGGATGAGGACTGAGGATTGAGGACTGAAGATTGAATATTGATGATTGAATTTGAGGATTGAGGATTGAGGGCTGTGGATAGAGGACGAGGACCGAGGGTTGAGTATTGATGTTTGAGGTCTGAGGATTAGGATTGAGGATTGAGAATTGAGGATTGAGGATTGAGGATTCAAGATTGAGGATTGGGTATTGAGGATTGAAGAATGAGGATTGAGGATGAGGACTGAGGATTGACGGTTGAAGATTGAGTATTGAGGATTGAAGGTTGAGGATTGAGCATTGAGGATTGAAGATTGAGTATTGAGGATTGAAGATTGATGATTGATTGTTGAGGATTCAAGATTGAGGATTGAGGATTGAGGATTGAGGATTGAGGATTGAGGATTGAGGATTGGGTATTGAGGATTGAAGAATGAGGATTGAGGATTTAGGATTGAAGATTGAGGACTGGGCATTGAGGATTGAAGAATGATGATTGAGGATTGAGGATTGAAGGTTGAGGATTGAGAATTGAGGTTTGAGGATTGACGATGATGGCTGAGGGTTGAGGATTGAGGATTGAGGGCTGAGGACTGAGGATTGAGTGTTGAGGAATTCGTGTTGAGGATTGAGGATTGATGATTGCGGATTGAGGATAAAAGATTGAGTATTGAGGATTGAATATTGAGGATTGAGGATTGAGTGTTGAGGATCGAGGATTGAGGATTGAGGATTGAAGATTGAATATTGATGATAGAAGATTGAGGATTGAGGATTGAGGATTGAGGATAGACGATTGAGGACTGAGTATTGAGGATTGAGAATTGAGGATTGAGGATTGAGTATTGAAGATTCAGTGTTGAGGATTGAAGATTGAGTATTGAGAATTGAGGATTGAGGATTAACTATGAGGGCTGAGGGTTGAGGATTGCGGTTTGAGGACTGAGGACTGGGGATTGAGGATTGAGAATTGAGGATTGAGGATTTAGGATTGAAGATTGAGGACTTGGTATTGAGGATTGAAGAATGAGGATTGAGGATTGAGGATTGAGAATTGAGGATTGAAGATTGAGGATTGAGGATTGAGGATTGAGGATTGAAGATTGAGGATTGAGGATTGAGGATTGAGGATTGAAGATTGAGTATTGAGGATTGAAGATTGAGGATTGGGGATTGAGGATTGAGGGTTGAGGATTGTGGATTGAATATTGAGGACTTAGTGTTGAGGGTTGAGTGATGGGAGTTGATGTTTGTGGATTGAGCTTTGAAGATTGAAGAATGGGGATTGAGTATTGAAAACTGTGAATTGAGAATATTCTATTGAGGATTGAGGATTGACAATTGATTGTTGAGGACTGAGGGCTGAAGATTGAGGATTCAGGATTGAGGATTCGGAATTGATGTTTGAGGACGGAGGATTGAGGATTGAGGATTGAGGATTGAGGATTGACGCTTGAGGACTGATGGTTGAGGATGGAGGATTGTAGAGAGAGGACTGAGTGTTGTGGATTGAGTGTTGAGGATTGACGTTTGAGGATTGAGATTTGATTACTGAATTTGTGGATTGAGTATTGAACCATGAGAATTCAGGATATTCTATTGAGCATTGAGAATTGAGTATTGATGGTTGAGTATTGAGGATTGATGGTTGAGGGTTGTGTGTTGAATATTGAGGATTGAGGATTGTGGATTGAGGACTGAAGATTGAGGATTGAAGATTTAGTATTGACGATTGAAGGTTGAGTGATGAGAATTGATCTTTGTGGATAGAGATTTGAAGATTGCAGATTGAGTATTGAGTATGGAAAACTCTGAACTGAGGATATTCTATTGAGGATTGAGGATTGACAACTGATTGTTGGGGACTGAGGGCTGAAGTTTGAGGTTTCAGGATTGAGGATTCAGGATTGTGGTTTGAGGACTGAGGATTGAGGTTTGAGGATTGAGGATTGAGGATTGAGGATTGAAGACTGAGGATTGAGGATTGAGGATTGAGGATTGAAGGTTGAATATTGATGATTGAAGATTGAGGATTGAGGATTGAGGGTTGTGGATTGAGGACGAGGTCTGATGGTTGAGTATTGATGTTTGAGGTCTGAGGATTGAGGATTGAGGATTGAGAATTGAGAATTGAGGACTGAGGATTGACGATTGAGGATTGAGGACTGAGGATTGATGACTGAGGATTGAAGATTGAGTATTGAGGATTGAAGATTGACTATTGAGGATTGAGGATTGAGGATTGAGGATTGAAATTGAGGATTGGGGATTGATGATTGACGATTGAGGATTGAGTAATGACGATTGAGGATTGAGGATTGAGGATTGAAGGTTGAGGATTGAGGATTGTGGATTGAATATTGAGGACTTAGTGTTGAGGGTTGAGTGATGGGAATTGATGTTTGTGGATTGAGCTTTGAAGATTGAAGAATGGGGATTGAGTATTGAAAACTGTGAATTGAGAATATTCTATTGAGGATTGAGGATTGACAATTGATTGTTGAGGACTGAGGGCTGAAGATTGAGGATTCAGGATTGAGGATTCGGGATTGATGTTTGAGGACGGAGGATTGAGGATTGAGGATTGAGGATTGAGGATTGACGCTTGAGGACTGATGGTTGAGGATGGAGGATTGTAGAGAGAGGACTGAGTGTTGTGGATTGAGTGTTGAGGATTGACGTTTGAGGATTGAGATTTGATTACTGAATTTGTGGATTGAGTATTGAACCATGAGAATTCAGGATATTCTATTGAGCATTGAGAATTGAGTATTGATGGTTGAGTATTGAGGATTGATGGTTGAGGGTTGTGTGTTGAATATTGAGGATTGAGGATTGTGGATTGAGGACTGAAGATTGAGGATTGAAGATTTAGTATTGACGATTGAAGGTTGAGGATTTAGGATTGAGTGTTGAGGATTGAGGACGAGGACTGACGGTTGAGGATTGAGGTTTGTGGATTGAGGATTGAGGATTGAGGACTGAGGATTGAGGTTTGAGGACTGAGCATTGAGGATTGAAGATTGAGGACTGGGGATTGAGGATTGAAGATTGAGGATTAAGGATTGAGGATTGGGGATTGGGGATGTAGGATTGGAGATTGATTATTGAGGATTGAAGATTGAGTGTTGAGGATTCAGGATTGAGAATTGAGAATTGAGGATGGGGACTGAGGGTTGAGGCTTGAGGTTTGAGGAACGAGGATTGAGGATTGAGGATTGAGGGCAGAGGATTGACGATTGAGTATTGAAGATTGAGGATTGAGGATTGAAGATTGAGGATTAAGGATTGAGGATTGGGGATTGAGAATTGAGGATTGAGGATTGAAGGTTGTGTATTGAGGATTGACGGTTGAGAATTGAGAATTGAGGTTTGAGGATTGACGATGAGGGCTGAGGGTTGAGGATTGAGGATTGAGGACTGAGGACTGAGGATTGAGTGTTGAGGATTGCGGGTTGAGGATTGAGGATTGAGGATTGAGGATGAGGGCTGAGGTTTGAGGTTTGAGGTTTGAGTATTGAAGATTGAGGATTGATGACTGACGATTGAGAATTGACGATTGATGATTGCGGATTGAGGATAGAAGATTGAGTATTGAGGATTGAATATTGAGGATTGAGGATTGAGTGTTGAGGATTGAGGATTGAGGATTGAGGATTGAAGATTGAATATTGATGATAGAAGATTGAGGATTGAGGATTGAGGATTGAGGATAGACGATTGAGGACTGAGTATTGAGGATTGAAGGTTGAGGATTGAGCATTGAGGATTGAAGATTGAGTATTGAGGATTGAAGATTGATGATTGAGTGTTGAGGATTGAAGATTGAGGATTGAGGATTGAGGATTGAGGATTGAGGATTGAGGATTGGGTATTGAGGATTCAAGAATGAGGATTGACAATTGAGGATTGAGGTTTGAGGATTGAAAATTGAGTATTGAGGATTGAAGATTGAGGATTGAGGAATGAGGATTGAGGATTGAGGATTGAGGATTGAAGATTGAGTATTGAGGATTGAATATTGAGGATTGTGGATTGAGGATTGAGGATTGAGGATTGAAGATTAAGGATTTGGTATTGGGGATTGACGACTGAGTATTGAGTATTGAGGATTAAGAATTGAGGATTGAGGATTGAGGATTGAAGATTGAGGATTGAGGATTGAGGATGAGGACTGAGGATTGAGGACTGAAGATTGAATACTGATGATTGAAGTTTGAGGATTGAGGATTGAGGGCTGTGGATAGAGGACGAGGACCGAGGGTTGAGTATTGATGTTTGAGGTCTGAGGATTGAGGATTGAGGATTGAGAATTGAGGATTGAGGATTGAGGATTCAAGATTGAGGATTGGGTATTGAGGATTGAAGAATGAGGATTGAGGATTGAGGATAGAGGATTGAGGATTGAAGATTTAGTATTGAGGATTGAAGATTGAGGATTGAGGATTGAGGATTGAGGATTGAGGATGAGGACTGAGGATTGACGGTTGAAGATTGAGTATTGAGGATTGAAGGTTGAGGATTGAGCATTGAGGATTGAAGATTGAGTATTGAGGATTGAAGATTGATGATTGATTGTTGAGGATTCAAGATTGAGGATTGAGGATTGAGGATTGAGGATTGAGGATTGAGGATTGAGGATTGGGTATTGAGGATTGAAGAATGAGGATTGAGGATTTAGGATTGAAGATTGAGGACTGGGCATTGAGGATTGAAGAATGATGATTGAGGATTGAGGATTGAAGGTTGAGGATTGAGAATTGAGGTTTGAGGATTGACGATGATGGCTGAGGGTTGAGGATTGAGGATTGAGGGCTGAGGACTGAGGATTGAGTGTTGAGGAATTCGTGTTGAGGATTGAGGATTGATGATTGCGGATTGAGGATAAAAGATTGAGTATTGAGGATTGAATATTGAGGATTGAGGATTGAGTGTTGAGGATCGAGGATTGAGGATTGAGGATTGAAGATTGAATATTGATGATAGAAGATTGAGGATTGAGGATTGAGGATTGAGGATAGACGATTGAGGACTGAGTATTGAGGATTGAGAATTGAGGATTGAGGATTGAGTATTGAAGATTCAGTGTTGAGGATTGAAGATTGAGTATTGAGAATTGAGGATTGAGGATTAACTATGAGGGCTGAGGGTTGAGGATTGCGGTTTGAGGACTGAGGACTGGGGATTGAGGATTGAGAATTGAGGATTGAGGATTTAGGATTGAAGATTGAGGACTTGGTATTGAGGATTGAAGAATGAGGATTGAGGATTGAGGATTGAGAATTGAGGATTGAAGATTGAGGATTGAGGATTGAGGATTGAGGATTGAAGATTGAGTATTGAGGACTGAAGATTGAGGATTGGGGATTGAGGATCGAGGATTGAGGATTGAAGATTGAGGATTGGGGACTGAGTGTTGAGTGTTGAGTGATGAGAATTGATGTTTGTGGATAGAGATTTGAAGATTGCAGATTGAGTATTGCGTATGGAAAACTCTGAACTGAGGATATTCTATTGAGGATTGAGGATTGACAACTGATTGTTGAGGACTGAGGGCTGGAGATTGAGGTTTCAGGACTGAGGATTCAGGATTGTGGTTTGAGGACAGAGGATTGAGGTTTGAGGATTGATGATTCAGGATTGAGGTTTGAGGACTGAGGATTGAGGGTTGAGGATTGAGGATTGAGGATTGACGCTTGAGGATTGATGGTTGAGGATGGAGGATTGAAGAGAGAGGACTGAGTGTTGAGGATTGAGTGTTGAGAATTGATGCTTGAGGATTGAGATTTGATTATTGAATATTGTGGATTGAGTATTTAACCATGAGAATTCAGTATATTCTATTGAGTATTGAGAATTGAGTATTGATGGTCGAGTGTTGAGGATTGATGGTTGAGGGTTGTGTGTTGAATATTGAGAATTGAGGATTTAGGATTGAGGACTGAAGATTGAGGATTGAAGATTTAGTATTGACGATTGAAGACTCAGGATCGAGGATTGAGTGTTGAGGATTGAGGACGAGGTCTGACGGTTGAGGATTGAGGTTTGTGGATTGAGGATTGAGGATTGAGGACTGAGGATTGAGGATTGAGGACTGAGCATGGAGGATTGAAGATTGAGGACAGGGGATTGAGGATTGAAGATTGAGGATTAAGGATTGAGGATTGGGGATTGGGGATCTAGGATTGGAGATTGATTATTGAGGATCGAAGATTGAGGGTTGAGGATTCAGGATTGAGGATTGAGAATTGAGGATGGGGACTGAGGGTTGAGGATTGAGGATTGAGGAACGAGGATTGAGGATTGAGGATTGATGATTGCGGATTGATTATTGAAGATTGAGTATTGAGGATTGAATATTGAGGATTGAGGATTGAGTGTTGAGGATTGAAGATTGAGGATTGAGGATTGAGAATTGAAAATTGAGTATTGAGGATTGAAGATTGAGGATTGAGGATTGAGGATTGGAGATTGAGGACTGAGTGTTGAGGGTTGTGTGATGAGAATTGATGTTTGTGGGTGGTGAGTTGAAGATTGAACATTGAGGATTGAGTGCTGAAAACTAAGAATTCAGGATATTCTACTGAGTATTGAGAATTGAGTATTGATGGTTGAGTATTGAGGATTGATGGTTGAGGGTTGTGTGTTGAATATTGAGGATTGGCGGATTGAGTATTGAAGATTGAGGACTGAGGACTGAGGATTGAGTATTGAGGATTGAGGATTGAGTATTGATGATTGAGGATTGAAGTTTGAGTATTGATGATTGAAGATTGCGGATTGATTATTAAGGGTTGAGGATTGAGGGCGAGGACTGAGGGTTGAGGATTGAGGACTGAGGGTTGAGGATTGAGGATTGAGCATTGAGGGTTGAAGATTGAGGACCAGGGATTGAGGATTGAAGATTGAGGATTAAGGATTGAGGATTGGGGATTGGGGATCTAGGATTGGAGATTGATTATTGAGGATTGAAGATTGAGGGTTGAGGATTGAGGATCGAGAATTGAGAATTGAAGATTGACGATTGAGGATTGAGTGTTGAGGATTGAAGATTGAGGATCGAGAATTGAGAATTGAAGATTGAGGATTGAGGATTGAGGATCGAGAATTGAGAATTGAAGATTGAGGATTGAGGATTGAGGATTGAGGGTTGAGGATTGAAGATTGAGGATTGAGGATTGAGGATTCAGGATTGAGGATGAGGACTGAGGATTGACGATTGAAGATTGAGTATTGAGGATTGAAGGTTGAGGATTGAGCATTGAGGATTGAAGATTGACTATTGAGGATTGAAGATTGATGATTGAGTGTTGAGGATTGAAGAATGAGGATTGAGGATTGAGGATTGAGGATTGAGGATTGAAGATTGAGTATTGAGGATTGAAGATTGAGGATTGAGGAATGAGGATTGAGGATTGAGGATTGAGGATTGAGGACTGAGGATTGAAGATTGAGTATTGAGGATTGAATATTGAGGATTGTGGATTGAGGATTGAGGATTGAGGATTGAAGATTAAGGATTTGGCATTGAGGATTGACGACTGAGTATTGAGTATTGAGGATTAAGAATTGAGGATTGAGGATTGAGGATTGAAGATTGAGGATTGAGGATTGAGGATGAGGACTGAGGATTGAGGACTGAAGATTGAGTATTGAGGATTGAAGATTGGGGATTGAGAATTGAGGATTGAAGATTGAGGATTGAGGATTGAGGATTGAGGATTGAGGATTGAGGATTGGGTATTGAGGATTCAAGAATGAGGATTGACAATTGAGGATTGAGGTTTGAGGATTGAAAATTGAGTATTGAGGATTGAAGATTGAGGATTGAGGAATGAGGATTGAGGATTGAGGATTGAGGATTGAAGATTGAGTATTGAGGATTGAATATTGAGTATTGTGGATTGAGGATTGAGGATTGAGGATTGAAGATTAAGGATTTGGTATTGGGGATTGACGACTGAGTATTGAGTATTGAGGATTAAGAATTGAGGATTGAGGATTGAGGATTGAAGATTGAGGATTGAGGATTGAGGATGAGGACTGAGGATTGAGGACTGAAGATTGAATATTGATGATTGAAGTTTGAGGATTGAGGATTGAGGGCTGTGGATAGAGGACGAGGACCGAGGGTTGAGTATTGATGTTTGAGGTCTGAGGATTAGGATTGAGGATTGAGAATTGAGGATTGAGGATTGAGGATTCAAGATTGAGGATTGGGTATTGAGGATTGAAGAATGAGGATTGAGGATTGAGGATAGAGGATTGAGGATTGAAGATTGAGTATTGAGGATTGAAGATTGAGGATTGAGGATTGAGGATTGAGGATTGAGGATGAGGACTGAGGATTGACGGTTGAAGATTGAGTATTGAGGATTGAAGGTTGAGGATTGAGCATTGAGGATTGAAGATTGAGTATTGAGGATTGAAGATTGATGATTGATTGTTGAGGATTCAAGATTGAGGATTGAGGATTGAGGATTGAGGATTGAGGATTGAGGATTGAGGATTGGGTATTGAGGATTGAAGAATGAGGATTGAGGATTTAGGATTGAAGATTGAGGACTGGGCATTGAGGATTGAAGAATGATGATTGAGGATTGAGGATTGAAGGTTGAGGATTGAGAATTGAGGTTTGAGGATTGACGATGATGGCTGAGGGTTGAGGATTGAGGATTGAGGGCTGAGGACTGAGGATTGAGTGTTGAGGAATTCGTGTTGAGGATTGAGGATTGATGATTGCGGATTGAGGATAAAAGATTGAGTATTGAGGATTGAATATTGAGGATTGAGGATTGAGTGTTGAGGATCGAGGATTGAGGATTGAGGATTGAAGATTGAATATTGATGATAGAAGATTGAGGATTGAGGATTGAGGATTGAGGATAGACGATTGAGGACTGAGTATTGAGGATTGAGAATTGAGGATTGAGGATTGAGTATTGAAGATTCAGTGTTGAGGATTGAAGATTGAGTATTGAGAATTGAGGATTGAGGATTAACTATGAGGGCTGAGGGTTGAGGATTGCGGTTTGAGGACTGAGGACTGGGGATTGAGGATTGAGAATTGAGGATTGAGGATTTAGGATTGAAGATTGAGGACTTGGTATTGAGGATTGAAGAATGAGGATTGAGGATTGAGGATTGAGAATTGAGGATTGAAGATTGAGGATTGAGGATTGAGGATTGAGGATTGAAGATTGAGGATTGAGGATTGAGGATTGAGGATTGAAGATTGAGTATTGAGGATTGAAGATTGAGGATTGGGGATTGAGGATTGAGGGTTGAGGATTGTGGATTGAATATTGAGGACTTAGTGTTGAGGGTTGAGTGATGGGAGTTGATGTTTGTGGATTGAGCTTTGAAGATTGAAGAATGGGGATTGAGTATTGAAAACTGTGAATTGAGAATATTCTATTGAGGATTGAGGATTGACAATTGATTGTTGAGGACTGAGGGCTGAAGATTGAGGATTCAGGATTGAGGATTCGGAATTGATGTTTGAGGACGGAGGATTGAGGATTGAGGATTGAGGATTGAGGATTGACGCTTGAGGACTGATGGTTGAGGATGGAGGATTGTAGAGAGAGGACTGAGTGTTGTGGATTGAGTGTTGAGGATTGACGTTTGAGGATTGAGATTTGATTACTGAATTTGTGGATTGAGTATTGAACCATGAGAATTCAGGATATTCTATTGAGCATTGAGAATTGAGTATTGATGGTTGAGTATTGAGGATTGATGGTTGAGGGTTGTGTGTTGAATATTGAGGATTGAGGATTGTGGATTGAGGACTGAAGATTGAGGATTGAAGATTTAGTATTGACGATTGAAGGTTGAGTGATGAGAATTGATCTTTGTGGATAGAGATTTGAAGATTGCAGATTGAGTATTGAGTATGGAAAACTCTGAACTGAGGATATTCTATTGAGGATTGAGGATTGACAACTGATTGTTGGGGACTGAGGGCTGAAGTTTGAGGTTTCAGGATTGAGGATTCAGGATTGTGGTTTGAGGACTGAGGATTGAGGTTTGAGGATTGAGGATTGAGGATTGAGGATTGAAGACTGAGGATTGAGGATTGAGGATTGAGGATTGAAGGTTGAATATTGATGATTGAAGATTGAGGATTGAGGATTGAGGGTTGTGGATTGAGGACGAGGTCTGATGGTTGAGTATTGATGTTTGAGGTCTGAGGATTGAGGATTGAGGATTGAGAATTGAGAATTGAGGACTGAGGATTGACGATTGAGGATTGAGGACTGAGGATTGATGACTGAGGATTGAAGATTGAGTATTGAGGATTGAAGATTGACTATTGAGGATTGAGGATTGAGGATTGAGGATTGAAATTGAGGATTGGGGATTGATGATTGACGATTGAGGATTGAGTAATGACGATTGAGGATTGAGGATTGAGGATTGAAGGTTGAGGATTGAGGATTGTGGATTGAATATTGAGGACTTAGTGTTGAGGGTTGAGTGATGGGAATTGATGTTTGTGGATTGAGCTTTGAAGATTGAAGAATGGGGATTGAGTATTGAAAACTGTGAATTGAGAATATTCTATTGAGGATTGAGGATTGACAATTGATTGTTGAGGACTGAGGGCTGAAGATTGAGGATTCAGGATTGAGGATTCGGGATTGATGTTTGAGGACGGAGGATTGAGGATTGAGGATTGAGGATTGAGGATTGACGCTTGAGGACTGATGGTTGAGGATGGAGGATTGTAGAGAGAGGACTGAGTGTTGTGGATTGAGTGTTGAGGATTGACGTTTGAGGATTGAGATTTGATTACTGAATTTGTGGATTGAGTATTGAACCATGAGAATTCAGGATATTCTATTGAGCATTGAGAATTGAGTATTGATGGTTGAGTATTGAGGATTGATGGTTGAGGGTTGTGTGTTGAATATTGAGGATTGAGGATTGTGGATTGAGGACTGAAGATTGAGGATTGAAGATTTAGTATTGACGATTGAAGGTTGAGGATTTAGGATTGAGTGTTGAGGATTGAGGACGAGGACTGACGGTTGAGGATTGAGGTTTGTGGATTGAGGATTGAGGATTGAGGACTGAGGATTGAGGTTTGAGGACTGAGCATTGAGGATTGAAGATTGAGGACTGGGGATTGAGGATTGAAGATTGAGGATTAAGGATTGAGGATTGGGGATTGGGGATGTAGGATTGGAGATTGATTATTGAGGATTGAAGATTGAGTGTTGAGGATTCAGGATTGAGAATTGAGAATTGAGGATGGGGACTGAGGGTTGAGGCTTGAGGTTTGAGGAACGAGGATTGAGGATTGAGGATTGAGGGCAGAGGATTGACGATTGAGTATTGAAGATTGAGGATTGAGGATTGAAGATTGAGGATTAAGGATTGAGGATTGGGGATTGAGAATTGAGGATTGAGGATTGAAGGTTGTGTATTGAGGATTGACGGTTGAGAATTGAGAATTGAGGTTTGAGGATTGACGATGAGGGCTGAGGGTTGAGGATTGAGGATTGAGGACTGAGGACTGAGGATTGAGTGTTGAGGATTGCGGGTTGAGGATTGAGGATTGAGGATTGAGGATGAGGGCTGAGGTTTGAGGTTTGAGGTTTGAGTATTGAAGATTGAGGATTGATGACTGACGATTGAGAATTGACGATTGATGATTGCGGATTGAGGATAGAAGATTGAGTATTGAGGATTGAATATTGAGGATTGAGGATTGAGTGTTGAGGATTGAGGATTGAGGATTGAGGATTGAAGATTGAATATTGATGATAGAAGATTGAGGATTGAGGATTGAGGATTGAGGATAGACGATTGAGGACTGAGTATTGAGGATTGAAGGTTGAGGATTGAGCATTGAGGATTGAAGATTGAGTATTGAGGATTGAAGATTGATGATTGAGTGTTGAGGATTGAAGATTGAGGATTGAGGATTGAGGATTGAGGATTGAGGATTGAGGATTGGGTATTGAGGATTCAAGAATGAGGATTGACAATTGAGGATTGAGGTTTGAGGATTGAAAATTGAGTATTGAGGATTGAAGATTGAGGATTGAGGAATGAGGATTGAGGATTGAGGATTGAGGATTGAAGATTGAGTATTGAGGATTGAATATTGAGGATTGTGGATTGAGGATTGAGGATTGAGGATTGAAGATTAAGGATTTGGTATTGGGGATTGACGACTGAGTATTGAGTATTGAGGATTAAGAATTGAGGATTGAGGATTGAGGATTGAAGATTGAGGATTGAGGATTGAGGATGAGGACTGAGGATTGAGGACTGAAGATTGAATACTGATGATTGAAGTTTGAGGATTGAGGATTGAGGGCTGTGGATAGAGGACGAGGACCGAGGGTTGAGTATTGATGTTTGAGGTCTGAGGATTGAGGATTGAGGATTGAGAATTGAGGATTGAGGATTGAGGATTCAAGATTGAGGATTGGGTATTGAGGATTGAAGAATGAGGATTGAGGATTGAGGATAGAGGATTGAGGATTGAAGATTGAGTATTGAGGATTGAAGATTGAGGATTGAGGATTGAGGATTGAGGATTGAGGATGAGGACTGAGGATTGACGGTTGAAGATTGAGTATTGAGGATTGAAGGTTGAGGATTGAGCATTGAGGATTGAAGATTGAGTATTGAGGATTGAAGATTGATGATTGATTGTTGAGGATTCAAGATTGAGGATTGAGGATTGAGGATTGAGGATTGAGGATTGAGGATTGAGGATTGGGTATTGAGGATTGAAGAATGAGGATTGAGGATTTAGGATTGAAGATTGAGGACTGGGCATTGAGGATTGAAGAATGATGATTGAGGATTGAGGATTGAAGGTTGAGGATTGAGAATTGAGGTTTGAGGATTGACGATGATGGCTGAGGGTTGAGGATTGAGGATTGAGGGCTGAGGACTGAGGATTGAGTGTTGAGGAATTCGTGTTGAGGATTGAGGATTGATGATTGCGGATTGAGGATAAAAGATTGAGTATTGAGGATTGAATATTGAGGATTGAGGATTGAGTGTTGAGGATCGAGGATTGAGGATTGAGGATTGAAGATTGAATATTGATGATAGAAGATTGAGGATTGAGGATTGAGGATTGAGGATAGACGATTGAGGACTGAGTATTGAGGATTGAGAATTGAGGATTGAGGATTGAGTATTGAAGATTCAGTGTTGAGGATTGAAGATTGAGTATTGAGAATTGAGGATTGAGGATTAACTATGAGGGCTGAGGGTTGAGGATTGCGGTTTGAGGACTGAGGACTGGGGATTGAGGATTGAGAATTGAGGATTGAGGATTTAGGATTGAAGATTGAGGACTTGGTATTGAGGATTGAAGAATGAGGATTGAGGATTGAGGATTGAGAATTGAGGATTGAAGATTGAGGATTGAGGATTGAGGATTGAGGATTGAAGATTGAGTATTGAGGACTGAAGATTGAGGATTGGGGATTGAGGATCGAGGATTGAGGATTGAAGATTGAGGATTGGGGACTGAGTGTTGAGTGTTGAGTGATGAGAATTGATGTTTGTGGATAGAGATTTGAAGATTGCAGATTGAGTATTGCGTATGGAAAACTCTGAACTGAGGATATTCTATTGAGGATTGAGGATTGACAACTGATTGTTGAGGACTGAGGGCTGGAGATTGAGGTTTCAGGACTGAGGATTCAGGATTGTGGTTTGAGGACAGAGGATTGAGGTTTGAGGATTGATGATTCAGGATTGAGGTTTGAGGACTGAGGATTGAGGGTTGAGGATTGAGGATTGAGGATTGACGCTTGAGGATTGATGGTTGAGGATGGAGGATTGAAGAGAGAGGACTGAGTGTTGAGGATTGAGTGTTGAGAATTGATGCTTGAGGATTGAGATTTGATTATTGAATATTGTGGATTGAGTATTTAACCATGAGAATTCAGTATATTCTATTGAGTATTGAGAATTGAGTATTGATGGTCGAGTGTTGAGGATTGATGGTTGAGGGTTGTGTGTTGAATATTGAGAATTGAGGATTTAGGATTGAGGACTGAAGATTGAGGATTGAAGATTTAGTATTGACGATTGAAGACTCAGGATCGAGGATTGAGTGTTGAGGATTGAGGACGAGGTCTGACGGTTGAGGATTGAGGTTTGTGGATTGAGGATTGAGGATTGAGGACTGAGGATTGAGGATTGAGGACTGAGCATGGAGGATTGAAGATTGAGGACAGGGGATTGAGGATTGAAGATTGAGGATTAAGGATTGAGGATTGGGGATTGGGGATCTAGGATTGGAGATTGATTATTGAGGATCGAAGATTGAGGGTTGAGGATTCAGGATTGAGGATTGAGAATTGAGGATGGGGACTGAGGGTTGAGGATTGAGGATTGAGGAACGAGGATTGAGGATTGAGGATTGATGATTGCGGATTGATTATTGAAGATTGAGTATTGAGGATTGAATATTGAGGATTGAGGATTGAGTGTTGAGGATTGAAGATTGAGGATTGAGGATTGAGAATTGAAAATTGAGTATTGAGGATTGAAGATTGAGGATTGAGGATTGAGGATTGGAGATTGAGGACTGAGTGTTGAGGGTTGTGTGATGAGAATTGATGTTTGTGGGTGGTGAGTTGAAGATTGAACATTGAGGATTGAGTGCTGAAAACTAAGAATTCAGGATATTCTACTGAGTATTGAGAATTGAGTATTGATGGTTGAGTATTGAGGATTGATGGTTGAGGGTTGTGTGTTGAATATTGAGGATTGGCGGATTGAGTATTGAAGATTGAGGACTGAGGACTGAGGATTGAGTATTGAGGATTGAGGATTGAGTATTGATGATTGAGGATTGAAGTTTGAGTATTGATGATTGAAGATTGCGGATTGATTATTAAGGGTTGAGGATTGAGGGCGAGGACTGAGGGTTGAGGATTGAGGACTGAGGGTTGAGGATTGAGGATTGAGCATTGAGGATTGAAGATTGAGGACCAGGGATTGAGGATTGAAGATTGAGGATTAAGGATTGAGGATTGGGGATTGGGGATCTAGGATTGGAGATTGATTATTGAGGATTGAAGATTGAGGGTTGAGGATTGAGGATCGAGAATTGAGAATTGAAGATTGACGATTGAGGATTGAGTGTTGAGGATTGAAGATTGAGGATCGAGAATTGAGAATTGAAGATTGAGGATTGAGGATTGAGGATCGAGAATTGAGAATTGAAGATTGAGGATTGAGGATTGAGGATTGAGGGTTGAGGATTGAAGATTGAGGATTGAGGATTGAGGATTCAGGATTGAGGATGAGGACTGAGGATTGACGATTGAAGATTGAGTATTGAGGATTGAAGGTTGAGGATTGAGCATTGAGGATTGAAGATTGACTATTGAGGATTGAAGATTGATGATTGAGTGTTGAGGATTGAAGAATGAGGATTGAGGATTGAGGATTGAGGATTGAGGATTGAAGATTGAGTATTGAGGATTGAAGATTGAGGATTGAGGAATGAGGATTGAGGATTGAGGATTGAGGATTGAGGACTGAGGATTGAAGATTGAGTATTGAGGATTGAATATTGAGGATTGTGGATTGAGGATTGAGGATTGAGGATTGAAGATTAAGGATTTGGCATTGAGGATTGACGACTGAGTATTGAGTATTGAGGATTAAGAATTGAGGATTGAGGATTGAGGATTGAAGATTGAGGATTGAGGATTGAGGATGAGGACTGAGGATTGAGGACTGAAGATTGAGTATTGAGGATTGAAGATTGGGGATTGAGAATTGAGGATTGAGGATTGAAGATTGAGTATTGAGGATTGACGGCTGAGTATTGAGAATTGAGGATTGAGGATTGACTATGAGGGCTGAGGGCTGAGGATTGCGGTTTGAGGACTGTGGACTGGGGATTGAGGATTGAGAATTGAGGATTGAGGATTTAGGATTGAAGATTGAGGACTGGGCATTGAGGATTGAAGAATGAGGATTGAGGATTGAGGATTGAAGATTGAGGATTGAGGATTGAGGATTGAGGATTGAAGAATGAGTATTGAGGATTGAAGATTGAGGATTGGGGATTGAGGGTTGAGGGTTGAGGATTGAAGATTGAGGATTGGGGACTGAGTGTTGAGGGTTGAGTGATGAGAATTGATGTTTGTGGATAGAGATTTGAAGATTGCAGATTGAGTATTGAGTATGGAAAACCCTGAACTGAGGATATTCTATTGAGGATTGAGGATTGACAACTGATTGTTGGGGACTGAGGGCTGAAGATTGAGGTTTCAGGATTGAGGATTCAGGATTGTGGTTTGAGGACTGAGGATTGAGGTTTGAGGATTGAGGATTGAGGATTGAGGATTGAAGAGTGAGGATTGAGGATTGAGGATTGAGGATTGAGGATTGAAGGTTGAATACTGATGATTGAAGATTGAGGATTGAGGATTGCGGGTTGTGGATTGAGGACGATGTCTGATGGTTGAGTATTGATGTTTGAGGTCTGAGGATTGAGGATTGAGGATTGAGAATTGAGAATTGAGGATTGAGGATTGGCGATTGAGTATTGAGGACTGAGGATTGATGTCTGAGCATTGAAGATTAAGTATTGAGGATTGAAGATTGACTATTGAGGATTGAGGATTGAGGTTTGAGGATTGAAGATTGTGGATTGGGGATTGATGATTGACGATTGAGGATTGAGTAATGACGATTGAGGATTGAGGATTGAGGATTGAAGGTTGAGGACTTAGTGTTGAGGGTTGAGTGATGGGAATTGATGTTTGTGGATTGAGATTTGAAGATTGAAGAATGGGGATTGAGTATTGAAAACTGTGAATTGAGAATATTCTATTGAGGATTGAGGATTGACAATTGATTGTTGAGGACTGAGGGCTGAAGATTGAGGATTCAGGATTGAGGAATCGGGATTGATGTTTGAGGACTGAGGATTGAGGATTGAGGATTGAGGATTGAGGATTGACGCTTGAGGATTGATGGTTGAGGATGCAGGATTGTAGAGAGAGGACTGAGTGTTGTGGATTGAGTGTTGAGGATTGATGTTTGAGGATTGAGATTTGATTATTGAATTTGTGGATTGAGTATTTAACCATGAGAATTCAGGATATTCTATTGAGTATTGAGAATTGAGTATTGATGGTTGAGTGTTGAGGATTGATGGTTGAGGGTTGTGTGTTGAATATTGAGAATTGAGGATTTAGGATTGAGGACTGAAGATTGAGGATTGAAGATTTAGTATTGACGATTGAAGACTCAGGATCGAGGATTGAGTGTTGAGGATTGAGGACGAGGTCTGACGGTTGAGGATTGAGGTTTGTGGATTGAGGATTGAGGATTGAGGTCTGAGGATTGAGGATTGAGGACTGAGCTTTGAGGATTGAAGATTGAGGAATGGGGATTGAGGATTGAAGATTGAGGATTAAGGATTGAGGATTGGGGATTGGGGATCTAGGATTGGAGATTGATTATTGAGGATTGAAGATTGAGGGTTGAGGATTCAGGATTGAGAATTGAGAATTGAGGATGGGGACTGAGGGTTGAGGATTGAGGATTGAGGAACGAGGATTGAGGATTGAGGATTGAGGGCAGAGGATTGACGATTGAGTATTGAAGATTGAGGATTGATGACTGACGATTGAGAATTGAGGATTGATGATTGCGGATTGATGATTGAAGATTGAGTATTGAGGATTGAATATTGAGGATTGAGGATTGAGTGTTGAGGATTGAAGATTGAGGATTGAGGATTGAGGATTGAAAATTGAGTATTGAGGGTTGAAGATTGAGGATTGAGTATTGAGGATTGGAGATTGAGGACTGAGTGTTGAGGGTTGTGTGATGAGAATTGATGTTTGTGGGTGGTGATTTGAAGATTGAACATTGGGATTAAGTGTTGAAAACTAAGAATTCAGGATATTCTACTGAGTATTGAGAATTGAGTATTGATGGTTGAGTATTGAGGATTGATGGTTGAGGGTTGTGTGTTGAATATTGAGGATTGGCGGATTGAGTATTGAAGATTGAGGACTGAGGACTGAGGATTGAGTATTGAGGATTGAGGATTGAGTATTGATGATTGAGGATTGAAATTTGAGTATTGATGATTGAAGATTGCGGATTGATTATTAAGGGTTGAGGATTGAGGGCGAGGACTGAGGGTTGAGGATTGAGAACTGAGGGTTGAGGATTAAGGATTGAGCATTGAGGATTGAAGATTGAGGACCAGGGATTGAGGATTGAAGATTGAGGATTTAGGATTGAGGATTGGGGATTGGGCATCTAGGATTGGAGATTGATTATTGAGGATTGAAAATTGAGGGTTGAGGATTGAGGATCGAGAATTGAGAATTGAAGATTGAGGATTGAGAATTGAGGATTGAGGATTGAGGATTGAAGATTGAGGATTGGGGATTGAGGATTGTCGATTGAGGATTGAGTATTGAGGATTGAGAATTGAGGATTGAGTATTGAAGATTGAGTATTGAGGATTGACGGTTGAGGATTGAGAATTGAAGTTTGAGGATTGACGATGAGGGCTGAGGGTTGAGGATTGAGGATTGTGGACTGAGGACTGAGGATTGAGTGTTGAGGGTTGAGGGTTGAGGACTGAGGATTGAGGATTGAGGATTGAAGATTGAGGATTGAGGATTGAGGATTGAGGATTGAGGATGAGGACTGAGGATTGACGATTGAAGATTGAGTATTGAGGATTGAAGGTTGAGGATTGAGCATTGAGGATTGAAGATTGAGTATTGAGGATTGAAGACTGACGATTGAAGGTTCAGGATTGAGGATGGAGGATTGAGGATTGAGGATTGATGATTGAGTATTGAGGATTGAAGATTGAGGATTGAGGATTGACGACTGGGTATTGAGGATTGAAGAATGAGGATTGAGGATTGAGGATTGAGGATTGAGGATTGAAGATTGAGGATTGAGGATTGAGGATTGAGGATTCAAGATTGAGTATTGAGGATTGAAGATTGAGGATTGGGGATTGAGGATTGAGGATTGAGGATTGAAGATTGAGGATTGAGGAATGAGGATTGAGGACTGAAGATTGAATATTGATGATTGAAAATTGAGGATTGAGGATTGAGGGCTGTGGATTGAGGACGAGGACTGAGGGTTGAGTATTGATGTTTGAGGTCTGAGGATTGAGGATTGAGGATTGAGAATTGAGGATTGAGGATTGAGGATTAAAGATTGAGGATTGGGTATTGAGGATTGAAGAATGAGGATTGAGGATTGAGGATTGAGGATTGAGGATTGAAGATTGAGTATTGAGGATTGAAGATTGAGGATTGAGGAATGAGGATTGAGGGTTGAGGATTGAGGATTGAGGATTCAGGATTGAAGATTGAGTATTGAGGATTGAATATTGAGGATTGTGGATTGAGGATTGAGGATTGAGGATTGAGGATTGAGGATTGAGGATTGAAGATTGAGTATTGAGGATTGAATATTGAGGATTGTGTATTGAGGATTGAGGATTGAGGATTGAAGATTCAGTATTGAGGACTGAAGATTGAGTATTGAGAATTGAGGATTAAGGATTGACTATGAGGGCTGTGGGTTGAGGATTGCGGTTTGAGGACTGAGGACTGGGGATTGAGGATTGAGAATTGAGGATTGAGGATTTAGGATTGAAGATTGAGGACTCGGTATTTAGGATTGAAGAATGAGGATTGAGGATTGAGGATTGAGGATTGAGGATTGAGGATTGAGGATTGAGGATTGAAGATTGAGGATTGAGGATTGAGGATTGAGGATTGAAGATTGAGTATAGAGGACTGAGGATTGAGGGTTGAGGATTGAGGATTGAGGATTGACGCTTGGGGATTGATGGTTGAGGATGGAGGATTGAAGAGAGAGGACTGATTGTTGAGGATTGATTGTTGAGGATTGATGTTTGAGGAATGAGATTTGATTATTGAATTTGTGGATTGAGTATTGAACCATGAGAATTCAGGATATTCTATTGAGTATTGAGAATTGAGTATTGATGGTTGAGTATTGAGGATTCATGGTTGAGGGTTGTGTGTTGAATGTTGAGGATTGAGGATTGAGGATTGAGGATTGAATATTGAGGATTGTGGATTGAGGATTGAGGATTGAGGATTGAAGATTAAGGATTAGGGATTGAGGATTGACGACTGAGGATTGAGTATTGAGGATTAAGAATTGAGGATTGAGGATTGAGGATTGAAGATTCAGTATTGAGGATTGAAGATTGAGGATTGAGGATTGAGCATTGAGGATTGACTATGAGGGCTGAGGGTTGAGGATTGAGGTTTGAGGACTGAGGACTGAGGATTGAGGATTGAGAATTGGGGATTGAGGATTGAGGATTGAAGATTGAGGAGTGGGTATTGAGGATTGAAGAATGAGGACTGAGGATTGAGGATTGAGGACTGAGGATTGAAGATTGAGTATTGAGGATTGAAGATTGAGGATTGAGGATTGAGGATTGAACATTGAGGACTGAGTGTTGAGGGTTGAGTGATGAGAATTGATGTTTGTGGATAGAGATATGAAGATTGCAGATTGAGTATTGTGTATCGAAAACTGCGAATTGAGGATATTCTATTGAGGATTGAGGATTGTCACCTGATTGTTGAGGACTGAGGGCCGAAGATTGAGGATTCAGGATAGAGGATTCAGAATTGAGGTTTGAGGTCTGAGCATTGAGGATTGAGGATTGAACATTGAGTATTGAGGATTGAAGATTGAGGATTGAGGATTGAGGGTTGAGGATTGAGGATGAGGACTGAGGATTGACTATTGAAGGTTGAGTATTGAGGATTGAAGGTTGAGGACTGAGCATTGAGGATTGAAGATTGAGTATTGAGGATTGAAGATTGACGATTGAGTGTTGAGGATTGAAGATTGAGGATTGAGGATTGAGGATTGAGGATTGAGGATTGAGGGTTGAGGATTGAGGATTGAGGATTGAAGATTGCGGATTGAGGATTGAAGATTGAGTATTGAGGATTGAATATTGAGGATTGTGGATTGAGGATTGAGGATTGAGGATTAAGGATTGAATATTAAGGATTGGGGATTGAGGATTGACGATTGAGGATTGAGTATTGAGGATTAAGAATTGATGATTGAGGATTGAGGATTCAAGATCGAGGATTGGGGACTGAGTGCTGAGGGTTGAGTGATGAGAATTGATGCTTGTGGATAGAAATTTAAAGATTGCAGATTGGGTATTGAGTATTGAAAACTGTGAATTGATGATACTCTATTGAGGATTGAGAATTGACAACTGATTGTTGAGGACTTAGGTCTGAAGATTGATGATTCAGGGTTGAGGATTCAGGATTGAGGTTTGAGGACTGAGGATTGAGGATTGGGTATTGCGGATTGAGCATAGAGGATTGAGGATTGAGGATTGAGGACTGAGGATTGAGGACTGAAGATTGAATATTGATGATTGAAGATTGAGGATTGAGGATTGAGGTTTGAGGATTGAGCATTGAGGAATGAGAATTGAGGATTTAGGATTGAGGGCTCAAGATTGAGGATTGGGTATTGAGGATTGAAGAATGAGGATTGAGGATTGTGGATTGAGGATTGAGGATTGAATATTGAGTATTGAGGATTGAAGATTGAGGATTGAAGAATGAGGATTGAGGATTGAGGATTGTGGATTGAGGATTGAGGATTGAAGATTGAGTATTGAGGATTGAAGATTGAGGATTGAGGAATGAGGATTGAGGATTGAGGATTGAGGATTGAGGATTGCGGATTGAAGATTGAGTATTGAGGATTGAATATTGAGGATTATGGATTGAGGATTGAGGATTGAGGATTGAAGATTAAGGATTGGGGATTGAGGATTGACGATTGAGGATAGAGTATTGAGGATTAAGAATTGAGGATTGAGGATTGAGGATTGAAGATTCAGTATTGAGGATTGAAGATTGAGGATTGAGGATTGAGGATTGAGGATTGACTATGAGGGCTGAGGGTTGAGGATTGAGGTTTGAGGACTGAGGCCTGAGGATTGAGGATTGAGAATTGAGGATTCAGGATTGAGGATTGAAGATTCAGGATTGGGTATTGAGGATTGAAGAATGAGGATTGAAGGTTGAGGATTGAGGATTGAGGACTGAGGGTTGAGGATTGTAGATTGAGGATTGGGGACTGAGTGTTGAGGGTTGAGTGATGAGGATTGATGTTTGTGGATAGAGATTTGAAGATTGCAGATTGAGTATTGCGTATGGAAAACACTGAACTGAGGATATTCTATTGAGGATTGAGGATTGACGACTGATTGTTGAGGACTGAGGGCTGAAGATTGAGGTTTCAGGATTGAGGATTCAGGATTGTGGTTTGTGGACTGAGGATTGAGGTTTGGGGATTGAGGACTGAGGATTGAGTATTGAGGATTGAAGATTGAGGATTGATGATTGAGGATTGAACATTGAGGATTGAGGATTGAGGATTGAGGATTGAGGATTGGGGATTGAAGATTGCATATTGATGATTGAAGATTGAGGATTGAGGATTGAGGGTTGTGGATTGAGGACGAGGTCTGATGGTTGAGTATTGATGTTTGATGTCTGAGGATTCAGGATTGAGGATTGAGAATTGAGGATTGAGGATTCAGGATTGACGATTGAGGATTGAGGACTGAGGATTGATGATTGAGGATTGAATGTTGAGTATTGAGGATTGAAGATTGACTATTGAGTATTCAGGATTGAGGATTGAGGATTGAAGATTGAGGATTGGGGATTGAGGATTGACAATTGAGGATTGAGTAATGACGATTGAGGATTGAGGATTGAGGATTGAAGATTGAGGATTGAGGATTGTGGATTGAATATTGAGGACTTAGTGTTGAGGGTTGAGTGATGGGAATTGATGTTTGTGGATTGAGATTTGAAGATTGTAGAATGGGGATTGAGTATCGAAAACTGTGAATTGAGGATATGCTATTGAGGATTGAGAATTGACAACTGATTGTTGAGGACTTAGGTCTGAAGACTGAGGATTCAGGATTGAGGATTCAGGATTGAGGTTTGAGGACTGAGGATTGAGGATTGGGTATTGCGGATTGAGCATTGAGGATTGAGGATTGAGGATTGAGGACTGAGGATTGAGGACTGAAGATTGAATATTGATGATTGAAAATTGAGGATTGAGGATTGAGGGCTGTGGATTGAGGACGAGGACTGAGGGTTGAGTATTGACGTTTGAGGTCTGAGGATTGAGGATTGAGGATTGAGAATTGAGGATTGAGGATTGAGGATTAAAGATTGAGGATTGGGTATTGAGGATTGAAGAATGAGGATTGAGGA
This sequence comes from Calliopsis andreniformis, assembly GCF_051401765.1. NCBI lineage: Eukaryota > Metazoa > Arthropoda > Insecta > Hymenoptera > Andrenidae > Calliopsis > Calliopsis andreniformis. The sequence goes on along the minus strand of NW_027480510.1, from coordinate 1,399,037 downwards.
TTGAGGATTGAGGATTGAGGATTGAAGATTGAGTATTGAGGATTGAATATTGAGGATTGTGGATTGAGGATTGAGGATTGAGGATTGAGGATTGAGGATTGAGGATTGAAGATTGAGTATTGAGGATTGAATATTGAGGATTGTGGATTGAGGATTGAGGATTGAGGATTGAAGATTCAGTATTGAGGACTGAAGATAGAGTATTGAGAATTGAGGATTGAGTATTGACTATGAGGGCTGTGGGTTGAGGATTGCGGTTTGAGGACTGAGGACTGGGGATTGAGGATTGAGAATTGAGGATTGAGGATTTAAGATTGAAGATTGAGGACTGGGTATTGAGGATTGAAGAATGAGGATTGAGGATTGAGGATTGAGGATTGAGGATTGAAGATTGAGGATTGAGGATTGAGGATTGAGGATTGAAGATTGAGTATAGAGGACTGAGGATTGAGGGTTGAGGATTGAGGATTGAGGATTGACGCTTGGGGATTGATGGTTGAGGATGGAGGATTGAAGAGAGAGGACTGAGTGTTGAGGATTGAGTGTTGAGGATTGATGTTTGAGGATTGAGATTTGATTATTGAATTGTGGATTGAGTATTGAACCATGAGAATTCAGGATATTCTATTGAGTATTGAGAATTGAGTATTGATGGTTGAGTATTGAGGATTCATGGTTGAGGGTTGTGTGTTGAATATTGAGGATTGAGGATTGAGGATTGAGGATTGAATATTGAGGATTGTGGATTGAGGATTGAGGATTGAGGATTGAAGATTAAGGATTAGGGATTGAGGATTGACGACTGACGATTGAGTATTGAGGATTAAGAATTGAGGATTGAGGATTGAGGATTGAAGATTCAGTATTGAGGATTGAAGATTGAGGATTGAGGATTGAGGATTGAGGATTGACTATGAGGGCTGAGGGTTGAGGATTGAGGTTTGAGGACTGAGGACTGAGGATTGAGGATTGAGGATTGAGAATTGGGGATTGAGGATTGAGGATTGAAGATTGAGGAGTGGGTATTGAGGATTGAAGAATGAGGATTGAAGAATGAGGATTGAGGATTGAGGATTGTGGATTGAGGATTGAGGATTGAAGATTGAGTATTGAGGATTGAAGATTGAGGATTGAGGAATGAGGATTGAGGATTGAGGATTGAGGATTGAGGATTGCGGATTGAAGATTGAGTATTGAGGATTGAATATTGAGGATTATGGATTGAGGATTGAGGATTGAGGATTGAAGATTAAGGATTGGGGATTGAGGATTGACGATTGAGGATAGAGTATTGAGGATTAAGAATTGAGGATTGAGGATTGAGGATTGAAGATTCAGTATTGAGGATTGAAGATTGAGGATTGAGGATTGAGGATTGAGGATTGACTATGAGGGCTGAGGGTTGAGGATTGAGGTTTGAGGACTGAGGCCTGAGGATTGAGGATTGAGAATTGAGGATTCAGGATTGAGGATTGAAGATTCAGGATTGGGTATTGAGGATTGAAGAATGAGGATTGAAGGTTGAGGATTGAGGATTGAGGACTGAGGGTTGAGGATTGTAGATTGAGGATTGGGGACTGAGTGTTGAGGGTTGAGTGATGAGGATTGATGTTTGTGGATAGAGATTTGAAGATTGCAGATTGAGTATTGCGTATGGAAAACACTGAACTGAGGATATTCTATTGAGGATTGAGGATTGACGACTGATTGTTGAGGACTGAGGGCTGAAGATTGAGGTTTCAGGATTGAGGATTCAGGATTGTGGTTTGTGGACTGAGGATTGAGGTTTGGGGATTGAGGACTGAGGATTGAGTATTGAGGATTGAAGATTGAGGATTGATGATTGAGGATTGAACATTGAGGATTGAGGATTGAGGATTGAGGATTGAGGATTGGGGATTGAAGATTGCATATTGATGATTGAAGATTGAGGATTGAGGATTGAGGGTTGTGGATTGAGGACGAGGTCTGATGGTTGAGTATTGATGTTTGATGTCTGAGGATTCAGGATTGAGGATTGAGAATTGAGGATTGAGGATTCAGGATTGACGATTGAGGATTGAGGACTGAGGATTGATGATTGAGGATTGAATGTTGAGTATTGAGGATTGAAGATTGACTATTGAGTATTCAGGATTGAGGATTGAGGATTGAAGATTGAGGATTGGGGATTGAGGATTGACAATTGAGGATTGAGTAATGACGATTGAGGATTGAGGATTGAGGATTGAAGATTGAGGATTGAGGATTGTGGATTGAATATTGAGGACTTAGTGTTGAGGGTTGAGTGATGGGAATTGATGTTTGTGGATTGAGATTTGAAGATTGTAGAATGGGGATTGAGTATCGAAAACTGTGAATTGAGGATATGCTATTGAGGATTGAGAATTGACAACTGATTGTTGAGGACTTAGGTCTGAAGACTGAGGATTCAGGATTGAGGATTCAGGATTGAGGTTTGAGGACTGAGGATTGAGGATTGGGTATTGCGGATTGAGCATTGAGGATTGAGGATTGAGGATTGAGGACTGAGGATTGAGGACTGAAGATTGAATATTGATGATTGAAAATTGAGGATTGAGGATTGAGGGCTGTGGATTGAGGACGAGGACTGAGGGTTGAGTATTGACGTTTGAGGTCTGAGGATTGAGGATTGAGGATTGAGAATTGAGGATTGAGGATTGAGGATTAAAGATTGAGGATTGGGTATTGAGGATTGAAGAATGAGGATTGAGGATTGAGGATTGAGGATTGAGGATTGAAGATTGAGTATTGAGGATTGAATATTGAGGATTGTGGATTGAGGATTGAGGATTGAGGATTGAGGATTGAGGATTGAGGATTGAAGATTGAGTATTGAGGATTGAATATTGAGGATTGTGGATTGAGGATTGAGGATTGAGGATTGAAGATTCAGTATTGAGGACTGAAGATAGAGTATTGAGAATTGAGGATTGAGTATTGACTATGAGGGCTGTGGGTTGAGGATTGCGGTTTGAGGACTGAGGACTGGGGATTGAGGATTGAGAATTGAGGATTGAGGATTTAAGATTGAAGATTGAGGACTGGGTATTGAGGATTGAAGAATGAGGATTGAGGATTGAGGATTGAGGATTGAGGATTGAAGATTGAGGATTGAGGATTGAGGATTGAGGATTGAAGATTGAGTATAGAGGACTGAGGATTGAGGGTTGAGGATTGAGGATTGAGGATTGACGCTTGGGGATTGATGGTTGAGGATGGAGGATTGAAGAGAGAGGACTGAGTGTTGAGGATTGAGTGTTGAGGATTGATGTTTGAGGATTGAGATTTGATTATTGAATTTGTGGATTGAGTATTGAACCATGAGAATTCAGGATATTCTATTGAGTATTGAGAATTGAGTATTGATGGTTGAGTATTGAGGATTCATGGTTGAGGGTTGTGTGTTGAATATTGAGGATTGAGGATTGAGGATTGAGGATTGAATATTGAGGATTGTGGATTGAGGATTGAGGATTGAGGATTGAAGATTAAGGATTAGGGATTGAGGATTGACGACTGACGATTGAGTATTGAGGATTAAGAATTGAGGATTGAGGATTGAGGATTGAAGATTCAGTATTGAGGATTGAAGATTGAGGATTGAGGATTGAGGATTGAGGATTGACTATGAGGGCTGAGGGTTGAGGATTGAGGTTTGAGGACTGAGGACTGAGGATTGAGGATTGAGGATTGAGAATTGGGGATTGAGGATTGAGGATTGAAGATTGAGGAGTGGGTATTGAGGATTGAGGAATGAGGATTGAAGAATGAGGATTGAGGATTGAGGATTGTGGATTGAGGATTGAGGATTGAAGATTGAGTATTGAGGATTGAAGATTGAGGATTGAGGAATGAGGATTGAGGATTGAGGATTGAGGATTGAGGATTGCGGATTGAAGATTGAGTATTGAGGATTGAATATTGAGGATTATGGATTGAGGATTGAGGATTGAGGATTGAAGATTAAGGATTGGGGATTGAGGATTGACGATTGAGGATAGAGTATTGAGGATTAAGAATTGAGGATTGAGGATTGAGGATTGAAGATTCAGTATTGAGGATTGAAGATTGAGGATTGAGGATTGAGGATTGAGGATTGACTATGAGGGCTGAGGGTTGAGGATTGAGGTTTGAGGACTGAGGCCTGAGGATTGAGGATTGAGAATTGAGGATTCAGGATTGAGGATTGAAGATTCAGGATTGGGTATTGAGGATTGAAGAATGAGGATTGAAGGTTGAGGATTGAGGATTGAGGACTGAGGGTTGAGGATTGTAGATTGAGGATTGGGGACTGAGTGTTGAGGGTTGAGTGATGAGGATTGATGTTTGTGGATAGAGATTTGAAGATTGCAGATTGAGTATTGCGTATGGAAAACTCTGAACTGAGGATATTCTATTGAGGATTGAGGATTGACGACTGATTGTTGAGGACTGAGGGCTGAAGATTGAGGTTTCAGGATTGAGGATTCAGGATTGTGGTTTGTGGACTGAGGATTGAGGTTTGGGGATTGAGGACTGAGGATTGAGTATTGAGGATTGAAGATTGAGGATTGATGATTGAGGATTGAACATTGAGGATTGAGGATTGAGGATTGAGGATTGAGGATTGGGGATTGAAGATTGCATATTGATGATTGAAGATTGAGGATTGAGGATTGAGGGTTGTGGATTGAGGACGAGGTCTGATGGTTGAGTATTGATGTTTGATGTCTGAGGATTCAGGATTGAGGATTGAGAATTGAGGATTGAGGATTCAGGATTGACGATTGAGGATTGAGGACTGAGGATTGATGATTGAGGATTGAATGTTGAGTATTGAGGATTGAAGATTGACTATTGAGTATTCAGGATTGAGGATTGAGGATTGAAGATTGAGGATTGGGGATTGAGGATTGACAATTGAGGATTGAGTAATGACGATTGAGGATTGAGGATTGAGGATTGAAGATTGAGGATTGAGGATTGTGGATTGAATATTGAGGTCTTAGTGTTGAGGGTTGAGTGATGGGAATTGATGTTTGTGGATTGAGATTTGAAGATTGTAGAATGGGGATTGAGTATCGAAAACTGTGAATTGAGGATATTCTATTGAGGATTGAGAATTGACAACTGATTGTTGAGGACTTAGGTCTGAAGACTGAGGATTCAGGATTGAGGATTCAGGATTGAGGTTTGAGGACTGAGGATTGAGGATTGGGTATTGCGGATTGAGCATTGAGGATTGAGGATTGAGGATTGAGGACTGAGGATTGAGGACTGAAGATTGAATATTGATGATTGAAAATTGAGGATTGAGGATTGAGGGCTGTGGATTGAGGACGAGGACTGAGGGTTGAGTATTGACGTTTGAGGTCTGAGGATTGAGGATTGAGGATTGAGAATTGAGGATTGAGGATTGAGGATTAAAGATTGAGGATTGGGTATTGAGGATTGAAGAATGAGGATTGAGGATTGAGGATTGAGGATTGAGGATTGAAGATTGAGTATTGAGGATTGAATATTGAGGATTGTGGATTGAGGATTGAGGATTGAGGATTGAGGATTGAGGATTGAGGATTGAAGATTGAGTATTGAGGATTGAATATTGAGGATTGTGGATTGAGGATTGAGGATTGAGGATTGAAGATTCAGTATTGAGGACTGAAGATAGAGTATTGAGAATTGAGGATTGAGTATTGACTATGAGGGCTGTGGGTTGAGGATTGCGGTTTGAGGACTGAGGACTGGGGATTGAGGATTGAGAATTGAGGATTGAGGATTTAAGATTGAAGATTGAGGACTGGGTATTGAGGATTGAAGAATGAGGATTGAGGATTGAGGATTGAGGATTGAGGATTGAAGATTGAGGATTGAGGATTGAGGATTGAGGATTGAAGATTGAGTATAGAGGACTGAGGATTGAGGGTTGAGGATTGAGGATTGAGGATTGACGCTTGGGGATTGATGGTTGAGGATGGAGGATTGAAGAGAGAGGACTGAGTGTTGAGGATTGAGTGTTGAGGAATGATGTTTGAGGATTGAGATTTGATTATTGAATTTGTGGATTGAGTATTGAACCATGAGAATTCAGGATATTCTATTGAGTATTGAGAATTGAGTATTGATGGTTGAGTATTGAGGATTCATGGTTGAGGGTTGTGTGTTGAATATTGAGGATTGAGGATTGAGGATTGAGGATTGAATATTGAGGATTGTGGATTGAGGATTGAGGATTGAGGATTGAAGATTAAGGATTAGGGATTGAGGATTGACGACTGACGATTGAGTATTGAGGATTAAGAATTGAGGATTGAGGATTGAGGATTGAAGATTCAGTATTGAGGATTGAAGATTGAGGATTGAGGATTGAGGATTGAGGATTGACTATGAGGGCTGAGGGTTGAGGATTGAGGTTTGAGGACTGAGGACTGAGGATTGAGGATTGAGGATTGAGAATTGGGGATTGAGGATTGAGGATTGAAGATTGAGGAGTGGGTATTGAGGATTGAAGAATGAGGACTGAGGATTGAGGATTGAGGACTGAGGATTGAAGATTGAGTATTGAGGATTGAAGATTGAGGATTGAGGATTGAGGATTGAACATTGAGGACTGAGTCTTGAGGGTTGAGTGATGAGAATTGATGTTTGTGGATAGAGGTATGAAGATTGCAGATTGAGTATTGTGTATCGAAAACTGCGAATTGAGGATATTCTATTGAGGATTGAGGATTGTCACGTGATTGTTGAGGACTGAGGGCCGAAGATTGAGGATTCAGGATTGAGGATTCAGAATTGAGGTTTGAGGTCTGAGCATTGAGGATTGAGGATTGAACATTGAGTATTGAGGATTGAAGATTGAGGATTGAGGATTGAGGGTTGAGGATTGAGGATGAGGACTGAGGATTGACTATTGAAGATTGAGTATTGAGGATTGAAGGTTGAGGACTGAGCATTGAGGATTGAAGATTGAGTATTGAGGATTGAAGATAGATGATTGAGTGTTGAGGATTGAAGATTGAGGATTGAGGATTGAGGATTGAGGATTGAGGATTGAGGATTGAGGATTGAGGATTGAGGATTGCGGATTGAGGATTGAAGATTGAGTATTGAGGATTGAATATGGAGGATTGTGGATTGAGGATTGAGGATTGAGGATTAAGGATTGAATATTAAGGATTGGGGATTGAGGATTGACGATTGAGGATTGAGTATTGAGGATTAAGAATTGAGGATTGAGGATTGAGGATTCAAGATTGAGGATTGGGGACTGAGAGCTGAGGGTTGAGTGATGAGAATTGATGTTTGTGGATAGAAATTTAAAGATTGCAGATTGAGTATTGAGTATTGAAAACTGTGAATTTATGATACTCTATTGAGGATTGAGAATTGACAACTGATTGTTGAGGACTTAGGTCTGAAGATTGAGGATTCAGGGTTGAGGATACAGGATTGAGGTTTGAGGACTGAGGATTGAGGATTGGGTATTGCGGATTGAGCATAGAGGATTGAGGATTGAGGATTGAGGACTGAGGATTGAGGACTGAAGATTGAATATTGATGATTGAAGATTGAGGATTGAGGATTGAGGTTTGAGGATTGAGGATTGAGGAATGAGAATTGAGGATTTGGGATTGAGGATTCAAGATTGAGGATTGGGTATTGGGGATTGAAGAATGAGGATTGAGGATTGTGGATTGAAGATTCAGTATTGAGGATTGAAGGTTGAGGATTGAGGATTGAGGATTGAGGATTGACTATGAGGGCTGAGGGTTGAGGATTGAGGTTTGAGGACTGGGGACTGAGGATTGATGATTGAGAATTGAGGATTCAGGATTGAGGATTGAAGATTGAGGATTGGGTATTGAGGATTGAAGAATGAGGATTGAGGATTGAGGATTGAGGATTGAGGATTGAAGATTGAAGATTGAGGATTGAGGATTGAGGATGGAGGATTGAAGATTGAGTATTGAGGATTGAAGATTGAGGATTCAGGATTGAGTACTGAGGGTTGAGGATTGTAGATTGAGGATTGGGGACTGAGTGTTGAGGGTTGAGTGATGAGAATTGATGTTTGTGGATAGAGATTTGAAGATTGAAGATTGAGTATTGCGTATGGAAATCTCTGAACTGAGGATATTCTATTGAGGTTTGAGGATTGACAACTGATTGTTGAGGACTGAGGGCTGAAGATTGAGGTTTCAGGATTGAGCATTCAGGATTGTGGTTTGTGGACTGAGGATTGAGGTTTGAGGATTGAGGACTGAGGATTGAGGATTCAGGATTGAAGATTGGGGATTGATGATTGAGGATTGAACATTGAGGATTGAGGATTGAGGATTGAGGATTGAGGATTGAGGATTGCATATTGATGACTGAAGATTGAGGATTGAGGATTGAGGGTTGTGGATTGAGGACGAGGTCTGATGGTTGAGTATTGATGTTTGATGTCTGAGGATTGAGGATTGAGGATTGAGAATTGAGGATTGAGGATTCAGGATTGACGATTGAGGATTGAGGACTGAGGACTGATGATTGAGGATTGAATGTTGAGTATTGAGGATTGAAGATTGACTATTGAGGATTCAGGATTGAGGATTGAGGATTGAAGATTGAGGATTGGGGATTGAGGATTGACAATTGAGGATTGAGGATTGAGGATTGAGGATTGAGGATTGAGAATTGAGGATTTAGGATTGAGGATTCAAGAATGACGATTGGGTATTGAGAATTGAAGAATGAGGATTGAGGATTGTGGATTGAGGATTGAGGATTGAAGATTGAGTATTGAGGATTGAAGATTGAGGATTGAGGAATGATGATTGAGGATTGAGGATTGAGGATTGAGGATTGAGGATTGAAGATTGAGTATTGAGGATTGAATATTGACGATTATGGATTGAGGATTGAGGATTGAGGATTGAAGATTAAGGATTGGGGATTGAGGATTGACGATTGAGGATAGAGTATTGAGGATTAAGAATTGAGCATTGAGGATTGAGGATTGAAGATTCAGTATTGAGGATTGAAGATTGAGGATTGAGGATTGAGGATTGAGGATTGACTATGAGGGCTGAGGGTTGAGGATTGAGGTTTGAGGACTGAGGACTGAGGATTGAGGATTGAGAATTGAGGATTCAGGATTGAGGATTGAAGATTCAGGATTGGGTATTGAGGATTGAAGAATGAGGATTGAAGATTGAGGATTGAGGATTGAGGGTTGAGGATTGAGGATTGTAGATTGAGGATTGGGGACTTAGTGTTGAGGGTTGAGTGATGGGAATTGATGTTTGTGGATTGAGATTTGAAGATTGAAGAATGGGGATTGAGTATTGAAAACTGTGAATTGAGGATATTCTACTGAGGATTGAGAATTGACAACTGATTGTTGAGGACTTAGGTCTGAAGACTGAGGATTCAGGATTGAGGATTCAGGATTGAGGTTTGAGGACTGAGGATTGAGGATTGGGTATTGCGGATTGAGCATTGAGGATTGAGGATTGAGGATTGAGGACTGAGGATTGAGGACTGAAGATTGAATATTGATGATTGAAGATTGAGGATTGAGGATTGAGGGCTGTGGGTTGAGGACTAGGACTGAGGGTTGAGTATTGATGTTTGAGGTCTGAGGATTGAGGATTGAGGATTGAGAATTGAGGATTGAGGATTGAGGATTGTGGATTCAAGATTGAGGATTGTGTATTGAGGATTGAAGAATGAGGATTGAGGATTAAGGATTGAGGATTGAGGATTGAAGATTGAGTATTGAGGATTGAGGATTGAGGATTAAAGATTGAGGATTGGGTATTGAGGATTGAAGAATGAGGATTGAGGATTGAGGATTGAGGATTGAGGATTGAAGATTAAGTATTGCGTATTGAAGATTGAGGATTGAGGACTGAGGATTGAGGATTGGGTATTGCGGATTGAGTATTGAGAATTGAGGATTGAGTATTGACTATGAGGGCTGTGGGTTGAGGATTGCGGTTTGAGGACTGAGGACTGGGGATTGAGGATTGAGAATTGAGGATTGAGGATTTAGGATTGAAGATTGAGGACTGGGTATTGAGGATTGAAGAATGAGGATTGAGGATTGAGTATTGAGGATTGAGGATTGAAGATTGAGGATTGAGGATTGAGGATTGAGGATTGAAGATTGAGTATAGAGGACTGAGGATTGAGGGTTGAGGATTGAGGATTGAGGATTGACGCTTGGGGATTGATGGTTGAGGATGGAGGATTGAAGAGAGAGGACTGAGTGTTGAGGATTGAGTGTTGAGGATTGATGTTTGAGGATTGAGATTTGATTATTGAATTTGTGGATTGAGTATTGAACCATGAGAATTCAGGATATTCTATTGAGTATTGAGAATTGAGTATTGATGGTTGAGTATTGAGGATTCATGGTTGAGGGTTGTGTGTTGAATATTGAGGATTGAGGATTGAGGATTGAGGATTGAATATTGAGGATTGTGGATTGAGGATTGAGGATTGAGGATTGAAGATTAAGGATTAGGGATTGAGGATTGACGACTGAGGATTGAGTATTGAGGATTAAGAATTGAGGATTGAGGATTGAGGATTGAAGATTCAGTATTGAGGATTGAAGATTGAGGATTGAGGATTGAGGATTGAGGATTGACTATGAGGGCTGAGGGTTGAGGATTGAGGTTTGAGGACAGAGGACTGAGGATTGAGGATTGAGAATTGGGGATTGAGGATTGAGGATTGAAGATTGAGGAGTGGGTATTGAGGATTGAAGAATGAGGACTGAGGATTGAGGATTGAGGACTGAGGATTGAAGATTGAGTATTGAGGATTGAAGATTGAGGATTGAGGATTGAGGATTGAACATTGAGGACTGAGTGTTGAGGGTTGAGTGATGAGAATTGATGTTTGTGGACAGAGATATGAAGATTGCAGATTGAGTATAGTGTATCGAAAACTGCGAATTGAGGATATTCTATTGAGGATTGAGGATTGACAACTGATTGTTGAGGACTGAGGGCTGAAGATTGAGGTTTCAGGATTGAGCATTCAGGATTGTGGTTTGTGGACTGAGGATTGAGGATTGAGGATTGAACATTGAGTATTGAGGATTGAAGATTGAGGATTGAGGATTGAGGGTTGAGGATTGAGGATGAGGACTGAGGATTGACTATTGAAGATTGAGTATTGAGGATTGAAGGTTGAGGACTGAGCATTGAGGATTGAAGATTGAGTATTGAGGATTGAAGATTGATGATTGAGTGTTGAGGATTGAAGATTGAGGATTGAGGATTGAGGATTGAGGACTGAGGATTGAGGATTGAGGATTGAGGATTGAGGATTGCGGATTGAGGATTGAAGATTGAGTATTGAGGATTGAATATTGAGGATTGTGGATTGAGGATTGAGGATTGAGGATTAAGGATTGAATATTAAGGATTGGGGATTGAGGATTGACGATTGAGGATTGAGTATTGAGGATTAAGAATTGAGGATTGAGGATTGAGGATTCAAGATTGAGGATTGGGGACTGAGAGCTGAGGGTTGAGTGATGAGAATTGATGTTTGTGGATAGAAATTTAAAGATTGCAGATTGAGTATTGAGTATTGAAAACTGTGAATTTATGATACTCTATTGAGGATTGAGAATTGACAACTGATTGTTGAGGACTTAGGTCTGAAGATTGAGGATTCAGGGTTGAGGATTCAGGATTGAGGTTTGAGGACTGAGGATTCAGGATTGGGTATTGCGGATTGAGCATAGAGGATTGAGGATTGAGGATTGAGGACTGAGGATTGAGGACTGAAGATTGAATATTGATGATTGAATATTGAGGATTGAGGATTGAGGTTTGAGGATTGAGGATTGAGGAATGAGAATTGAGGATTTAGGATTGAGGATCCAAGATTGAGGATTGGGTATTGGGGGTTGAAGAATGAGGATTGAGGATTGTGGATTGAAGATTCAGTATTGAGGATTGAAGGTTGAGGATTGAGGATTGAGGATTGAGGATTGACTATGAGGGCTGAGGGTTGAGGATTGAGGTTTGAGGACAGGGGACTGAGGATTGAGGATTGAAAATTGAGGATTCAGGGTTGAGGATTGAAGATTGAGGATTGGGTATTGAGGATTGAAGAATGAGGATTGAGGATTGAGGATTGAGGATTGAGGATTCAGGATTGAGGTTTGAGGACTGAGGATTGAGGATTGGGTATTGCGGATTGAGCATAGAGGATTGAGGATTGAGGATTGAGGACTGAGGAATGAGGACTGAAGATTGAATATTGATGATTGAAGATTGAGGTCTGAGGATTGAGGATTGAGGATTGAGAATTGAGGATTGAGGATTGAGGATTCAAGATTGAGGATTGGGTATTGAGGATTGAAGAATGAGGATTGAGGATTAAGGATTGAGGATTGAGGATTGAAGATTGAGTATTGAGGATTGAAGATTGAGGATTGAGGTATGAGGATTGAGGATTGATTATTGAGGATTGAGGATTGAGGATTGAAGATTGAGTATTGGGGATTGAATATTGAGGATTGAGAATTGAGGATTGAGGATTGAGGATTAAAGATTGAGGATTGGGTATTGAGGATTGAAGGATGAGGATTGAGGATTGAGGATTGAGGATTGAGGATTGAAGATTAAGTATTGAGTATTGAAGATTGAGGATTGAGGAATGAGGATTGAGGATTGAGGATTGAGGATTGAGGATTGAGGATTGAAGATTGAGTATTGAGGATTGAATATTGAGGATTGTGGATTGAGGATTGAGGATTGAGGATTGAGGATTGAGGATTGAGGATTGAAGATTGAGTATTGAGGATTGAATATTGAGGATTGTGGATTGAGGATTGAGGATTGAGGATTGAAGATTCAGTATTGAGGACTGAAGATTGAGTATTGAGAATTGAGGATTGAGTATTGACTATGAGGGCTGTGGGTTGAGGATTGCGGTTTGAGGACTGAGGACTGGGGATTGAGGATTGAGAATTGAGGATTGAGGATTTAGGATTGAAGATTGAGGACTGGGTATTGAGGATTGAAGAATGAGGATTGAGGATTGAGGATTGAGGATTGAGGATTGAAGATTGAGGATTGAGGATTGAGGATTGAGGATAGAAGATTGAGTATAGAGGACTGAGGATTGAGGGTTGAGGATTGAGGATTGAGGATTGACGCTTGGGGATTGATGGTTGAGGATGGAGGATTGAAGAGAGAGGACTGAGTGTTGAGGATTGAGTGTTGAGGATTGATGTTTGAGGATTGAGATTTGATTATTGAATTTGTGGATTGAGTATTGAACCATGAGAATTCAGGATATTCTATTGAGTATTGAGAATTGAGTATTGATGGTTGAGTATTGAGGATTCATGGTTGAGGGTTGTGTGTTGAATATTGAGGATTGAGGATTGAGGATTGAGGATTGAATATTGAGGATTGTGGATTGAGGATTGAGGATTGAGGATTGAAGATTAAGGATTAGGGATTGAGGATTGACGACTGAGGATTGAGTATTGAGGATTAAGAATTGAGGATTGAGGATTGAGGATTGAAGATTCAGTATTGAGGATTGAAGATTGAGGATTGAGGATTGAGGATTGAGGATTGACTATGAGGGCTGAGGGTTGAGGATTGAGGTTTGAGGACTGAGGACTGAGGACTGAGGATTGAGAATTGGGGATTGAGGATTGAGGATTGAAGATTGAGGAGTGGGTATTGAGGATTGAAGAATGAGGACTGAGGATTGAGGATTGAGGACTGAGGATTGAAGATTGAGTATTGAGGATTGAAGATTGAGGATTGAGGATTGAGGATTGAACATTGAGGAATGAGTCTTGAGGGTTGAGTGATGAGAATTGATGTTTGTGGATAGAGGTATGAAGATTGCAGATTGAGTATTGTGTATCGAAAACTGCGAATTGAGGATATTCTATTGAGGATTGAGGATTGTCACGTGATTGTTGAGGACTGAGGGCCGAAGATTGAGGATTCAGGATTGAGGATTCAGAATTGAGGTTTGAGGTCTGAGCATTGAGGATTGAGGATTGAACATTGAGTATTGAGGATTGAAGATTGAGGATTGAGGATTGAGGGTTGAGGATTGAGGATGAGGACTGAGGATTGACTATTGAAGATTGAGTATTGAGGATTGAAGGTTGAGGACTGAGCATTGAGGATTGAAGATTGAGTATTGAGGATTGAAGATAGATGATTGAGTGTTGAGGATTGAAGATTGAGGATTGAGGATTGAGGATTGAGGATTGAGGATTGAGGATTGAGGATTGAGGATTGAGGATTGCGGATTGA